>NC_088340.1:25305000-25941250 GCF_036884655.1 Musa acuminata AAA Group
GTAAGGAATGAACACATCGGAATTTATAATGGTTCGGCCGTTGTAACTCACATCCACTTCTGATTCCTCCTCCGTCGAGGTCACAGACGTCTACTAATGGTCTTCCTTCAATAGGCGAAGACCAACCACCTCTTTACAATGCTTTCTCCTTTTCATGGATTTAGGGAATAACCCTTATATGTCACTCTTTTACAAGTATTCCCCCACACACCTCTCCTATGACTAACTCTAAGCACTAGGAGGAGGGAATTCAAGTTTTGGTAGAGTTTACTCAGTTTTTTCCTTAAGAATTCTTATTAATTTCTTGCTGCCCAAGTGGGTTATTTATAAGCCTCAAATGGTTTAAAAAATAGAGCCAAAAATTTAAACTTTCGTATCTTCCGAGTACGGGTGGTACCATCGCTTGCACTAGGTGGTACCACCGCTTGCACTAGGAAGTACCACCGCATGCAGTCTAACACTAGGTAATACTACCGCCCGATAGCCTCAAAGATCAGGTTTTTTGAGTTTTCCAACTCACAAACGGTGCCACCGCTTGACCGAACATGTGGGTCACTGAATGAGCCTCCCAATGAGCCCAAATCAATCCTAATTTAGGCCCAATTGGCCCTAATTGATTTGACATTATTTCACCCTAATACCGACTCAATTAGACCTAAACTAACTCGATCTAGGTAAATTATTACAAAGCACTTAGTCATATGTTTTTTGGCATGTCATTAGTTCTTCCGATGCTTCGTCCGATCCTTTGGCGCATCATCCTCTCCTTCGACGTATTGCCCAATAGGCATATTGACTCCTGCAACTTCCGATCTCCTTGGCGCAATGCCCGATCCTTTGGCCTGATGCCAGAATTCATGGCACGAAGCCTTCTACCGATATATTGACTGATCCTTCGGCCCGATGTCCAATCTTCTGACATGTTCACTCCGGCCCAATATCCGATTCTTCCTTCTTTAATCAATTTGTCTTTTCTGATTGAAGTTAGCCATGCATCACTCAAAACATGGATTAGATCGAAACTCATCAATTGATTTTATCATCAAAATATGAGATTTAATAATCTCTCCCTTTTTGATGATGACAACCAAATGATGACGGAGTTTAAACCAAACTCCCCCTATCAATATGCTATATTTATAGAACCTTTAAATTCAAAAAATCAAATAATATTTTAAAACATAAAAGTACTTCAATATTGCATGCATCTTGAATATTGACATAACCAATTAATCATATCATTACATGTAACATAAAATCATGCATAATCAACATATCTAAGTGCATCATCCCATGCATGATTATCATCATAACCTATACATCATCATTCATTCAACTCATCATCATATCTTCTCCCCCTTTGTCATCAACAAAAAGAAAAAGTGCAACTAGCAATATTTTTTAAAAATGTAATCTAGTAAGATAGCAAGTTTTGAACATGTAAGCTAGCAATTTTTATAGATGTACAAGTTTAGCATGTTTGCTTTTCTTGAGATAGCAACTTTTTGCTTCTCTTTAGATTACAAGCTAGCAATTCTAGCAAGTTTTATATCATGCAAGCTAGCAATTTTTAAGATATGCAAGTTAATAAGTTTGCTTTTCTTTACGATGTGTAAGATAGCATATTTTTGCATCTTTTTGAAATATGCTAGCTAGCAAACTTAGTGATATTCAAGATAGCAAGTTCTTTCTTCTCTTTTGAAAAGTGCAAGGTAGCAATTTTGCTTCCTATCAAGTTTTTCTCCTTGCAAATTGTAAGCTAGTAAATTTAGCATGCAATCTAGCAAATTTTACTCCCCCTTTGTCATTGTCAAATAGAAGGGACGAATATAATATTATAATTATTTTCCCTTTATTTCAATCTTCAAATCATGATAAAGATAAATAACAAAGATGAATTTACATCATTATTTTAAAAAAAATCAAGTCATGAATGTCAAAAGACCATATATCATTTTTGATAATTTTTTTTTCTTTTGTAAATAGAAAGAATGATAGGAAACAATCTTGATTCAAAAAGAAGACTCAAGTCATAAAAATCAAGAAGTCAAGATAATGATCCGAAAAAAAAAAGTATAAGGAGAGTTTATGCATTTGGGAAATTTAACAATTTGCCTAAATTTAGCATTCAAACTAGCAATTTTGGTTCTCTTGATATGCTAGCAATTTTCTTTCTCCCATTTGTCATTGTAAACAAGGAAGAGGTAGAGTGGAAGAATACAATGGTATTAATTTTTTTACATCAATGCTCTACTTATAACATAAGGTTTACAACCATAAATATAAAGGAATTTACACATCATGTCATGAAAGATAATATCAAAGATCATATGAATACCAAAAGACATGATTCATTTTGACAAATCTCCTCTTAAATAATTAAAAGGAAATCTTAGGAGATCAAATAGTAAAAGATCTCCAAAAGAAATTTTAAGTCATAAATTCCGAGAAAGATATTCTTTTTAGTAAATAACAAAAGAATTATAGGAGAACAAATAATAAATGATCTCGATTCATGCATAAGAATTCTCAAGATTCATATAGAAAATCTCCTCTTCAGAAAATACTAAGGCAAATCATAAGAGGACAATTAATAAAAAATCTTGATTCATAATAAATCTCGATTAAGTGAAAGAATCAAGATTTGTTTGGATGAATCTCTTCTTTAGCCAAAGTAAAAAAAATCTTGATTCATAGAAAACTTTCAAGTTGTAATCAAAACAACAATTTAGATAATTTTTCTCTTTAGAAAATGACAAAAAGAGACATAAGATATCAAATGAGAAATCTTGATTCATATAAGGAAAAAACCAAGTTATAATTTCGAGAAATCAGGATCATGATATAGACAAAATTTACTCAAATTCATAATCATCAATATCACTTTCATAATTTAAGAGATTCAAAATAGATTCATTAATCTTTTTTTGAAAAATCAATAAGATAGTGATAGAGAAATTCTCCATGATGTATTCCCATTTTAGTTGTTTTAATTCATGTGATTGCTTTCTTACAAGCATGCCTAAATTTTTTTTTTTTGTTTTTATGCCAAAACCATACATGATATTTAAAACTGAAAGACAAACACAATATTCATCACAAAAATCATCAAGACTTCAAATCATCATGCATAATTAAATCATTAAGCATGGTATCAAGACTTTTAACATTTTTATTAAGTCTTACATCATTATGCATCATTAAATCATCAAACATGATTTCATAGAGCATTTTTAATTAAAATCAAAATAAAAAAAATATGAAAATCATCAAGATTCACATTATTGCTTCTTAAAATATACATTGAATTAATCTTATTAGGTATATAAGCATTAGATTTAAATATAACATTTTGTTCCTTTTGTCATAAAACATGCAATTGTCATGATCATTTTTCAAAGAAGCATGATTTTTTTTACAATTTTTTTATTTATTTTTACTAATTAATTTAAAAATAACTCATGAAAAAGCATTAAGTAATTTCAAAATAAAGTAAAGGAGTTTCGTTTGAGTTGTTTACCTCATTGTCGAGAGTTACCAAAGTGAAGTTCGCCACTTCGTCTTCATCGGTTTGCCCCTCGTCTTCGGATGCACTCGTTTCGTCCTAAGTCATCTTAAGTGCTTTCTTATTTTTTGTAAAATTTTCTTTTTATGTTCATTTTTATTCTTAGTTTTATATTTTATAAATTTACTTGTGAGGAGTTCTATGTCATCATTACTTGAGCTTTTGCTTGAGTGGTCGTCTTGAGTTATAAGTACCAAATCCTTCCTGTTCTTTGGAAGGTTGTTCTCATATTCATTAAGTTTATCATGTGCCTTGCATGTCATTTCATAGGTCATCAAAGACCCAATAAGTTCTTCAATCGGAAAATGATTCAAGTTCTTTGATTCTTGTATAGCCGTTACTTTAGAATCCCAATTTTTAGGAAGGGATCTTAGTATTTTGTTAACAAGTTCAAAATTAGAAAAATATTTACTAAGTGTTTTTAGACCATTAACGACTTCCGTAAATCGGGTGTACATGACTCCAATTGTCTCACTTGGTTTCATGTGAAAAAATTCAAAATCATGCATCAAAAAATTGATTTTTCTAATCTTTAACTTTACTAGTGCCTTCGTGTGTGATTTCAAGAGTGTGCCAAATATCGTGCATATTTTCGTAAATAGAAACATGATTAAATTCATTTTTGTCCAATGCATAAAACAAAGCATTCATAGCTTTGACATTCAAAGAGAAAGTCTTTTTCTCCAAATCATTCCAATCATTCATTGGAAGAGAAGACTTTTAAAATTTATTTTCAATAATATTTCATAATTTAAATCAATAGAAAGTAAAAAGACTCTCATTCGGGTTTTCTAATATGTGTAGTCCATCCCATTGAATATAGGAGGACGAATGATCGAAAGTCCCTCTTGAAATCTGAAAAGAGCCATTTCTCTTAGTTGTTAAACCAACTGAGAAAAAAATGTAGCTTTGATACCAAACTGTTAGGATCGAGCCAACACTAAGAGGGGGGGAGGGGGGCGGTGGGGTGAATTAGCGCAGCAAAAAAATTATGTCGGTTTGAAAATCTTCGTACAATAAAATATGATTCCAACGAAAATTGTTTCATTGTTCTTAAATGAGTAGAAAAGGGATTAGACAGTTTGTAATGAAGTAAAGTTGAATGTAGTAAAGAGATTAAGCAATAAGGAATGAACACACCTGAATTTATAGTGGTTCAATCATTGTGACCTATATCCACTTATGATTCCTTCTCCGTCGAGGTCACCGACGTCCACTAATGGTCTTCCTACAATAGGCAAAGACCAACCACTTCTTTACAATGCTTTCTTCTTTTCACGGGTTTAGGAGATAACCCTTACAAGCCTCACACCTCTCTTGAATGATCACAACACTAAAAAGGGAGGAGGAGGACTCTTTGTACTTTTACAACACTTTCACACCCTAAGACTTCAATATTTATTTTATACTTTCTTTCTCTTTCATGCAAAAAAGGGTGGAGTATTTATAGGCCCCAATAGCTTCAAAATTGGAGCCAAAAAGTGTTATATCCTCGGATTTCAGGATACTGGCGGTACCACCGCCATTATTGGGCGGTACCATCGCCTAATACTCTGATACTAGGTGATACCACCACTCAGTCTAGGCGATACCATCGCTTGACAGAGCTCAAATATCGAGCTCTAGCGGTACCACTGCCTAAAAGGGGAGAAACCACCGCCTAGCAACATTAACTACTAGTGGTACCACCGCCTAGACCACTTGGGAGACTGAGTCACCAAGCTGTCATGGACTTAGCTGGTTTTGCCTAAGTCGTACGGCACCCTTGCATGTCCGTCCGCAAAGGTCAGCCTCCCCGAAGCCTCTCATTGTCCCTTAGGACCAACAAAAGAGAGAACGGGTTAGAGAGAACGCCTCAATCAGGATCCATAAGCAAATATCTCCGAAAAGCACTTCATAGACAATGCAAATTACAAACAGACTTTACAAGCTCTGAATAGTTGCACAACAAAGGGTAAAATGGTCCATTATAGATCGAAAATCTCTCGCACGTGTCCACATGACACAACCTATATTTGCAAGCCTAAAGAGGCCACCAACCCAACTAAAATGGGACTATTAAGCTTTCGGTCGTCCCTCTACATGTTGTACAAGGCATGAACATACTAAAAGACACGGACATACATAAGCATTATATCAAACATCCTGTTTAGAAGTTTATCTGTGACATTCTCCCCCACTTATTCCTTCGACGTCCTCGTTGAAGCTTTTGTCGACACTGCAACTCCTCACCTTTGCTGAGTCTTCAATCTTCTGCTCCAGCTACAATGCGCCTCTTGGCTCCTAGCTGCTCTCCGTTGCTATTTTTTAGTAGTCGAACCTTTGATCCGCCATGCTGCTTCAACTCACTAATGACTTTGACTCTGGTGTGGGGTTGGCTGAGTTGTGTTGATCCTTGTTGATTCCTGCGGATCCCCCAGATGAAGGAAAAGACCATCCTTACAGTGCTAGTCTCTCAAATGCCTCATGCTGCTTGAACTGGGTGGATGCTTGTTGGAGCTTTAACGAGCATCGTCTCGTAAACTTCTGAAGTTTTGGGTCCTTCCTCCACCAAATTTGCTCATTGACTCTTCTTTCACTTAGTTGTCACATCCAAGTAGGTTCGCATCACTTCCGCTTTCGATTGGCGTTTCATTGGGAAATGAAGCGGATAATCTACTCTCAGTAACACTAATCACCATTGATGAGGATTTGATAACTATTGTCTTCTATTATCTTCGAATGGTCTTTGAACATATGCAGAGCTCCTCTGCTGGATAGATAAGAGAATTGGGGTACTCGGTTTCGCCCATTCTCTTAAGAGTTGAAAAGGCAAAGGTTACTTGACTTCGCTCGCCTCTTCGAGGTTGTACTCTATGCATCGAGCTGGTTACTGGCCTTCGCCTGCTCTTTGCTCACACTTCTAAAGCACTTGAAGTGTTTGCACTCCTTGCGTTGAGTTAGTTACTGTGATTCACCTTCTCAATGCCATCGAACTTCTGGAATGCAGGAAGTTTTCACCCCAACTTGGAGTAATTCTCTCATAGGTTTGGTCACCTCTGGGATTGTACCATCTTCTCTATCAACCCTACCGCCTACTCCACTGAGTAGCAAAGGTACAGCACCACGTACTGCCTGCTTCGTTCCTTGGTTATGCACTCTTGCATGACGCGAAGTCCTTCACTTTCGGCTATCTTGATGAGAAGCTCATTGACACCGGTCTTATGAAGTTCCTCGGCCTCTGCCCTTCAGCCTTGTCTCAGTACTTGGAGATTGCCTCTGCATGCTCCACCTCGTCGGCCCCCTTTCACAACCAAGCGCTCTCCCTCCATGAGAGCAAGGGATCAATGACTTTCACGGAAGTCCCGCCTCTGTGGTACCATGGCACGGCCATGCCCATGGCCCTACTATCCGTCGCCTCGCATCTGCATCCCTTTTCTTCACGATCAATAGATATGTCTCTGTGGCACTCCTCTGAGTCCACCTACATTCTAACTGATGCTTGATTTTGGGTAGCTAAGTCCCTCTGGACTCGTCGTCGCTTCCTCGCCCCTTTCGACCCCTTGCTTCAACACCTTTGTGTTCTCCAAGCAGCTCCTTCACGTTGTAGGGTTTGCACCGATTCTGTTCTCCTTAGCTTCCTTGGTAGCAACGTTCGCTTACTCGACCTTGTCCTCTGACTTGTCGGGCTCCCTTAAGCGAATATGAGCTCTGGAGCAGTCCGACTCTCCAGCTGCTTCGATCATACCTCTGCATGATCAAGTCCCTCCCATGGGACTCACTGGTACTTGCATTCAAACTTTTCCCTTGGTGGAACCCAGCCCTCATATGCCGATGACCAAGGTTTTCATCCGATGCAAAATTCGATGCATGCCCAGAAGACCCGCCTCTGCGGTACCATGGCCTTCACTCCTTGAATCCATAGCCCTTCTTGCCGTCATGTTGTTCACCGAAGTGGTGCTTCCAGTAGCTCCCGATCATACCTCCGTATGATCTAGTCCCTCACGGGACTATGTCGTGTGTATCGCATTGCCACGAACTGTTCCACCACGATCCGCTGCACCATGTCGCCTCCTGGTGACATCTCCATTGCATTCTGATCCTTGTGGAATAAACTCGAATTGTGAACCCTCCATATGTGGCCTCTGCCAATACATCGCAGGGTCTCTTCCACCTTCGATTTTTGTTCGCTCCTTTGGCAATTGACCTTCATCCACCCACTCTTGGGTCACACCTAGATGAAGCACCGCTCTAGGACAGTCCGTCGCCTAGTAGCTCCCGAAGTCCACCGACTTCACTGTAATTTGTGCACCATTGTCTAGATCCTGGGCCTCTGCCCCTACCAGCACAATCTCCGCTGCGCACCACTTCCTTCATTGCAACTTGAATGGCAACACTATGGCATATTCTTCAAGAGTACCCACCTCTGAGTCCTCTTGCCCCGTGCTAAGGCCTTCTGAACCCAATTTCACCTTCGCAAATTGAGTCGCCTTAGTTCCTCCATCAAATGCTTCTCCGAAATAAGGTGCATGTGCCCAGAAGCTCCCTTCGTCTTCGGCACCAGGCAAGATGAGTCCGCTTCGTCAGAATGAAGGACCCATGGAACAACATGATCCTACTCTTGCCTCTGCAAGAGTTCATGTCCTTGACCTCTGTCTAAGGAAAGCACCGTGCCTCTACTCCATGTTCCAACTTCTATGCTGGCTCCCTTCATGCGGCTTGGGTACTTCGCCAAGTTACACCCAAGTTGCTCCGCTCCTCGTTTTTGCATTGAGTCGATGGTGGTCCTCGCGCCCACCATTCCACGGGTCAGCCCTCCCTTGAGTCTGATCTCTATATCGACTCCAAGTGTGCCTTCATTTGGATTGCTTTGGGTCGCTCCCCCACTTGATCTCGCAATGCATCCACCAATGCATTCTCTCAAGCGAGATCATGCGACGACTCTTCGCCGCTTGCTCAGTCCATTAAGCTTCATGGAGTTGTTGTTTGTTGAGGTACTCCTCAACTTGTGAGGTCTGTCCCACATGATTCTCCCTCTGGAGAGCCGATACTTATCCCTCCTGGATAACTGTCCCATTGGAGCAACATCTCTCTTTCTTTCGGAGACCACCATCCCCTTGGACTACTCCGATCTGCTGAACAAACTGTGCATTGTTTTGCCTCCTGCAAACACACTTACTAGATTGCGACTCCATGTCAATACAGCCCCTGCTGCACCACTCAAGGCCTAGCAACATGCTGAACTCGTTGCACACTTCAGCCTCCTACGGACGTATCCTTCACATGCCGAAGAGAAAGTTTCAATGCTCCATGGCGCCGAGTTTCGGTCGCCTTGGGATTGTTGAATCTTAGATTTTGATGATGAAGTCAATTGTCATTTGTTGTCTAATCTATGTGTTGAGATAAGTGTGCAGGATTAACTACGATAAAAGTAAGACATGCAGCAGGAGTTGCGCCGGAGTCATGACAATGATCACGTTGGGAGTTCGAGAGCTCGACGGAAGTTCGGACAGTCGTCGGAGGTTCTGCGGGAACAAATCCGAGAAGTCCAGAAGCTTGCCAAAGAAGCTCATCGGAACTTGCCAAGTGGATTGTCACAAGTCCAGGAGTTTGCCGGAAGTCCACAGGAGTATCACCGAGGGTTCATCGGATGATCGATGGAAGTTCGCCGGAAACTCACCGGAAGAAGCGATTGACGCACCAGAGCAAGCTGCAGAAATTGTCTTAGGATTTATCGTAGTTAGCACTAATGATTAAGTTAAAAATGGGAGGTGATCCCATTAGCTTAATCTTGGGGCAATTGGGCCCCTGAAAAACCCAAATTGGGCCGAATGGATCAACCCATTCGGACCCTGGTTGTTGTGGGAGGTGCAACCGCCCAAGCCAGGAGGTAGCACCGCCTGGGCTAAGTCTCCCAGGGAGACTAGGCGGTGCAACCGCCCTAGCCAGGAGGTGCAACCGCCTTGGCTCAGTCTCCGAGCGAGACTGGGCAGTGCAACCTCTCCTGACAAGAGGTGGCACCGCCTGAGCTCAGTTTTCGAGCTCTGCCAGGCGGTGCAACCGCCCTAGTTAGGAGGTGCAACCGCCTGAGCTCGGTCTTCGAGCTCTGGCAGAGAGGTGCAACCGCCCCTGACAGAGGTGGCACCGCCCAGAGGCTCAGTCTTCGAGCTCTACCAGGCGGTGCAACCGCTCCAGTCAGGAGGTGCAACCGCCTGATCCCGAAATTTCGGGAATTGACAGTTTTGAGCTCCAAAATTGAACTGGGTTGGGTCCTATAAATACCCCACCCATTCAGCACTGAAAGGAGTAACTAACACTCGAAATCTTGATATCTTTCTATGATTCTTAGAGCTCAAAACTATTGTAAAGATCAAAAGTTCTCCTCCTTCTGTTCTTCAAAGTTTGAGTTGTAAAGAGAGGAGAGAAAACTTTTGTAAGGGTTGTCTCCTAAGCCCGTCAAAAGGAGTGAATCTGTAAAAGGGTGATTGGCCTTCGCCTATTGAAGGAAGGCCTCTAGTTGACGTCGGTGACCTCGTCGGTGGAGGAAGCCAAAAGTGGAGTAGGTCAAGATTGACCGAACCACTCTAAATCTCAGTTTGCATTTCCTTTGAGCATTTTACCTTTACTGCAAACTTCTCAATAGCTTACTGCCTTCTGCGATTTTACGAACGAGTTTCTAAGTTCAGAACTTTCCGAATCTGCGTTTAGACGTAAATCGGCTTTTCTCATACGATCATCATATTTCAGTTTACGTTTACGTTTTAATTTCAATTATAACTGTTTACTGCCTTCTGCGATCTTACGAATAAGTTTCTAAGTTCAGAACTTTCTAAATCTGCGTTTAGATGTAAATCGGCTTTTATCATACGAACATCGCATTTCAGTTTGCGCTTGTATTCTGCTTTCCATCATAAACTGCAAACTGCCTTCGTAGATCTACTTTGACGTCATCTCGCTTAATCTCAAGTTAAAGTAATCTTAGAATCGGCTTTCACATCGAAATCGTTTTTATCGAACGAACGCAACTTTCGTTTTAATCGCTGAAAAATTTCCGCTGCACTAATTCACCCCCCCCTCTTAGTGCTCTTGATCCTAACAATTGGTATCAGAGCCCGGTTAACTCTCAAACGGATTAAAACCCAAGAGAGATGGCTTATGCCGGAAACCAAGAGGGTCATTCTATTACACGTCCACCCATGTTTAATGGGACGGACTACACCTATTGGAAGACCCGAATGAGGATCTTTCTTATTTCTATGGACTTTGAACTTTGAAATCTTGTCGAGAATGGTTTTTCGAAGTCTTCTCTTCCAATGATCGATTGGAATGATTTGGAGAAGAAGGCTTTCGCTCTTAATGCAAAGGCTATGAATGCCTTATTTTGTGCACTTGATAAAAACGAGTTTAATCGTGTTTCGATTTGTGAAACCGCATTTGATATTTGGCACAAACTCGAAGTGACTCATGAAGGCACAAGTAGAGTGAAAGAGTCAAAAATCAATCTTTTGTTACACTCTTTCGAACTTTTCCGGATGAAACCGAGTGAGACTATTGGCGACATGTTTACCCCTTTCACGGATGTCGTCAACGGTCTAAAAGGACTCGGAAAAAGTTTTTCGGATTTTGAGCTCGTAAATAAGATTCTAAGATCCCTTCCTAAGAGTTGGGATCCTAAAGTCACTGCTATTCAAGAGGCGAAAGATCTAAACAACGTCCCTCTTGAAGAACTAATTGGGTCATTAATGACCTACGAGATGACTTGCAAAGCTCATGAAGAGTAAGAAGACATCCTTCCAAAGAACAGGAAGGATATGGAACTTAGAACTTTGGAAGACCACTTGAAAGAAAACTCAAGTGATGAGGACTGTGACGATGACTTAGCACTTCTAACAAGAAAATTTAAAAAATTCATTAAAAGAAACAAGATTAAGAATGACACTAAAAATAAACTTGAACCCAAGAAGGACCAAGTTATTTGCTATGAGTGCAAAAAGCCGGGACACTACAAGAGTGATTGTCCCCAAGCCAAAAAGAGAACAACAAAGAAGAAGGCGCTCAAAGCAACATGGGATGATTCGAGCGCGTCCGAAGAAGAGGAGTCCAACACCGAGCAAGTTGCTCATTATGCCTTAATGGCCATCGGAGAGGAGGTAACAAATTTATTAGATGCAGATTTATCTTTCGATGAATTATTAAATGCCTTCCATGACTTATTTGATGAATGCAAGATTATCAATAGAAAATATAAATTGGTAAAAAATGAGCATGATAGTCTTACTTGTGATTTTGATAAGTTAAAAACTGAATATCATGATAGTTTAGATCCATGCATCAAATGCCATGATCTAGAAACTCTCCAAAAAGAAAACTTGCTACTTAAAGACACCTTGAAGAAATTCGAGGTTGGTAGCAAGTTATTAAACATGATCCTTGCAAACAAGGGTCACGTTCCAAAAAGGAGTGGAATTGGATTTGTGAGAAGTTCTCACCAAAATCCAACCACCTTCATAAAAGGCCCCATCTTACATGTTCAACACCAAACCAAATGCAACTTTTGTTGCAAACTTGGACACAATACGCACTATTGTCCATTCAAGAAAATTAGTCCAAACAAATTGATTTGGGTTCCTAAAGGAACCATGATAAATTATATGCAACATGATAGACAATGTAGATCTATCTTTGAGGCACCCAAAAGCAAATGGGTACCTAAAAATCATCCTTTCTTGTAGAAACCCACACCATCGTAAGCTAGGAGCAAGAGATGGTACCTTGATAGTGGATGCTCAAGGCATATGACCGGAGATCCATCTCAATTCTCTAAGCTCACTAGCATAGACGAAGGCTATGTCACCTTCGGAGACAACAACAAGGGTAAAATCATTGGCAAAGGAACCATAGGTAACAATCCAACTTCTTTATTGAAGATGTTTTGTTAGTTGATGGTTTAAAACATAACCTCTTGAGCATTAGTCAATTATGTGATAAAGGATACACTGTCAAATTCGAATCTAATGCTTGCATCATTGAAAAACCACATAAAAACATGTCTATGATTGCATTAAAACAAAATAACGTATACACTATTGACATCAATGATTTGTGTAATGAAATGTGTTTTTCGGTTTTGAATGAGGATGCTTGGCTATGGGATAGAAGATTAGGTCATGCTAGCATGAAACTAATCACTCAAATATCATCCAAAGAACTTGTAAGAGGAATTCCTCATATCAAGTTCATCAAAGATAATGTATGTGATGCTTGCCATTTAGGTAAACAAATTAAGGGTAGTTTCAAAACTAAGAATCAAATAAGCACCTCTAGGCCCTTACAATTGATCCATATGGACTTGTTCGGACCAATCTCTACATCGAGTCTAGGAGGTAGCAAATACGCCTTTGTCATTGTTGATGACTATAGCAGATATACATGGACCTACTTCTTAAAATAGAAAAATGAATGCTTTAGATATTTTACCAAGTTTTGTAAACTTGTTCAAAATGAGAAGGGTTATATGATTTCGTCAATTAGAAGTGATCATGGTGGAGAATTTCAAAACCATGATTTCCAAGAATTCTGTGAACTCAATGGATACAACCATAATTTCTCTACTCCAAGAAATCCTCAACAAAATGGGGTAGTAGAAAGAAAAAATTAAAATTTACAAGAAATAGCAAGAACCATGTTGAATGAACATAGCCTACCCAAATACTT
Source organism: Musa acuminata AAA Group (assembly GCF_036884655.1). Lineage (NCBI taxonomy): Eukaryota > Viridiplantae > Streptophyta > Magnoliopsida > Zingiberales > Musaceae > Musa > Musa acuminata. Next base: position 25,318,259 of record NC_088340.1, read on the forward strand.
TTGGGCCGAAGCCGTAAACACTGCATGCTATATTTTGAATAGAGTTCTAGTAAGACCCTTACTTACCAAAACTCCTTATGAGTTATGGAATAACAAAAAACCCAATGTTTCATATTTTAAAGTCTTTGGGTGTAAGTGTTTTATCTTGAATGAAAAGGATAACTTAGGAAAATTTGATGCTAAATCTGATGAAGGAATCTTTCTTGGTTATTCTTCGGTTTCTAAAGCTTTTCGTATCTTCAATAAAAGAACTTTAATTATTGAAGAATCCATTCATGTTGTTTTCAATGAGATTTCCGAAATTAGGAAAAATGATCTTGATGATGATGTTAATTTTGATTCTTTGAATTTAAATGAAACCCCGTCTCCAACTAGCAACTTGGATGCATCCACTTCCCAGATTTCCTTACCCAAGGATTGGAAGTATGTAGATGCTCATCCTAAGGAGCTAATCTTAGGAGACACATCAAAGGGGGTTCAAACACGATCTTCTCTTCAAAATTTTTGTGCCAACGCCGCTTTTCTCTCCCAAATTGAACCCAAATGTGTTGATGAAGCCATGAAAGATGATTCATGGATTATCGCAATGCAAGATGAATTGAATCAATTTGAGAGAAATGAGGTGTGGACGCTTGTTCCTAGGCCAAATGACCATTTAGTTATTGGTACTAAATGGGTCTTTAGAAACAAGCAAGATGAAAATGGTATCGTGGTTAGAAACAAGGCTAGATTAGTGGCTAAAGGTTTCAACCAAGAAGAAGGTATCGATTACGAAGAAACCTTCGCTCCTGTGGCTCGATTAGAAGCCATAAGGATGCTCCTTGCCTACGCTAGTAGTAATAATTTTAAGTTGTTTCAAATGGATGTTAAAAGCGCTTTTCTTAATGGCTTTATTTCCGAAGAAGTCTATGTTGAACAACCTCCTGGATTTGAAAATAATAGTCTCCCTAATCATGTGTTTAGATTAACTAAAGCTCTCTATGGTTTAAAACAAGCTCTAAGGGCTTGGTATGAGAGACTTAGTTCTTTTCTTATTGAAAATAATTTCATAAAAGGCAAGGTTGATACTACATTATTCATCAAGAACTTTGAAAATAAATTTCTCATTGTTCAAATTTATGTTAATGATATTATCTTTGGTTCTACGAATGAATCTCTCTGTGAATCTTTTGTTAAAACTATGAGTCTTGAATTCGAAATGAGTTTAATGGGAGAGTTAACATTCTTCTTAGGTTTACAAATCAAACAACTAAGCAATGACATCTTTATTAGTCAAACTAAATATGCTATAAATTTACGAAAGAAGTTTAATATGAATAACTCAAAAGCTATTAACACTCCTATGAGCACCTCCACTAAGTTAGAAATTGATGAAAGTGGAGAAAGCTTCGATCAAAAAACTTATAGGTATATGATAGGAAGTTTACTTTACCTCACTGCAACTAGACCAGACATCATGTTCAGTGTAGGACTTTGTGCTAGATTTCAATCAAACCCTAAAATATCTCATCTCAAAGCAGTTAAAAGAATACTCAGATATCTTAATGGTACCACAAATCTAGGATTATGGTACCCAAAATTAGAGAATCTTGAGTTAATTGCTTATGCTGATGCGGACTTAGCTGGGTGTAGATTAGATAGAAAAAGCACATCAGGAACATGTCAATTCTTAGGACATGCCCTTGTTTCCTGGTCATCTAAGAAACAAAACTCGATTGCACTATCGACAACCGAAGCTGAATATATTGCAGCAAGTGCATGTTGTGCACAAGTTGTATGGATGAAAAATACCTTAGAAGATTATAAAGTTCATCTTAAAAATATTCCCATTAAATGTGATAACACAAGTGCAATATGCTTAACAAAGAACCCTATACAACACTCAAGAACAAAATATATTGATATTAGACATCATTTTATATGAGATCATGTTACTAATCATGATGTAATTATAGAGTTCATTGATACTAAACATCAACTAGCCGATATTTTTACAAAACCTCTAAGTGAAGAACAATTTGATTTTATAAGAAGAGAATTAGGAATGTTGATGTGTCCGAATACTTAAACTAGTTAAAATTATTTTTTAGACTTTATTGAATGATCAAATCACTTGATTGCCATGTGTTGAAATGTTTTGATTTTTGTAGCATAATCTTGTCCGAATGCATGAAAGAATTCATCTCATTTTCGGACTCGCTTAACAGTTGGAATGACAAAAATCAAACACACTCTTACGAAAAATATTCTTTCGAAATGGATTTGATAAAATGACTTTCCTCCTTCATGCACAAAGAATTATAACATACAAGGAGAAGAAGTATTCAAAGCATTATACTTATCATGCCTTCCTTTATATGCTTGATAACTTGCTTATATTGTTCTCCTGGTATCACATCTACCATGCTTTTTGTTGATGACAAAGGGGGAGAAATATATGAATTGATGCTATAAACACTGATGCTATGATTATGCCATGCCTGCATCATCAAGAGATATATGAAAAGATGCCATGCAACACTTGCTAAAATATAAGAAATGTGTGCATCATGTAATCTTACTTCACAGCTTTACATGTTGATATCTTACAAAGACATAAATTGCTACTATTACCATCATTCAAACTTGTAATGTAAAATTTGAAAATGAATGTCAAGCCTTGACATCATCTTCAAAGAGATACATCATGATAGGAATCATGATGGGAATATTGATAAGTTTAAATGATTTTAACTTATCAATATGTCTCTTGAATTTATAAGGTTTTAAATTCAAGAATGACTTATCTCAAGTATGGCATATAGACAGGGCGAGTTAAGGTTAACTCCATTATCAATTGATTGTCATCATCAAAAAGGGGGAGATTGTTGAATCTCGGATTTTGATGATGAAGTCAATTGTCATTTGTTGTCTAATCTATGTGTTGAGATAAAGTGTGCAGGATTAACTACGATGAAAGTAAGACATGCAGCAGGAGTTGCGCCGGAGTCATGACAATGATCACGTTGGGAGTTCGAGAGCTCGACGGAAGTTCGGACAGTCGTCGGAGGTTCTGCGGGAACAAATCCGAGAAGTTCAGAAGCTTGCCAAAGAAGCTCGTCGGAACTTGCCAAGTGGATCGTCGCAAGTCCAGGAGTTTGCCGGAAGTCCGCAAGAGTATCACCGAGGGTTCATCGGATGATCGACGGAAGTTCGCCGGAAACTCGTCGGAAGAAGCGATTGACGCACCGGAGCAAGCTGCAGAAATTGTCTTAGGATTTATCGTAGTTAGCACTAATGATTAAGTTGAAAATGGGAGGTGATCCCATTAGCTTAATCTTGGGGCAATTGGGCCCTTGAAAAACCCAAATTGGGCCGAATGGATCAACCCATTCGGACCCTGGTTGCTGTGGGAGGTGCAACCGCCCAAGCCAGGAGGTAGCACCGCCTGGGCTAAGTCTCCCAGGGAGACTGGGTGGTGCAACCGCCCCAGCCAGGAGGTGCAACCACCTCGGCTCAGTCTCCGAGCGAGACTGGGCGGTGCAACCTCTCCTGACAAGAGGTGGCACCGCTTGAGCTCAATTTTCGAGCTCTGCCAGGCGGTGCAACCGCCCTAGTCAGGAGGTGCAACCGCTTGAGCTCGGTCTTCGAGCTCTAGCAGAGAGGTGCAACCGCCCCTGACAGAGGTGGCACCGCCCAGAGGCTCAGTCTTCGAGCTCTGCCAGGCGGTGCAACTGCTCCAATCAGGAGGTGCAACCGCCTGATCCCGGAATTCCGGGAATTGACAGTTTTGAGCTCCAAAATTGAACTGGGTTGGGGCCTATAAATACCCCACCCATTCAGCACTGAAAGGAGTAACTAACACTCGAAATCTTGATATCTTTCTGTGATTCTTAGAGCTCAAAACTGTTGTAAAGATCAAAAGTTCTCCTCCTTCTATTCTTCAAAGTTTGAGTTGTAAAAAGAGGAGAGAAAACTTCTGTAAGGGTTGTCTCCTAAGCCCGTCAAAAGGAGTGAATCTGTAAAAGGGTGGTTGGCCTTCGCCTATTGAAGGAAGGCCTCTAGTTGACGTCGGTGACCTCGTCGGTGGAGGAAGCCAAAAGTGGAGTAGGTCAAGATTGACCGAACCACTCTAAATCTCGGTTTGCATTTCCTTTGAGCATTTTACCTTTACTACAAACTTCTCAATAGCTTATTGCCTTCTACGATTTTACGAACGAGTTTCTAAGTTCAGAACTTTCCGAATCTGCGTTTAGACGTAAATCGGCTTTTCTCGTACGATCATCATATTTCAGTTTACGTTTACGTTTTGATTTCAATCATAACTGTTTACTGCCTTCTGCGATCTTACGAATAAGTTTCTAAGTTCAGAACTTTCTAAATCTGCGTTTAGACGTAAATCAGCTTTTATCGTACGAACGTCGCATTTCAATTTGCGCTTGTATTCTGCTTTCCATCATAAACTGCAAACTGCCTTCGTAGATCTACTTTGATGTCATCTCGCTTAATCTCAAGTTAAAGTAATCTTAGAATTGGCTTTCACATCGAAATCGTTTTTATCGAACGAACGCAGCTTTCGTTTTAATCGCTGAAAAATTTCCGCTGCACTAATTCACCCCCCCCCCCCTCTTAGTGCTCTTGATCCTAATAGGGATGGCCACGAACATTCCATTGTCCGCATATAAGCCCATGCATGAGTACCAAATTCTTCGAGTTAGCAATTCCCCTCACCTCTATGAGCTTTGCATAACTCTTTTGGTCGTTGAGCAACTCATTCCACCTTGCATGGTCTCATCCTTTACTAAGCGCCTCGCTTGCCTTGAGCACCATCAAGTATAGTTGTCAACGTTGAGCCGTAGCTCAAACTCAGCCATCCCAACCTTTGTGCGGTCCGCATTCTTCCAAGCTTGCCTGTTCTCGTGGTGCCTCTTGCGCGAAGGGTTGGTCATTCCTCTGAATGCCAATGTCAGATGCCCACTCCTTCGAGTGACTCCTTTTCCCTACATCTCCATGCCTGTTTTCCCCCAAAAGGTCGCACGTGTGCTGACTGCCCTCAACGCAGCCCCGCTAGGTCCCCCACGTTTGCATGCTAAGTGCTTCTATGAGTGCTTGTCCCGCTCTGATACCATCTGTCACGGACTTAGCTGGTTTTGCCTAAGTCGTGCGGCACCCTTGCGTGTCCGTCCGCAAAGGTCAGCCTCCCCGAAGCCTCTCATTGTCCCTTAGGATAAACAAAAGAGAGAACGGGTTAGAGAGAACGCCTCAATCGGGATCCATAAGCAAACAACTCCAAAAAACACTTCATAGACAATGCAAATTACAAACAGACTTTACAAGCTCTGAACAGTTGCACAATAAAGGGTAAAATGGTCCATTACAGACCGAAAATCTCTCACACGTGTCCACATGACACAACCTTTATTTACAAGCCTAAAGAGGCCACTAGCCCAACTAAAATGTGACTATTAAGCCTTTGACCGTCTCTCTACATGTTGTACAAGGCATGAACATACTAAAAGACACGGACATACATAAGCATTACATCAAACATCCTGTTTAGAAGTTTGTCCATGACAAAGCGGTGCCACCACCGATTGTGACTTCAAGTGTTGAATGGTATATTCAACTGGCCTAGTTTAGCCCTATTATTAAGGGCCCAATTGGCCCTTAACTGAGTCAGTGGGATTACCTTCCAATCCTAACTCAACTTAAGGTCTAATATGATAATTAAGACATTTAAATTGGTAATCTCTATCCGGTATGCTGATTGTTCTTTCGACAATCTTCTGGCGAACTTCTCGGTGAACTTTCGGCAAAGTTTCGATGAACTCCCGACGAACTCTCAACGAACTCCCGACGAACTCTCGACGAGCTTCCAACAAACTTCCGACACATCATCTGAATCTTCGACGTATCATCGGATCCTTCGATGTATCATCCGATCTTTGACTCTGGCCCAACATCTGCTTTATGCCTTACTGCTATTGTAGTTTATCCTACACACTTATCTCAACATATTGATTAGATTAAACACTTTACCAATTGATTTCATTATCAAAGTCTGAGATTCAATAATATCCCTCTTTTTGATGATGATAGTCAATTGATGACGGAGTTGTTGGGAAATCATGGGGGGCGACATCATATGCGCAGCGGAAGAACAAGAAAACAAAAATCCCCGATTCCCAAAAAGATGTTCGTCGTCGTGTGAAGATTGGTGCGCAAAATCCGCAAAACACAAAACTGCGTATAGAGATTGTGTTACCTAGGGAGATCGTATATCCCTGTTTCCTTGCAGATCCTCAGGAGAGGGTGAAGGAGGTCAAGCGTCCTCCTCTCTAGCGGTGATCCACACAACAGGGTTGCGACGACGCTCCTCAAAACTCCAGGCCTACTCTGAGGTGGAGAGGGAGAGGAGAATAGGAAGGGCAAGCAAAGACTCTAGCCTATGAGGCTGTGAATCCCTCCTATTTATAGAGATCCCATGTCAAAACCCTAATGGGTCCTTTTCCCTAGTGGGTATTGGATCTGCATCCAATAAGACAAGGGCTCCGTCGGATATCTCATATCCGAACCTCTACTCATCGCAATGCCTACCATATGTGTGTGACCCTCTAGGCCCAATATCGAGCTGGCCGTGAGTCATACCTGTCAGAACTCCTTCTAACTAAGTGAATTATTATCTCTGTAATAATTCACTCGACTCATCGACTACGGAAGTACTAGGCCACTACGCCGTAGTCCCCAGACGATACAGGGGAATCCAATCCATTGGACCTGTCTGTCCTTAGTTACCATGTACCTATAGTCCCTCATCCATCTAATATCCCAGAGACCGTATATCGAGCATGGTGCTGTCAGACCCATACGGTTTCTACTTGAGTCTCGCTCTAATCGGATTCTCTCGGAGAACTCTTTCTCTCTCAACCCGAATGACCCTGGCCAGGGATTTGTCTGAGCAAGAACACATGGGATATTCCTCTCATGATACCGAGAGTGGATGATCCTCTATCGACACTCAATAGCCCTCGTAAGGTCGACTACCACTCCCAATGACCAGCTGTACTAGATCTGGGAACAGCCAAACCTATAAGTCTGGTATCAAAGAGTGGAGCACTCATACAGGACATCCTTGGTGTCTCAAGTCTAAGAACCAGATACACCACTAGGACTACGGAATCGTTGTCTGACAATAAGGCATCATCAACCATCCAGCATTCCGTAAGCGGATCAATCAGTGAACTCATTCTCCAATGAGCACCTGTACTGTATCCCTAGTGTCCCTACACGAGCAGCTATGAGACCAGCTGCATCCATCATATGGACGGGTATACAGCACACCAGTCTATCCGGTTATCACGATGTCCCTCTCGAGTAACCTATGACCGGGATTATTTAGGATATGTGTTTAAAGGTGAATCGATCTCATTATCGTGATCTCATCACGATCTGATTCCCATTGCACAAATCCAAGGACATCACTATACATATGCATTTATGCAATAGTTATAAAGTGATATACGCCAAAAATATAATAAGCAAAAAGATTCTGTATCAAGTCACACGTGCCATCACTCACGTGATTGGCTTGCTGGGCACCTATGACTAGCAATCTCCCACTTGACCTAAAGCCAATCACCTATGTGTCTGATCCCCATCAGACTCCTGTGACGCTCAAAGATAATTTGAGACAACGGCTTTGTCAGTGGATCTGCAATGTTATCTTCGGATGGAACTCTTTCCACTGCTACATCTCCTCGGGTTACGATCTCTCTTATAAGCTGGAACCTCCTCAGAACACTTCTGATGAGACCCGGGTTCCCTTATTTGAGTAATCACCCCATAGTTGTCGCAATATAAGAAAGTCGACTTGTCGCTATCTTTATCGACTCCCAAATCTGTGATAAACTTCTTCACCCAGACTCCCTCCTTTGCTGCATCCGATGCAGCAATGTACTCCGCCTCTGTGGTCGAGTTAGCAGTGGTATCTTGCTTGGAACTCTTCCAGCACACTGCTCCTCCATTCAAGGTGTACACATTCCCTGAATTCGACTTGCTATCATCGACATCAGACTGAAAACTTGAGTCAGTGAAGCCTTCAACCTTAAGGCTATTACCTCCATATACTAGTAAAAAATCCTTAGTCCTTCTCAAGTACTTAAGGATACACTTTACTGCTTTCCAGTGCTCCAAGCCTGGATCCGCCTGATACCTGCTCGTGACACTCAGAGCATGCGCTATATCAGGCCTAGTACATAGCATGGCATACATGATATACCATATTGCTAAGGCATAAGGTATCATATCCATGTTCGCCCTTTCTTAGAATTTTCAATGCCAAACATTTTGACAATGATTTCTATGTACCTGGACTGGGACAAGCCAAGCATCCTCTTGGATCTATCTCTATAGATTCTAATCCCCAAGATATAGGATGCTTCCCCTAAGTCCTTTATGGAGAAGTGTCTAGATAACCAAGTCTTTACTGTGGATAGCATTCCTACATCATTCCCAATGATGAGGATGTCATCCACATATAACACTAAAAAGGTGATAGCGCTCCCACTTACCTTCCTGTACACACAAGGCTCATCTTCGTTCTTAACGAAGTCATAAGATCTGATTGACTCATCAAATCTTATGTTCCAACTTCGGGAAGCTTGCTTTAGTCCATAAATGGATCTAAGCAACCTACACACCTTATCTGGGCAGTTCTTGGACACGAATCCCTCAGGTTGCATCATATACACCTCCTCCTCCAGGTTCCCGTTGAGGAATGCGGTTTTCACATCCATCTGCCAGATCTCATAATCATAGTGTGCTGCAATAGCCAATAGAATTCTGATGGATTTTAGCATTGCTACGGGTGAGAAAGTTTCGTCGTAGTCAACACCTTGCCTTTGACGATACCCCTTAGCCACTAGCCTTGCTTTATAGGTCTCTACCTTTCCATCTACTCCGATCTTTTTCTTAAAGATCCACTTGCAACCGATGGGTACAATACCTTCGGGTGCATCAACTAGGTTCCAAACCTTATTGGAGTACATAGAATCCATCTCAGAATTCATGGCTTCTTTCCACTTCCCGGAGTCTATACTCATAATAGCCTCCTCGTAGGTCTGAGGATCAATATCCTCTACATCCTTTGCTCTAATATGTCCCACATATCTCTCAGGAGGATGGGATACTCTATCAGACCTGCGTAAAGTTGAAACTTGTGTATTAGATACCTGAACAGACTCGGGCTGTAGAGTGGTGCTTGAGCTTGGTTCTCCAACCTCGCTCAATTCTATCATTCTCCCACTGTCTCCGTCAAGAATGTGTTCCTTCTCAAGGAACACTGCTCTCTTAGCTACAAAGACCTTTTGGTCCTCGAGATGATAGAAGTAATACCCACAAGTTTCCTTGGGGTATCCCACAAATTTACATCGCCCTGTCCTTGATTCTAACTTATCGGGGTTGTGTCTTTTAACATGGGCAGAGCAGCCCCAAATCTTAACTACTTTAAGATCAGGCTTCTTCCTTTCCATATCTCATATGGTATAGACACCACCGACTTAGTTGGAACTCTGTTCAGAAGGTAAGCTGCGGTTTCTAGGGCATATCCCCAGAATGAGATGGGTAGGTCAGCGAAACTCATCATGGACCGTACCATATCTAATAATGTACGATTTCTCCTTTCAGAGACACCATTGAGCTGAGGTGTATAAGGAGGTGTCCATTGGGATAATATCCCATGGTCCTTGAGGAAGTGAGTAAACTCTGTACTTAAGTACTCACCTCCTCGATCTGATCGAAGAGTTTTGATACTCTTTCCAGTCTGGTTCTCCACCTCATTCTTATACTCTCTGAATTTCTCAAAGGCCTCGGACTTGTACTTCATTAAGTACACATATCCATACCTTGAGAAATCATCAGTAAATGTAATGAAGTAGGAGTAACCTCCAATGGCATGAGTTGACATGGGTCCACATACATCACTATGTATGAGTTCCAACAACTCAGTGGCTCTCTCTCCAGTTCCACTAAATGGAGAGTTGGTCAGTTTTCCACGAATGCAAGGCTCACAAGTTGCAAATGACACATAGTCGAATGGATCTAGATATCCATCATTTAGCAACTTTTGAATCCTTCTTTCATGGATGTGACCTAGCCTACAATGCCACAGGTATGCACTGTTCAACTCATCTCGTTTCCTTTTGGACATATTTAAATTCATGATATGTGGAGTGGTGTCTAACATAAATAAACCATTATGCAATGTTCCTTTCGTGATGATCTTATCATCTAATAATATCGAACAACCATTGTTCTCAAAAACAAATTTATATCCACTAACTGTTAAACATGAAATGGAGATAATGTTTTTGATAATAGAAGGAACAAAATAACATGCATCTAATGCAATAAAAGCTCCACTAGGCAGATGTAGGGCGACCTCGCCAACAGCTAAAACAGCAACTTTTACTCCATTACCCATCTTGAGGTCCATCTCGCCTCTCTCTAGTCTCCTAGGCCTTGCCAGAACCTGCAACGAATTACATATATGATAAGCACTACCGGTATCTAAGACCCATGTGTTATCATAAGAGTCTGACAAATGGAGATCGATCATGAATGTACCTGAAGCTTCATCAAGCTTTTGTTTCGCCCTTTCTGCAAGGTACTCTTTGCAGTTTCTCTTCCAGTGCCCATCTTTACCACAGTGGAAGCACTGGCCTTTGTCCTTTGTTGGGTCTTTCTTAGCAACCTTTGCTTTACCTTGTTTGCCCTTGCCCTTTCCCTTCTTAAGGGACCTTTCTGCTTTCCTTTTCTTTCTGGTCTCACCAGTGTAGAGAACTGGCTTCTCTTTCTTAATAGTACTCTCTGCCTCCCTCAACATATTGAGGAGCTCTGGGAGAGTCACCTCAAGCTTGTTCATATTAAAGTTCATTATGAACTGTGAAAAAGAATCTGGTAGGGATTGAAGCACAATGTCCACACACAAGTTATCCTCTAGGACCATTCCTAGACCTGTGAGTTTCTCTATCCACTCAATCATCTTTAGGACATGGTTCTGAACCGGTGTCCCCTCAGTCATCCTAGCGCGGAAAAGGCTCTTGGATATCTCATATCGTTGAGTCCTTCCCTGTTCCTCAAACAATTTACGGACATGTAGGAGAATGGATCTGGCATCCATCTTTTCATGTTGTCTCTGTAACTCTGGAGTCATAGAGCCCAACATATAGCACTGAGCAAGAGTGGAGTCATCAATGTACTTCACGTAGCGAGCGATCTCATCCTCGCTTGCCCCTTCTTCGGGCGTAGGCATCACTGTATCAAGGACGTACACGATTTTCTCCGCTGTGAGAACAATTCTCAAGTTACGGAGCCAGTCCGTATAATTTGGACCAGTGAGGCGGTTGACATCAAGTATGCCACGTAAGGGATTTGAAAGCGACATTTTCTGAAAATAAAGATGTAGCAAAAATGAATAACATGCAGATTTTGCAAGAAATAAACAATCAAGATATGGACTTCTATCTTAATATGCTCCCACTATTTTACTAACGAGTCACGCGACACCCTCAGCACGTGAAACGGAAGTCTCCGGCAGACTTCTAGTGGGGATCAGGATCCAATCAGCGTCTTAGTGTAACCTCGAGGGACTCGACCAATCACACTAAGCCTAAAAGGTAGACAACTCTTGCCGATCACAACTCCTTGTGATTCCCATCCTGTTCGGCCTCCGAATCACCATGGCCTCGAGGGACTCGACCAACCATGATGCTCGGTTAAGTCAACACCTTCGTTACAAGATGAGTCTGATTTGATGATATACCCTCGAGGGACTCGACCAAGCATATCATGCCCTCAGGTCACCGGTGACATCTCTATGTCGTAAGCAAGATAGCAAATCGCGATATAGGTGAGTCTCGAGGGACTCGACCAACTCAACCTACACCGGGATTCGGTTCCTACTCATAACGATGGAAGGCCACGTGGGTCAATCTAATTGCCTCACGTTTACCGACTTAATATTATCGAGAGATGTTTCTATGATTTGGTCTCCTATTATGACATGTCACACATGTACATATTTAATATATATCTACATCGCATGCAAATATATATACATATCTAGTATGTGTATAAGCAATCACACCAGATGATCATGGACCACAACCTAATATGATTAGGCCCGAGCCAGTAGGCCTAATCACTCACATCAAGATCTATGTGTGCAACGGTGCATCTCCATGCCTTGTGATCGTCCATCTTGTCCTCGTTGGTTCCGTCGACATCTTGATGCATCTTCATGCATCACGATCGTCCGTCTCGTGGGTCCCGCTATGGCTTCCACGCTCCCGCTGCGCCTCCTCATGTGATTACAACTTAATCATAGGCACGCAGGCCCGACAATAAACGAGAAATATAATGGAGGTTCGCAGACCTCAATAATAATAATCACAAGTACACACATCACACGGTCCATGATCATCCGTCCACTCATCATACATCACATGTATAAATAATCGTCATTATGTAGGACTACTAGATAATAAAAATAATAATCAACTAAACCTTTTAATTAATTAATATTTTCTGAAATCAGGGATATATAGGGAATTTCTCAATTCCTAAGGGTATTTTCGTAATTTGGACAAAAGACAGAAACTAGAATTTCTCAAATTCCGAGGGGCAAAACTGTCTTTTGCGCAGAAAACCCTAATACCCTTTCCCCTTTTCACTGCTGCGCCGCCGCCGCCGCCACCCTACTGGCGGCGGCCTGTGCGGCGAGGGCGAGGGCACTGCCCTCGCCTGCAGGTGGCACGCCCGCTGGGGTCGTTGCCGCTGCAGGTGGGCGCCCCCGCGGGCGCCGCCGCCTTCGCGGGCGGTTCTGCCCGCGAGTCAGCGCCCGCAGGTGGTGCTGTCTCGCTGGCGGCCGCCCCTGTGGGGTTTTTGCCCGTGGGAGCAGCGGCCACAGGCGCCGCTGCCCTGCGGTGCCTCAGCCCGCGCTGCTGCCCCGCGGCGCCTCTGCCCGCGGGCTCAGTGGCCGCAGGCGCTTCTACCGAGCGGGCTCCCAGCCCCACCGGCCGCAAGCCTGCTGCAAGCAGATCGCCGGCCGGCTACTGCAGGCACAGCGCTTGCGCATGCGCCGGCGCTGTGCTGCCTGGCTGCGGCTGCGGCTGGCTGCAGGCATGCAGATCGAGGGCAGCAACTGTTGCTGCCCTTCCTTGCTTTTGCGTCAACGATTTTGACGTCAATATTCTTCCTAAACACAACACACGCAGTTCAAAAACCAATCATTCGCACGAACAACCTGGCTCTGATACCACTGTTGGGAAATCATGGGGGGCGACATCATATGCGCAGCGGAAGAACAAGAAAACAAAAATCCCCGATTCCCAAAAAGATGTTCGTCGTCGTGCGAAGATTGGTGCGCAAAATCCGCAAAACACAAAACTGCGTATAGAGATTGTGTTACCTAGGGAGATCGTATATCCCTGTTTCCTTGCAGATCCTCAGGAGAGGGTGAAGGAGGTCAAGCGTCCTCCTCTCTAGCGGTGATCCACACAGCAGGGTTGCGACGACGCTCCTCAAAACTCCAGGCCTACTCTGAGGTGGAGAGGGAGAGGAGAATAGGAAGGGCAAGCAAAGACTCTAGCCTATGAGGCTGTGAATCCCTCCTATTTATAGAGATCCCGTGTCAAAACCCTAATGGGTCCTTTTCCCTAGTGGGTATTGGATCTGCATCCAATAAGACAAGGGCTCCGTCGGATATCTCATATCCGAACCTCTACTCATCGCAATGCCTACCTTATGTGTGTGACCCTCTAGGCCCAATATCGAGCTGGCCGTGAGTCATACCTGTCAGAACTCCTTCTAACTAAGTGAATTATTATCTCTGTAATAATTCACTCGACTCATCGACTACGGAAGTACTAGGCCACTACGCCGTAGTCCCCAGACGATACAGGGGAATCCAATCCATTGGACCTATCTGTCCTCAGTTACCATGTACCTATAGTCCCTCATCCATCTAATATCCCAGAGACCGTATATCGAGCATGGTGCTGTCAGACCCATACGGTTTCTACTTGAGTCTCGCTCTAATCGGATTCTCCCGGAGAACTCTTTCTCTCTCAACCCGAATGACCCTGGCCAGGGATTTGTCTGAGCAAGAACACATGGGATATTCCTCTCATGATACCGAGAGTGGATGATCCTCTATTGACACTCAATAGCCCTCGTAAGGTCGACTACCACTCCCAATGACCAGCTGTACTAGATCTGGGAACAGCCAAACCTATAAGTCTGGTATCAAAGAGTGGAGCACTCATACAGGACATCCTTGGTGTCTCAAGTCTAAGAACCAGATACACCACTAGGACTACGGAATCGTTGTCTGACAATAAGGCATCATCAACCATCCAGCATTCCGTAAGCGGATCAATCAGTGAACTCATTCTCCAATGAGCACCTGTACTGTATCCCTAGTGTCCCTACACGAGCAGCTATGAGACCAGCTGCATCCATCATATGGACGGGTATACAGCACACCAGTCTATCCGGTTATCACGATGTCCCTCTCGAGTAACCTATGACCGGGATTATTTAGGATATGTGTTTAAAGGTGAATCGATCTCATTATCGTGATCTCATCACGATCCGATTCCCATTGCACAAATCCAAGGACATCACTATACATATGCATTTATGCAATAGTTATAAAGTGATATACGCCAAAAATATAATAAGCAAAAAGATTCTGTATCAAGTCACACGTGCCATCACTCACGTGATTGGCTTGCTGGGCACCTATGACTAGCAGGAGTTAACCTTAGCTCCCCCTATCTATATGCCATACTTGAGAAAAGACACTCTTGAATTCAAGGCCTTTGAATTCGAGTATCAAATCGATATTTATATTCATTTAAACTTATCAATATACACATCATGATACTTATCATGATTTGCTAATTCAAAATACGATATCATGTATTTATCAATAAAAAATAATGTCAAGGCTTGCTATCCATTTTCAAGTCCAATGAAAATAGGCAATCAACATTTTCAAGTATGAATTTCAAATATGAAATTTAGCAAGATGACAATTCTTGATAAAAGATAACAATTCATCATTCCGAGGCATGATATCGATTGTAAATAGTAAGTTAAGCTCATGATACCTTATCATAATGATAGACAATTATCATGAAACATTTTAAGTATCTACAATGCATATGAAATACATTTTGATAAGTTTCAAGTATTTGTGGTGTGTTACGATGTATTTGACGATTCCAATTATATTTTAAGCATTAGTAAAACATTCAAGCATTTACGACAAGATATATTTATCTCAAACATGCCAATTTGTCATCAGTTTGCCACATTTTTCTACCTTTGTCATCAACAAAAATGAGAACCATTCAACAATGCAAGTGTGGTAAAAAAAATTAAGCAAGTTTGACACCAATTATCCAAGCCATAAAGGAAGGTAAGCAAAAACTTTTTATAACCTTTTTGGATAAGCTAATATTTTTACTCAAGGGCTTTTTGGTTCTTCTCTGGATGTGCAAGTTTCTTTCTTCCTTTATCATAAAAATAATAAGAAGAGGAAGAAAAGTATGGAAAGAATCTATTAAGAACCAAATTTATGAAATGATTTGAACCAAGTCAAATTCAAAGCAATAAATGTGTTTCATTAAATCATGCTTCAATTTTAACAAAGATAAGGGATTCATGAAAAGGATCAAGATATCCATGTGAAATCAAATCGCCATTCTTGTAAGTAATCATCACACACTAAAATTCATCTTTCAAGGATCAAGATATCCATTAGAACTCATAAAATTCATCTTTCATGAGAAAAGTCAAGCGCCCTCCTCTCTAGCGGTGATCCACACAACAGGGCTGCGATAAAGCTCCTTAAAACTCTAGGGCTACTTTGAGGTGGAGAGCGGGAGGAGAATAGGAGAGGAAGTAAAAAGCTTTAGCTTATAAACTATTGAAACCCTCATATTTATATAGGTCTTTTGTCAACTTAACCCTAATGGATCCTCCCCTATTGGGTATTGGATCTCCATCCAACTACCCAAGCCTCTTGATTAGTGGATCTCTATCTAATAATCTCTTATGGGCTCTTATTGGATCTTATCCATGGGATCCAATAATTCAGGAGCTTATTGGATATCTAATAAGATATCCAATAAGATAGGAGCTCCGACGGATATCTCATATCCGAACCTCTACTCATCGTAATGCCTACCATATGTGTATGACTCTCTAGGCCCAATATCGAGCTGGCCATGAATCATATCTATCAGAACTCCTTTTGGCTTAGCGAATTATTGTCTTCATAATAATTCACTCGACTCATCGACTACGGATGTACTAAGCCACTATGCCGCAGTCCCCAAACGATACAGGGGAATCCAATCCATTGGACCTGTCTGTCCTCAGTTACCATGTACCTATAGTCCCTCATCCATCTAATATCCCAGAGACCGTATACCGGGCATAGTGCTGTCAGACCCATACAGTTTCACTCGAGTCTCGCGCTAATCAGATTCTCCCGGAGAACTCTTTCTCTCTCATTCCGAATGACCTTGGCTAAGGATTTGTTTGAGCAAAAACACATGGGTTATTCCTCTCATGACACCGAGAGTGGATGATCATCTATCGACACTCAATAGCCCTCGTAAAGTTGACTACCACTTCCAATGACCAATTGTACAAGATCTGGGACATCCAAACCTATAAGTCCAGTATCAAAGAATGGAGCACTCATATAGGACATTCTTGGTGTCTCAAGTCTATGGACTAGATACACCACCAGGACTACGGAATCACTGTCTGACAATAAGGTATCATCAACCATCTGGCATTCAGTTAGCAGATCAATAAGTGAACTCATTCTCCAATATGCACTTGTACTATATCCCGAGTATCCTCACACGAGCAGCTATGAGACCAGCTGCATCCATCATATGATTTAAAATTGTCGGCCGATCAGGTAAGGTCTCCACCTCGTTACTACGTGTACAATGGCGAGCATCTCCTTATCATATACTGATATATTTTGATGGGAGTGAGACAATGCCTTGCTAGTGTATATGAGTAGTCGACCATCTTGCATGAGAACGACTCCAATTCTGACTCCAGATACGTCGGTCTCAATGATAAAGGGTCGGTTGAAATCTAGTAGTGCTAGCACTAGCGTCGTTGTCATAGCTGCCTTAAGTTTGTCGAAGGCAGCGGAGCCTTTGTCCAACCATTGGAAGGCATCTTTTTTTAGTAGAGAAGTGAGGGGTGCACTGATCTTCTCATAGTCCTTAACAAATTTTCAGAAGTAGCCCATTAGTCCAAGGATCCAGCGCAGTAATTTCATGTTTGTAGGTTTCAGCCAGCCTTGCATTGCCTCAAATTTTGTTGGGTCTACTGCCACTCCTTCTGATATTATATGCCCAAGGTACTCTACTTTTTGCTAGAGAAAGCTACACTTTGGTTACTTAATAAAAAGAGTATTCTCCCGAAGGATCGTCAAAATAATCCGTAAATGCTGGAAGTAAGTCTCAATAGAAGGGTTGTAAATGAGAATATCATCAAAAAATACCATCATAAATTTATGAAGAAAACTCCGAAAAATATCGTTCATGAGACTTTAAAAGGTTGAAGGTGTTGGGAAAATCTTTGGGGGTGACATCACATGCGCAGCGAAAGAGCAAGAAAATAAAATCCTCGATTCCTAAAGAGATGTTCGTCGTCGTGCGAAGATTAGTGCGCAAAATCCACGAAATTGAAAAACTACATATAGAATATATTATGTTACCTAGGGAGATCGTATATCTCTGTTTCCTTGCAAATCCTTAGGAGAGGGAGAAGGAGGTCAAGCGTCCTCCTCTCTAGCGGTGATCCACACAGTAGGGCTACGACGACGCTCCTCAAAACTCCAGGCCTGCTCTGAGGTGGAGAAGGGAAGGAGAATAGAAGAGGCAAGCAAAGGCTCTAGCCTATGAGGCTCTGAATACCTCCTATTTATAGAGGTCCCCTGTCAAACCCTAATGGATCCTCCCCTAGTGGGTATTGGATCTGCATCCAATAACCCAAGCATTTTAGATTAGTGGATCTCTATCCAATAATCTCTCATGGGTTCTTATTGGATCTTGTCCATGGGATCCAATCAATTAGGGGCTTATTAGATATCCAATAAGACAAGGGCTCCGTCGGATATCTCATATCCGAACCTCTACTCATCGCAATGCCTACCATATGTGTGTGATCCTCTAGGCCCAAAATCGAGCTGGTCATGAGTTATACATGTTAGAACTCCTTCTAACTCAGTGAATTATTATCTCTGTAGTAATTCACTTGACTCATCGACTACGGACGCACTAGGCCACTACGCTGTAGTCCCCAAACAATATATGGGAATCCAATCCATTGGACCTGTCTGTCCTCAGTTACTGTGTACCTATAGTCCCTCATCCATCTAATATCCCAGAGAGTGTATATCGAGCATGGTGTTGTCAGACCCATACGGTTTCTACTCGAGTCTCGCTCTAATCGGATTCTCCCGGAGAACTCTTTCTCTCTTAATCCGAATGACCCTGGCCAGGGATTTGTTTGAGCAAGAACACATGGGATATTTCTCTCATTTCGCTGAGAGTGGATGATCCTCTATCGATACTCAATAGCCCTCGTAAGGTCGACTACCACTCCCAATGACCAATTGTACTAGATCTGGGATAGCCAAACCTATAAGTCTGGTATCAAAGAGCGGAGCACTCATACAGGACATCCTTGGTGTCTCAAGTCTAAGGACCAGATATACCATTAGGACTACGAAATCGCTGTCTAACAATAAGGCATCATCAACCATCCAGCATTCCATAAGCGGATCAATTAGTGAACTCATTCTCCAATGAGCATTTGTACTGTATCCCTAGTGTCCCTACATGAGCAGCTATGAGACCAGTTGCATCCATCATATAGATGGGTATACAACACACCAATCTGTCCAGTTATCACGATGTCCCTCTCGAGTAACCTATGACCGGGATTATTTAGGATATGTGTTTAAAGGTGAATCGGTCTCATTTTCGTGATCTCATCACGATCCGATTCCCATTATACAAATCCAAGGATATCACAATATATATATGCATATATCCAATAGTTATAAAGTGATATATGCCAAAATATAATAAGAAAAAAGATTATATATCAAGTCACACGTATCATCACTCACGTGATTGGCTTGCTGGGCACCTATGATTAGCAATCTCCCACTTGACCTAAAGCTAATCACCTATGTGTTTGATCCCCATCAGACCCCTATGATGCTCAAAGACAATCTGGGACAATGGCTTTATCAGTGGATCTGCAATGTTATCTTCGGATGGAACTCTTTCTACTGCTACATCTCCTCGGGTTACGATCTCTCTGATAAGGTGGAACCTTCTCAGAACATGCTTAGATTTCTGATGAGACATAGGTTCCTTCGCTTGAGTAATTGCCCCGTTATTGTCGCAATATAAGGAGATCGGCTCCTCGCTACCCAACACGACTCTCAAATCTGTGATGAAATTCTTCAACCATACTCCCTCCTTTGCTGCATCTGATGCAGCAATGTACTCCGCCTCTGTGGTCGAGTCAGCAGTAGTATCTTGCTTGGAACTCTTCCAGCACACTACTCCTCCAATCAAGGTGTACACGTACCCCGAATTCGACTTGCTATCATCAACATCAGATTGAAAACTTGAGTCCGTGTAGCCTTCAACCTTAAAGCTATTACCTTCATATACTAGTAAAAGATCCTTAGTCCTTCTCAAGTACTTAAGGATATAGTTTACTGCTTTCTAGTGCTCCAAGTCTGGATCCGCTTGATACCTGCTCGTGACACTCAGAGCATGTACTATATCAAGCCTAGTACATAGCATGGCATACATGATAGACCCTATTGCTGAGGCATAAGGTATCATATCCATGTTCGCCCTTTCTTCTGGAGTCTTTGGGGACATACTTGTAGAAAGCGATATCTCATGTCTCATCGGTATATGAACTCTCTTGGAATTTTCCATGCCAAAACTTTTGACAATGGTTTCTATGTACCTGGATTGGGACAAGCCAAGCATCCTCTTGGATCTATCTCTATATATTCTAATCCCCAAGATATAAGATGCTTCCCCTAAGTCCTTCATAGAGAAGTGTTTAAATAACGAAGCCTTTATTGTGGATAGCATTCCTACGTCATTCCCAATGATCAGGATGTCATCCACATATAACACCAAAAAGGTGATAGCACTCCCACTTACCTTCCTATCCTATACACACAAGGCTCATCTTCATTCTTAACGAAGTCATAAGATCTGATTCCCTCATCAAATCTTATGTTCCAACTTCGGAAAACTTGCTTTAGTCCATAAATGGATCTAAGCAACCGACACACCTTATCTAGGCAATTCTTGGACATGAATCCCTCAGGTTGCATCATATACACCTCCTCCTCGAGGTTCCCATTGAGGAATGTGGTTTTTACATCCATCTGTCAGATCTCATAATCATAGTGTGCTACAATAGCCAATAGAATTATGATGGATTTTAGCATTGCTATGGGTGAGAAGGTTTCGTCATAGTCAATACCTTGCCTTTGACGATACCCCTTATCCACTAGCCTTGCTTTATAGGTCTCTACCTTTCCATCTACTCCGATCTTTTTCTTAAAGATCCACTTGCAACCGATGGATACAATACCTTCGGGCGCATCAACTAGGTTCCAAACCTTGTTGGAGTATATAGAATCCATCTCAGAATTCATGGCTTCTTGCCACTTCCCGGAGTCTATACTCATAATAGCCTCCTCGTAGGTCTGAGGATCAATATCCTCAATATCCTCTCCGCTAATATGTCCCACATATCTCTCAGGAGGATGAGATACTCTATCAGACCTACGTAAAGTTGAAACTTGTGTATTAGGTACTTGAATAGACTCGGGTTGTAGAGTGGTGCTTGAGCTTGGTTCTCCAACCTCGCTCAACTCTATCATTCTCCCACTATCTCCGCCAAGAATGTGTTTCTTCTCAAGGAACACTGCTCTCTTAGCTACAAAGACGTTTTGGTCCTTGAGATGATAGAAATAATACCCACAAGTTTCCTTGGGGTATTCCATAAATTTGCATCACTCTATCCTTGATTCTAACTTATCGGGGTTGTGTCTTTTAACGTGGGCAGGGCAGCCCCAAATCTTAACAATATTAAGATCAAGCTTCTTCCCTTTCCATATCTCATATGGTATAGATACTACCGACTTAGTTGGAACTCTGTTCAAAAGGTAAGCTGCGGTTTCTAGGGCATATCCCCAGAATGAGATAGGTAAGTCAGCGAAACTCATCATGGACCGTACCATGTCTAATAGCGTATGATTTCTCCTTTCAGAGATACCATTGAGCTGAGGTGTATAAGGAGGTGTCCATTAGGATAATATCTCATAGTCCTTGAGGAACTGAGTAAACTCTGTACTTAAGTACTCACTCCTCGATCTGATTGAAGAGTTTTGATACTCTTTCCAGTCTAGTTCTCCACCTCATTCTTATACTCTCTGAATTTCTCAAAGGTCTCAGACTTGTACTTCATTAAGTACACATATCCATAACTTGAGAAATCATCAGTAAAAGTAATGAAGTAGGAATAACCACCAATGGCATGAGTTGACATGGGTCCACATACATCACTATGTATGAGTTCCAACACCTCAGTGGCTCTCTCTCTAGTTCCACTAAATGGAGAGTTGGTCAGTTTTTCACAAAGGCAAGGCTCGCAAGTTGCATATGACACATAGTCGAATGGATCTAGATATCCATTATTTAGCAACTTTTGAATCCTTCTTTCATGGATGTGAACTAGCCTACAATGCCACAGGTATACACTGTTCATCTCATCTCGTTTCCTCTTGGACACATTTACATTCATGATATGTGGAGTAGTATCTAACATAAATAAACCATTATGCAATGTTCCTTTTATGATGATTTTATCATCTAATAATATCGAACAACCATTGTTCTCAAAAACTAATTTATATCCACTAATTGTCAAACATGAAATGGAGATAATGTTTTTGATAATAGAAGGAACAAAATAACATTCATCTAATGTAATAAAAGCTCCACCAGGCAGATGTAGGGAGACTTCGCCAACAGCTACTACAGTAACTTTTGCTCCATTACCCATATTGAGGTCCATCTCGCCTCTCTCTAGTCTCCTAGGCCTTGCCAGAACCAGCAACGAATTACATATATGATAAGTACTACCGGTATCCAATACCCATGTGTTATCATACGAGTCTAACAAATGGAGACTGATCATGAATGTACCTGAAGTTTCATCAAGCTTTTGTTTCATCCTTTCTGTAAGATACTCTTTGTAGTTCCTCTTCCAGTGCCCATCTTTACCACAGTGGAAGCACTGGCCTTTGTCCTTTGCTGGGTCTTTCTTAGCAACCTTTGCTTTACCTGGTCTGCCCTTACCCTTTCCCTTCTTAAGGGACTTTCTGCTTTCCTTTTCTTTCTGGTCTCACCAGTGTAGAGAACTGGCTTCTCTTTCTTAATAGTACTCTTTACCTCCCTCAATATATTAAGGAGCTCTGGGAGAGTCACCTCAAGCTTGTTCATATTAAAATTCATTATGAACTATGAAAAGAAATCTGGTAAGGACTGAAGCACAATGTCCACACACAAGTTATCCTCTAGGACCATTCCTAGACCTGTGAGTTTCTCTATCCACGCAATCATCTTTAGGACATGGTTCTGAACCGGTGTCCCCTCAGTCATCCTAGCACAGAAGAGGCTCTTGGATATCTCATATCACTGAGTCCTTCCCTATTCCTCAGACAATTTACAGACATGCAGGAGATTGGATCTGGCACCCATCTTTTCATGTTGTCTCTGTAATTCAGGAGTCATAGAGCCCAACATATAGCACTGAGCAAGAGTGGAGTCATCAATGTACTTCACGCAGCGAGTGATCTCATCCTCGCTTGCCCCTTCTTCGGGTGTAGGCATCACTGTATCAAGGATGTACATGATTTTCTCTACCATGAGAACAATTCTAAAGTTACGGAGCTAATCCATATAATTTGGATCAGTGAGGCAGTTGACATCCAGTATGCCACGTAAGGGACTTGAAAGCAACATTTTCTGAAAATAAAGATGCAGCAGAAATGAATAACATGCAGATTTTGCAATAAATAAACTATCAAGATATGGACTTCTATCTTAATATGCTCCCACTATTTTACTAATGAGTCACGCGACACCCTCAGCACATGAAACGGAAGTCTCTGGCAGACTTCTAGTGGGGATCAGGATCCAATCAGCGTCTTAGTGTAATCTCGAGGGACTCGACCAATCACACTAAGCCTAAAAGGTAGGCAACTCTTGCCGATCACAACTCCTTGTAATTCCCGTCCTGTTCGGCGTCCGAATCACCATGGTCTCGAGGGACTCGACCAACCATGATGCTCGGTTAAGTCAACACCTTCGTTACAAGATAAGTCTGATTTGATGATATAACCTCGAGGGACTCGACCAAGCATACCATGTCCTCAGGTCACCGGTGACATCTCTATATCGTAAGCAAGATAACGAATCGTGATATAGGTGAGTCTAGAGGGACTCGACTAACTCAACTTACACCGGGAATCGGTTCCTACTTATAATGATGGAAGGTCACGTGGGTCAATCTAATTGCCTCACGTTTACCAACTTAATATTATCGAGAGAGATGTTTCTATGATTTGGTCTCCTAATATGACATGTCACATATATACATATTTAATATATATATATATATATATATATATACATCGCATGCAAATATATATACATATCTAGTATATGTATAAGCAATCACACCAGATGATCATGGACCACAACCTAATGTGATTAGGCCCGAGCCAGTAGGCCTAATCACTCACATCAAGATCTATGTGTGCAACGGTGCATCTCCATGCCCTGTGATTGTCCATCTCATCCTCGTCAGTTCTGTCGACATCTCGATGCATCTTCATGCATCACGATCGTCCGTCTCGTGTGTCCCGCTATCGCATCCACGCTCCCGCTGCGCCTCCTTATGTGATTACAACTTAATCATAGGCACACAGGCCCGATAATAAACGAGAAATATAATGGAGGCTCGCAGACCTCAATAATAATAATCACAAGTACACACATCACACGGTCCATAATCATCCATCCACACATCATACATCACATATATAAATAATCATCATCATGTAGAACTACTAGATAATAATAAAAATAATAATCAACTAAACTTTTTAATTAATTAGTATTTTATGAAATCAGGGACATATAGGGAATTTCTTAATTCCTAGGGGTATTTTCATAATTTAGACAAAAGATAGAAATTGAAATTTCTCAAATTCCGATGGGCAAAACTATCTTTTGTCCAAAAAACCCTAATGCCCTTATCCTCCCCTACTACTGCTGCTGCCGTCGCCTCTGCCACCCTGCCGGTGGTGGGCTGTACGGCGGAGGGCGGGGTCGCTGCCCCTGCTGCTGGGCGCCCCCGAGGGCGCCGCCACCTCCGCGGGCGGTTCTGCCAATGAGGCAATGCCCGCAAGCGATGCTGCCTCGCCGGGCGGCTACCCCTGCTAGGTTTTGCCCGCGGGAGCAGTGGCCACAAGCGTCGCTGCTCTGCGGTTGCTGCTGCAAGCTGCCTGCCTGCACGCAGATGGCAGTGCTGCCATCTGTGACGGCAGCGAGGGCAGCAATAGTTGCTGCCTTTTTCCGCTTTTGCGTCAATGATTTTGATGTCAAAAGCTTCTCCAAAATACAACACATGTAGTTTAAAACTAATCTATCACACTAACAACCTGGCTTTGATACCACTGTTGGGAAAATCTTTGGGGGTGACATCACATGCGTAGCAGAAGAATAATAAAACAAAATCCTCGATTCCCAAAGAGATGTTCGTCGTCATGCGAAGATTGATGCGTAAAATCCGCAAAATTGAAAAACTGCGTATAGAATATATTATGTTACCTAGGGAGATCGTATATCCCAATTTCCTTGCATATCCTTAGGAGAGGTTGAAGGAGGTCAAGCATCCTCCTCTTTAGCGGTGATCCACACAGTAGGGCTGCGACGATGCTCCTCAAAACTACAGGCCTGCTTTGAGGTAGAGAAGGGAAGGAGAATAGGAGAGGCAAGCAAAGGCTCTAACCTATGAGACTCTGAATACCTCCTTTTATAGAGGTCCCCTATCAAACCTTAATGGATCCTCCCCTAGTGGGTATTGGATCTGCATCCAATAACCCAAGCCTTTTAGATTAGTGGATCTCTATCCAATAATCTCTCATGGGCTCTTATTAGATCTCGTCCATGGGATCCAATCATTCAGGGGCTTATTGGATATCCAATAAGACAGGGGCTCCGTCGGATATCTTATATCCGAACATCTACTCATCGCAATGCCTACCATATGTATGAGACCCTCTAGGCCCAATATCGAGCTGGCCGTGAGTCATACTTGTCAGAACTCCTTCTAACTCAGTGAATTATTATCTCTGTAATAATTCACTTGACTCATCGACTACGGACGTACTAGCCCACTATGCAGTAGTCCCCAGACGATACAGGGGAATCCAATCCATTGGACCTATCTGTCCTTAGTTATCGTGTACCTATAGTCCTTCATCCATCTAATATCCCAAAGACCGTATATCGAGTATGGTGCTGTTAGACCCATACGGTTTCTACTCGAGTCTCGCTCTAATCGGATTCTC
The DNA here is from genome assembly GCF_036884655.1 of Musa acuminata AAA Group. Lineage (NCBI taxonomy): Eukaryota > Viridiplantae > Streptophyta > Magnoliopsida > Zingiberales > Musaceae > Musa > Musa acuminata. The sequence continues at coordinate 25,344,033 of NC_088340.1, forward strand.
CCGGAGAACTCTTTCTCTCTCAACCCGAATGACCCTGGTTAGGGATTTGTCTGAGCAAGAACACATGGGATATTCCTCTCATGACGCCGAGAGTGAATGATCCTCTATCGATACTCAATAGCCCTCGTAAGGTTGACTACCACTCCCAATGATCAACTGTACTAGATCTGGGACAACCAAACCTATAATTCTGGTATCAAAGAGTGGAGCACTCATACAGGATATCCTTGGTGTCTAAAGTCTAAGGACCAAATATGCCACTAGAACTACGGAATCGCTGTTTGACAACAAGGCATCATCAACCATCTAGCATTCCGTAAGCGGATCAATCAGTGAACTTATTCTCCAATGAGCACCTGTACTGTATCCCTAGTGTCCCTACATGAGCAGCTATGAGACCAGCTACATCCATCATATGGATGAGTATACAGCATACTAGTCTATCCGGTTATCACGATGTCCCTCTCAAGTAACCTATGACCAGGATTATTTAGGATATGTGTTTAAAGGTGAATCGATCTCATTTTCGTGATCTCATCACGATCCGATTCCCATTGCACAAATCCAAGGACATCACAATATATATATATGCATATATGCAATAGTTATAAAGTGATATATGCCAAAATATAATAAGCAAAAAGATTTTGTATCAAGTCACACGTGCCATCACTCATGTGATTGGCTTGCTAGGCACCTATGACTAGCAGAAGGAGCATTAGTGAGTCCTAAAGGTATTACCAAGAATTCATAATGGTCATCATGTGTGAGGAATTCAGTTTTTGGAATGTCATCTTCATGTACCCGAATTTGGTGGTAACCGGATCGGAGGTCCAACTTCGTGAAGACTCGAGCTCCTTTTAATTCATCAAGAAGTTCATCCACCACTAGTATTGGGTACTTGCCCTTCATAGTGATGTCATTTAAAGCTCGGTAGTCGATGCACATCTGCCAAGTTCCGTCCTTCTTGCGTACAAGTAGCACCGGTGAGGAATAGGGGCTGCAACTTGACCGAATCACCCCTGTTTCAAGCATCTCCTTCATGATCTTTTCAATTTTATCCTCTTGGAGGTGAGGATATCAGTATGGCCAAGTGTTCATTGGTAGTTTGCCCGGAAGGATTAGAATCCGATGGTCATGTTGCCGAGAAGGAGGAAGACTGCATAGTTCAACAAAAATGTCGGCAAATTTAGCAAGCAATTGGGAAAGATTTTGATCTTTAATTTTTATTTTCTTCCCCTCTGGTTACTGCTAGAGATGCATCAAAAAGCCACCATTTACCTTATGCAAAACTTTCTCCATTCATTGTGTCGAAACAGTGGTTACGTTGCTTCCGCGCTTCTAGCGTAGGATGATCTGTTTGCCTTTATAGTAGAATTTCATAATTAATTTAAAAAAGTTTTAAGATACATCACCTAACATAGTCAGCCATTCTATGCTAAGCACAGCCTCATAATCATCAATTGGTAGGAGGAAGAAGTCAGTGATAATTTCTTGATCTTGTAGTAATAGTTTCCCCTGTAGGCTTCTGTGGTCGCACTTTAGGATTCTACCGTCGGCAATCTTTACATCGAACTTGCTGCAACCTTCGATATGCAGTGCCATCTGAGTAGCAACCTTACTATTCAGGAAGTTATTAGTGCTGCCCATGTCGATGAGAATAGTGATCGGTTATTGTTTGATAAGGCCTCCAACTTTCATCGTTTACGGGTTTATGTAGCCGGCTAGTGCGTGTACCATAATGTCGGTCAGTTGTGGCTCTTCTTCTGTATCTTCTTCTTCATATTCAAGGCTCTCTTTTGGATGTTCAATGACCTCTTCTTCTACTGGTTCAATCATAAAAAGTCTCCCTTTTCTATAGCGATGCTTGCGGCTCCATGGCTCATCGTAATGCCAACATAACTCCTTCGTAGATCGCTCCCGAAGTTCTTCTCTTGTCAACCTTTTTGGTGCAGGGACTTGTTTGATAGTGGGGGGGCTGAAAGCTTCAGTATTGCATGTCGAGGAGTGATCTAAGTCCTTGGGGCTTCATGGTTCAATCGCTCCTCTTGAAATTGTACGAAAGAGATAGCTGCCATATGCGTATATGGTTGACACACTTTAACTTCTCCCCGGATCTCTAGCTTCAAACTCTCAATAAAGGTCCCCAATAGCTATTTTTTTAGACCAATCATGAGTTTGATTAGATAAGCTTTCAATTCTGGTTTGGTACTCCTGAATGGTGGAGGTTTGTTTGATCTTTGCTAGTTGTCCGTCAATATTCTCATAATCGGTTGGTCTAAAGTGGATCAGCAGTCCTTCTTTGAATTGTCACCATGAAAGGACTCCATGATTGTGTTCAAACCAGTCAAACCACTGTATAGCATCCTATTCAAGATGTATAGCCATAATTTCCACTATGGATGCGTCCACAGTTTTATAGTACCGAAAATATTGCTCCGCGCGCGAGATCCAACCAATCGGGTCTCCTTCTTCCCATCTAGGGAAGTCCACTCTCATGCGTGGATAGCTGGGGTCAGTCATAGAACCTCCCCTCTCTTGGAAGTCATCTCTTTGGGCTTGATGCGATTGGTTAGAGCTCTCTCCTTGATGTGATTTCTTCGGGCATGGTGGTCGGCCCAAACTGAGTTTGGTAAAGAGAGTCCGAATCTTAGCATTGATTGTCTTCTCAGATGCCATAGTATATACCTTCAAATATGTGATGTTAAGATCTCTCTTTTGTTGTCAGGTTAAATGTATATATAGGTTGAGAGAAGTGATGGTCGAAAGGGTTGGTGGATTGGTGGATGTAGGCTGCGGTTTAGGCTTGTTTTATGGTTGTTTTGGGTGCAGTTTGAGGGTATGGTTTGGTGGAGTTTTAGAGCTATGGATGAAAGTTTTAGATCTGTGGTAGATGGCAACAAAGGTTTGATAGAAATCAATGGAAGTTTGCTACATAATTGTGTTGTCTTGTAAGAGCAGAATTGTCATCGAAGAAATAGCAGTTTCTCGATGAAATTTTCATCAAAAACTTGAGAGATTTGAGGAGGAAATTGATAGCAATATCTCAGTTTATATGACAGCAAGGATGTCCAATTTAATTAAGAAAATTTTGGCAGTAACAATAAGAAAATTGGTGCAAGTTGCGATAGCAGAATTCTCGTCAAAAAATTTCAGCGGTTTACGATGAAAATTTGCAGCAACACAAAATTATTTTTAGAGATGAATTCCTTAATAGATCAATCTTAGATGAAAGCCAAGATGATCTATGAAGTGTATATGAAATTTTATTCAAAAAAGATTACAAATAGATGGGTTAAGGCAACAATATGTGGCTGAAATTTTCTACAACACAGATTTTCAAGTGTAGCAAATTAGACATAAAAGATCAGTGGTTTATATTAATAATTTTTCGACAAAACTAAAGAAAAATATACTATTTAGAAGTATCAAACCTATCATAAAATTTTATAGAGATTTGGACAGAAAAAACATAGTATCAAGATCAAACAACCAGTGCTATGCGGTTGAAATTTTACAGTGCATATTTTCAATTATAGCAGATTAAACGTAAAAGATCAATCATTTATATTGAGAATTTTTTAACAAAACCAAAGGAAAATCTGCTATTAGGAAATGTCAAAGCTGTCATAAAAATTTTGTAGAAATTTGGAAAGAAAAAATATAGTAGCAAGATCAAACATATTGTGTTATGCGGCTAGAATTCTGCAATGTATCTTTCGTCGTAGAGATGAAAACTTTGTGACGAAAAGTTTATATAGCAATATAGGAATAATTTTTTTATATTTTCAAATAAGGATAACTAAATTATAGTAGTAGTAAAGTAGGAAACCAGAACCTATTGCAATTCACGGGGAGATCAAAGGATGATCCGTGGTGGTAGAGATGACGGCAGAATTTGGCGACGATCTTTTAAGCAATTGTGGGAATTACTTTGAGTGGCTGTGGAGAGCTAATGGAAGGGCAGTGAGATGCCAAGAACGCTACTCTGATACCAGGTGTTAGAACCCTTGCAGATTCTAAGCTTGGGGTTGATCTCTTTAGGGGATCAACTTCATTGGAACTCTATAGGGGTTCCTTCCACCAAGTTGCTGCTCAAAGGCTACAGAAAAGATTCATCTATTACTTATAAAAAGAGGATGAATACATGGCTATTTATAGGATTTCTAAACCCTAACTTATAATAGGACTCCTACTCGAGACTCCTACTTCTAACCAACTCCTAATGGGACTCCTACTCAAGACTCCTATTCCTTTACAACTCCTAATTCTTCTCTAAAAAATAACCTCTAAACCCTAGCCGGCCTCTTCACCTCTTTAATAGGGTCGGCTTAGGTAGATTTTACATGAATATCCCTCTCAATTAGGACTCTCCTAGCTTGAGTCCTAACACAGTGCTATCGCTAGTAGTTAATGCTGCTAGCGGTGGTACCGCCCCTATCAGGCAATGGTAACGCCAGAGCTCAGTCTCTGAGCTCTATCAGGTGGTGGTACTATCCAGACTAGGCGATGGTACCACCTAGTGTTAGGTGTCAGGTGGTGGTACCACCCAGTAATGGCGGTCCTACCACCAGTACCCCGGAAAATCGGGATGAGACACTTTTTGGCTCCATTTTTTAAGCCATTGGGGCCTATAAATATCCCACCCTTTTCTGCATGAAAGGGCATGAAAGTATTGGCATAATCTTGAATATTTGAAGTGTTAAAGTGTTATAAAAGTGTTAAAGTCCTCCGCCTCCCTTTCTAAGATTGAGATCATTCAAGAGAGGTGTAAGACTTATAAGGGTTATCTCCTAAACCCGTGAAAAGGAGAAAGCGCTGTAAAGAGATGGTTGGTCTTCGCCTATTGAAGGAAGACCATTAGTGGATGCCGGTGACCTCGATAGAGGGGGAATCGAAAGTTGATGTAGGTCACAACGATCGAACCACTCTAAATTCTGGTTTACTTTTCTATTTGTATAATTTACATTACTGCAAACATCCTTAACCTTCTCTTTGCACTCTTACGAAAGCATTCAAGTTCAATTTCTATCTGAAATGGATTGAATCGAAATGAATATTTTTTGGAATCAACACTTTTTTTACTACACTAATTCACCCCCCCCCCCCCCCCCCTTTAGTTCTGCTCGTGATCCTAACAATTGGTTTCAGAACCCGATCATTCTTATATGGTTTGAAACCCGAGAGAAATGATATTTTTTGACAACCAAGAGGGTCACTCAAATACACGTCTGCCCATGTTCAATGGAACATATTACACATATTGGAAGACTAAAATAAGGATTTTTTTTATTTCTATGAATTTTGATGACAATCAATTGATGACAATTAATTGATGATGGAGTTAACCTTAACTCCCCCTATCTATATGTCATACTTGAGAAAAGTCATTCTTGAATTCAAACCTTTGAATTTAAAAGACATATTGATAAGTTAAGTTTATTTAAACTTATCAATACACCCATTATAATTCCTATCATAATGTAACTTTCTAAAAATGATGTCAATGCATGACATCTATTTTCAAGTCTTATATTTCAAATATGAAGGATAACAACCATAGCAATTAAATCTATGACAAGATATCGATTTGTAATATTTCAAAGTAAGCTCTAGATATCTTATCATAATGCAAAATTTTCAAGTGTAAAATTGCATACATTTATCGTCAATTTACCAAATATTTCTCCCCTTTTGTCATCAACAAAAATGAGAACGATTCAACAATATATGCAAGTGTGGTAAAAATTCATGTCATTTTTCAACTTGTAAAGAAATTCATACCAATTATTTTTCAAGCATTCATGATATGATATCATTCATTAACTTCTTTCCTTTTACTTATCATAAAAACTTTGCATCAAGAAGGAAAGTAAGGAGGAAAAGCTATTGAGAACCAACTTTGAATGAAGTTAAAACGATAAGATTGTTTCATTTAAATCATGCTTCATTTTTCACAAGGATCAAGATATACATGTGAAATTAAATCCTTGCAAGTGTTCATCTCAAAAAAAAATTCTTCCTTCATCAAGAAGGAATTCATGTGAAATAATCATTACATCAAATCCATTTCTTAATCAAAATTCACACAAGATAAATCCATGAGAGATGCATTTGTCAATTAATTTCATGTATCATTAAGTGATGGAGCATGAAATAAATTTGATATGGTATAGACTTATGAAAGCTCCATTCAAGAAATACATTAAGTCCGAAAGTGAAATACAATAAAATTATGCATTCGGATAATGTTTTGTCATAGCTTTTCAATCACAATCATGAAGGTATAACATGCTCAACATCATGGAAACATTTTGCACCAAGGCACAAAATTTCCAACATTAAAGTAAACATGTAATACAATCATGTCACATTCGTATCATAAAATTTTTAGCATCAAATTTAAGTGAGTGATTAAAGAATCAACAAAGTTCGAAAACGAAATTTAACAAATTCATGCATTCTGACAATGTTTTGTCATACCTTTTCAATCACAATTATGAAGCAAAATTATTAGTGCATTGTAGTACTCAAAGATTAAGAATCCGATGTATGATTGAAACTTCTCAAATCACAATCATGTCAAATTCGTATAAAATTTTCAGCACCGAATTTAAGTGATCAAAGAATCAAGAAAATCTGAAAACAAAGTTCAATCAACATTAATATTCCTAACTCCGTAAATGCTCACCAAATAATACATCAAGTCATAGATACCAATAGTTAAACATATCAAGGACTTGAGATCATCAAAGTAAGTGGCATTGCGATCAAAGTGAATAGCATAAAAAGTTTACAACAACATAGTTTTACAATATGACATGAAGGAATTGTGTCCACTTTTTCTAAATTCTATGGATGCAAATTTTAGGGCATGTTGATTTGAATCAAAAAGTGTGGAATCATAGTTTTCTTCTAATCTCCTCTTCTCTTTGTCCCTAGAGGATCTTCTAGAACCCATAAATACTACTATTATGAAGATAAATAATGAGCAAGAGTAGATGATACAAAAGAGAAATCAAGACCTTTTAGAGAATACCTTAGTTGAGATCTTCAAGAAGATGCAGGATTGATCCTTGATCTTGTAGGAAATAGAGAGTTTTGGGCAGCTAGAGGGAGAGAATAGAGTTGAAGGAGGGTTTAGAGCTGCAAGGGGGAGTGGAAAAAGAGTTGGGGTCGATTCTACCACTAGCCCAAGCTTGGTTTTAAAAGGGGACAGATTGCGGGTGGTGGCACCGCTGGCTAGTGCTAGTCATAGGTGCCCAGCAAGCCAATCACGTGAGTGATGGCACGTGTGACTTGATACAGAATCTTTTTGCTTATTATATTTTGGCATATATCACTTTATAACTATTGCATATGTGCATATATATATTGTGATGTCCTTGGATTTGTGCAATGGGAATCGGATCGTGATGAGATCACGATAATGAGATCGATTCACCTTTAAACACATATCCTAAATAATCCTGGTCATAGGTTACTCGAGAGGGACATCGTGATAACCGGATAAACTGGTGTGCTGTATACCCGTCCATATGATGGATGCAGCTGGTCTCATAACTGCTCGTGTAGGGACACTAGGGATACAGTACAAGTGCTCATTGGAGAATGAGTTCATTGATTGATCCGCTTACGGAATGCTGGATGGTTGATATGCCTTATTGTCAGATAGTGATTCCGTAGTCCTAGTGGTGTATCTAGTCCTTAGACTTGAGACACCAAGGATGTCTTGTATGAGTGCTCCACTCTTTGATACCAGACTTATAGGTTTGGCTGTCCCAGATCTAGTACAGCTGGTCATTGGGAGTGGTAGTCGACCTTACGAGGGCTATTGAGTGTCGATAGAGGATCATCCACTCTCGGCGTCATGAGAGGAATATTCCATGTGTTCTTGCTCAGACAAATCCCTGGCCAGGGTCATTCGGGTTGAGAGAGAAAGAGTTCTCCAGGAGAATCCGATTAGGGCGAGACTCGAGTAGAAACCGTATGGGTCTGACAGCACCATCCTCGATATACGGTCTCTGGGATATTAGATGGATGAGGGATTATAGGTACACGGTAACTGAGGACAGATAGGTCCAATGGATTGGATTCCCCTGTATCATCTGGGGACTACGGTGTAGTGGCCTAGTACTTCCGTAGTCGATGAGTCAAGTGAATTATTACAGAGATAATAATTCACTAAGTTAGAAGGAGTTCTGATAGGTATGACTCACGGCCAGCTCGATATTGGGCCTAGAGGGTCACACACATATGGTAGGCATTGCGATGAGTAGAGGTTCGGATATGAGATATCCGACGGAGCCCTTATCTTATTCGATGTAGATCCAATACCCACTAGGGGAGGACCCATTAGGGTTTGACAGGGGACCTCTATAAATAGGAGGGATTCAGAGCCTCATAGGCTAGAGTATTTGCTTGCCTTTCCTATTCTCCTCTTCCTCTCCACCTCAGATCAGGCCTGGAGTTTATGAGGAGCGTCGTCGCAACCCTGCTGTGTGGATCACCGCTAGAGAGGAGGACGCTTGACCTCCTTTACCCTCTCCTAAGGATCTGCAAGGAAACAGGGATATACGATCTCCCTAGGTAACACAATCTACTCTATACGCAGTTTCATGTTTCGCAGATTTTTGCGCACCAATCTTCGCACGACGACAAACATCTTTTCGGGAATCGGGGATTTTGTTTTCTTGTTCTTCCGCTGCGCATGTGATGTCGCCCCCATGATTTTCCAACAGTGGTATTAGAGCCAGGTTGTTCGTGCGAATGATTGGTTTTGAACTGCGTGTGTTGTGTTTAGGAAGAATATTGACGTCAAAATCGTTGACGCAAAAGCGAGAAAGGGCAACAACAGTTGCTGCCCTCAATCTGCGTGTGTGAAGCGCAGCCGAAGGCGGGGCAGCACAGGGGCTGCGTCTGCAGCAGCCGGCCGACGACCTGCTTGCAGCAGGCTTGCTGCCGGCGGGGCTGGCAGCCCACGGGCAGAGGCGCCGTAGGGCAGCGGCGCCTGCCACCGCAAGGAAGCGGCGCTTGCCGCCGCAGGGCAGCGGTGCCTGCCGCCGCTGCTCCCGCGGGCAAAACCCCCCCACAGGGGCGGCCGCCCGGCGGGACAGCACCACCTGCGGTGGCAGCGGCGCCCGAAGGGGCCGCCCACCCGCAGTGGCATCGCCGCCAGCGAGCGTGCCGCCTGTAGGCGAGGGCAGCGCCCTCGCCCCGCCGCATAGGCCGCCACCAGCAGGGTGGCGGCGGCGGCAGCAGCGAAAAGGGGAAAGGGCATTAGGGTTTTCTGGGCAAAAGATAGTTTTGCCCCTCGGAATTTGAGAAATTTCAGTTTCTATGTTTTATCCAAATTATGAAAATACCCCTATAAATTCAGAAATTCCCTACATGTCCCTGATTTCAGAAAATATTAATTAATTAAAAGATTTAGTTGATTATTATTTTTTATTATTATCTAGTAGTCCTACATGATGATGATTATTTATACATATGATGTATGATGTGTGGACGGATGATCATGGACCATGTGATGTGTGTACTTGTGATTATTATTATTGAGGTCTGCGAGCCTCCATTATATTTCTCGTTTATTGTCGGGCCTGCGTGCCTATGATTAAGTTGTAATCACATGAGGAGGCACAGCGGGAGCGTGGATACGATAACGGGACCCACGAGACGGACGATCGTGATGCATGGAGATGTATCAAGATGTCGACGGAACCGACGAGGACGAGATGGACGATCACAGGGCATGGAGATGCACCGTTGCACACATAGATCTTGATGTGATTGATTAGGCCTACTGGCTCGGGCCTAATCATATTAGGTTATGGTCCATGATCAACTGGTGTGATTGCTTATACACATACTAGATAAGTATATATATTTGCATGCGATGTAGATATATATTAAATATGTATATGTGTGACATGTCATATTAGGAGACGAAATCTTAGAAACATCTCTCGATAATATTAAGTCAGTAAACGTGAGGCAATTAGATTGACCCACGTGGCCTTCCATCATTATAAGTAGGAACCGATTCCCGGTGTAGGTTGAGTTGGTCGAGTCCCTCGAGACTCACCTATATCGCGATTCGCTATCTTGCTTACGACATAGAGATGTCACCGGTGACCTGAGGGCATGGTATACTTGGTCGAGTCCCTCGAGGGTATATCATCAAATTAGACTCATCTTGTAACGAAGGTGTTGACTTAACCGAGCATCATGGTTGGTCGAGTCCCTCGAGGCCATGGTGATTCGGAGGCCGAACAGGACGGGAATCACAAGGAGTTGTGATTGGTAAGAGTTTCCTACCTTTTAGGCTTAGTGTGATTGGTCGAGTCCCTCGAGGTTATACTAAGACGCTGATTGGATCCTGATCCCCATTAGAAGTCTGCCGGAGACTTCCGTTTCACGTGCTGAGGGTGTCACGTGACTCGTTAGTAAAATAGTGGGAGCATATTAAGATAGAAGTCCATATCTTGATAGTTTATTTCTTGCAAAATCTGCATGTTATTCATTTCTAGTGCATCTTTATTTTCAGAAAATATCGCTTTTAAATCCCTTACATGGCATACTTGATGTCAACCGCCTCACTAGTCCAAATTATACGGATTGGCTCCGTAACTTGAGAATTATTCTCACAGCGGAGAAAATCGTGTACGTCCTTGATTCAGTGATGCCTAAGCCCGAAGAAGGGGTAAATGAGGATGAGATCGCTCGCTACGTGAAGTACATTGATGACTCCACTCTTGCTCAGTGCTGTATGTTGGGCTCTATGACTCCTGAGTTATAGAGACAACATCAAAAGATGGATGCCAGATCCATTCTCCTACATGTCCGCAAATTGTTTGAGGAACAGGGAAGGACTCAGCGATATGAGATATCTAAGAGCCTCTTCCGCGCTAGGATGACTGAGGGGACACCGGTTCAGAACCATGTCCTAAAGATGATTGAGTGGAGAGAGAAACTCACAGGTCTAGGAATGGTCCTAGAGGATAACTTGTGTGTGGATATTGTACTTCAGTCCCTACTAGATTCCTTTTCATAGTTCATAATAAATTTTAATATGAACAAGCTTGAGGTGACTCTCCCAGAGCTCCTCAATATGTTGAGGGAAGCAAAGAGTACTATTAAGAAAGAGAAGCCAGTTCTCTATACTGGTGAGACCAGAAAGAAAAGGAAAGCAGAAAGGTCCCTTAAGAAGGGAAAGGGCAAGGGCAAACTAGGTAGAGCAAAGGTTGCTAAGAAAGACCCAGTAAAGGACAAAGGCCAATGCTTCCACTGTGGTAAAGATGGGCACTGGAAGAGGAACTGCAAAGAGTACCTTGCAGAAAGGGAGAAACAAAAGCTTGATGAAGCTTCAGGTACATTCATGATTAGTCTCCATTTGTCAGACTCTTATGATAACACATGGGTATTGGATACCGGTAGTGCTTATCATATATGCAATTCGTTGTAGGTTCTGGCAAGGCCTAGGAGACTAGAGAGAGGCGAGATGGACCTTAAGATGGGTAATGGAGCAAAAGTTGCTGTATTAGCTGTTGGTGAGGTCTCCCTACATCTGCCTAGTGGAGCTTTTATTGCATTAGATGCATGTTATTTTGTTCCTTCTATTATCAAAAACATTATCTCCATTTCATGTTTAATAGTTAGTGGATATAAATTTGTTTTTGAGAACAATGGTTGTTCGATATTATTAGATGATAAGATCATCACGAAAGGAACATTGCATAATGGTTTATTTATGTTAGACACTACTCCACATATCATGAATGTAAATGTGTCTAAGAGGAAACGAGATGAAGTGAACAGTGCATACCTGTGGCATTGTAGGCTAGGTCACATCCATGAAAGAAGGATTCAAAAGTTACTAAATGATGGATATCTAGATCCATTCGACTACGTGTCATATGCAACTTGTGAACCTTGCATTCGTGAAAAATTGACCAACTCTCCATTTAGTGGAATTGGAGAGAGAGCCACTGAGTTGTTGGAACTCATACATAGTGATGTATGTGGACCCATGTCAACTCATGTCATTGGAGGTTACTCCTACTTCATTACATTTACTGATGATTTCTCAAGGTATGGATATGTGTACTTAATGAAGTACAAATCCGAGGCCTTTGAGAAATTCAGAGAGTATAAGAATGAGGTGGAGAACCAGACTGGAAAGAGTATCAAAACTCTTCGATCAGATCGAGGAGGTGAGTACTTAAGTACAGAGTTTACTCAGTTCCTCAAGGACCATGGGATATTATCCCAATGGACACCTCCTTACACACCTCAGCTTAATGGTGTCTCTGAAAGGAGAAATCGTACGTTATTAGATATGGTACGGTCCATGATGAGTTTCGCTGACCTACCCATCTCATTCTGGGGATATGCCCTAGAAACCGTAGCTTACCTTCTGAACAGAATTCCAACTAAGTCGGTAGTGTCTATACCATATGAGATATGGAAAGGGAATAAGCCTTATCTTAAGGTTGTTAAGATTTGGAGCTGCCCTGCCCATGTTAAAAGACACAACCCCGATAAGTTAGAATCAAGGACAGAGCGATGCAAATTTGTGGGATACCCCAAGGAAACTTATGGGTATTATTTCTATCATCTCGAGGACCAAAAAGTCTTTGTAGCTAAGAGAGCAGTGTTCCTTGAGAATGAACACATTCTTGGCGGAGACAGTGGGAGAATGATAGAATTGAGCGAGGTTGGAGAACCAAGCTCAAGCACCACTCTATAGCCCGAGTCTGTTCAGGTACCTAATACACAATTTGCAACTTTACGCAGGTCTGATAGAGTATCTCATCCTCCTGAGAGATATGTGGGACATATTAGAGGAGAGGATGTTGAGGATATTGATCCTCAGACCTACAAGGAGGCTATTATGAGTATAGACTCCGGGAGTGGCAAGAAGCCATAAATTCTGAGATGGATTCTATGTACTCCAACAAGGTTTGGAACCTAGTTGATGCGTCCGAAGGTATTGTACCCATCGGTTGCAAATGGATCTTTAAGAAAAAAGATCGAAGTAGATGGAAAGATAGAGACCTATAAAGCAAGGCTAGTGGCTAAGGGGTATCGTCAAAGGCAAGGTGTTGACTACGACGAAACCTTCTCACCCGTAGCAATGCTAAAATCCATCAGAATTCTATTGGCTATTGCAGCACACTATGATTATGAGATCTGGCAGATGGATGTGAAAACCGTATTCCTCAATGGGAACCTCGTGGAGGAGGTGTATATGATGCAACCTGAGGGATTCGTGTCCAAGAACTGCCTAGATAAGGTGTGTAGGTTGCTTAGATCTATTTATGGACTAAAACAAGCTTCCCGAAGTTGGAACATAAGATTTGATGAGGCAATCAGACTTATGACTTCGTTAAGAACGAAGATGAGCCTTGTGTGTACAGGAAGGTAAGTGGGAGCGCTATCACCTTTTTGGTGTTATATGTGGATGACATCCTCATCATTGGGAATGACGCAGGAATGCTATCCATAGTAAAGGCTTGGTTATCTAGATACTTCTCCATGAAGGACTTAGGGGAAGCATCCTATATCTTGGGGATTAGAATCTATAGAGATAGATCCAAGAGGATGCTTGGCTTGTCCCAGTCCAGGTACATAGAAACCATTGTCAAAAGTTTTGGCATGGAATATTCCAAGAAAGGGCGAACATGGATATGATACCTTATGCCTCAGCAATAGGGTCTATCATGTATGTCATGCTATGTACTAGGCCTGATATAGCGCATGCTCTGAGTGTCATGAGCAGGTATCAGGCGGATCCAGGCTTGGAGCACTAGAAAGCAGTAAAGTGTATCCTTAAGTACTTAAGAAGGACTAAGGATCTTTTACTATGGAGGTAATAGCCTTAAGGTTGAAGGCTACACTAACTCAAGTTTTCAGTCTGATGTCGATGATAGCAAGTCGAATTCAGGGTATGTGTACACCTTGAATAGAGGAGTAGTGTGCTGGAAGAGTTCCAAGCAAGATACCACTGCTGACTCGACCACAAAGGCGGAGTACATTGCTGCATCAGATGCAGCAAAGGAGGGAGTCTGGTTGAATATGTTCATTACAGATTTGGGAGTCGTGCCGGGTAGCGAGGAGCCAATCTCCCTATATTGCGACAACAACGGGGCGATTGCTCAAAGCAAAGGAACCTAGGTCTCATCAGAAATCTAAGCATGTTCTGAGGAGGTTCCACCTTATCAGAGAGATCGTAGCCCGAGGAGATGTAGTAGTGGAAAGAGTTCCATCCAAAGATAACATTGCAGATCCACTAACAAAGCCGTTGTCTCATATTGTCTTTGAGCATCACAGGGGTCTGATGGGGATCAGACACATAGATGATTGGCTTTAGGTCAAGTGGGAGATTGCTAGTCATAGGTGCCCAGCAAGCCAATCACGTGAGTGATGGCACGTATGACTTGATACAGAATCTTTTTGCTTATTATATTTTGGCATATATCACTTTATAACTATTGCATATGTGCATATATATATTGTGATGTCCTTGGATTTGTGCAATGGGAATCGGATCGTGATGAGATCACGATAATGAGATCGATTCACCTTTAAACACATATCCTAAATAATCTCGGTCATAGGTTACTCGAGAGGGACATCGTGATAACCGGATAGACTGGTGTGCTGTATACCCGTCCATATGATGGATGTAGCTGGTCTAATAACTGCTCGTGTAGGGATACTAGGGATACAGTACAGGTGCTCATTGGAGAATAAGTTCATTGATTGATCCGCTTACGGAATGCTGGATGGTTGATGATGCTTTATTGTCAGACAGCGATTCCGTAGTCCTAGTGGTGTATCTGGTCCTTAGACTTGAGACACCAAGGATGTCCTGTATGAGTGCTCTACTCTTTGATACCAGACTTATAGGTTTGGCTGTCCCAGATCTAGTACAGCTGGTCATTGGGAGTGGTAGTCGATCTTACGAGGGCTATTGAGTGTCGATAGAGGATCATCCACTCTCGGCGTCATGAGAGGAATATCCCATGTGTTCTTGCTCAGACAAATCCCTGGCCAGGGTCATTCGGGTTGAGAGAGAAAGAGTTCTCCGGGAGAATCCGATTAGAGCGAGACTCGAGTAGAAACCGTATGGGTCTGACAACACCATGCTCGATATATGGTCTCATATGGTCTCTGGGATATTAGATGGATGAGGGATTATAGGTACACGGTAACTGAGGACAGACAGGTCCAATGGATTGGATTCCCCTGTATCGTCTGGGGACTACGACGTAGTGGCCTAGTACTTCCGTAGTCGATGAGTCAAGTGAATTATTACAGAGATAATAATTCAATGAGTTAGAAGGAGTTCTGATAGGTATGACTCACGGCCAGCTCGATATTGGGCCTAGAAGGTCACACACATATGGTAGGCATTGCGATGAGTAGAGGTTCGGATATGAGATATCCGACGGAGCCCTTGTCTTATTGGATGCAGATCCAATACCCACTAGGGGAGGACCCATTAGGGTTTGACAGGGGACCTCTATAAATAGGAGGGATTCAAAGCCTCATAGGCTAGAGTATTTGCTTGCCTTTCCTATTCTCCTTTTCCTCTCCACCTTAGATCAGGCCTGAAGTTTTTGAGGAGCGTCGTCGCAACCCTGCTGTGTGGATCACCGCTAGAGAGGAGGACGCTTGACCTCCTTTACCCTCTCCTAAGGATCTGCAAGGAAACAGGGATATACGATCTCCCTAGGTAACACAATCTACTCTATACGCAGTTTCATGTTTCGTGGATTTTTGCGCACCAATCTTCGCATGACGACGAACATCTTTTTGGGAATCGGAGATTTTGTTTTCTTGTTCTTCCGCTGCGCATGTGATGTCGCCCCCATGATTTCCCAACAGCTAGGCGGTGCAATTGCTTGCCACCCGTGATAGCTAACGGTTCTACTACCAACTAGGTGGTGCCACCGCCTACAGGTAGTGGGCACTGCTTACAAGGGTGTGTGGGCTGATGTGGGTGATTTCAATTTGAAGGGAGTGTTTGTTTGTGGAGCACACAACCCTAATTACATAATCATGTAAAGATTCACATCACAAGATGAGAAAATTTGTACGTTCATGATCGATCTTGTGAAATGCATACTCTACTCAAATGTCATATAGAGCTTATATGTTTTCAATATGTTTATGACTCATCATGCAAGCATCGCAAGCTATAAGTTCATGATCTTGTAAGATATAGATAGATCCGAAAGAATTAAGGGAGGAATGTATTCAATAAATTTAGAAATCCGGAGGATATGTAAAGGGGAATTTATGCATAAGAGTTTATGAGTTTCAAAATTTTAAGGGATCAAACTTAAGTGTTTTACAAGATTCCATCATTAACATATCGAATATAAGTATCATTTTGTAATTGATTGTTTTAATTCTACTGATCCTCTTTTTTTCATTTTAGCTAGAGAGCATTATGAGTCATTTTGGATCTCTGGTCATAAACCTTGAGCACCCAAAAAGCAAGATATCATCTCTTGCTTCTAGTTTGTGATGGTATACGTTTCTAAAAAAGAGGATGACTTTTAGGTACCTAATTGACCTTGGGTGCCTCAAAAATTGATCTAAATTGAGTTCTTTATAGTTCTTTTAGGAACCCAAATCAATTTGTTTGGACTAACCTTCTTGAATGGACAATGACAAGCTCTATGTCCATATTTACAATAAAAGTTACATTTGTTTTAGTACGAAATATGCAAGATATGGTCTTTAATGAAGGTGGTTGGATTTTGGTGAGAGCTTCTCATAAATCTGATTCCACTTCTTTTATAAACGTGACCCTTATTGGTAAGGATCATGTTCAAAGACTTATTAACAACCTTAAATTTCTTCAAGGTATTCTTGAGCAGAATGTTCTCCTTTTGAATTATTTCTAAATCATGGCATTTCGTACATGGAGCTAAGCTATCATTATACTCAATTTAATTTATCAAAATTATTGACAAGATATTCATGCTCCTTTTTTAACAATTTATATTTTCTACTAATTATTTTGCATTCATCAAATAAGTCATAGAAAGCATTTAATAATTTATCAAATGATAAATTTGCATCAATTGAACTTGATACCTCCACTCCAATGGTCATTAGTACAAAATGAGCAACTTGCTCAGTGTTGGACTCCTCTTCTTCGGATGCGCTTGCATCATCCCATGTTGCTTTGAGTGACTTCTTCTTTGGTGTCCTCTTCTTGGCTTGGGGACATTCACTTTTGTAGTGTCCCGGCTTCTTGCATTCGTAACATATTACTTGATCCTTTTTGGGTTCAAATTTAT
Organism: Musa acuminata AAA Group; assembly: GCF_036884655.1. Classification (NCBI taxonomy): domain Eukaryota; kingdom Viridiplantae; phylum Streptophyta; class Magnoliopsida; order Zingiberales; family Musaceae; genus Musa; species Musa acuminata. The sequence continues at coordinate 25,361,354 of NC_088340.1, forward strand.
TTTTAGTATCATTTTTAAATTTGTTTCTTTTAATGAATTTTTTAAATTTCCTTATTAAAAGTGTCAAGTCATCCTCAAAGTCCTCATCACTTGAGTTTTCTCTCAAGTGGTCTTCTTGTGTTCTAAGTGTCATACCCTTCTTGTTCTTTGGAAGGGTGTCCTCATGCTCTTCATGAGCTTTGCATGTCATTTCATAGGTCATTAGTGACCCAATTAATTCTTTAAGAGGAAAGTTGTTTAAATCTTTGGCCTCTTGAATGGCCGTGACTTTCGGGTCCCAACTCTTTGGAAGGGATCTTAAAACTTTATTAACGAGCTCGAAATCCGAAAAACCTTTACCGAGTCCTTTCAAACCATTGACAACATCCGTAAAATGGGTGTACATGTCTCCTATGGTCTCACTCGGTTTCATTCGAAATAGTTCATAAGAATGTACTAAAATATTGATTTTTGACTCTTTCACTCTACTCGTCCCTTCGTGAGTCACTTCGAGTGTGTGCCAAATATCAAAAGTAATTTCACAAATTAAAACACGATTGAACTTGTTTTTATCTAGTGCACAAAATAAGGCATTCATAGCCTTTACATTTAGGGCGAAAGTCTTCTTCTCCAATTCATTCCAATCGATCATTGGAAGAGAAGACTTTTGAAATCCATTTTCTACAATATTCCAAAGCTCAAAATCCATAGAAATAAGGAAGATCCTCATTTGAGTCTTCCAATAGGTGTAATCCATCCCAATGAACATGGGCAAACGTATGATTTAGTGACCCTCTTGGTTCCCGGCAAATGCCATCTCTCTTGGGTTTTAAGCCAATTGAGAGTGAACCTTGCTCTGATACCAATTGTTAGGATCAAGAGCATACTAAGAAGGGGTGGGGTGAATTAGTGCAATGGAAAACTTTTACGATTTTAAAAACCTATTTTTCGATTAAAGACGATTCAACGAGAATAAGTTCAACTCAATTCGTTTCAGAAGGAATTTGAGCTTAAAGTCTTAAGTGAAAATGCAAGAGAAGACTAAGGTGATATGCAGCAGTGTAAATCACAAAAACATAGATTTCGTAAAGTCTGCGTAGAAAGCCAATCTCGGAAGATGTTTTATATCAAAGCGAATATAGACGTATTTAAAGTATAGTAAAGAGGAGAGGTAGTTTGCTATAAAGGAAAGATGCTCAAAGTAAATGTAAATCAAAATTTTAGAGTGGTTCGGTCAACATGACCTACATCCACTATCGGCTTCCTCCTCCGACGAGGTCATCGGCATCCACTAGAGGCCATCCTTCAATAGGTGATGACCAACCACCCTTTTACAGCTTTTCTCCTTTTGCCGGGCTTACGAGACAACCCTTATAAGTTTCACTCCTCTCTTGAATGATCTCAACACTTAGAAGAAAAAAGGAGGAGAACTCTATCTTTTACAACACTTCTAAGGCCTCAAAGACTCAAGATAATGTCAACTTTTTGTTGCCTTTTCATGCAAGAAAGGGTGGGGTTTATATAGGCCCCAATGAGTTTGAAAATGGAGCCTAAAAGTGTCCATTCCTAGATTTTTGAGGTCCTGGCTATACCACTGCTATTACTAGGCAGTACTACCGTATGTCATCTGTCATTGAGTGGTACTACCGCCTGTCATCTATCATTGAGTGGTACTACCGCTCAGTCTGGGCAGTACTACCGCCTGACAGCACTCGAAGACCGAGCTCAGGCGATACCACTACCTGACAGGGGCGGTACCACCATTGGCAACAATAGCTGCCGGTAGTACCACCACCTGACAGGGGTGGTACTACCGCCCAGAATCCCTGGGAGACCAAGTCTCTTGGGCAGTGCCACCGCCGGCCCTAGCGGTTCCACCGTCGGCCAGGAATTCGGGGTCCGAATAGGTTGTTCCATTCGACCCAATTTAGGTCTGTTAAGGGCCCAATTGGCCCCTAATTAAGTTAGTAGGATTACCTCTCAACCCTAACTTAATCTATACTCTAACTACAAAAATTATGACATGATTATTGCAATTATGTGTTCCGGTGCATCAATCGCTTCTTCCGATGAGCTTCCGGCGTACTTCCGGCGAACCCTCGGTGATGCTCCGACAGACTCTGGCAAGCTCCTGGACTTCGCGACGATCTTCTTGGTAAGTTTCGATGAGATTCTTTAGCAAGCTCCTAGACTTCTCAGATGGTTCCCGTAGAACTTCTGACGAACGTACGGACTTCCAACGAACTCTCGAACTCCCAACGTAATCTTAGTCTTGACTTCGGCTCAACACCTGCTGCATGTCTTACTGCCATCGTAGTTAATCTTGCACACTTTTCTCAACATATAAATTAGATCAACAAATGACAATTGACATTATCATTAAAATCCAAGATTCACCAATCTCCCCCTTTTTTATGATGACAACCAATTGATGACGGAGTTAACCTTAACTCCTCCTATCTATATGCCATATTTGAGAAAACTCATTCTTGAATTCACCTTTGAATTCAAGAGACATATTGATAAGTTAAGTTCATTTAAACTTATCAATACACCCATCATGATTCCTATCATGATGTAACATTTTGAAAATGATGTCAAGGCATGACATCCATTTTCAAGTCTTATATTTCAAATATGAAGGATAATAATCATGGCAATTCATTCTATGACAAGATATCAATTTGTAATATTTCAAATTAAGCTTTGGATATCTTATCATAATACAAACATTTCAAGTGTAAAATTGTATACATGTAAAATTGCATACATTTATCATCAATTTACCACATATTTCTCCCCCCTTGTCATCAACAAAAAGGAGAATGATTCAACAATATATGCAAGTTGTTAGGATCAAGAGCACTAAGAGGGGGGGGGGGGGGGGGGTGAATTAGTGCAACGGAAAACTTTCAACAATTAAAACTGCATTCGTATGTTGAAATCCGATTCCGACGTAAAAGTCGTTTCGTGCAGATAATAACTTTGAAAGCTTACGGAAATGTATTTGAAGTAAAGTAAGGAAGGAAGTTTGCAGTTAAGATAGAAATCAAAATGTAAGCGCAAACTGAAATATGATGTTCGTACGATAAAACCGATTTCCAACGTAAAACCGTTTTCGGAAACTTAACTTGAAAGTGAGTTCGTAAAAGAGCAGAAGGCAGTAAGCTATTGAGGAGGTTTGCAGTAAAGATAAAATGCTCAAAGTAAATGCAAACTGAGATTTCGAGTGGTTCGGTCAATCTTGACCAACATCCACTTTTGGCTTCCTCCACCAATGAGGTCACTGACGTCCACTAATGATCTTCCTTTACTAGGCGAAGATCAATCTCCTTCTTACACCCCTCTTCTCCTTTTACTGGGTTTAGGAGATAACCCTTACAAGCACTCACTCTCCTCTCTTAAACATAATTCTAACACTTAAGCTAGAGGAGGGAAATTCTAGAGATTGCAGCAGCATTTTCTCTCTTTTAATCTCTCTGTGCTTGTTTATTTTACCCAGGGATGGGAGGGGTATTTATAGGCTCCAAACCAGTTTGAATTCCGAGCTCAAAACTGTCATCTTCCGGAATTTCGGGGTCTAGCGGTTGCACCGCCTGACTAGGGCAGTTGCACTGCTTGACAGAGCTCGGAGACTGAGCCTCTAGGCGGTGCCACTGCTTGTCAAGGGCGGTTGCACCGCTTGGCAGAGCTCGGAGACTGAGCCTCTGGGCGGTGCCACCGCCTGACAAGGGTGGTTGCACCGCCTAGTCTCGCTCGGAGATTGAGCCCAGGCGATGCCACCGCCTGCTTGGGGCGGTTGCACCGCCCAGCTTTCCTGGGAGACCCTGTCCTGGGCGATGCCACCGCCGACCCTGGCGGTGCCACCGCCTAGTATGAATTCTGGTCCGAATGGGTTGATCCATTCAGCCCAATTTGGGTTTGTCAAGAACCCAATTACCCCCAGATTAAGTTAATGGGATCACCTCTCATTCCTAACTTAATCTACATGCTAACTACGACAATTCTTAAGACATTTACTACAGCTTGCTCCGGTGCGTCAATCGCTTCTTCCGGCGAGCTTCCGTCGATCATCCGATGAACCCTCGGTGATGCTCCTACGGACTTTCGGTAAACTCCTGGACTTGCGATGATCCACTTGGCGAGTTCCGACGAGCTTCTTTTGGCAAGTTCCTGGACTTCTCAGATTTATTCCCGCAGAACCGACGACGACCGTCCGGACTTTCGTCGAACTCTCGAACTCCCAACGTGATCATAGTCTTGACTCCGGTGCAACTCCTGCTACATGTCTTACATCCATCATAGTTAATCCTACACATGTAAAATAAAACTTCGATCGAGACAATTATTCCTAAGCAATTAACCAAGTTGTCCGGCATGTCATTGGTCCCTCGACGCTTCGTCCGATTCTTCGGCGCATCATCCTCTCTTGCGGCCTATTGCCCAATCGGCCAGTTGACTCCGCAACTCCAATATCCTTGGCGTAATACCCGCTCTTCTTGGCCCGATGCCCGATGCCCGAGTCCACGACCCGAAGCCTTCTGTCGATACGTCGACCGATCCACCGGCCCGACGTCCAATCTTTTGACATGTTCCTCCGGCACAACATGATTTTTTCTACTTTAATTGTCTCATCCTGATTGAAGCATCCTGCGTCACTCAAAACGTAGATTAAAACATAAACACAATTATCAATTGGTTTCATCATCAAAATACGAGATTCAACACAAGTGTGGTAAAAATTCATATCATTTTTCAACTTGTAAAGAAATTCATACCAATTATTTTTCAAGCATTCATGATATGATATCATTCATTAACTTCTTTCCTTTTACTTATCATCAAAACTTTGCATAAAGAAGGAAAGTAAGGAGGAAAAGCCATTGAGAACCAACTTTGCATAATAAGATAATTTCATTTAAATCATGCTTCATTTTTCACAAGGATTAAGATATACATATAAAATTAAATCCTTACAAGTGTTCATCTTAAAAAATATTCGTCCTTCATCAAGAAGGAATTCATGTGAAATAATCATTACATCAAATCCATTTCTCAATCAAAATTCATAAAAGATAAATCCATGAGAGATGCATTTGTCAATTAATTCCATGTATCATTAAGTGATGGAGCATAAAATAAATTTAATATGGTATAGACTCATGTAAGCTCCATTCAAGAAATACATTAAGTCCGAAAGAGAAATACAACAAAATTATGTATTCTGACAATGTTTTGTCATAGCTTTCCAATCACAATCATGAAGGTATAACATGCTCATCATCTTGGAAATTTTTTGCACCAAGGCACAAAATTTACAACATTAAAGTAAACATGTAATACAATCATGTCAAATTCATATCATAAAATTTTTAGCATCGAATTTAAGTGAGTGATCAAAGAATCAACAAAGTCCGAAAACGAAATTTAACAAATTCATGCATTCGAACAATGTTTTGTCATAGCTTTTCAATCACAATTATGAAGCAAAATTATTAGTACTTTTTAGTACTCAAAGATTAAGAATCCAATGTATGATTGAAACTTCTCAAATCACAATCATGTCAAATTCGTATAAAATTTTCAACACCAAATTTAAGTGATCAATGAATCATGAAAATCCGAAAATGAAGTCCAATCAACATTAATATTCCTAACTTCGTAAATGCTCACCAAATAATACATCAAGTCATAGATACCAATAGTTAAACATATCAAAGACTTGCGATTGTCAAAGTAAGTGGCATTGCGATCAAAGTGAATATCATAAAAAATTTACAACAACATAGTTTTACAACATGACACGAAGGAATTGTGTCCACTTTTTCTAAATTCTATGGATGCAAATTTTAGGGCATGTTGATTTGAATCAAAAAGTGTGGAATCATAGTTTTTTTCTAATCTCCTCTTCCCTTTGTCCCTAGAGTATCTTCTAAAACCCATAAATACTACTATTATGAAGATAAATAATGAGCAAGATTAGATGATACAAAAGAGAAATCAAGGCCTTTTAAAGAATACCTTAGTTGAGATCTCCAAGAAGATGTAGGATTGATCCTTGATCTGGTAGGAAATAGAGAGTTTTGGGCAGCTAGAGGGAGAGAATGGAGTTGAAGGAGGGTTTAGAGCTGCAAGGGGGAGTGGAAAAAGAGTTGGGGTCGGTTCTACCACCGGCCCTAGCTCGGTTTTAAAAGGGGGCAGATTGCGGGCGGTGGCATCGCTGGCTGGGCGGTGCAACCGCTTGCCACCCGAGACAGTTGACAGTTCTACCGCAAATTAGGCGTTGCCACTGCCTACAGGCAGTGGCAACGCCTAATTATAGGGTTGTGTGGGTTGATGTGGGTGATTTCAATTTGAAGGGAGTATTTGTTTACGGAGCACACAACCCTAATTACATAATCATGTAAAGATTCACATCATAAGATGAGAAAATTTGTATGTTTATGATCGATCTTGTGAAATACATACTCTACTCAAATGTCATATAGAGCTTATATGTTTTCAATATGTTTATGACTCATCATGCAAGCATTGCAAGCTGTAAGTTCATGATCTTGTAAGATATAGTTGGATCCGGAAGAATTGAGGGCAGAATGTATCCGATAAATTCGAAAATATGGAGGATATGTAAAAGGAAATTTATGCATAAGAGTTTACAAGTTTCAAAATTTTGAGGGATCAAACTTAAGTGTTTTACAAGATTCCATCGTTAACGTATGGAATATAAGTATCATTTTGTAATTGATAGTTTTAATTCTACTGATTCTCTTTTTGTCATTTTAGATTAGAGAGCGTTATATGAGTCATTTTGGATCTCTAGTCATAAACCTTGAGCATCAAAAAAGTAAGATATCATCTCTTGCTTCTAGCTTGTGATGGTATACATTTCTAAAAAAGAGGATGATTTTTAGGTACCCAATTGACCTTGGGTGCCTCAAAAATCGATCTAAATTGCTTATCATATTGCATGGAGTTCTTTATGGTTCCTTTAGGAACCCAAATTAATTTGTTTGGACTAACTTTCTTGAATGGACAATGATAAGCTCTATGTCCATGTTTGCAACAAAAGTTACATTTGTTTTGGTGTGAATAATGTAAGATAGGGCCTTTAATGAAAGTGGTTGGATTTTGGTGAGAGCTTCTCACAAATCCAATTCCACTTCTTTTATGAACGTGACCCTTATTGGTAAGGATCATGTTCAAGGACTTGCTACTAACCTCAAATTTCTTCGAGGTATCCTTGAGTAGCAAGTTCTCCTTTTGAATTATTTCTAAATCATGGCATTTCCAATATAGAGCTAAGCTATCATTATGCTCAATTTTTAATTTATCAAAATTACTAACAAGAGATTCATGCTCCTTTTTTAATAATTTATATTTTTTGCTAATTATTTTATATTCATCAAATAAATCATGAAAAGCATTTAATTATTCGCCAAATGATAAATTTGCATCGATTGAACTTGATACCTCCTCTCCAATGGCTATTAGTGCATAATAAGCAACTTGCTCGGTGTTGGGCTCCTCTTCTTCGGATGCACTTGAGTCATCGCATGTTTCTTTGAGCACCTTCTTCTTTGATGTCCTCTTCTTGGCTTGGGGATATTCACTTTTGTAGTGTCCCGACTTCTTAAATTTATAACAAATTTCTTGATTCTTTTTTAGTTCAAATTTATTTTTAATATCATTTTTAAATTTGTTTCTTTTAATGAATTTTTTTGAATTTCCTTGTTAAAAGTGCCAAGTCATCGTCAAAGTCCTCATCACATGAGTTTTCTCTTACGTAATCTTCTTATGTTCTAAGTGTCATATCCTTCCTGTTCTTTGGAAGGGTGTCCTTATGCTCTTCATGAACTTTGCATGTCATTTCGTAGGTCATTAGTGACCCAATTAATTCTTCAAGAGGAAAGTTGTTTAAATCTTTGGCCTCTTGAATGACCATGACTTTAGGGTCCCAACTCTTTGGAAGGAATCTTAAAACTTTATTAACAAGCTCGAAATCCGAAAAAACTTTACCGAATCCTTTCAAACCATTGACAACATCCATAAAATGGGTGTACATGTCTCCTATGGTCTCACTCGGTTTCATTCGAAATAGTTCATAAGAATATACTAAAAGGTTGATTTTTGACTCTTTCACTCTACTCATGCCTTCGTGAGTCACTTCAAGTGTATGCCAAATATTAAAAGCAGTTTAACAAATCGAAACACGATTGAACTCGTTTTTATCTAGTGCACAAAATAAGGCATTCATAGCCTTTGCATTTAGAGCGAAAGTTTTCTTCTCTAATTCATTCCAATCGATCATTGGAAGAGAAGACTTTTGAAATCCATTTTCTACAATATTTCAAAGCTCAAAATCTATAGAAATAAGGAAGTCTTCCAATAGGTGTAATTCGTCCCATTGAACATGGGCAGAAGTGTAATTGAGCGACTCTCTTGGTTATTGGCAAATGTCATCTCTCTTGGGTTTTAAGCCAACTGAGAGTGATCCTTGCTCTGATACTAATTGTTAGGATCAAGAGTGCACTAAAAGGGGGGGGTGAATTAGTGCAGCGGAAAACTTTTATGATTTCAAAAACCCTTTTTTTGATTAAAGCTGATTCAACGAGAATGAGTTCAACTCAATTCGTTTTGGAAGGAATTTGCGCTTGAAGTCTTAAGTGAAAATGCAAGAGAAGACTAAGGTGATTTGCAGTAGTGTAAATCACAAAAACGTAGATTTCATAAAGTCTTCATATTAAGCCGATCTCAGAAGATGTTTTACGTCAAAGCGAATGTAGACGTATTTAAAGCACAATAAGGAGGAGAGACAGTTTGTTATAAAGGAAAGATGCTCAAAGTAAATGCAAACCGAGATTTTAGAGTGGTTCGGTCAACGTGACCTACATCCACTATCGGTTTCCTCCTCCAATGAGGTCACTGGCATCCACTAGAGGCCTTCCTTCAATAGGCGAAGGCCAACCACCCTTTTACAGCTTTTCTCCTTTTGTCGAGTTTAGGAGACAACCCTTACAAGTTTCACACCTCTCTTGAATGATCTGGACACTTAGAAGAAAGAAGGAGGAGAACTCTAGCTTTTACAATATTTTTAAGGCCTCAAAGACTCGAGATAATGTCAAGTTTTCGTTGCCCTTTCATGCAGGAAAGGGTGGGGTTTATATAGGCCCTAATGAGTTTGAAAATGGAGCCTAAAAGTGTCCATTCTCGGATTTCTGAGGTCCTACCGGTACCACTGCCATTACTGGGCGGTACTACCGCCTGTCATCTATCACTGAGCGGTACTATCGCTTAGTCTAGGCGGTACTACCACCTGACAGTGCTCGAAGACCGAGATCAGGTACCTGACAGGGGCGGTACTACCGCCCAGAATCCCTGGGAGACCGAGTCTCCTGGGCGGTGCCACCGCCGGCTAGGAATTCTAGGTCCGAATAGGCTATTCCATTCGGCCCAATTTAGGTCTGTTAAGGGCTCAGTTGGCCCCTAATTAAGTTAGTGGGATTACCTCCCAACCCTAACTTACCGGAAAAGAGTCACTCTTGCACTATTCTAACAAAAAAGGCTTGCGAAACAAAGTAGCACCACCGCAACGTTTCTTCCATTAACTTCCCTTTCATTTTTATCCCTTCTAATGGAAAGAATAAAAAATAAAATAATTATTAAAAAAAATTTATTAAAGTAGCTTTAGCTTGAATATATTAACATGTCCCTCTCCCATTTATACAGATTAGAAGAAAGGATTTTCCTCAACAGAATAAAGGAGCCAGAGGCTTCGTAAGTAGGGCAAGAGCAGATCGCTGCTACTATTGTTGCTGCGGTTGTGACGACGACATCGACGGCGACGAATGGAGCAAAGGAGAAAGCTGCAGCAATGGAAAAAGCTTTAGCAATGCTGTAACAGAGGAATAAGCTGCAGTAGAGGAGGAAGTTGCAATGATGTTGTAGCGATATTATAGCGGAGGAGGAAATTACAACATAGGTGCAGTAGAGACATCATAGTGATGTTATAGCAGAGGAGAAAGTTACAATAGAGGTGCAACAGAGAAGAAAGCTGTAATAGAGATGCAACAGAGGAGGAAGCTACGACGATGCTATAATAGAGAAGAAAGCTACAACAGAGGAGGAAAAGGTGGGACAATGTTGGTGAGTGTAGCACTAGAGATGTCACAACGAAAGGGAATGAACGTTGACACAGATTAGAAGTGGAGAAGATAGTTGTCGTTCATCGAGGAGAAAAGATTTGTCGCACCGATGGCTTGACGATGGAAAAGCAGTAGTAAAAAGCTTTTTCTTTTGTCATTGGCCTTTTCTTTTGCCACCGGAGGTGGAGAAGCAATAGTGATGAGTCGGCAACGAGAAAAGAGCTTGCTCTTGGCAAGCGGGATACCATGATGGAAAGAATAAAAGATAAGAATAATTATTGAAGAAGCTTTATTGAAATAGCTTTAACTTGAATATATTAACATGTCCTTCGATTTTTCTCAATAAAATAGAGGATTTCCCTTAATAGAGTAGAGAAATTTCCTCATATAGTTGATGAAATCTTATCTGCTATCCCCTTCAATTATTGTTCTATTTCTTTCTCCTTAACTGCAATACCATGTAGAGGTTCATATGTGATTCTTTATAAATATCCTTTGAAGAAGTGGTAACAAGTTTAGTTTGGTTTTGATGAGGGTAATAATGACGATAAGACTCGGGTTGACGTCAGCTGCCCCAGATGACTCCTCAGTTGACCTGACACCACCTGGTCAAACGGATCGGAACGTCGACCGAGGCACATTAAACATCCTGCTCAGGCTCGATCCTTCACGCCACGCCAACACCAGTGTCAAACGCTACTAGGAGTACGAGCCTGCCCCCTGCAAACAAGCACATCAGGAAATAGTAAACTTCCCTATAAATACCCTCGCATTCTAAATGGGAAAGAGGAGGACACCAACATAGATAACAAACCCCATGCGACTATTCACTAACTTGATCGTCGGAGGGGTTGGGCCGTCCCAAAATGGCATTCCGACCTGACCTTTGTGCAGGTGCGAAGCCGAAGGTCCCAATTGAACACGCAGGCGAGAAGTTCTTGTCCGGAGGGAATAGCGATCCCGTCCCAATCGAAGTACCGTGATCAGCCACTTCAGCAATCGGGAGGAGCGTCCCAGGAAGATCCCGTCAATGGTACCTTAGAAATAGAAGGAGGCGAGGAAGTGAAAGAGAAAAATTAGAAAGCTTGTTATGATGGAGGAGAGGAAGCAGAAGAGGAAATTAGAAAGGTTATACTGCCAGTTTAGTTACTGTTGTTGTGGTAATCCTTGGCATGCAAACTTAAGAAAAAGCTTGCACAGTTTGAAAAGGAGAAGAAGAGGAGGAAGGAGGAGAAAAAATTCGAAAAAATTTGATGGAAGGTGAATATGAGGGTATTTAGGTTTATTTATAAAAAATAATCTAAAAATATTAAAAATTTTAAAATAAAATTATTGTAAAAAATATAAATAATAATCTCCAAAACCAAAAAGGCGACGGAAAAAAAAATATTTTATTAAAAAATCGTTCAATCTCTTTTTTTCCCGAATATGTTTGACTAGACATCGGGACCAAGAGTGACATGGTTTTTCACTGAACTGGCACGTAATGCACCTGATGTATGCGCGTGTCAACACATCACCATGGGCGCTAATTGGCTGCCGTGAACACAAAGTTGCGATCGCACGCGCCGCCCCTTGCCCCGATTTTGTTTCCTCTTCCCCATGCCCTACAGAAATACTCTATAAAATAGAGAGAGGCGAGCCGTCGTCGATCCACCGCTCATATCGACGTTGATGGTTAACTCCGCTTCTACCCATCTTAACGAAGACGAAGAACCGATGGAATTTGAAGAAGAAGAGGAAGTTATGGACGAAATCGAAGTCGAAGATGAAGGAGAACAACAGCAACAGCAACAAAATGAAGAAGAGAAATCGCAGGGAGACAATGGCGCAAAAGCAGCGCAGGCACAAGAAGAGCAGGCGGCGAAGATAATCACAGATCCCCCGTTGGCGCTCCTCCAATCGCTGAATGGTCTCTTCGATCTCAATTGCGCCCTTTCGGAATTTGTCCATCAGTGGCATGCCCTGCACCACTCCCTCGACGCGATCCTCTCCTCCATCGACCGCCGCTCTCGGGAGCTCGACGGCCCGACCGAAGTAGAGAAGGGCGGTCCCGGCGACTACTACCCCCCTGCCGTGTCTTCCAAGGCTGTAGATCGCGCTGCGGAGCTCCTCTCCATCTGCGAGTCCACCGGCAGCCGCGCCCTCCGCAAGTTCGTTGTCTCCAACCTCTCCGACCTCGAGTGGCTCCGAGGTGAGGTTCCCGCTGCCCTCCGACGCGCCCCCAGCCCGGCCAAGCTTGTGCTCGACGCAATGGGCCGCTTTTACCTGCAAGGCCGCAAGGCCTACGACCGCCCCATGGATGACCCCATGGTCGTCTTCCGCCGGGCCTGTATCCTCATCCTGGAGTTCTACGTTCTCTCGGGATGTTCTTCCGTGGACCCGGAAGAATCGGTTAAGAAGGATGCCCAGGTGGCCGCTCTATCTTGGAGAACTCGGCTTGTCAATGAGGGTGGCGTGCAGGTGGCAAGCGCCGTGGACGCACTTGGTCTGGTCCTCTTCCTATCATCCTTCGGCATTCCAGAAGAGTTTGGGTGCACGGACATGTACAACTTGCTCCGATTGAGCAATCTGAAGAAGAAAGCTGATGTGTTCCGGAAATCATCTATACTGTGTGAGAAGATGCCAGGTAAAATTGAACTCGTTGCTAACAAGAGCATTTTCAAATTACCCATATATTTTCGTATGACCAGTCATAAACTATACTTTACCCTTATGCTCATTCATTATGTAAATCTCGTAGGTTCTCGCACAATTCACTACTTGGAATGCTTGGATACTTTACAATTGTAGTTCCTCTTCTTTCAATTTTAGATTGATTTCATGAGCTTTTGTTATCTTTCATTTAAAAGAGAATAGAGAGACGCTGCATATATCAACTTCCCCAACCCTCATGAATGTTGTGCACTGGTTGTCCATTTCATCTTATAAAGAATGATAATAAAGCTTATGGATTTAGACAACTCTGAAATAGCCAATATTTCAACCTATAATTGACCATAAAGAAATAGCCTCTTTGCTTGTAGTTGTAAGATTGCGGTACATTGACTGTCCCAGTACTCTCCATTTGTGGGAACCTTGTGTACTAGATTCACCCTTTTTACTTGATCATGAATAATTTTAAAATGTATCAAATGATTAAAGGATTTGATGTCTAGAAAACTCATACAACTGTGCTGTCCCATATTATAAAATCCCATCAGTCTTTCCAGTTATTCTACAATTGTTGTGCGCTTGAAGATTTGGGGTTTTACTTGATTATGCTGCTTTGATGTTTGAACTAAAAAATTGGGTCATGCATAACTTACTTAGGTTTTTCTTCTACATATATTCTTTGAAGTTCTAACTTCATGTAAATACCTCTTCTTAGATTCATGAGACGACCCATGCTTAACTTGTTCCAACATGTCTACTACATTTAGGATTGGGATTAGGACTTGAATTGTGGTGCTTATTCCTTTTCACAGACTGATTCACTATGCAACCTTCAAAATTTCCAAATTTTGGACTGCTAAATGTTATCTTTTGATCATAAATGAAAACATCTTTTATGCTTATTATTCCAAATTTCTTACAGAGGATTAATTTATCTTCCACCAACTGATGGCTTTGATACATTGCATGTTTGTACTAAAAATATTATTTCATACAAGGATTGGAATATCGTACCATATCGGAATTTCGAGATTCGCTCGGTATGATATGGTACTATATATCGAGTGGTATATTTCGGTATACCGATCGGTATATATATATATATATATATATATTATTTTTTTTTTTTTAATATAAAAGTAAAAAAAAATATGACGTCGCTTATATATATATATATATATATATATATATATATATATATATATATATATATATATATATATATATATATATATATATATACCGTCCGGTAGTGGGTGGTCTGTGTACTGGTCTACTGGCGGACCGGTATGTACCACCCGGTGCGGATGGTATTATTCGAAATTGAAGACCTTGATTTCATAAGATATATCCAAATAAAATCTTCTAGAATTTCCTACATTTCAGCTATTCGATATGAAAATGGCTGTGAGAGAGATTTTTCCTTTCAGAAGTGATGATCACTGATCACTATTACTTTTATATTATAATACAATCATTAATGTTTGTCTGATTTATTAGATTACTTAAGTAGAGCAACTATCTTTTCTATTAGTATATGATTTTTCTCTACACTTGCTTATGTCATACAGTTAGATCTATGCAAATTGGCTGTCTGTGTAGTTCATTGAATGGGTCCATCTTGATCAGATCGTTATTTGTTTTGCTGAATTCTAAACACATTCTGGTCTTTTTCATTATTACATCACTGGATCAGAGGTGAACATGAGAATTCAGATGAAAGACCAAAATTAGCCAATCTCGCTAGCCCACTTGATCTCAATTGTCAAAATGCTGAGAACGGACGATTTTCTGGATCCTGTGTGACCTGACAATTCTCAAGTGAAGAAGAGGATACGAGAAAAGGAGTTCAAACTCAATCTTTATCACTGTAAACCATCATCATTTTTGTCATTAGATGGAAATAGATGGAATGAAGAGAAGTCTCAAGAAATTATAGTAAACCCAGCAACCTAGGTTCATTTTTTTCAACATATAGAATCCTTGGTTTCTCAACTACCTAATTACTAGAAAATGTAACATCTTGATACATCTATTTGGGTTCAAAAATGGTGAAATTACTGATATTTGAATCTGTAATTGATCATGAAATGCTCAAGGAAAGTGCACAAATGATTAGATGTCTTAACTTTATGAAACATATATGGAAACATATATGTTTTGATAACTATATCGAAACATATATCAAAATATATATATCGAAACCTGTTGTATGAAACCTTATTTCATAAGTTCATGAAACATATATCGAAATCATGTGTTATCAAAAAAAGCATTTCAAGTTAGTCTCAAGAAATACGATACACTTTCAAGATGATCTATTATAATATATTGTTGAGGTTATATTAGTTGAACCATTTGCGATTAATTTCTTCAATTCTAAAGCATGAGGTATCATTATATAGTTTGTTTACTAGATTTTTTTTTAATATGTTGGAAATTTAAATTTTTCTACTTGTTATGAAGATTCATATGGATTAAAAATTAGATTGTGCCCTACGTAGGAGATGTGTAATCGATATATCCATCCAAATTATATGATCTGATATTATATTGTTGGATTTGGGTACTTAGCGATGCAACCCTATTGAGGGTACTTTAGATGGGAATGGTGATGATGCTAAGTTTGAGTACCTTAGGTAGGTTTATTTGATTGCTCTTTCATGTTCCATTTATTGGTTAGTTTTGTTAAAGTAAATGTTGTCACCGGGCTTGCCTCACCTCGCTTGAGCTGCTTGACAATGGTTCAAGCGAGTGACTTCAATCAAGCATCACCTAGGTGGTCACCTAAGCTTGGGTGGTGATCTCTATGAGGGTTGGGTTTAATGATATGTCGATCCGATACCATCTCTCGGATGGAAGTTTTGGTAGAGGAGTGAGAGATTGCTAGAAACAAGAGTAAAATTAAAAGGAAAACAACCTCGATTGCTTGTAAGATTAAAGTGCCAACTACAAGGGCTACAACGGAGTAAAGTGTGTTAAAATACTTAAACAAAAGCATTAAAACACAAATTGTCTTTGGATAGCACCTGGGTGTTGTTGGCAGGTTGAGGATTGTTGCCAACTTCGATATCCTCTTTTGCTGTTGGAACCTCATCTTGGAATCATTTGAGGTTTCGACAATAGGTAGTATGGTTTTAGGTCTTCTCACAATAGCTAGACGAAGTTTAGTTAAAGGACTTTGGCTGTTGAAACTTAAAGAACTTATGGTTTTATGGTTGGAGGTCTGCAACACCTTAAAGAACTTCTCTTTTCTTTTTTCTTCTCTTGCTCTCATCTAAAGCTGGAAAGCTAGCGCCGGCTAGGGTTGCTTCTTGGCTGCAATGCCTTAGACTGGGCTCTCCTCCCTCTTTTATAGTTGTGGTGGGGTAGGAGTCTTAATGGTTTAGGACTTTCCTTCTAGGGTTGGCGCACACTCTTTTCCTCCAAGTGGGAGTGGTGCCTCCCTTCCTTGGTGGCTACCCTATTTGAATAAGGGCTGCGCTAGTCCTATTCCTAATAGGACAAGGATTGAGGTGAGTGGGCATGGATCTAGGTTAGCCAAAGGGTCCCTGAAGAATAGGTTAGGGTTTGGCCAAATTGGACTTAAATCGGAGTTGTATTGGACTTCGATCGAAATTTGAGTTGAACTTGACTTGAATATGGTCTTTGAGCTCATTTTTTGATCTTGGTTTGGATATCAAGATTGAATTGAAGTCTGATTGAAAATCCACTTGAGCCAAATTCGAGCTTGGCTTGAACTCTACTAATCATCCCTGATCACGGCTCCCTCAATTAGGTGATTTACATTCTATTGATTCTTTCTTTAAGTTTTAGTCTCTCTCAATTTGTAGATTGGGGGTTTTGCTTTGGTTCATCGATGTGGTTGGCATCGCCGTGCCTAGTCGTGCCATCTTGATGGGGTTCTACTTATTGCCGACCACCGTCAGCTCAAGGGCTTCCTTTCTATTCTCGGGGCTTTGAGGTTGTTGTTTCCCTTTTTACTTTCTCCTCTTTCATCATGTTAGAGCAAGGCTTTGGTTCTTTGCATGTCGAAGCAAGAGCCACGAAAACAAATCGGATGTTAAGTCTTTGTTGTTACCCTTTTTTAGTTTCACCATCCTCTTTGTTTGGTCAGTGGATGTTAAGTCTTCCATCAAACAAATCATATCTCAGGTGACGAGGAACTTCGATCCTTTCACAGTTGATGCTTATGGGCTCAACAAAAACAAATTATGGGGTCCTAAGGATGGCTTTGACAAATGTCAAACGGAACCACCTTGTACGTCACTTCATCGATTAGTTCCTTTGGGATGACGAAGTATACCTTATATTATTGGTCGATGTTTGTCTCCATATTATCATGAAGGTATCTAAGATGATATGGGCGTAGATGCGGTGGTGTCTCTAGGTCTAGCTTCTTGACCAAGCTTATTGAGATGAGGTTCTCTTGGCAGTTAGTGTCGAAATTGCACCAATGGCTTCTTTCTCGCTTGGATCTTTGTGGTGAAGAGCTTTTCTCGAACCTTTGGATCGGCTAGTGGTTTAAATAGGCGCTCAGGCGAGGCGAGGGAAGGCGAGGCTTCAGCGCCTCATGGGTAGACCAAGCGGTGTGCGCTTGAACCTAGGCGTCGAGCGAGCGCTCGGTTCAATTGAAGCAACCGAACTAGAATTTAAGTTTGGTTCGGTTCAACAATGGTTAGTTGGTTCGATTGATCCAACTAATCGCTTTCTTACCCCCCAAAGCCACCCTCGCATGCTTGCGCGACCCCGAGTCATCAACCTTACGCTGTTTTTGCTGTCACCACTAACACTTTCTATGGTTGCCCTCCGTTGTAGACGTAGCGGATGAGGCTTCCTCTATCGTCGATGGATGGGTCCGACGGCTAGCTTCGGTTTGTAGCTTCCTTTGCCATTGCCACTTCTGTGTGCAGTTCCTTCAACCGTTGAGGGAGAGGACCGTAGCTTCATTCGCCACTGACGGACACATTTGAAGCTTCCTCCACCCACGACATCGCCGTCTTCAGTTTTCGCCGTTGCCACTGTTGCTGTCTGTAGCTTCCATCATTGTCATTGCTGCCGTCCGTAGATTCCTCCGTCGCTGTTGCTATTGTTCGCAACTTCCTTTGTCGTCACCGTTGTCATCTGAAAGTTTACAATGTATAACTTGCAATTTTACAATGATTATAGCAGTGTTTTAGGTGCTCGCCTAGGTGCTCGGGTGATGTAAGGCTCGAGCGCGTTACATAATCCCTAGGCGTAGCGCTTCAAAGAAGTGCTAATTAGGCCCTTGCCTGAGCCCAAGCTCTAAGCGCCTTCGGCGAGCGCCCGAGCTAAATATGGTCGGGTTCAAAATTTGGTTTAATTAGACTTATAAGTTGGTTCAATCGAACCAACTAACATAGTTACCCTAACACCCTCCAACCCCCTCCCTCGCCCAACGCAGTAAAAGAAAACAAATGTGAAATGAAACCCTACATTTGTTGCCTTTGTTCACTCTGCCAATCGTCCTCGGCAACCTTGTCCAATCTCGTTCGTCGTTGTAGCTTAGCTATCATCACTATAACTCGTCCGACACTATAGCTTGTCTGCCACTATAGTTCATCCACACCCTAAACCTCTTCCATCGCTATAGCTTTATGCCTCTATCTACTACAATAGTAGCTTTGTGCGTCGTCGTCAACAACCTCTTCCTTTGTCTTTGTTCGCCACCTTCGCACGCTTCGTTTGACGCTACAGCTCCGTCCACCATTGTCGATAATGTCGTCTGTCAGTGATTTAAAAAGCGCTAGGCGCCAAGGTCCAAAAACGCCCGAGGCGCTAGGCGCCAAGGTCCAAAAACGCCCGAGGCGCTAGGCGCTCGCCCAGGCGCTTGCCCGAGCGAAGCGAGGCGCTAAAATATAAAAATATATAATATAATTAATAAATATAATTATTTAAAATTTTAAATAAAAATATGCTATTAAATTAAGAAAATCTAAGATACAAAATCACAATGTCACATTAACAAAAAGTTTCAAAATTCAAAACAATAAAATTTTACATCAAAATAAAAATTAACAACATTAAAATCAAAATAATATATTATTAATCTATTAACAGTATTGAAAATTAATCATTTCAAAATTCAAATAAACTTAATATTAAGAGTATACTGTATACTGAGCCTGACGGAGAAACGAGGAAGCAACGGCGAGCGACAGCGGGAAAGGGAAAGGGAAAGGGAGCGGGAGATGCGAGCAGTGGGAGGGCTCGCGGGAGTCGCGAGCAGCGGGAAGGCTCGTGGGAGGGCTCGTAGGAGGCGCGAGCAGCGGGAAGGCTCGTGGGAGGCGCGAGCAGCGGGAGGGCTCGCGGGAGTCGCGAGCAGCGGGAAGGCTCGCGGGCGCGAGTAGCGACAGCGACGAGCAGCAGCAGCGGGAGCAGGAGCGACGAGCAGCGAGATCGGGAGCGGCAGCGGGTTAGGGTTGGGTAAGGGTTATATCGGTTTAGTTGGTTCGATTGAACCAACTAACAACCGAACCAGGACCGAACCAGACCTAAAATCCTGGTTTGGTCACTTGGTTTACCCAGGCGCTCGCCAGAAGCGCCCAGCGCCTGGGCTCGGGCGAGCGCCCAGGCGGTGCCTGTTTGAAGCGCGCCGCCTGGGACATTAGCGAGGCGCTCGGGCCTCGCCTCGCCTCGCCCGAGCGCCTAGGCGAGCGCCCGAGCGCCTCTTTTAATCACTGTCGTCTGTTGCCTTCATCTATTGTTGCAGCTTCGTTCGTTCGTAGTTGCAATTTCATTCATAACCCTTTGCTTCCCCACTTTCCTGTTAATTAAACCGCGAACGAATGAGCAACAACTTGTTTGGAGCAGTTTAAATATATTTGTTGTATCTACAACATGGGCAATATGCATTTAGATTTATACATAAAATTCCCTTAGCTTTGCCTTGATGATGTCTCAGATCAGCAAAACATTCTTGGTTAACAAGATGCTTTTGGTGCAATTTAATTCTAAAATAGGTCTTCATAAACATATTTAGCATATTTCTATTTAGCTACATATTATTTTAATTATAATATTCGGGAGCGCTTCGCTTCTCTTGGGCTAGCGCCTAAGCGAATGCCTAGCGTCTTGGGCGTTTTGGGACCTTGACACCTTTTGGCGCCTAACATTTTTAAAATCATTGGATCGTAGAATAAATTCTCTTTTGGAAGAAGATGAGGTTTTACCACTCCCGGTGTTCTTGGCTTTCGGGGCACTTTCTTTTGGCCTTCACATTTTTCTCAGTTTGGGTTCGATTCTTCTTCTCGATCGTTATTGGCATCACGCTTGTTGTCGTGATGTTATGAGTTTAAAAGAGCAAAGTTCTGTATTAATCTGGGCATGGAGGTCGGCGGTTCATTTCATCACCATCGAGTGATCGTCGAGAGAGATTTCGAGTGTCATTGTTTATTGTCGAAACCTAGTGGTG
The DNA here is from genome assembly GCF_036884655.1 of Musa acuminata AAA Group. Lineage (NCBI taxonomy): Eukaryota > Viridiplantae > Streptophyta > Magnoliopsida > Zingiberales > Musaceae > Musa > Musa acuminata. Next base: position 25,381,565 of record NC_088340.1, read on the forward strand.
TATTCTTGTATTGATTGATCCCTTCCTTGGCGTAGGCAATGTCACTTCATCTTACTTTGAGATACCTCATAGGGTAGAATTCTTCTCGTATGAGCTTTCTAAATTATGTCAATGGCACTTCATCATCATTGGTTTTAAGATAGACTTTCCACCGTGGAAGCATACGTTCCGTCAACTTTAGTCGCGTAAGCATCATTCAATCCTCAGTATTGTAATTATATGGATCAAACTAAGTGTCAAGTTGATAAATCCATAGTCTAATACCTTAGTGTTGATCAAGCCGTTGTAGGAGGGTATGTCTATGTGAGCCTCAACTCAGAAAGGTTGAGTTCTTCTAATCATGTTTTGCTCAGCAACATCTTCTTCGCGACTGCGTATCTCAGATGAAACGACTCCATCTCCTTTCTTGTGACGTTCTTAGCTTGATCATCCTTTGCTGTTAGGAATTAGGATGGCTTGGGCTTGTATCCAACCCATCACGATCTCCATTTGTCAGGCTAATACTATCGTCTAGGCTGTAAGGCTGGCCAAAGATATTGGGTTGGTCACCATCCCATCGGTCGATCTTCCTCGTAGCGAGTGCGACACGAACTCCAACAATTGCAATTCTTTGTTTGACTCTTTGTATTCTTGTCTCATGGTTACCATCCACAAGATCGTTGCTCTGATACCACTTGATCTGTTTGGGGCTCAGGTTCGATGATCTATCAATTTGATACTACCTCTTGGATATAAGTTTTCATGGAAGAGAGAGATATCACTAGAAATAAGCGTAAAATAAAAAAGGAAACAACCTCTATTACTTGTAAGATTAAAGTGCAATAAGACTTAAACAAAAGCGTTAAAACATATGTTATCTTTGAAAAGCACTTGGGTGCTATCGGTAGGTTGAGGATCGTTGTTGGTTTCAGTTTTCTCTCTTGCTGCTGGAACCTCTTGAGGTTTGAACAGAGGCAAACAGATTTTGGGTCTTCTCATGGTAGCTATAGACGAAGTTTGAATAAAGGACTTTGACTGTTGGAACTCGAGGAAGAAGGGGCTGCGGTTGGATGTTTACAGCACCTTGCATAATTCCTCCTCTCTTTTTCTCTTTTCTCTTGCTTTCTCTTCTTCTCTCTTCTCTTGCTCTTAACAGAAGCTGGAAAGCTAGGGTTGGTTGGGGCTGCTTCTTGGCTGCCTTGGGGATACTTTAGGTGGGGTTCTCCTCCCCTTTTTATAGCTGAGGTGGGGCTTGAGTCCTAAGGGTTTTAGGACTTTCCTTCTAGGGTAATAGTGCATAGCCTTCTCTTACTCCAAGTAGGAGTAGTGCCTCCATGCTTGGTGGCTGCCCTATTTGGATGAGGGTTGCCCTAATGCTAGTCCTACTAGGATTGGGATTGGGGTGAGTGGGCTTAGATTTGGGGTGGCCAAAGGGTCCTTGCAGAGTGGGCTTAGGTTTGGCCAAATTGGATTTGAATCGAAGCTTGACTCGAACTCCTATTGATCTGAATTGGACTTCGACCATAACTTAGTTTGAGCTGAACTTGAGTGAGACTTGAGTTGACTTGAATATGGCCTTTGGGCTTGAACTCCAGTTTGATCTTGGTTTGGTTTTATCATGATCAAATTGGAGTCTGACTGGTACTCCGGTTGGGTCGAGTTGGACTTTGGCTCGGACTTTGCTAGATCAAGTGGTGGGCAGCTCGAGCTCACATGATCTAACCTAGGTAGCTAAACCCTAGTTGAACCATAAACGTTAGGTGGTGGTCGGATTAGAGTAAGCTAGATTCTAACCCAAATGCAATGATTTGGTCTAAACCAAGGATTGAAATACCGTACCGTATCTGTGTTTCGAGCTTGGCTCGGTACGGTATGGTATGGTACCGTGTACCGAGCGGTATGTCAGGGCGTACCAAGCAGTACACCTAATTTAGGTGTAAAATCCTCCGAAAATACTTGAAAACAAAAACAAAGTTAGGATAGGGTTTTTAAGTTAGAAATAAATATAGTAATAAAAGTTTAGTAAAATCAATGTAAATTAGGTAAGAATAGTATCACATATCTTTTTCGGCCTTTGAGGAATAGTCTTGTGCAAGGTTCGTATTTCAGTCCGTTACGGATTGTCCTTCTGTAAATATTAAAATATCTACAGAAAAATCATTTGAATTGTTAAGACTATTTTATTACAATATAAACTCTAAAATTCAAATGAATTAAATAATCACATATGTAGATATACCTGATTGTTGATTCTACCACCAAAACGAACGACGGGCCTCCACGGGTGGTGGATCGGGGTCCTCGATCCTATACATGTGCATATCAATATGATATGTTTGTTGGACCCAATCATGAAATTAATCATACGACATAGTGTACTGATACATCATATGCCATTAATACATCAATATGGTGATGATCGTAGGCTAGTCGTCATGAATCACATTTGTTCGAGATAGCTATTGAGGCATATATTGGTGAATGTCAGAGCTTCTACTTTCGCTACTGATTTGCTGCTCTGTATTATACTGTTACTCAGAGAAGGATGACCAACTATCACCGTACTGTTATTGCCCGTATGATTCATCCACTGCCTTCCCCTCCCCCTTCTGCGCATAAACTTGACCAGTACTTTGTTGAGTTCCATGATCTGAATCTTGATTGGCATATGTAAAATATTGCTCCTCGGTCCATGCACCACTCTCAAGTTATGTAGACGAGACCAACGACTGTCCGACATCGCCGCCATCATCCGTCGAGGCATTACTGTCCGTGTTGTTGTCATGTCTCTGGACCGAGCGAGTTGCTGAATGTGATTGTGAAGGTGTCTCATAGCTCGACTCGATTCTTTCCAACGATGTTTAAGAAAGTTCTTCCTCTTAATCTTTTCAAATTAACCTCGATTCAATTCACAAATCGTTGTTTTATAGAGTTTAGGAGAGCATAAATGTGAGAAAAAAGAGTTTGAGATAGTTTAAGAGAGTGAAAATGAAATGGAGTGAAATATGACAGAAGAAGAGTTTAAAAACATATGAGAAATGGTTCCAACGGTCAAATACCGAGCAGTAACGGTCGATTTCGACCGTTACCGAGCAGCCCTGATATAACCTTGTATCGTCTGATACGGGGCACTTTTAAGCGTTCCGCCCGGTAATGGGCGGTTCGTGTACCGGTATGCTGCCGGACCGGTACCGCCCGGTCGAAACTATATACCTTGGTCTAAACCAAATAATTTGGAATAAGTCGCATATTCGAAACCGAGCACATTCACTTGATTGAGTTTGTTGTGGTTTGAAACCCTACATCCTCACCACCAGAATTGGCTTCCTCCTCTCCAATGATTATTACCTTGAGTGAACACCCTATGGTGGGTGCTTCCTCCCCTTCATTGTCAATTGCTTCCTCTCCAATAGTCGCGACCTTTAGAGCACTACCATCAAAGGTCCATTATCCAACACCTAGCAATGCCACTATCGCGTGTGAGAACATCCCTTCTGTCTTGTGCACAGCCCCATCTCCCTTGAATGATGAAGTGGACCTTGATGATCATTAACTTTGTTGATGAAATTGTTGGACCTTTGATGTTGGTCTTCTTTTGTTTTGTTATTTTTGTTATTAGATTTGGCCAATTTAGTACTTTAATGTTTTATAGACGGTTAAATATATATAATTTGATGTTCTAGTGGTGATCTTTCGAGTTGGTAATGATATGAAACCCATGTATTGTCTATTTTTTATGATAAGGATTGCTTTCAATCCTTAATTATATTTTTTATAAATTTTATATTGATGAGTTCCTCGCTTTGTTTGAGTGAATGCCTAATGCTAGGGCGTCTTGGATCCTTTGCACCTTTTAGCTTCTAGCCTTTAACAACACCCGTAAAAATGGATATATTTGCAAAAGGTACACCTAGGATTAAGGATAATTAAGAAACAATGATAGGTTACTAACGTAGCTGTTACCATCCATTTAACTGGCCTGTTATTTTTTTGCCACCTAAAGGTAAAGAAAACGTGTAACAGATAGGTAAGTGATGTCTCTCTTCTTGAAGTAATATTCCTTTTTCTCCCTTTCATATGTAAATATTTGTAGGTGCCGTCTAATGCTTTATTCCCTGGTTGATTAAATCATACTTCTTACTAATACCTCTACTCATCATCATGCTAGTGTCAGCCTACTAAACCCTACATCATTCTTATTTGTAGATGTGGGATGACTGAATTGGATGGAGTAGTACTTCTGTTGTTTTAGTTGAACTACTAGTCATTGTTGAGACCATTGTCTTGAACATCTCTAATATATAGCTAAATGGGCTGAAGTAAGAATTTGAGCAGACATAAGCATCACATTATGCAGAAGCCTTTTTTTCCCCACCTTTCCCATCAGGGAATTTGACAAAAAATTGTAATTATTTGTTTCTTTTTTCTTGTCTTCAGTTCAGTTACATGATTAATTAATATCATATTCTTACTTGAGGTTAAAGTTGCTTTTTCCACTTAATTTGGTGATGATGATGTTGATGCCGTTTGCTTTCACACAAATGAAACGATTGTTTTATCATCGCAGTGCTATATTGCATTTTGACAAAATTGTTGATAACCAAACCTAGCTAATTTATTTTATTATTTCCTTATGTAATTATTTCTCTCATTCCTTTGTCTCTTTGTTCATGCAGATAAATCCTTCTTTTGCCCAAAGTATAAAACATAAAACATTAATTGATGATTGTATTGAGCTTGTGAACTATCAAAGGATTGGAGTAAAATTGGCGACAATGTGGAGAAACTGGATGTAATAAATACAATTGATATATTTTTGTACTCTAATTGTTGATCTTATAGGTAAAAAATGAGCCAAACAACCAGGACTATTTCTTGGAAACATAGGTGGGATAGAAATTAAGGAAAATAAGAAGTAGAAGTAAAATAGCATATTAAAATTAATAAAAGTAATATATTTGGATTTGTGTGACACAGCCTCAGTCTTTATGCTATTCTTGCTTTTTTGACCCCAAAGAAAGATGAGTCTTGGAGGATGTGTGTGGATAGTAAAACGCTTCTTGATTCCTCGACTTGAAGGTATGCTAGACTTTCTCATTAGATCTAGTTGGTTTTATAAGCTTGACCTAAGAAGTGGATACCATTAGATTTGTATTAGACCTAAAGACCAATGAAAAACAACATTTAAGACTAAAGATGGTCTATACGAATGGCTAGTCATGCCCTTTGGTCTATCCAACACCCGAGCACTTTCATGCCCTTTATGAATCAAATTCTATAACTCTATATAGGCAAATTTGTTGTATTATACTTTGGCAATATTCTGATCTTTAGAAAGACCAAAGGAACTCATTTAAGACATCTTCAACAGGTTCTTACCACTCTTCAAGTTGCTGGGCTTTATGCTAATATAAAAAAGTGCTAATTCATGCAAACCCATGTTCCTATTCCTAGGCTTCATTTCTATCCAAGGTGTTGCCACTAATCCAGAAAAGATCTATCATTCTTACCTCTAATCCACTAAACCTTTATGAAGTTCGAAGTTTCTATAGATTAGTCTCTTTTTATAGGAAATTCATTAGAGGGTTTAGCTCCATTATGATACCATATCATTGATTGCCTAAAAAAGGGTGAGTTTTCTTAGACCTTGGTTGCTACCAATGGCTTTGCTGACATCAAAACGAGATGAACCTCCATTCTTATTCTTATACACCCTGACTTTAGTAAACCTTATAAGGTCTCTTGTGATGCCTCTAGTATATGAATAGGAGGAATTCTAAGTTAGGAGCATCAGCCTATTGCCTTTTGCAGCAAGAAACTCAATGATGCAACACAACAATTTTCTACCTATGACAAAGAATTCTATGCGATTGTGCAATGTCTTAGGTATTGGCGATATTACCTTCTATCGCAAGAGTTTGTCTTGTCTAACCACCAGGCTCTAAGATACATAAATGCCCAAAAGAAGTTAAATGCCTAGCATGCCATGTGGGTTGAGTCTCTTATCTCAATGAATACTCTTTTGTAATTAAGCATTGTTCTGACACTCAAAACAAGACTTTCGAAACCCTTAGTTGAGTTTCTTCAATACTATTTACCTTGAGTGTCAAGGTAATAGAATTCGAGCTTTTAAAAGAAGAGTATACCCAATGTCTAGACTTTAGCTGTATCTATCAAGAAATCCAGGATGGAAACTATCGTGAATATATGGAGTTCATTCCTAAAGATGGTTATCTTTTTTGATCCACTAAATTATGTGTTCCTTGATCCTCCCTCCAAGACATGTTGGGGAAATACACATAGGCAGATTAGTAGGTCACCTAGGTCGAGACATGACCATTGCATTAGTTAAGGATAGATTTTACTGGCCTTCCTTAAAGTGAGATGTTGCTCGAATAGTGTTGCAACGTTGCACTTGTCAAATTGCCAAAACTCGCAAACACAATACTAGCCTATACACCCCATTACCCATTCAACACTATTGCAAGATGTGAGTTTAGATTTTGTCCTTGGACGTTCCAAAATAGCTTGTGGCCATGATTCTATTTTGGTTGTTGTTGATCGATTTTAAAAAATGACCTATTTTAGCCCATGAAATGAGACCAACGATGCCTCACACATAGCTAAATTGTTCTTTGGAAAAGTGGTTTAGTTATAAGATTTTCCTTCAACCATCGTGCTTGATAGGGATATGAAATTTGTTAACTACTTTTTGAAAACTTTGTGAAAATTGTTTGGCACAACATTGAAGTTCTCTTCAGCCTTTCACCCTTAAACAGATGGTCAAATTGAGGTTGTTAATGCTTCTTTAGGAAATCTTCTTAGATGTTTACTTGGGGAGAAATAGGAAAACTAGGACTTAATCTTACCCACTATAGAGTTTGGATACAATAACTCTATCAACCGCTCTATTGGAAAAAGTCCATTTGAAGTTGTCCTCGGCTATGCTCCTCGTACACCCATTGACCTTGCACGTCTTTCACTTGACCATCATGCCTTAGAACCAGCCTACTCCTTCACTCAATATATCCATGATTCACATTTTGAGATTCAATGTAAAATTGCCTTAGGTAATAAAAGTTACAAATTTACTATTGATGTATATCATTAGAGTCAAAAAGTTTCAAGTTGGTGATGATGTTTTGGTTCACATTCGCCCTAAGAGATTCCCAAAAACTCATTCAAGAAGTTACATGTCCAAGTTATTGATCTTTTCCCCATTCAAGAAGTGTATATATAATTCATTTGCCTTTCAATTTAAATATTGATCCTTTCAACTTTGAGCCTCCTCTATTAGATATGTTGGGATCGATATGGTACTAAGAAAGGGGGTGAATTATTTCTATTGTAAACTTTAAGAAACTTTGGAGTTTTGATTAAGAAAAGAGACAAGCAAAGATAGAGGCAAACCAATTGTATAGTGGTTTGATCTTTTTGACCTACGTCCACCCTTGGTTCTTCTTCCTTCGAGGTCATCAGTTTTCACTACTAATCTTTCTTTCAATAGGTGGAAGATAAACAACTCTTTACAACTTTTTTCTTTTCAAGGCTTAGGAGAATTTATACACCTACTCACCCTCAAGAATCTCACACATTCTAAACTTAGTAACTCTACTAGAAACTCAAGAAGGTGAAACTTAAGCAAGACTGGAAGAGAGGATTTTAACACTTGGAAGCTCAAGAATGATTGCCTCTTAGCCATGCTTGTAGTGGGGGAATTTATAGCCCCTAAAGTTCCCTAAAATATGGAGCAAATCATAAAAAAGTGCCCCAAATCAAAGGTATTGGTGGTACTATCACCATTCCAAATGGTACTACTGTTGACACTCTGAAACGGTGTTGCTTGGGCTATCCGCTGTCTTGGGTGGTAACACTGCTTGGGTTAAGCGGTACTATTGTCGTTAACCAACACTAACGCTACTCTAGGCAGTACCATCGCCTCCTCTGGGTGATACCATCGCTCATACACAGAATTGGCCTAGTAAGGGCCCAAATCCAACCTGAATTTAGTCCAAAGTCAGCCCACTTCAACCTTAATCTAACATAGCACAAATATAGCCCAATTGAAGCCTAATTTTAGCCAAAATTATCTTCAACTAAGTCTTCAAAATAGCAACCACTTCTAACACATTGTCACAACTTGCGACATGTTATGCACTCTTTTGGCATCTCGTTTGATCTTCCGAACTTCGTTTAAACCTTCGGCATATCACCCGATCCTTCGGCATATCACTCAATCCTCGGTTATGTTGACTTCTCCATGACATCCGACCTTCTAATGTGATATCTGATTCTCGGGCATGATGCTTGAACCTCTAGCACGAAGTCCAATATTTGGCATGATAATTTACCAACACAACGTCCGACTCTCTAGTCTGACATTTGCCCTTCGATGGTCCGAGTCTATGGTAGAAGTATTTCCTGCATCACTTAGCATACTATTAGTCAAGGTTTGCAATACCGTACCGTACCGGTATTTTGACCTGGGCTCGGTACCGGTACGGTACGGTACGGTATATCGAGCGGTACACTCAAGTGTGTCGAGCGGTACACTCAGGTGTGCTGAGTACTGTAGCACTGATACAGTGCTACAGTGCACTCGGACCGGTAACAGGCGGTCCGCGTACCGGCAACCTGTTGGACCGGTACGTACCGCCCATACCGGGCGGTACAGTTTGGTACTGCAGACCTTGCTATTAGTTCAAATTCATTAATTGATTTCTTAATCAAAATTTGAGACTTAACAAGACAATCCTTGTAGGCAGCAATCATCCCAAAGCATTGACTCTCCCACAACACAAGGATGGCATAGAGGCCATTATTAATAACTGCCTTGTTATATCTGCTACTAGTATCACTCAACACTTTCTTGTCAAGTGGCATGATCATCCAGTTTCCGATGTCACTTGGATTACTTTGAAAGTACTTCGTGACTTTGCACCAGACTTATTGGACCAATATCTTGTAAATCATTCTCCGGGGTCGAGTTCTTTTCCACCAGAGGAGAATCATGGAGAACCATCACGCTTTATAAAAGGATTTAGAAGAGTTTATTCTAGGCAAAGAAATAAGCAAAAAATCATCAATTATTTGGCCTAGAAACTCCAAGAGTTGTGTGGAAAATTGAAGTCTTTTGGGTCTTTCTAGGTGTTAACCTTGGGACTCTATTGTATTAATTGTACTCTTGTATTAAGTGGACTCTTTACTTCTTAGCTGTGATAAGTTTCTTTAAAGCTATTTAGGTATCCTAGAAGCTACATTTCAGATTTCTAAAAGAAATACAAGTTCGTAGAAGCTTACACTTGGGAATCATTGTCTAAAATGATTGTATCAAAGTTCCTAACCTCTATAAATAGTGGATCTTATCAATTGATCAAACACTTAAGATTTGAATGAAAAACTTGCATCTTCTCTACTCCTCTAGTCTCTTTCTCTCCTCTCTAATCTCACTTCTCTCTTGTTCTCTTGCTCTTTCTTTAATTTTTCTTTTCTTCCATCATAGTGAGTGGTGGCTTCTGTGAAGAAATAACTAATCTATAATGCTATTGCTAATGAGACTCTTTAATAAATAAAAAACAAAATGGCCACCTACATCTCTTGCCTAAGTAGAATTTACGACCTATTAAGATTTTAATAGACATTTTCTAGAAGCTACCCCATCTTAATCTGTATTTATGATCAACTTTCTCTGTTTCATATGAATCTCCTATTGACAAGAAAGCCAGCAACCAGACAGATATGTCAGAGGGAATGTATGATCAGTTGTTTTAAATGAACTCTTAAAACAAGACTAATGGAACCAAAATATTTCAAATAAAATTATACACACATGATTAGTATGTTATATCTAAAAAGACAAGCTTAGATCCATTTGTAGGGTGTTTGCTGATCCTGTTCCTCCACCTTCAGCTGTTAAAACCTATCAGGCAATCAGTCAATTTTTTAGATCCTACGGAACAAGAACAAAGCCGTAAGCCCCAACTATTTGGAATAAGCTATATGGATCTTTTATCACTATTGAGATATCTAAAAATCTTATTTAAATCTTCTTTATAGTTTCTATTAAGGTTTTTATAGGTCTTCCTCTATCTTTCCTCGGACCATTATCGGTAATCATTTTATCACTTCTAACTACTGCATAATGTAGGTTTCTTGAGAACATGTCGAAATCAACTTTTTTAGATCTTGTTGACATAATTTCTAACTTGCTGCTTGCAAGTGGTGTTAATGATGAAAAGGAATATTAGGCTGACATTATTGTATTTGGTACAATATCATAATAATTCGTCATTCAAATTGCTTCTGTACCTTCTTTTAGTAGTACTTTTTTGGGATTTGGAGCCTGTTTGAATTAGCTTTTAGGAACCTTTCAAATTCAGGTTAATGAGTTAAGGTTAATGAGTTAACTGGAGATTCTGGCATGCATTGGTAGTTATGTCCAATTTACGCAGAATATTGCTTAGCATAAAATATTGGAAAAATTTGCATATTGAATTTGTTTGCCAATATTTTAATGGTTTAATTGTCACATATATTGGTGGTTATGGGAAATTTAGACTGAAAATAACTAATCTAAGGATTGCTGATGATATAATGTGATCTTGAGCCCATAGAAATCTAAATAGATACACCAAAATTGTAATTATTTGCAGGTTTTCCAGCTGTAAAGTAGAGCAGCTAGGTCTTATGGTTAATGTTCATTAAACCATATTATATTCTTGAATTTGGTGAGTGCTGACTTCTGATTAGTCGTCATTATTCAGAAATATGAGGTTGCAGCAAAATATTTTGTGCCTTGATTTGTTAAACATCTAGGTTAACTTAGTCACAGTGATTTAATTTAATACTCCTCTGTAAGGGATATTCCTATTTGCTTTGGAAAATGGCATTATAACTTTGTAATGGTTAAGAAGAGGTGATTGAACAACATGTCAACAACTACCTCTTTTGGTTTGGCCTTAATAACTTCATAAGTATTCTTTGTCATCTATGGCATGTGGCTTGATTTGTGTTTATTACTTTCACGTGGCTGTGTAATGAAGATTCTTGTGGCAATAATCATACTACAAGCATGGTCGTAGAGTACTTCAAGCCTTAGCTTTGACATTTATGATCTTTTACTTTTCCTACTTCTGGACTATTTTGAGGTTCGTAGCATTTTGTGTTGCAACTGAAGTTGCGATTGTTGAATCTCGCATTTTGATGATGAAATCAATTGGTAATTTATTTGATCAAATCTATATGTTGAGAAAAGTGTGCGGGATTAACTATGATTGCAATCAAGGCATAAAGCAAAATGAAGTGTTAGAGTTAAGATCGAGATTTCGTTGGGAGTTCGAGAGTTCGCCGGAAGTCCGGACGTTCATTGGAAGTTCTACCGGAATTGACCGAGAAGTCCAGGAGCTTGCTAAAGAAGCTTATCTGAACTCGCTAAGAAGATCGTTGTGAAGTCCAGGAGCTTGTTGGGAGTCCGTTAGAACATTGCAGAGAGATCGTCGGAAGTTCGCAGGAAGATCGTCGGAAGATCGCCGGAAGCTCTCCGGAAGAAACCTAGACTAACCAGACTTGATTTGTTTAGTGTATGCCATAAGAATCGTAGTTAGCACATAATTAGGGTTAGATTTGGGAGGTAATCCAACTAACTCTGTTAGGGGCCAATAAGGCCTGTAATTGGACTGGTTTGGGCCTGAAGATTCAAAGCCCAACCAGGTTGCTGGACCCTGTCTTGCGGTGGCACTGCTAGACTAGGGCGGTGGAACCGCCCAGGGAACGGTCTCCCAAGTGGTTTGGGAGGTGGTATTGCCTAGACTGGGCGATGGTATCGTCGACAGTTATTACTTGCCAAGTGGTGGTACCACCAGAGCTCAGCATCCGAAACTCTGTCAGACGGTGGTATCGCCAGTACCTGAAAATCCTGGATGAGATACTTTTTGGCTCTAATTTTGAAGCCACTGGGGCCTATATATATATATATATATATATATATATATATCGAGCGATATACCGAACGGTATACCTTTCGGTATACAGTATCGTACCGTACCGAGCGAACGTCGAAACTCCGGTACAGTACAAAATTGTGAACTTGGAAAGAAAAGCCTTGTCTATTGTCTCCATAGGAACATGTCCCCTCTCTAACAACATAGACATAGTGCTGGTCCATCATTTCGAGCTCCATTTCCATGCACAATAATTTGATCTGAAGACTTGGGTGATAAATGAAAAGAAAGAGCAAGAGAAGACAGAAGAACACTAAAATTTCATATAGTAACGATGTTTGACAATCGTTAGTGCATTCATTATATGTCCATGATTCGATGTAATACATATATATAAGAAGGGCTAGAGATGGCGTGAAACCTGCATGATAGATCCACGATCTAGCTCTTTTTTTTTGTTTTATTTACCCTCTTAGCTTAGTTTAAGTTTAGGACTGAAGAGGAATATTTAATGTAGGATAGTGGTCTTTCACGGTATGTTATCAGCTCCAACATGTGTCTCAATTGATGGAGATGGAGTGTTGGAGTACCATTTGGCCCAGAAAAGATAATTGAGGAAGTTGAGGAGGCTGAGAGCTGCCAACAGCCAGTAGAAGAGATCCAACTTGTCCTTGTTGAGGTCATTGTCGCCCAGCCATCCGCCATTTGATGAGCTTGATGTGATCTTGTTCACCAATGACACCAGCAGGGAGCTCAAGAAGAAGCCAAAGGAGTAAGAGCAGTAGGTCATGGCTATCAAGAAGGACTGCATGCCGCCCAATGATTGCTTGTAGAAGAACTCAATGAGCCCCACAGTTGTAAACATCTCCGAGAGGCCAAAGATGAGGAACTGGGGAGCAATCCAGAAGATGGACATTAGCTTGCCCGACCCAACAGCCATCTCTCTTCTCTCCTTCTCGATCATGGCGGTTGCCACCATCGAGAAGGTCGCTGTGAAGAGGCCGACGCCGATTCGCTGCAGCGGAGTGATCCCCGAGTCCTCTCTGGTGAGCTTTTGGGCAAGAGGGACGAAGCTGGTTTCGTAGATGGGAACCAGTATGACGAGCACAATGTAGGGGATGGCTTGGAGTGATGCAGGTGGGACTCTGAAGGAGTCTGCAAGCCGAGTGTTCATGGAGCTTCCTTGTTCTACTGAGAAGGTCTGCAGCTAAGCGAGGACCGTGTTGAAGATGATGGTGCATGCAAAGATCGGTATCACTAAAAGAATCACCTTCACTTGCTCTACCTCTGCCTTGCTGAAAGAATCACCGGTACGAGTGGTATGTACCGGTCCGACGGTATACCGATACGCGGACCGCCCGCTACCAGACGGACCGTGCTACAGTGCTACAGTAATACACTGTAGCAGTGCCACAGCGCTACAGTGCTGCAGTAAGTGGAAATCGCTCGGTCAATCCTGGTGTACCGTTCGGTGCGCCCTGGTGTATCACTCGGTACGCTGGTACCGTACCGTACCGAGCCAACCTCGAAACACCAGTACGGTACAGTATTGCATACCTTGGTTAAAAGTACCATCGCCAGTACCCGAAAATCTAGGATGGGATACTTTTTGGCTCCAATTTTCGAAGCCATTGGGGCTTATAAATACCCCACCCTTTTCTGCATGAAAGGATAACAAAGTGCAATCAAAGTGTGAAAAAAAACTCTTTAAGTGTTGGGGTGTTAAAAGTGTTGTAAAAGTGAGAAGAGTCCTCCTCCCTCTCTTTAAGCTTTGTAATAATCCAAGAAGAGGTGTGAGGCTTGTAAGGGTTATCTCCTAAACCCGTGAAAAGGAGAGAGCGCTGTAAAGAGGTGGTTGGTCTTCGCCTATTGAAGGAAAACCATTAGTGGACACCGGTGACCTCGACGGAGGAGGAATCGGAAGTGGATGTAGGTCACAACGACTGAACCACTATAAATTTCGGTGTGTTCATTCCTTACTGCTTAATCTCTTTACTGCATTCATCTTTACTTCAGTACAAACTGTCCAATCCCCTCTTCTCTACTTATTCAAGAAAAACGAAATAGTTTTCGTCGGAATCGAATTTTATCGTACGAAGATTTTCAAATTGTCGTAATTTTTTCGTTGCACTAATTCACCCCCCCCTCTTAGTACCGCTCTTGATCCTAACAATTGGTATCAGAGCAAGGTCACTCTTGGTTTGGTTTGAAACTCAAGAGAGATGACATTTGTCGGCAACCAAGAGGGTCACTCAATTACACGTCCACTCATGTTTAATGGGACGGATTACACCTATTGGAAGACTGGAATGAGGATTTTTCTAATTTCTATAGACTTTGATTTATGAAACATTGTGGAAAATGACTTTCAAAAGTCTTCTCTTCCAATGAACAATTGGAATGAGTTGAAGAAGAAGACTTTCGCTTTAAATGCCAAGGCTATGAATGCCTTGTTTTGCACTTTAGATAAAATCGAGTTCAATCAAGTGTCTATTTGTAAAACGATTTTTGATATTTGGCATACACTCAAAATCACTTACGAGGGCACTAGTAGAGTAAAGGAGTCCAAAATTAATCTTTTAGTCCATACCTATGAGTTGTTTCAGATAAAACCAAGTGAGACCATTGGAGACATGTACACCTGGTTTACGGATGTCGTCAATGGTCTAAAAGGATTTGGTAAAAGTTTTTCTAATTTCGAATGTGTTAACAAAATATTAAGATCCCTCCCAAAGAGTTGGGATCCTAAAATAACGACAATTCAAGAAGCCAAGGATTTGAATAACTTTTCGCTCGAAGAACTTATTGGGTCATTGATGACCTACGAAATGACTTGCAATGCTTATGAAGAGCTTGAGAACAACCTTCTAAAGAACTGGAAGGATATAACACTAATAACTCATGAAGACCACTTGAAACAAAATTCAAGTGATGAGGACCATGATGATGACTTGGCACTCTTGACAAGAAAGTTTAAAAAAATCATAAAAAGAAATAAATCTAAAAATGACACTAAAAACAAAATTGAACCTAAGAAAGAACAAGTTATATGCTACGAATGCAAGAAGTCGGGACATTTTAAAAGCGAATGTTCCCAAGTAAAGAAGAAGCAACCAAAGAAGAAGAAGACGCTCAAAACGACGTTGGATGACTCGTGCGATTCCGAAGGCAAAGAACAAAGCAATAAGGAGATCGCCAACCATGCACTAATGGCTATCAGAGATGAGGTAAGTAATTCATTAGATGCAAATTTATCTTTTGATGAGCACTTACGTGCTTTTCATGAATTGTTTGATGAATGAAGAACTTTGAGTAAAAAGTATAAATCTTTAAAAAAGGAGCATGCCCTTTTAAATGTTGATTTTAAAAAATTTAAGCATGATAATCCTTCTTTGCCTCCATGTACTAAGTGTGAACACTTAGAGGCACTTGAGAAGGAAAACTTGCTACTCAAAGAAACCTTAGAAAAGTTTGAGATTGGTAGCAAGTCCTTGAATATGATCCTTGCTAATAAGGGTCATGTTTATAGAAGAGGCGGAATCGGATTTGTGAGTAGCTCTCACCAAAATCTAACCACCTTTATAAAAGGCCCTACCTTGCGTGTATCACCTTGCACCAAATGTAACTTTTGTTGCAAACCCGGACATATTGCTTATAAATGTCCATTTAAGAGATATAGTCCACACAAATTGATTTGGGTTCCTAAAGGAACCATAAGGAATTCTATGCAAAATGATAAGTTGAGTAGATTGATTTATGAGGCACCGGTCAAATGGTTGCCTAAAAATCACCCTTTCTTATAGAAGTGTCTACCATCACAAGCTAGGAGCAAGAATGATAGTTTGATAGTGGATGCTCAAGGCTTATGACCGGAGATCCAAAATACTTCATAAAGCTTTCTAGCCAAAACAATAAAGGAAATATCATTGGAATTAAAACTATTGGTAACAAAATAAATTTAAATGAAGATATTTTATATTCAATGAAATTATGCTTGACGATGTGATTTGAAATAATTTGTTTTGAAATTATGTGCTACACATTTGATCTTGAAAATTTTTGATTGGTTTTCAGATTTAAATGATGATGCACGATTTTTTTAATATACTAGAGCATACTTAGGAAACCATCTATATTGCCTCCATTGGGTTTCACAAAAAGTGATGATGACTTTGGATTTATGGAGACGATATGTCGCTATCTACAACTTGAGATGTACCAAACATAAAATAATCTGTTTATTTCTCGAAGATATTCTTCAATACAAATCTTGATTCTTTCATCTTGATCTGCCCTACTTTAACTAAGGAAAGGAGTTATACGAATAAACTATTTCTTGATGTCTGTGACTTGAATTTTCAGATATTTATAGTTTATATGATTGAAATCATTAATACGCATAGATAGAAAAGTATTGGCCTGCAAAAGTACTACGAAGCTTGCACTTTCCTTGAGCACAAAGTGATGACTGGAATACTAAATATAGCTGCGAGTTTGAAAGGTAAAATTGCAGCTTGAAAATGGGCTGAAAATTGTGCACCAGCGGTAGCACCGCCCAGTTTGCGGTGCCACCGCCCACAGCTCTGTCCTATAAAAGGGCTTTTAGGGTCGGCGGTAGAAATGCCCCCAAGCCTTCCTAGACCTCTTCCCCGCACCTCTAAACCCTTTTCCACCTCTCATTCCCCTTGCTCTTCGTCTAGGAACTCAAGAAAACCCTCATCTCTTGCGAATCTAAAGATCAATCTCAACTTTTCAAGAGATTCACTACAAGGGTAATCCTCAAAAACTTTTTCTCTCAATTTTTAGATCTTGCTTCTTACAATTTTCTCATTTTTAGATCTGGTGGTACCGTCAGAGCTCAGTATCCGGGACTCTATCAAGCGGTGGTACCGCCAGACTGGGCGATGGTACCGCCTAGTATTAGAATGTCAAGTGGTGGTACTGCCTAGTACTGGCGATGGTACTGCCAGTACCTCGGAAATCCGGGATGAGACACTTTTTGGCTCCAATTTTAAAGCTATTGGGGCCTATAAATACCCCATCATTTTTTGCATGAAAGGGTAACAAAGTGCAATCAAAGTGTGAAAAAAAACTATTAAGTGTTGGGGTGTTAAAAGTGTTGTAAAAGTGAGAAGAGTCCTCTTCCCTCTTTTAAGCTTTGTAATCATCCAAGAAGAGGTGTGAGGCTAGTAAGGGTTATCTCCTAAACTTGTGACAAGGAGAGCACTGTAAAGAGGTGGTTGGTCTTTCGCCTACTGAAGGAAGACCATTAGTGGACGTCGGTGACCTCGACAGAGGAGTAATCGGAAGTGGATGTAGGTCACAACGACCGAACCACTATAAATTTCGGTGTGTTCATTCCTTACTGCTTAATCTATTTACTACATTCATCTTTACTTCATTACAAATTGTCCAATCCCCTCTTCTCTACTAATTCAAGAAATACGAAATGGTTTTCGTCGGAATCGAATTTTATCGTATGAAGATTTTTAAATCGACGTAATTTTTTCGTTGCACTAATTCACCCCTCCTCTTAGTGCCGCTCTTGATCCTGACAGCGATTTCGTCACAATAGCTAATCGCTATTATTATAAATACCATGTTTGCCAATGGTTTGTCTCTTTATATATATTTATTTTGGCAACTGGTTCGGCCGATACACATATACTAACCTTTACTGTCCAGTGTCACCAGAAAAAATGAAATGTTGATCGGTATCATGGATATGGTCCTTCGTTGCACTGGTAGTGTGATATTTTGTTTAATTCTGTCTGAATTTATCGACTTCATACACCACTAGATATCTAGATATGTTCAGAATATATTATGAGCTGTATTTTGCTTGTTACTAAGTTTTGTCATTCTATTTCACTACTAGTTTTCTGTGTTTTAAACATTTTCATATATTTAATGTAGATTTACTGCATGTTCAATTTAGCGTGCAGATGCTTAGAACTGTCTTTTTCTTTTTTGGCACTATACATTTATTTTATTTTTAACTAGAATCTATTGTGTTAAATAGCATGTCTCATGTGCAGATATTATTAACGATATGCTAAGTAAGGAAATGAATGTTGAAGCTGTGAATCTTATTTGCGCTTTTGAGCTGAAGGACAAGCATCCCCCTTTGCCCCTGCTGGTTTCCTTTTTGCAGAAATCTACACTATTTGCAAAAGATGAACGAATGGAAGGACAATCTTCACTGAAATCACTGGTATGATGCATTTCTCTTTCTTTTTCTTTTCTTTGTTAAATTAACAAGTGCTGAATTAATTTGAACTATTTGGGTTCAGTGGCATCATATATACTATTTAGAAGGCACCTTGGTTGAAACATTTGCTGGGCTTTTTTGCTATTTGAAAAGTACATAGAGACGTTTCATTTTCAGATCATATGTATATATTTTATTGGAAAACCTTATAATTAATTTTTATGACTATGGAAATAATTGATAGACAATAAGTTAATTGTTGAATAAATGTTATGGTTTGTGTCAAGGAGTGCACCCAATGATGGTTGTAGATAATAATGTCTTTAATGATCCCTAAATTCTAATTAATGCCACTAATCATACATTTAACAAGCTGCATTTATGTTTAATTACCCCTAATTTGGCACTAAGAGTAAGATATTGACCCTAATCGTTAATTACTTGATATAATGGTGCTAATATGGAGCTAATCATATCAAAAGCTAACTAAAAGTACCCTAATTCAAATTAATGCCACTAATCACACAATTAGCAAGCTCCATTTATCCTAATTGGGCACTAAAAAAAAGTGATTGACCCTAATCATCATGAACTAGATATAATGGAGCTAATCATGTCAAAATTTAACTAAGTAGAAAGAGAATACATACCTTTTAATTTGAGTAATCCTCCTCTAAATGACTTATTAGAATATGTTAATCCTCAAAAATGAAGCTCTAATTACCAAAGATCAGCTTTAATTGAGAAAGAGAGTGAAAAAAAAGTGTGATAAAGAGTAAGAAAGAGAGCTAGGAAGTTGTGAGAGTGAGAGGGCAAAACAGGGGAGGGAGAGGGTTTAAATCAGATTTCAAAGTGGTCCAACAGTCAATTCGACCGTTGGATCAAGATGAATCTCAGATGTTGATCAATATCAGTTGAAATCCGATTATTACCCGACCGGTACAGGTTGGTAATGGTCAAATTCCAACTGTTTTGCCAGGACAGTCTACGTCTCGGTCTTCTGTCGAACTAATACGTATCACCCATACGGTGGTACGTCAATCCTTGGTTTGGACACTTGATGTTAGTGGAAGGTAAAATATAGGATAGTATTTTTCACTTGTAAAGAATTATAGCTTCGGAGTTATTGGTGTTATTCTTTTAATGTTATTGTAGAGAGTAGCGCTAATAAACAGAATGAAGTGTACTTTGGCAGTCCATTGTTTGCCACATATCAGTCTGATGATCAAGAACATACTTCTGCAGCTTTAAACATGATAAACTGTAGCCTTGATCCACCAAAGCCTAATTGGATGGACAGAACTAATCAGTTGTCTGCAGATTTCTCGTTTGGTCTATTAGAGATCCAATTTCTTCAATATTGCTGAGTTTTAGGATAAGAATGGTAGATGGATCTAATATAATGTGGTTCCATGGAAATTGGGTACGGTCTTTGTTAATTAGTCACTATTTTGGTGTCTATATTTAGAGCTCTATTTTATGCTGCATATGGCAAGCTTTTAGATTGCATGAATTACCAATTGTATTTTGCAGCGAGAAGCCAATGAGAAGCTCTTGGAGAGGCTTAAATTGGTAGCAAAATGTCTGGAGAACTACAAACTTGATCCATCTGAACTTGCTAGCTTCAATATCAATCAGAAGATTGCCAAGATAGAAAGGGTAATTGCCAAGGACGAGGAGAGATTGAAAAATAAGAACTTGAAAAGAAAGGCTCAGGATTTGGGTCAAATTCAACTAAAAAATTATTGGTGTTCTTCAGCCAAACCATCACATAGTATCATGCCTCATTTTGGTAAGCAATATCAGGAGCAACAAAGTGCTTCGCTTGCTAATCCCGAGGGCTACTATGGGAGCTTATACCGGAGGAATGCTCATGATGATGGATTTGGTCTACATAATGGATTATGTGGGGTTAGCTCACTGACAGCGGGTGTCCATACTTCAGCAGGAGTTAGCAGTGAACTTGTCGCAGCAACAGCAGAAGGTCCTGCTGGGTCAACAGTGGAGAACAGTTCTCATCCATTTACTAACTATGATGGAGATTTATATAAACTGCATGGGAATGGAGCACTTGATGAGAGATTAGTGGGACAACATTTTTTAGCATCGACACATTCCGAAGCCTGGATGGGTCCATCGTCAATGGCAGGACAAAATGTATACTACTCACAAGCTTCGGGTGATGGATATGGAACCGGGAGCTCAAGTACAAATTTGTATCAGTTTGCCGATACTGTTTTAGAACGTGAAGCATACTATGCAAACTCCAGCATAGGCAACCCCCCAACCAGTGTCCCCAACCAGAGTTACTACCCATCATAATCAGTTCTACTGAGCGCGATCTATTGTGAATCATCCCCCTCTTTTTCAAACCATTTGGGGCATTAAACAAATTTGTTTTGCTAAATGCTCATCATGCACACAAGATCTCTGGCAATATCTCCAGTTCAGAACTCTAATCTTGATCATTTAAATTGGTAAAAATGTGTATGTTCTATAATTCTATGATCCCTAGTGCTAACTCTTGAAGATCAAGGCTTATAGCTACTGCATTCAGCTTGTTTGTATTTATCTTGCCTGAATAGTATAGCTGATGGACTTTATAGCTTAATTTGAAGGTGAATATGATTCTAGGTTGGAACTTAAAACGATTCCACAGGATATATGATTCTAGTACACTGGCTGTCAATTGGTGAAAATCCCGAGTATAATATGATATAAGTATTTTTTTTGTTCTTTCTCTGCTTCTAGGTGTTGTGAAACTGAGCTGTCATTCGACTGAGCCAAGACCGAGTGATAAGCTTTGTCAAAAGGATGTGGAGTTTGGCAAGTTAATTGAATTAGGTTACAACCCGGACATTTTAGTCTGGTTCATCTCACCTCTGCTTTGGTATGGTTAAACAGTGTTTCTCCAGTCAATGTAAAATGATACATGCGATGTAATGATGATTTAATAACTTAATTCCTTAAGAGTAACACGTTGCTCAACTCGATATACACGCGTTAGACTCGAGCATTTGCTCGTACGTTGCAACTAGTCTTATTGAAATACAAGCATCAACTTGTACCCATCATATGTTGGATCGATGCATGCGTTAAAATTTGCACCGCAGCATTTAGAATTTTTAATATTATCTTTTTGGTCTTGTCTTTGCTTAATTTTGTTTCGATCCAATATCTGAAGTTCTTAATACATTTCAGCGGGATAACCATTTAATTGAAGTTCTTAATACATTTTGGTTTATCCGTATACATTTCGAATAGCCCATGTTAGCCCATGTTATCCTGAATGTGTTATCCGTATCAAATTCAAACCAAAGATACACTTGGTTTGTGATGATTTACTTAATTTTGTTGCGAAAGATCAAAAGTGATGGGTACACCAAGTGTGTACCTGTCGAACGTGTATACGGATACATTTGGTTTATCCGTATACATTTGTATAAAGATCAAATTTGGTTTGTGATGATCATATGTATAGTCATCACAATGATCATCCCTTATAGTTTGTGATGATCAAATTTGGTTTGTGATGATCATATGTATACGGATGATCAAAAGTGTTCTTAATACGGATGATCAAAAGTTCTTAATACGGATGATCAAATTTGGTTTATCCGTAACCAAAGATCAAATTTGGTTTATCCGTATACATTTGGTTTATCCGTATACATTTGTAGAAAGATCAAATGTGTTACCTTCTATCATATGTATACGGATAAACCAACGATACTTTGCTTAATTGAAGTTCTTAATACATTTTGGTTTATCCGTATACATTTCGAATAGCCCATGTTAGCCCATGTTATCCTGAATGTGTTATCCGTATCAAATTCAAACCAAAGATACACTTGGTTTGTGATGATTTACTTAATTTTGTTGCGAAAGGTCACTTGATCTTTTGACTCCCATCCCATAAATACTTCCTCAAACATCCCAAGTTGGGATGGGATTATGAACATCGCCCTTTGCTGTCGAAATGCTGACGGGAGATTCCATGCTTCAGACAGGTCTTTTGATTTAAACCTTGGCTGCCTGGGGTAGCCTTCGTACGCAGGCTTCTGGCTTGTTGATTCTATATTTACTGCTGGGGGGTAGTTGGCTGGTCCCATTGTTGAGTCGGTGGGTGGTCTGTAATTTGATACTGCCGACGATGCATATACCTGTTGAGATAATCTAGCCAGGTGGGGGTATTCCATCTTTAGATCTTCTTCTAATCCGGCTGCAACCACCTCCTTATGGTATCAGAGCTTTGTTTTATCTATCTTATGTGTTTAAGTTTATCTTGTTGTTAGGCCCTACCCACAACTTAGTTCCAATTGATAAAGCCTAAAATAGCTATCAAAACATCTTCGCTTATAACCGGACTATGATTGTCAACAGACGTAAGGTGTAATTGGGCAAGAAGTCCCTAAAAGACACTGAAAAGGTGAGACAATCTAAGAAAGAAATAAGCAAGGGGAAATCTGATGGTTAGAAAGGTCTAAGATTGATGTCTGAAAAATGGGAAGAGTCTATACAACAATGGTATATTAACTCTCACACCTCTAAGTTAGATTACCTTGACCTTGCCGAAAGCAAGAACCCAACTCGGAAAGAACTAGCCCAGAACCTTGCTGTCATTTATGACCGAACCTGCCTATCAAGTAGAGTTCATCTGAAAAATTTCAAAATTCTGATAGAAAAGAACCAGTCTCTCGAAAAAGAAATCAGAGCACTAAAATCCTCAGTCGAGATACTCTCAGCCTTGCTCTCCGAAAACAACCCAAGACAAGAGATAAAAGGCCTGATAATAGAACTATCAAAGGAATTTCAAGAAAGAAGACTCAACCAGAAACTCTCAAAAATAGAAACTCTCCTAACAAAAATAGAGAGGCAAATCTGCGGATGAGCCACTTATTCACTAGGAGTACCGAGTCCTACAGAGAAGCACTCAAAGCCACAGAATCTATTGATTCTCCATCCCTTGGATTCCTGAAATCTAACGATTACCCAGGAACCCAAAGCCATCAGGCAGCCATAATCAAACAGCATAATACCCAAATACAGTTACTAGTACAAATCGCTGAAGATATAAAGGGGATACGAACAGAGTTACAAACGATACGAGAAATCCAGCAGCAAAAGATTGGACCTACTCAGAGCCTTCCAGAAGACTTGATCACCAAATTATCAAATCTAAGCCTAGGATCTTCAGAAAGACCTAAGGAAGCTCAAGGAAGAATCCTTGTGTTCAAGGATCCTATTCAAATCCTCAAGCAAGTTCAACAATGACGACCCGAACCTCTAGGCAAGAAGCATCAACATCTGCTCCTCTCGTCGAGGATCAGATCCGCGATTATAGGAGGAGCCATAGAAGGCTATTCAACGCGCAACAAGCGACAAGGCGAATCAGGCAAAGACTACTGGGAGGACCAACTATTTCCCAGCAAATACTTGAGCAACAGATAAACCCCCAAGTACAACTGAGGCTCTCTATGAGGGAAAGGGCAGCAATAGCACCTGCAGAGGTGTTATACCACTCCAGACGTGATGATGCCCACCATCGCGTGTACACACACAGATCGGAAGAAGCCATGCTGGTTACTAACAACCAGGAAGATAGAGCTTTCATTATGGAAGAAAGCTACGATCAATTGCAGAGAAGCCATATGCAATACATCCACTTGGGAATACTACAAGTTAGGGTGCAAACCCTACACAGATAAGAGGAAGGAACACTAGCACTACTGGTGTTCAGGGGCAACAGATGGACAGATGACAGATCCATCATAGCCACCATGGAAGTAGACTTAGCTCGAGGCAGCCAACTGGTCTACGTGATCCCAGATATAATGATGACAATTAGGGATTTTTTTCACAATATCCAACTATCAATCCTCGCCAGAGGCTACGACACATGGCGGGATGGTGAAGCAAATCTGCTAATCACACGAGGCATGGTGGGGCGACATTCAAATACCCCGAATGTTGCCTTCGCGCATGAAATATCAGGGGTGGTGGACTACCTAACAAGCCACGGTGTCCGGGCACTCCCCGGAAGAAGGTACTCCACAGCTGAGCTACGTGGCAGAGACTGGGTTATTCGACCAACCCAGATTATGGTACCAATGCAGCCTGCAGAAATAAGGAGTCGCAACCTCATCGATGGAAGGATATCCATAAGCTTCGACACCTACAAAGCTGCATCAACATCCAGCCGAATCAACTATAATAACGCAGACGACGAGGCACTCAGTGATGAAGAAGAGATTCGGAACCACACCATAGCCGTCAGCATTCAACTATCTGACAACAGCGAAGATGAAGCTGATGAATTACGTCAATATCTAAACTCTTATCAGGAAGTTGACGTTTCTGGAGATGGAGGGGAATTACCATACCCTCAAAAATACCAAAAGGAAGTGGTTGCAGCCGGATTAGAAGAAGATCTAAAGATGGAATACCCCCACCTGGCTAGATTATCTCAACAGGTATATGCATCGTCGGCAGTATCAAATTACAGACCACCCACCGACTCAACAATGGGACCAGCCAACTACCCCCCAGCAGTAAATATAGAATCAACAAGCCAGAAGCCTGCGTACGAAGGCTACCCCAGGCAGCCAAGGTTTAAATCAAAAGACCTGTCTGAAACATGGAATCTCCCGTCAGCATTTCAACAGCAAGGGGCGATGTTCATAATCCCATCCCAACTTGGGATGTTTGAGGAAGTATTTATGAGATGGGAGTCAATAACAAAAAATTTGGTCTCCCTACAAGGATTCACCGATCCCCAAGCCAAAATGGAGTTTATCGAAAACCTGCTTGGTGAAGCAGAAAAACTAGCATGGATCCAATGGCGAATGGCGTACCCTGACGAATATCAGTTATTAATGGCCAACGCAGATGGTTCAGGAGGAACACAAAACATCCTCTCACAACTGAGGACAATTTTTATTCTAGAAGACCCCTTCCAAGGATCCACCACAGCACAAGAAGAGGCCTACCAGGACCTTGAAAGGTTATCATGCACAAACCTCAAACATATTATCCAATTCCTGAATGACTATATGAGGCTTGCATCAAAAACGGGAAGGCTATTCACAAGCCCAGAACTCTCAGAAAAATTATGGTCTAAAATGCCTGGAGAACTAGGCAAAAGGATCAAGGAGGCATTCGAAACAAAATACAGGGGAAACACAATAGGGGTAATCCCAAGAGTATTATTTTCCTACAAATACCTAGAGGCAGAATGCAAGGATGCGGCTTTCAGGAGGGCCCTTAAGGATCTATCCTTTTGTAGCGAAATTCCCATTCCAGGATACTACAATAAACCAGAAAGGAGGTATGGCGTAAGGAGATCAACAACCTACAAAGGAAAACCACACTCCTCCCATGCTAGAATTGAGAAAAGGAAGCACTTGATCAGAAACAAGAAGTGCAAATGCTACCTATGCGGGGAAGAGGGGCACTTTGCAAGGGAATGCCCCAATGACCGCAAAAATATTAAAAGGGTAGCCATGTTCGAACAGCTTGACCTCCCAGATGATTATGAAATCCTATCAGTACAAGAAGGAGAGAATCAAAGTGATGCAATTTACTCCATCTCTGAGGGAGAAAACGTGGAAAGTCTACAGCATGGTATCCATTCCTTTACTCATAGAATGTTTGCCCTCATTGAAGATAGCAGAACCTGGTGGATCGGGCCTGACACTGGATATAGGGCCCGGGTGCAAGTCTCCCAAACACAAGCCGAATGCAAACATATATGGGAAATTAACACGGAACTACCAGCCAGCATGGAAATATGTAAATGCTACAAAAGGACATCCCAAAGGAGGCATAGGAGGCACTGCCCTCTATGTGAAATTACTTCATGCGGAATGTGCAGCATCTATTATTTCAACAAAAGAACCCCAGTAATGTCTGAGGAACCACCAAGGTATGAGCCCAAGAATTTACTTCAACAACAGCAAGATTACATTAACCATTGTGAAGCAGAAATCAAAAGACTGAAGATGGCTATAGAATCTGAACAACAGAAGGCAAAGGAATTAGAAGAAATACAAATACAAGCCATAGCAACTGCCCAAGAAAACCTCCGGTTACAGCATGAGATATGCGAATGGAAGAAAAAGTATGATCATCTGGAAAGAGAGGCAATGGAAATTGATCAACTAAGGCTAGAGAAAGCTGATTTACTAAAAGAAATGCAAAAGCTTAGGACAAAAGAAGCGAAGGAAAATGAAGAAATGTTTGTCCTACTGGCCGAAGAAACACAAAAGGCTTTATCTATAGAAACAAAGGAAACAGGAGGATCTAGAAAAGCCAAAAACATGCTCTTCAACCTAGAGGTACGAATTGAAATCCCAAGTATCCCCTCCTTTAAGATAAATGCCATATTAGACATAGGAGCCACGACCTGCTGCATAAATGAAAATTCCATACCAAAAGCAACAATGGAGGAAAATCCCTACATTGTACATTTCAGCGGGATAACATCCAAGACAACGACCAACAAAAAACTAAAAGGTGGCAAAATGACTATAGGGGATAACACATTCAGGATCCCCTATACATATGCTTTCACAATGAAGCTGGGAGACGATATCCAAATGATAATAGGGTGCAACTTCATACGGGCCATGCAAGGAGGAGTAAGGATAGAAGGTAACACCGTTATCATTTGGATATCGTCTCCCAGCTTCATTGTGAAAGCATATGTATAGGGGATCCTGAATGTGTTATCCCCTATAGTTATTTTGCCACTTTTTAGTTTTTTGTTGGCCGTTGTCTTGGATGTTATCCCGCTGAAATGTATTAAGAACTTCAGATATTTTCAAGCCCATGTTGGGATGGTTTACTTAATTTTGTTAGCAACATGGGCTATTCGAATCATCACAAACCAAGTGACCTGTCGAACGGATAAACCATGTTATCCTAAATGTGTTATCCTAAATGTGTTATCCGTATGATTTACGCTGAAATGTGTTATCCCCTATACGGATGATTTATCCGTATCAAATTCAAGCCCATGTTGCTAAGGAGAGCGTTCGACAGGGAAACCAAAGATACACTTGGTTTGTGATGATTCGAATAGCTTTATACTTCCTTTCCAACATAGCTTGAAGGAAAACAATTATTGATGATGTTACATGTTGGTTTTTGTTTGCGATCTCTTGTAATCTTGATCGCCTTAGAAGAAAAAAAACAAAAACAAAAACTAGCAGTAAATTGTTTATCATCGATGCATTTAGTGTTAGCAGAACCTTCAAGGAAATCAAGTTGAAAAAAATAATTTAAAGTTGATTTACAAGATAGCCATAATACTTTTTTCAGTCACTTGAATAGTTATAACAAGAAACTAAGATTCTAATTTTCCTGTCGTTAGTAGTTTAATGGAACAAGGCATTGTTTAACCGCTGAGTTTTTTTGTATACAATATGAGATAACAAGATTGGGGAATAAATTGTCGAAGCTTGAAATCATAAATGTGTGCGTGAGAGAGAGCGAGCCAATAATTAGAATGCTACCTAGTTGAATTTCATACTTTGAAATCATTGAACAGTAGGGTTGGGGAGAGAAGATTTCATAATTAAAAGAAAAACTCAATAATTACAAATAAAAAATATACCAGAAAATCAATGCATGAAATTTTTTTTCACACTTCTTATACATCCTCTTATAATAATCCTTTTATATATCCTCTCATATTGATCATAAACATTTTTTCACATTTCGTTTTTTACCCTATTAGATGCTCTAGACAGAAACCTAAGAGCACTCTAAACATTTCTGCATATCTTGCTCTCCACCAATATCTAAAGATATATAGAACAATGAAACCCTAATTTCTAAGATTGTTTTTTCACAAGGTTCTTTGCTCGTTAGGATTCTTTGTCCTCATAGGATATTTGACTTAGGAATCCAAAAATACTTATCAACCTCAAAAAGCAACAATTATAGAAAGCATAAAAGGTATGTTTTAAAGCATTATTTGAGTATCAAAGATGTTACAGGTTGTAAATAATATATAATTTGGGATAGAAAATTGGGTTTAAACATAAAATGACTCACTCATTGCATACGACTCTTATCAATGTGGAGTTTGGGAATATGGTCAATAGGCAAAACATTATCTCTAAATATAGAGAGAGTATTTATGTAATTAGAACCCTAGTCTCCAAGTTTACAAAGAGCAGCCCTATTGTACCAAGGCCAACCCTCAAATCCTAGTCTCCTAGGTCATCAATGAATGCAAGTTTAATAAACATACTTTAAAATTAGATTTTTTTTTTTGTTATTATATATTTTTTTCATTCTTTAGTTATCGTTCTCTTTCTACTTGGCTTTTTTTTTTCTCTCGTTTTTTTTGTCCTCGTCACTCTTCTATTTGTCCTTCTAAAACTGACTATGACAAAATAAGCACTACAAGATAATTTTCCTTTAATATGTGATGTTGATGCTACTAAAGCACACTCGATTATTATTAAAATTAGTGTAAAAAAGAGTACTACTTTCTTTTTTATATATTAAAGGTTGAGGCTTTATGACTTTATACTAACGTGGGTTCATTAGGAATATGTCATTTAAAAACCTAGTTGTCTAGTTGTAGTTGTGATAATTGGACTTGGCAAGATGAGAGGACATGGGAGGTGCTATAAAATTTACACACAAGTCAAAACCACCTCTGTTCATTATATAGAATATATGTTAGGGTTAGTAAGTATTTAAGAGGTCTAACTAAATTCAACCTATTTAAATGAGTCCTAATTAGGTCAAAACTCTTTGGTGGATTCGATTAGAATTTGAATTAGGGATCAAAGTTGAAAGAAAAATCCTCAATTAAGATTTGTTCATGTAAATATACCATGAGTCTCAAGGTTTTGATGAGAACTAGAAACATTGAGAAAAACACTTCTAGTGCTTCAAAAATTCTCTAGTGAACCTAGAGAGAGTTGAGAGTATAGTTCTTCTTTGGACTATGTGCGATGGGTACAAAAAAAAGGTTTTGGCTAGGGTTTAGGTTAACCTAAGAGAGAGATTCTTTCTATTGGTTTTTCTTATATAGTGAAGAATTTGATTTTGTCAATGGATATAGACAGAATACTAAACCATGTTAATTTTGTATTGGTTTTATGATATGTTATTTGGTTATTGATAATTGAGATTTCTTTTTTGGTTTTAAGTTCACTCTCCCCAACAAAGTTGTATAAAAGGCAAAAGATCTTATGATTAGATATACAATAAGGATATTATTTATTGTTTCTACTATCTTTATTATGGTGAAATATGATGAAAAATATAGTTTCACCCTCCTATCGAAAAGGATGGTGAAGGACTTCTTGTATAAAAATGCTGAAAGGATGAGCAAATAAATAAAAAAAGATGAACAAAGATTGAGAGGAGCCAAAAGCTAAGTATGTGTACTATTAGTAAATTGCATCGTTGATAATATTATTAATGATGACTCCACCACAAGTTATTTGTGATAAGTTAAAAAAAAAAATTATTTAGCTAAAGGTTTGACTAACTAACAAGTTGTATTCAATGCTGAGAATGCAGTAAGGAAAAGATTTGGTAGAGAATTTAAATATATTCAAAGGAATACTGGATCAATAGAGAAAAATTGATATGAAGATTAATAAAAAAAAAGACATTATTACTTCTTATGTCTCTCGCTAACTCCTATGACAATTTTGTGGAGATGATTCTATATTAGAAAAATATAATAACTCTAGAATAAGTTGAAAAGTCTTAGTGTCTCATGCTATTAAGAAAAAAAAAAAATCTAGTAGCATGAATAATGATGAGGCATATGAACCGGATTGATTGCTTTCTTTATTGATCTCAGTTGGTAGGAGAGAAAAGGAAAAGACAAGGACACGTGCCATCAATCCTCCTTTGCCTTTTCTATTAAGGGCATGATATTAGAAAGATAATTGTGCAATCCCTATTTGTCTGAGTCAACCTTATTCACCTCTTCTTCAACCATAGGCATGGTTCTTCAATGTACGATCTTCTCATAAGGGATATTGGCTAGGCTTCATACCTATTGATTTAGGTACAAAAATGAAGGTTTCCTCACATTATTTAGGCTTCTTCCATTTAGCTTCAACCTGATTGACTTGAATTTCTTCTAGGCTTACACGAGAGCAACGGCATTTCTCTTTCAGCTTTCAAGAGAAAGATTAGGAGTGTAGGAGGCTGTCACAAATCTCCTGTCTTCGTTAGATCGAAAGGCGAACATCCAATTACTTTTGATTAAGGAACTAATAGATAAACCAAACTTTTATTTGAACCAAGTCACAAGTCTCCTGTCACAAGTCTGTCACAAATCTCCTGCCACAATTCTCGAGGCTTCATTTGAACCAAGCCTTCATCCAATTACTTTTTACTAAGGAATTAGTCTCACCAAGTTCTGACCATCATTTCAAACAAATTTCTCTTCCTATATAGAAGCATAGGAGGCTTTCCTTCATTTCAAATAGAATTCTTTTCCCCTAACTTAACCCACCAAGGTTTATCAGAGGGAGGAGTATATGCTGATTGCTTTGTGATAATGATCTATTGTTGGATCAATAATTTTGTGTTCTTGATAATCATTTTCACCTTCGTTCACCCTAATGACTAAAGGTAATGTTAGGATCAAGAGCACTAAGGGAGGGGGTGAATTAGTACAGCAGAAAACTTTCGACGATTAAAACTGTGTTCGTACAATAAAAGCGATTTTGGTAAGAAAACCGATTCGTAAAACACTTTAACTTGTGATTAAGCGAGATTTAGTTAAAGCAAATATATAGAGGCAGTTTACAGTTAAGATAGATAACAGAATGTAATAGCAAACTGGAATACGACGTTCGTACGATAAAAGCGATTTCAGTATGAAAGTCGATTTGTAAATCACTTTAACTTGTGATCAAGCGAGATGCAGTTAAAGCAAAGATATAAAGGTAGTTTGCAGTTATGATGGAAATCAAAATGTAAGCGCAAATTGAAATATGATGTTCATACGATAAAACCGATTTCCGTCTTAACGTCGATTCGAAAAATACTTAACTATGAATCACGTTCGTAAATGAGCAGAAGGCAGTGAGCTACTGAGGAGGTTTGCAATAAAGATAAGATGCTTAAAGTAAATGCAAACCGAGATTTAGAGTGGTTCGATCAATCTTGACCTACATCCACTTTTGGCTTTCTCCACCAACGAGGTCACCGACGTCCACTAGAGGCCTTCCTTCAATAGGCGAAGGCCAACCACTCTTTTACAGTTTTACTCCTTTTGACGGGCTTAGGAGACAACCCTTACAGAAATTTCTCTTCTCTCTTGAAAGATCTAAACTTAGAAGAAAAGAGGGAGGAGAACTTTTAGCCTTTACAACACTTTTGAGCTCTAAAAATCACAGAGTAAGATTGGATTTTCGGTGCCCTTTGGTTGCCCTTTCATGCAGGAAAAGGTGGGGTATATATAAGCCCAAACTGGTTTGAATTTGGAGCTCAAAAATATCATTTCCCGGATTTCCAAGGTCCTAGCGGTACTACCTCCTGATTGGGGCGGTATAACCGCTTGGCAGCTCGGAGACTGAGCCTCTGGTCGGTGCCACTGCCTATCATGGGCGGTTGCACCGCTTGGTAGAGCTCGGAGACCGAGCTCAGGCAATTCCATCGCCTGTCAGGGGCAGTTGCATCGCCCATCTCGCTCGGAGATTGAGCCCAAGCGGTGCCATCGCCTGACTAGGGCGGTTGCACCGCCCAGCTTTCTTGGGAGACCATCTCCTGGGTGGTGCTACCACTGACCCTAGCGGTGCCACCGCCTAGCAGGAATTCTGGTCCGAATGGGTTGATCCATTCGGCCCAATTTGGGTCTATCAAGGGCCCAATTGCCCCCAGATTAAGTTAATGGGATCACCTTCCATTCCTAACTTAATCTACATGCTAACTACGATATTTCTTAAGACATTTACTACAACTTGCTCCGGTGCATCAATCGCTTCTTCCGGCGAGCTTCCGACGAACATCCGACGAACTTTCGGCGATGCTCCGGTGGACTTCCGGCAAACTCCTGGACTTGCGATGATCCACTTGGCGAGTTCCGACGAGCTTCTTTGGCAAGCTCCTAGACTTCTCGGATTTGTTATCGCAGAACCTTCGATGACCGTCCGGACTTCTATCGAACTCTCGAACTCCCAACGTGATCATAGTCTTGACTCCGGTGCAACTCCTATTGCATGTCTTACTTCTATTGTAGTTAATCCTGCACATGTAAAACAAAACTTTGATCGAGATAATTAATCCTAAGCAATTAACCAAGTTGTCCGGCATGTAATTGGTCCCTTGACGCTTCGTCCGATTCTTCGGCGCATCGTCCTCTCCTACGGCCTATTGCCCAATCGGCCAGTTGAGTCTGCAACTCCGATATCCTTGGCACAATACCCGCTCTTCTTGGCCCGATGCCCGAGTCCACGTCCCGAAGCCTTTTGTAGATACGTCGACCGATCCACCGGCCCGACGTCCAATCTTCTGACATGTTCCTCCGGCCTAACATGATTTTTCCTGCTTTAATTGTCTCATCCTGATCGAAGCATCCTGTGTCACTCAAAACGCAGATTAAAACATAAACACATATCAAGTGATTTCATCATCAAAATACGAGATTCAACAATCTCCCCCTTTTTGATGATGATAACCACTTGATGACGGAGTTAAACTTAACTCCCGGAGTTTAAACAAACTCCCCCGATCAATATGCCTTATTGATAGAACATTGAATTCAAACTGAATTCAAGTCATTGCAATATTCATCATGAATACTTGCAATACGTCATCATAAACTTATGCATAACATCATACTTCTCCCCCTTTGTCATCAACAAAAAGGAGAAGTTCCTACTCTTATGTGTTTAGAGATAAAAAGTTCAAATCATTGCATGATAAACATTTTATCATCATGCAACCTAGCAATTAAAGATATGCAAGTTTTAGCTTGTTTGCTTTTCTTGAGATAGCAACTGTTTGCTTCTCTTTAGACTATAAGCTAGCAATTTTTACGATATGCAAGTTTTACTGCATACAAGCTAGCTTTTCATCATAACATATAAGCACAAAAGCATAGCAAGATTCTTAAGTTCAATCATGGCAATTCAACACTTGCTTCTTGTGCAAGATTACACTTTGCTTTTCTTTGCATGTTCTAACTAGCAAAAGCTTTCTCCCCTTTGTTTTTGTCGAAAAGAAGGGAAGAGTACAAGCTAGCCAACATTTGCCTTGAGCTAGCAATCTTTCACCCCCTATGTCATTGCCGAAAAGAAGGAGAGGAACCAATGATTTAGACTTTTACATAAACTATAAATTTGCATCAATCAATATTTCAATCATCACATGATACATACAAGACAACAATGCAAAGAAATCATATCATGAAAGACATCAATTGTTAAACATGATATGATAATAGTCTCAAAAATTTCAATTTATGATACATGTGATATATTACGATACACTAAAAAATTTAATGCGATTCTTTTAAGGATATCAACATATTTTTGATACAAAGCATGGCAAGAGCAATTATATCGCAAGTTTTCTAAGTTTTGCATTTTTTGCTTCTTTCGAGATAGCAATTCTTTGCTTCTCTTTATATTGCAAGATTTGCAATTCATTGGTAGTGTTCATAATAGCAAGTTTTTTCAATGAAATGATCGAGCTAGCAAATTTTCCTTCCTTTGAAATATGCAGGCTAGTAAACTAACTCCCCCTTTATCATTATCCAAAAGAAGGGAGAAATCAATGGCTAAAAAAATTAATCATTATACAAGCCATATTACAAAATCATGTCATGATATCAAGAAAATTCAAGAAGGACATGATTCGTTTGACAAATCTTTTTAATAGAGCAAAAGAATTATACAACCAAGGATCATAATTAAAATATATCAATATCATAAATCAAGTCATGATTCGTGATTCATCATAAAGCAAATTAATTTTCAATCATCACATAAGGCATTTAAAGAATTTTTGAAACATAGGAGAATGATTAATTTAAGTATGCAATGTTTCAATCAAATTCAAGTCATGAATACCAATACTTTCATATTGTGAGTATCAATTCATGAATACCAAAAGATATTATTTGTGATTCCAATTTTGCAAGATCAAGATTATGATTTAGATAAAACTCATTCAAGTCAAATCGTTAACTTGAAACTCATAATCAAGTCATCAAAATCAATTTCGAGATTCACAAAATATCATGAAATCATTAATCTCGATTAGATGGAAAAGGCATTTTTTAAGTGATTCTTTTTCATCTAAGCATGCCTTAGTCTTTATATGTCAAATCAAGATAAGCATGAAAGTTCAAGACTTAAAGGCAAAATCTTATACAACAACTCATCAAGCAAGATTTTAAACATTTATTTTCAAGCCATATAAAGAGTAAGTCAAGGATTCAATTATCTCATGTCATGAATTCCAATAGGCATCTCAAATTATCAACATCACATTAAAAAGATATTTCAAAAAGATATATCGATAAGTGATTCATTTGTATCATTTCATTCATTCGGAAGATTCTCCTCTTTGGTAAATAAATCTAGGAGAACAAAATGAGTTAAGGGAGATGTAACATGATTGAAGCATTGAACATGATTCATATTTAAAATGTGTCTCATGTCATAAGTATGAATGAAGCATTTGTGAAATCCGAAATCAGCCTCAAAGTCACATTCAATAAATTCATACATGACAAGCATAGAATTATTGAAAAGACAATAAGATAGAGGATTGCATTTCATTTTTATAAATTTCTATTCATGTGATTTGCTTCTTATAAGCATGCCTTTACCTTTAATAAAACAAGTGTCAACATTTAAGACGAGAAGGTAAAAAACAAATCATTAAGCATAATTCCATGATAACATCCTTTTAATATCTTGATATTCATCATCAAGTATGATTTCAAAAAGTATATTAAAGAAAAATTATTAAGACCAAATGCATGATACACTCATTTATTTTCAAAATATTCATCATGTTTATTTTCATGAGATTCACAAGATTGGTAAAATAAATTCATTAATCTCAATAGGATAGAAAATTCATTTCCATTTCATACAATTGATTTCTTGTGAGGGTATTCAAGTCTTTTGTGAAAACATGTATCATCATTTAAAATCGAAACATAAGTTTCGCCATGAAGCCGTCAAGACCAAACACATCATGATATCACATCTATCATCAAAAGACTATCAAGAAATTCATACATAGATGTACATGCACTATGTCATCTTAATATGTCATGAGAATGTCATCTTAATTCGTAATAAAAACGATTAGACCAAAAACATGTTAATCTAAAATGAGAGTTTCAAATCAACATTTACTTCAAAAACTCATGCATGACATAAAATCATCAAGATACACATGCATGGATTAATCCTAAGCATTATCACATATCATATAATTATCATCCCTAATGTTGCATACATTATTCAACATTTCAAAACATAACATGCATGAAACCTTAGCAATATACTTTTCATGATCAAATTTTTAATTTTTCAAAGATGCTAAAAAGAAAAACATGATATAATTTTTGAAAAACAATTTTTTATTTCCTATTCCTACTATCTAAATTAAGCACTTATGAAAACTTCAAGTAATTTCAAAATAATTCAACAGAGTTGAGTTACTTACCTTGTAGTCGAAGCCCGTCAAAGCCCAATTCACCATTTCACCGAAGTTCTTGATTTATCCTTGGTTACCTTCCTCTTCTTTGGCCTCTTCCTTCGTTCAAGTTCATTGTTTATTTTAGATTTTTATTTAATAAACTTATTAAGATTTAGTGTTCAAAGTTCAAGTTCATCATTGTCCTCATCACTTAAGTCATTGCTCAAGTGGTATTCATTTGTCCGAAGTTTCAAATCCTTCCTATTTTTTGGAAGGTGATTCAAGTGCTTATCGGGTTCAAAATGTTCCAAAAGTGTTATTTTATAGGTCATTAATGACCCGATTAATTCTTCTAATGGAAAATTATTTAAATTTTTTATCTCTTATATTGCGGTTATTTTAGGATCCCACCTTTTTGAAAGGGATCTTAAGATCTTGCTTACGAGATCAAAATTCGAAAAAGATTTACTAAGAACTCTTAGATTATTGACGATATCCGTGAAACGGGTGTACATGTCGCCTATAGTCTTACTTGGTTGCATTCAAAAAATCTCAAAATCATGCAATAAAATGTTAACTTTCGAGTCTTTGACTCTACTAGTTCCCTTATGCATGATTTCAAGTGTTCGCCAAATATCAAAAGTCGTTTCGCACATAGAAATTAGATTGAACTCATTTTTGTCCAAAGCACAAAATAAGGCATTCATAGCCTTTGCGTTTAATGAAAAATACTTCTTCTCTAAATCCGACCATTCGTTCATCGATTTAGAGGGAAGTTGAAAACCATTTTCAACAATATTTCATAAATCCAAATTCATAGAAATCAAGAAAACTCTCATTTGAGTTTTCCAATAAGTGTAGTCTAAGCCCTCTTGAAAGCAATAAAAAGCCATTTCTCTCGGGTGTAAATTCGAAATGAGAAAATACTGGGCTCTGATACTAATTGTTAGGATCAAGAGCACTAAGAGGGGGGGGGGTAGGGGTAGTGCAGCGGAAAACTTTCGACGATTAAAACTGCATTCGTACGATAAAAGCGATTTTGGTAAGAAAGCCGATTCGTAAATCACTTTAATTTGTGATCAAGCGAGACGCAGTTAAAGCAAATATATAGAGGTAGTTTGCAGTTAACATAGATAACAGAATGCAATAGCAAACTGGAATATGACGTTCGTATGATAAAAGCAATTTCGGTATGAAAGTCGATTCGTAAATCACTTTAACTTGTGATCAAGCGAGATGCAGTTAAAGCAAAGATATAAAGGCAGTTTGTAGTTATGATGGTAATTAGAATGTAAGCGCAAACTGAAATATGATGTTCGTACGATAAAACTGATTTCCGTCTTAACGCCGATTTGGAAAATACTTAACTATGAAACACGTTCGTAAATGAGCAGAAGGCAGTAAGCTACTGAGGAGGTTTGCAGTAAAGATAAGATGCTCAAAGTAAATGCAAACCGAGATTTAGAGTGGTTCAGTCAATCTTGACCTACATCCACTTTTGGCTTCCTCCACCAACGAGGTCACCGACGTCCATTAGAGGCATTCCTTCAATAGAAATTTCTCTCCTCTCTTGAAAGATCTAAACTTGGAAGAAAAGAGGAAGGAGAACTTCTAGCCTTTACAACACTTTTGAGCTCTAAAAATCACAGAGTAAGATTGGATTTTCGGTGCCCTTTGGTTGCCCTTCCATGCAGGAAAGGGTGGGGTATATATAGGCCCCAAACAAGTTTGAATTTGGAGCTAAAAATTGTCATTTCTCGGATTTTCGGGGTCCTGGCGGAACTACCTCCTGATTGGGGCGGTACAACCGCTTGGCAGCTCGGAGACTGAGCTCTAGGCAGTGCCACCGCTTGTCAGGGGCGGTTGCATCGCCTAGTCTCGCTCGGAGACTGAGCCCAGGTGGTGCCACCGCCTGACTGGGGCAGTTGCACCGCCCAGCTTTCTTGGGAGACCATCTCTTGGGTGGTGCCACCATCGACCCTGGTAGTGCCACCGCCTGGCAGGAATTCTGGTCCCAATGGGTTGATCCATTCGGCCCAATTTAGATCTATCAAGGGCCCAATTGCCCCCATATTAAGTTAATGGGATCACCTCCCATTCCTAACTTAATCTATATGCTAACTACGATATTTCTTAAGACATTTACTACAACTTGCTCCGGTGGGTCAATCGCTTCTTTCGGCGAGCTTCCGGCGAACTTCCGGCGAACATCCGATGAACCTTCGGCGATGCTCCGGCGGACTTTCGACAAACTTCTAGACTTGTGATGATCCACTTGGTGAGTTCCAATGAGCTTCTTTGGCAAGCTCCTGGACTTCTCGGATTTGTTCCCGCAGAACCTCCGACGACCGTCCGGACTTCTGTCGAACTCTCAAACTCCCAACGTGATCATAGTCTTGACTTCGGTGCAACTCCTATTGCATGTTTTACTTCCATCATAGTTAATCCTACACATGTAAAACAAAACTTCAAACGAGATAATTAATCCTAAAAAATTAACCAAGTTGTCCGGCATGTTATTGGTTCCTCGACGCTTCGTCCGATTCTTCGCCGCATCGTCCTTTCCTATAGCCTATTGCCCAATCGGCCAGTTGACTCCACAACTCCAATATCCTTAGCACAATACCCGCTCTTCTTGGCCCGATGCCGGAGTCCATAGCCCGAAGCCTTCTGTCGATACGTTGACCGATCCACCGGCCCGACGTCCAATCTTCCGACATGTTCCTCCGTCCCAACATGATTTTTCCTGCTTTAATTGTCTCATCCTGATCGAAGCATCTTACATCACTCAAAACGTAGATTAAAATATAAACACATATCAAGTGATTTCATTATCAAAATACGAGATTCAACAGGTAAACCTTTTCATAGTTAGAGAAAATCCATTGCTAGAAAGACACAAGGAATGAATGCTGCTCCATGGGGCACTGTGGCTCAAGGGAGTAGGGTTAAAGATCCTACATGCAGAGATTTGATAAATGAAATGTGAAAAAATGAAGAATGGAATGTATGCACTCGCTTTAACGGTTAGGAGTAGGTAACCCATGCACTGTCTTTGTTTCTATTTTATTTTAATTCATCATATCTTATTTTGTTATGTGAGATTTAAGAATCACTATCAATACCTTAGTGTAGATCTAGGATAATCCCTTGTAAATAGCCAATTTAAAATTTAGAGATGATGTACGTGTAGTACATCTATGATGTAGTAATTGACTTTCTCGGTAGGCCACAATTGCTGCAAGTAAATATCTTAATTATGAGATATTTTTTACTAATTAATTTACATTCATCAAACAAATCATGAAAAGCACTTAATAATTCATCAAAAGATAAATTTGCGTCAATTGAATTACTTACCTCATCTCTGATAGCCATTAGCGCATAGTGAGCAACTTGCTTGGTGTTGATTGGCTCCTCTTCTTCAGATGTACTTGAGTCGTCCCATGTTGCTTTGAGAGTCTTCTTCTTTGGTTACCTCTTTTTGGCTAGGGTATATTCACTCTTATAATGTCCCAGCTTTTTACATTCATAGCATATTACTTGATCTTTCTTAGGTTCAAATTTATTTTTAGTGTTACTTTTAAATTTATTCAGTTTTATGAATTTTTTGAATTTACTTGTTAAGAGTGTCAAATCTTCATCAAGATCCTCATCACTTAGTTTTCTTTCAAGTGGTTTTTTGGGTTTTATCGCCATATCTTTCCTGTTCTTTGGAAGGGTGTCCTCGAGCTCTTCATAAGCTTTACAAGTCATCTCATAGGTTATTAGTAACCCAATTAGTTCTTCGAGAGGAAAATTATTTAGAACTTTGGCATCTTGAATGACCATTACTTTAGGGTTCCAACTCTTTGGAAGGGATCTTAAAATTTTATTAACAAGTTTAAAATCCGAGAAACTTTTACCAAGTCCTTTTAGACCATTGACGACATCCGTAAATCGGGTGTTCATATCTCCATTGGTCTCACTCAGTTTCATTCGAAACAATTCATAAGTGTATACTAAAAGATTAATTTTTGACTCATTCACTCTACTATTGCCTTCATGAGTTACTTTGAGTGTGTGCCAAATATCAAAAGCCATTTCACAAATCGACACTCATTAAACTCATTTTTATCTAATGCACAAAACAAGGCATTCATAGCCTTGAAATTTAAAGTGAAAGTCTTTTTCTCCAACTCATTCCAATCGTTCATTCGAAGAGAAGACTTTTGAAAACCATTTTTGACAACATTCCAAAGCTCAAAATCCATTGAAATTAGGAAGATCTTTATTCTAGTCTTCCAATATGTGTAATCTGTCCCATTGAACATGGGCGAACGTGTAATTGAATGACCCTCTAGGTTGTCGGCAAATGCCATCTCTCTTAGGTTTTAAACCAAAGAGAGTGAACCTTGCTCTGATACCAATTGTTAGTATCAAGAGAAGCACTAAGAGAGAGGGGGGGGCATATAAATTTGTGCAGCGAAAAATTCTTCGATTTCTTAAAATATTTCGTACATTCGATGGAAATTGATTCGAAAAGATAATAATTTGAAACGTAAGAGAGCGTAAGCATAGTGAAAGCAAGATGAGGAGGAGAAGCAGTTTGCTATGAAATGATTTGCAATTAAAGTAAATTACTCAAAACAAAATGCAAACTAGAATTTAGAGTGGTTCAGTCAATGTAACCTACATCCACTTTCGAATTCCTCCTCCGTCAAGATCATCGGCATCCACTAGAGGCCTTCCTTCAATAGGTGAAGACCAATCACCTTTTACAGCTCTTTCTCCTTTTGTCGGGTTTAGAAGAGAACCTTTACAAGTCGCACACATCTCTTGAATGATCTCAAAACTTAGAAAGGGAGGAGGAGGACTCTAGCACTTGTTTACAACACTTTTACACCCCATTGACTTAAGATTATAATCGCACTTCGGTGCCATTTTATACAGAAAAGGGTGAGGTATTTATAGGCTTTAATGGCTTTCAAAAATGGAGCCAAAATATGTTTCATCCTAGATTTTCGGGGTACTAGTGGTACCACTGTAATTCTTAGGCGGTACCACTGCCATTACTAGGCAGTACCACCGCCAAACACTTGAAACTAGGTGGTACCACCGCCTGATAGGGGCGGTACCATCGCTGGCATCATTAATTGCCAACGATACCACCGCCCAGTTAGACCACCTGGGAGACTAGGTCTTCCAAGCAGTGGCCCTGGCGGTGCCACCATTGGTCAAAGTCTAGCAACATGGTTGGGCCTTTGTTTTCGGCCCAAACCATCCTAGCTCCGAGCCCAATTGGTCTCGAACAGAGTTGATGAGATTTCCTACCAAATCAACTCTAATTATTGTTCTAACTATGATTAAGGCAAGCATGGTCCGGTACGTCGAATTTTCACTCGACGATCCTCCGATGAACTTCTCGGCGAGTCTTCCGGTGAGCTTCCGGCGAACTCTGGACCAACTCTTGGCTAGTCTTCCGGTGTGCTTCCGGTGATCTCCCGACGAGCTTTCAGTGAGTCTTCCAACATTCTTCTAGTGATCTCACGATGAACTCTCGGCGAGCTCCCGGTATATCATCTGAGTCTTCGACTCTGGCCCATCATCTGCTTTACGCCTTACTACTATTGTAGTTAATCCTGCACACTTATCTCAACACATAGATTAGATCAAATAATTTACCAATTGATTTCATCATCAAAATCCGAAATTCAACAATTGGGGATACAATACAAGTGCTCATTGCAGAATGAGTTCACTAATTGATCCGCTCACATAATACTGAATGATTGATGATACCTTATTGTCAAACATCGATTTCGTCATCTCAATTATGTATTTGGTCCTTAGACTTGAGACACTAAGGATGTCCTGTATGAGCACTCCATTCTTTTATACCAGACTTATAGGTCTAGAGGTTCTAGATGTAGCATAGCTAGTCATCGGGAGTGGTAGCCAACCATAAGAGTGCTATTGAGTATCAATAGAGGATCATCTGCTCTCGGTATCATGAGAGAAATATCCCATGTATTCCTATTCATACAAATCCCTAGCAGGGTCATTCAGATTGAGAAAGAAAGAGTTTTCCAATAGAATCCTATTAGAGCAAGACTCGAGTAGAAACTATATTGGCCTGATAGTACCATGCCTAGTATATGGTCTCTAGGGTATTAGATAGATGAGTAACTATAGATACATGATAATTAAGGACAGAAAGGTCCAAAGGATTGGATTCCCTTATTTCGTCTGGGAAATGCGATGTAGTGGCCTAGTACGTCCGCAGTCGATGAGTCGAGTGAATTATTATGAGATAATAATTTACTAAGCCAAAATGAGTTCTAATTGGTATGACTAATGACCAGCTCGATATTGGGCCTAAAGGGTCACACACATTTGGTAGGCGTTGCGATGAGTAGAGGTTCGAATATGAGATATCCGTTGGAGCTCCTATCTTTTTGGATATCCAATAAGCTCCTGAATTATTGGATCCTATAGGTGAGATCCAATAAGTGCTAATAAGAGATTATTGGGTAGAGACTAAATAATCTAATAGTCTTGGGTAGTTGGATGGAGATCGAGTGCCTAATATGGCAGGATCCATTAGGGTTAAGTAAACAAGAGGCCTCTATAAATAGGAGGGAACCAAAGACGCATAGGCTAGAGGTTCTTTTTTGGCTGCCTACTCCTGGTATCCTCTCTCCCTCTCCTCCTCATACTGCAGCTCCTATTTAGGGTGTGTGGACAACAAGAAGGGACAACCCATTCTTAATTGCATGGTGCATACGAGGAAGAGATTTGCGCAGCGATTTGAGAAGCATCATTGCAGCCCCTACCATGTGGATCACTGCTAGAGAGGAGGACAATTGACCTCCTTCATCCTCTCCTAAAGATCTATAGGTTTTTAGGATTATACGATCTTCCCAAGTAATTTCTTATGCACCATTTTTCGGTTTCCTGG
The DNA here is from genome assembly GCF_036884655.1 of Musa acuminata AAA Group. NCBI lineage: Eukaryota > Viridiplantae > Streptophyta > Magnoliopsida > Zingiberales > Musaceae > Musa > Musa acuminata. The sequence continues at coordinate 25,424,286 of NC_088340.1, forward strand.
TTTTTGCGCACCATTTTTTGTACGACGATGAAACCTACTTGTCCACGGGAACTCTCAGATTTTAATTTTCTGTTCTTTTGCTGCGCATATGGTATCACTCCAAATTTTGCAACATGACCTATTTGGATCAAGTTGGCACTAAGAGAGGGGAGGGGGTGGGGTTGAATTAGTGCTTTTGGAAAACTATGTCAATTGTGAAAATTTATACGATAAAATCGTATCGGAAAAATATTTAAGCTTAAAGATGTTCGTAAGAGAGTGATGAATATGTAAAGTAGTAGGTGTTGAATCTCAGATTTTGATGATGAAACCAACTGATTGTGTTTATCTGATTTGTGTTTTGAGTGATGCAGGAAGCTTCGATTAGGGAGAGACAATTAAAAGCAAGAAGAATCATATGTTGAATCTCGGATTTTGATGATGAAGTCAATTGTAATTTGTTTGATCTAATCTATATATTGAGAAAAGTGTTCAGGATTAACTACAATAGCAGTAAGACATAAAGTAGGTGTTGTGCTAGAGTCAAGATCGAGATCACGTTGGGAGTTCGAGAGTTCGTCGGAAGTCCGGACATTCGTCGGAAGTTCTGCTAGAACCAACCGAGAAGTCCAGGAGCTTACCAAAGAAGCTCATCAGAACTTGCCAAGAAGATCATCGTAAAGTCTAGGAGCTTGCTGAGAGTCCGTTGGAGCATTGTCGAGAGTTCATCGGATGTTCGCCGAAAGTACGCCGGAAGCTCGGCGAAAGAGCAATTGAAGCACCGAAACAAGAAGTGCAGTAAACATATCTTAATTATTGTAGTTAGAGCATAAATTAAGTTAGGATTGGGAGATAATCCCACTAACTTAATTAGGGGCCAATTGGGCCCTTAATAAGACTGAATTGGGTTGAATTGAGCACCTAATTTAGCCCCTAAATTCTTGGCCGACGGTGGCACCGCTTGGAAAGTAGTGCCCCAGGAAATCTGGGCGGTGGTACCGTCAACTGTTATTATTGCCAGTGGTGGTACTGCCCCTATCAAGTGGTGGTACCACCAAAGCTTGGTCTCGAAGCTCTATCAGGCGGTGGTGCCACCCAAACTGAGCAATAGTACCACCCAATGTCATGTGTTAAGTGGTGGTACTGCCCAATAATGGTAGTGGTATCGCTAGGACCCTGAAAATATGGGATTAGACACTTTTTGGCTCTATTTTTGAAGCCATTAGGGCCTATAAAAATCCTACCCTTTCCTGCATGAAAGGGCACAAAAGCAACGAGATAATCTTGAGTTGTTGGGGTGTAAAAGTGTTGTAAATGTTGAATCTCGGATTTTGATGATAAAATCAATTGATGGGTTAATTGATCTAATTCATATTATTGAGTTAAGTGTGCAGGATTAACTATGATAACCAGAAAACACAAAGCAAGAATACCAGAGTCAAGTTCGATGGACGTTTAAGAGTCCGAAGAATCGTCGAAGATGCTGCCGGAACAAACCGAGAAGAAATCGGGAACCTGTCGGAATTTTCGGAAGTTCGCCGAAGAGATCGTCGGAGGTTCACGGAGATCACCGAGAAGGCTCGGCTACTCGATAAAGTCATCACAAGTTCGGGGGCTTGCTGGAAGTCCGTCGGAAGAAGTTCGTCGGAAAGCTCGCCGGAACAAAAGTCGACATTCGCAGTTAAAAACTTGCTTAGGATGTTTTTTTTTTTGTTATGTAGTTCACTTGTAATTAGGATTAGGATTAAGAGATAATCCTATATCCTGGTTAGGGGCCAACTGGGCCCAAAATTAGACTTGGTTTGGGCTAAATTGAAGCCCAACAAGTCAACCGAAGGGTCTGGCGGTGGCACCGCCAGACTAGGCGGTTGCACCGCCCAGCACCCGAGAGCTGGGCGGTGGCACCGCCCAGCACCGTCAATGTCTAATAGTGATAGGCGGTGGCACCGCCACTGACAGGCGGTGGCACCGCCAGCATCGGGAACCCAAAGAGAATTCAAATTTTGGAGCCCAAATTTGAATCCTCTTAAGGCCTATAAATACCCCTCAAATCTCAGCTGAGATTATAACTTTTTGAGCAACAATTGTTAGAGAGAAAGATCTTAGAAAAGTCTTTGCTAGTCTTGTTTTCAATTTGCTAGTGTTCACCTCCTTCTTTCTTGCTAAAAATCTGTAAGAGAGTGAACCGCTTGTAAAAAGTTGTAAGAGGGGAATTTACCCTTCCCCTTCAAGAGATTTGCTAGTGGAAGGTGGGAGCCTCATCGAAGAGGGGCCTCGCAAGTGGATGTAGGTCATTTGACCGAACCACTGTAAAATCGGCGTGATCTCTGGTTTGCATTTACTTATTGTCATTTACATTACTGCAAACCATTTGCACTTTAATGCTCTACTTCTTTGTCTCCGTCTTACTTATCTCTTCAAGTTAAAAAGCAATCGAAACGGTTTCAAACGAAAACGTTACTTTTATCGTACGAAGTTTCCGTAAGTGTTTAAATCGTCAAAAGTTTATCACACTTTACCGCTGCACTAATTCACCCCTCCCCCCCTCTTAGTGCCGCTCCGATCCTAACAATTGGTATTAGAACTAGGCTCACTCTTATATTTGGTTTGATACCCAAGAGAGATGGCTTAATCCGGCATACATGAGGGTCATTCTATCACATGTCCACCCTTGTTTAATGGGTCGGATTATACTTATTGGAAGACTCGTATAAGGATCTTCCTCATTTCCATGGATTTCGAGCTTTAGACTATTGTTGAAAATGGATTTGAAAAATCTTCTCTTCCGATGAGCGAATGGAATGAATCAGAGAAGAAGGTTTTTGCCTTGTTTTGTGCACTAGACAAAAATGAATTTAATCGTGTTTCAATTTGTGATTCGACTTTTGATATTTGGAGAACTCTTGAGGTCACTCATGAAGGCACTAGCCGAGTGAAAGAGTCCAAAATCAACATCTTTGTGCACTCTTACGAACTTTTCCGAATGAAACCAAGTGAGTCCATCGGAGACATGTACACCCGGTTTACGGATGTCATCAATGGACTCAAAGCTCTTGGTAAAGATTTTACTAACTTTGAACTAGTAACTAAAATCTTAAGATCCCTCCCTAAAAGTTGGGATCCAAAAGTTACGGCCATTCAAGAGGCCAAAGACCTTAAAACATTCCCTCTTAAAGAACTCATTGGGTCTCTAATGACCTACGAAATGACATGTCAAGCTCATGATGAGCTCGAGAACCCCCTTCCAAAGAACAGGAAGGATATGACACTCAAATCACAAGAAGACCACTTGAAAGGAACATCAAGTGATGAGGACAGTGACAATGACATTACACTTTTGACTCAAAAATTTAAAAAATATTTAAGAAAGAATAAATTTAAAAATAATATAAAAAATAAATTCAAACAAAAGAAGGACCAAGTGATTTGCTTTGAATGCAAAAAACCGGGACACTACAAGAACGATTGTCCTCAAGCCAAAAAGAGAACATCAAAGAAGTAGACGCTCAAGGCAACGTGGGATGATTCAAGTGCGTCCGAAGAAGAGGAGTCCAACACCGAGCAAGTTGCTCATTACGCCCTAATGGTCATTGGAGAAGAGGTAACAGATTTAATTAATGTAGATTTACCTTATCATGAATTATTAAATGCTTTCCATGAGTTATTTGATGAATGTAAGACAATTAGTAGAAAATACAAATTGCTAAAAAAGGAGCATGATAGTCTCACTTGTGATATCGATAAATTAAAAACTGAATATCATGATAGTTTAGCTCCATATACAAAATGTCATGATCTAGAATCTCTCCAAAAGGAGAACTTGCTACTTAAGGACACCTTGAAGAAATTCGAGGTTGGTAGCAAATCTTTGAACATGATCCTTACAAATAAGGGTCACATTCCTAAAAGAAGTGGAATCAGATTTGTTAGAAGTCCTTACCAAAATCCAACCACTTTCATTAAAGGCCCTGTCTTACATGTTCGGCACCAAAGCAATTGCAACTTTTGTTGCAAATATGGACATAAAACTTATAAATGTCCATTCAAGAAAATTAGTCCGAACAAACTAATTTGGGTTCCTAAAGGAACCATGATCAATTCTATGCAATATGATGAACAAGTTTTTAAGGCACCCAAAAGAAAATGGGTACATAAAAATAATCCCTTCTTGTAGAAACATACACCATCACAAGTTAGGAGCAAGAGATGGTATCTAGATAGTGGATGCTCAAGACATATGACTGGAGATCCATCTCATTTCTCTATACTCACTAGCAAAGAAGAAGGGTACGCCACATTCGGAGACAACAACCAAGGCAAAATCATTGGCAAGGGAACCATAGGTAACAAATTAAAATTTTCTATTGATGATGTCTTACTAGTTGATGGATTGAAACATAATCTCTTGAGTGTTAGTCAATTATGCGATAAAGGTTATATCATTAAATTTAAATCAAATGTGTGTATTATTGAAAAACCAAACCATAACATAACTATGATTGCATTAAAACAAAATAATGTCTACACCATCAACCTTGATGAACTAAGTAATGAAATGTGCTTCTCCGCTTTAAATGATGATGCTTGGCTTTGGCATAGGAGACTAGGTCATGCAAGCATGAAACTAATATCTAAGATCTCATCTAGAGATTTAGTGCGAGGAAATCCAAATATAAAGTTTATTAAGGACAAAGTATGCGATGCATGTCAACTAGGTAAACAAATAAATACTAGTTTCAAACCAAAAACTCAAATTAGCACCGCTAGATCATTACAATTGATTCATTTGGACTTATTTGGACCAATTGACACGACAAGTCTAGGGGGAAGCAAATATACGTTTGTAATTGTGGATGACTATACTAGATACACTTGGACCTATTTCTTAGCTCACAAAAGTGATTGCTTCAAGTGTTTCTCTAAATTTTGTAAACTCACTCAAAACGAAAAAGGTTTCATGATTTCATCAATTCGGAGTGATCACGGTGGCGAATTTCAAAACTGTGACTTTCAAAATTTTTGTGAGGTTAATGGATACAATCACAACTTCTCCACTCCGAGGAATCCCCAACAAAATGGAGTAGTTGAAAGAAAAAATAGAAACCTACAAGAAATGGCAAGAACTATGTTAAATAAACATAGTTTACCTAAGTATTTTTGGGCCGAAGCCATAAATACGGCTTGCTACATCATGAATAGAGTCCTAATAAGACCATCCTTATCAAAAACTACCTATGAATTATGGAATAACAAAAAACTAAATATTTCCTATTTTAAAGTTTTTGGTTGTAAATGCTTTATTTTGAATGAAAGGGATGCCTTAGGAAAATTTGATGCTAAATCCGATGAAGGCATCTTTCTTGGTTATTCTTCCGTTTCTAAGGCTTTTCGGGTTTTTAACAAAAGAACCTTAGTAATAGAAGAGTCTATTCATGTAGTTTTTAATGAAATTTCTAATTTAAAGAAAAATAATTTTGATGATGATCTTGGTTTTGATAATTTGAATTTAAATGAACCCCCTCCTCAAAATAGCAACTTGGATGCACCTTCTTCCGAAATTTCCTTACCCAAGGAATGGAAGTATATAGATGCTCATCCAAAGGAGCTAATTATAGGAGATACATCAAAAGGGGTTCAAACTCATTCCTCTTTCAAGAATTTTTGTGCTAACGCCGCCTTCCTTTCTCAAATCGAACCTAAATGCATTGACGAAGCCATAAAAAATGATTTTTGGGTTATCGCAATGCAAGAGGAATTGAATCAATTTGAGAGGAATAAGGTATGGAAGCTTGTTCCTAGACCTAGTGACCATTTAGTCATTGGTACTAAATGGGTCTTTAGAAACAAGCAAGACGAAAATGGTATCGTGGTTAGAAACAAGGCTAGATTAGTGGCCAAAGGTTTCAACCAAGAATAAGGTATCGATTACGAAGAAACCTTCACTCCCGTGGCTCGATTAGAAGCCATAAGGATGCTCCTTGCCTATGCTAGTAGTAATAATTTTAAACTATTTCAAATGGATGTCAAAAGCGCTTTCTTGAATGGTTTTATTTCCGAAGAAGTATATGTCGAACAACCTCCCGGATTTGAAAACTCTCTTCTTCCTAACCATGTATTCAAATTGACTAAGGCTCTTTATGGCTTGAAACAAGCTCCTAGAGCTTGGTATGAAAGGCTTAGTTCCTTTCTTATTTTAAATAATTTTACTAAAGGCAAGGTTGATACTACATTGTTTATTAAACATTTTGAAAATAATTTTCTTATTGTGCAAATTTATGTTGACGATATTATTTTTGGCTCTTCGGATGAATCACTATGTGAATCATTTGCCAAATGTATGAGTCATGAATTTGAAATGAGTTTAATGGGTGAATTAACTTTCTTTTTGGGATTACAAATCAAACAACTTAGTGATGGTATATTTCTTAACCAATCTAAATATACATTAGAATTGTTAAAACGATTTAACATGGATAATTCAAAAGCATTAAACACCCCTATGAGTACTGCGACTAAGTTAGATATGGATGAAAATAGTGAAAATTTTGATCAAAAAACATATAGGGGAATGATAGGTAGTCTACTCTACCTCACCGCGACTAGACCGGATATTATGTTTAGTGTAGGACTTTGCGCTAGGTTTCAATCAAATCCTAAATTATCTCATCTTAAAAGTGTTAAAAGAATATTTAGGTATCTTAAAGGAACTCCAAATCTAGGACTGTGGTATCCAAAATCTGAAAAATTCGATTTAATAGCTTATGCAGATGCCGATTTTGGCGGATGCAGGATAGATAGAAAAAGTACATCCGGATCATGCCAATTTTTAGGACATGCACTTGTTTCTTGGACTTCCAAGAAACAAAATTCAGTTGCACTATATACGGCTAAAGCCGAATACATTGCTGCAAGTGCATGCTGTGCACAAGTTGTTTTGATGAAAAATACATTAGAAGACTATGAAATTCACTTTAAAAACGTTCCCATAAAATGTGATAATACTAGTGCCATATGTCTTACTAAAAATCCAATTCAGCACTCTAGAACTAAGCACATTGACGTTAGGCATCATTTCATACGCGATCATGTCCTTAACAATGATGTTGTTCTAGAATTCATTGACACAAAGCATCAATTAGCAGATATATTTACAAAAGCTTTGAATGAAGACCAATTTAAATTCATTAGAAGGGAATTAGGTATGTTAAATTATCCCTAAGAATAAACATATTTGAATGGATTTTTCCGTAAAGTTTTTCATCCTCTCTCCGTTACTCGATGAATCTAATCCTTCTCTTTCGATTCTAAATGACATGTTAAATTATCTTATCCTATCTTGAGTCAAACACCGCTCCCATCTAATCAAGATTAAGGATCTTCCTCATTTCCATGGATTTCGAGCTTTAGACTATTGTTAAAAACGGATTTGAAAAATCTTCTCTTCCGATGAGCGAATGGAATGAATCAGAGAAGAAGGTTTTTGCCTTGTTTTGTGTACTCGACAAAAACGAATTTAATCGTGTTTCAATTTGTGATTCGGCTTTTGATATTTGGAGAACTCTTGAGGTCACTCATGAAGGCACTAGCCGAGTGAAAGAGTCCAAAATCAACATCCTTGTGCACTCTTACGAACTTTTCCGAATGAAACCAAGTGAGTCCATCGGAGACATGTACACCCGGTTTACGGATGTCATCAATGGACTCAAAGCTCTTGGTAAAGATTTTACTAACTTTGAACTAGTAACTAAAATCTTAAGATCCCTCCCTAAAAGTTGGGATCCAAAAGTTACGGCCATTCAAGAGGCCAAAAACCTTAAAGCATTCCCTCTTGAAGAACTCATTGGGTCTCTAATGACCTACGAAATGACATGTCAAGCTCATGACGAGCTCGAGAACCCCCTTCCAAAGAACAGGAAGGATATGACACTCAAATCACAAGAAGACCACTTGAAAGGAACATCAAGTGATGAGGACAGTGACAATGACATTGCACTTTTGACTCAAAAATTTAAAAAATATTTAAGAAAGAACAAATTTAAAAATAATATAAAAAATAAATTTGAACAAAAGAAGGACCAAGTGATTGTCTATGAATGCAAAAAACCGTGCCACTATAAGAACGATTGTCCTCAAGCCAAAAAGAGAACATAAAAGAAGAAGGCGCTCAAGGCAACGTGGGATGATTCAAGCGCATCCGGAGAAGAGGAGTCCAACACGGAGCAAGTTGCTCATTACGCGCTAATGGCTTTAGGAGAAGAGGTATGTGATTTATTTGATGAAGATTTATCTTTTGAAGAACTCTCTATCGCTTTTCATGAATTATTTGATGAGTGTAGAACTGTTAGCAAGAAGTTAAGTATCTTAAAGAAAGAGCATGCTTTGCTACAAAATAAGTTTGAGAATCTTCAAACTCCTCCATGCTCTAAGTGTGAGCATTTAGAAGCAATAAAAAATGAAAATTTGCTTCTTAAAAAAACCTTAAACAAGTTTAAGGTTGGTAGCAAAGGATTAGATATGATCCTTGCACACAAGGGTCACATCGCAAATAGAAATGGAATTGGATTTGTAAAAGAATTACATCAAAATCCTACCACTTTCATAAAAGGACCTACATTACATGTTTCCTCTTATATGAAATGCAACTTCTGTTGCAAATCCGGACATATTGCCTACAAATGTCCATTTAGAAAAATTAGTTCACAAAAATTAATATGGGTTCCTAAAGGAACTATAAAGGATTCAATAATAAATAACAAAGTTAGTGGGTCAATTTTTGAGGCACCCAAAATCAAATGGGTACCTAAAAATCATCCTCTTTTGTAGACAAACCCACAAGCTAGGAGCAAGAGATGGTGTCTCGATAGTAGATGCTCAAGACATATGACTGGAGATCTATCTCATTTCTCTATGCTCACTAGCAAAGAAGAAGGGTACGTCACCTTCGGAGACAACAACAAAGGCAAAATCATTGGCAAGGGAACTATTGGTAACAAATTTAGATTTTTTGTTTTACTAGTTGATGGATTGAAACACAATCTCTTAAGTATTAGTCAACTATGCGATAAAGGTTATATCGTTAGATTTGAATCAAATATGTGTATTATTGAAAAACCAAATCATAACATGACTATGATTACTTTAAAACAAAATAATGTCTATACCATCAATCTTGATGAACTAAGTAATGAAATGTGTTTCTCCGCCGTAAATGATGATGCTTGGCTTTGGCATAGGAGATTAGGTCATGCAAGCATGAAAACAATATCTAAAATCTCATCTCAAGAATTAGTACGAGGGATTCCGAATATGAAGTTTATTAAGGATAAGGTATGCGATGCATGTCAACTAGGCAAACAAATAAAAACAAGCTTCAAACCAAAAAATCAAATTAGCACCACTAGACCATTACAATTGATCCATTTGGACTTATTTGGACCAATTGATACAACAAGTCTAGGCGGAAGCAAATATGCTTTTGTGATTGTGGATGACTACTCTAGATACACTTGGACCTATTTCTTAGCTCACAAAAGTGATTGCTTCAAGTGTTTCTCTAAATTTTGTAAACTCACTCAAAACGAAAAAGGCTTCATGATTTCATCAATTCGGAGTGATCACGGTGGTGAATTCCAAAACTGTGACTTTCAAAATTTTTGCGAAGTTAATGGGTACAATCATAACTTCTCAACTCCAAGAAATCCTCAACAAAATGGAGTAGTTGAAAGGAAAAACCTACAAGAAATGGCAAGAACTATGTTAAATGAACATAGTTTACCCAAATATTTTTGGGCCGAAGCTGTAAATACGACTTGTTACATCATGAATAGGGTCCTAATAAGACCATCTTTATCAAAAACTCCCTATGAATTATGGAATAATAAAAAACTAAATATTTCTTATTTTAAAGTTTTTGGTTGTAAATGCTTCATTTTAAATGAAAAGGATGCCCTAGGTAAATTTGATGCTAAATCCGATGAAGGCATTTTTCTTGGTTACTCCTCCGTTTCTAAGGCCTTTCGTGTCTTTAACAAAAGGACCTTAGTAATAGAAGAGTCTATTCATTTAGTTTTTAATGAAATTTCTGATTTAAAGAAAAATGATTTTGATGATGATCTTGGTTTTGATAATTTGAATTTAAACGAACCCCCTCCTCAAAATAGCCATTTGAATGCATCTTCTTCCGAAATTTCTTTACCCAAAGAATGGAAGTATGTAGATGCTCATCCAAAGGATCTAATTATAGGAGATACAACAAAAGGGGTTCAAACTCGTTCTTCTTTCAAGAATTTTTGTGCTAACGCCGCTTTCCTTTCTCAAATTGAACCTAAATGCATTGACGAAGCCTTAAAAGATGATTTTTGGGTCATTGCAATGTAAGAAGAATTGAACCAATTTGAGAGGAATGAGGTATGGAAGCTTGTTCCTAGACCAAGTGACCACTTAGTCATAGGTACTAAGTGGGTCTTTAGAAACAAGCAAGACGAAAATGGTATCGTGGTTAGAAACAAGGCTAGATTAGTGGCCAAAGGTTTCAACCAAGAAGAAGGTATCGATTACGAAGAAACCTTCGCTCCCGTAGCTCGATTAGAAACCATAAGGATGCTCCTTGCCTATGCTAGTAGTAATAATTTTAAACTATTTCAAATGGATATCAAAAGTGCTTTCTTGAATGCTTTTATTTCCGAAGAAGTATATGTCGAACAACCTCTCGGATTTGAAAATTCTCTTCTTCCTAATCATGTATTCAAATTGACTAAAGCTCTCTATGGCTTGAAACAAGCTCTTAGAGCTTGGTATGAAAGGCTTAGTTCCTTTCTTATTTTAAATAATTTTACCAAAGGCAAGGTTGATACTATATTGTTTATTAAACATTTTGAAAATAATTTTCTTATTGTGCAAATTTATGTTGACGATATTATTTTTGGCTCTTCGGATGAATCACTATGTGAATCATTTGCCAAATGTATGAGTCATGAATTTGAAATGAGTTTAATAGGTGAATTAACTTTCTTTTTAGGATTACAAATCAAACAACTTAGTGATGGTATATTTCTTAACCAATCCAAATATACATTAGAATTGTTAAAACGATTTAACATGGATAATTTAAAAGCAATAAACACCCCTATGAGTACTGCGACTAAGTTAGATATGGATGAAAATAGTGAAAATTTCGATCAAAAAACATATAGGGGAATGATAGGTAGTCTACACTACCTCACCGCGACTAGACCAGATATTATGTTTAGTGTAGGACTTTGCGCTAGGTTTCAATCTAATCCTAAATTATCTCATCTAAAGAGTGTTAAAAGAATATTTAGGTATCTTAAAGGAACTCCAAATTTAGGATTGTGGTTTCCAAAATCTGAAAAATTCGATCTAATAGCTTATGCAGATGCCGATTTTGGCGGATGCAGGATAGATAGAAAAAGTACATCCAGAACATGCAAGTTTTTAGGACATGCACTTGTTTCTTGGACTTCCAAGAAACAAAATTCAGTTGCACTATCTACGGTGGAAGCCGAATACATTGCTGCAAGTGCATGTTGTGCACAAGTCATTTGGATGAAAAATACATTAGAAGACTATGGAATTCACTTTAAAAACATTCCCATAAAATGTGATAATACTAGTGCCATATGTCTTACTAAAAATCCAATTCAGCACTCTAAAACTAAGCACATCGACGTTAGGCATCATTTCATACGCGATCATGTCCTTAACAATGATGTTGTTCTAGAATTCATTGACACAAAGCATCAATTAGCAGATATATTTACAAAAGCTTTGAATGAAGACCAATTTGAATTCATTAGAAGGGAATTAGGTATATTAAATTGTCCCTAAGAATAAACTTGTTTGAATGGATTTTTCGTAAAGTTTTTCATTCTCTCTCCGTTCCTCGGTGACTTGTTAAATTATCTTATCCTATCTTGAGTCAAACACCGCTTCCATCTGATCAAGATTAATGATTTTATGATATTTTAAATCTCGAAATTGATTTTGATGGCTTGATTATGAGTTTCAAGTTGACGAATTGAATTTGAATGGATTTGTATTCGAATTATGATCTTGACTTATTGGAGTTACTACTTAAAATTTTTTTCTTATCCCAATCTCTTCTTTGTACATCTACAATTTTTGTTATTTATAAAAAGAAGAGATTTGATAATATGGATAAATGCTGAATTTTCCTTTAAGATGAACTCTGCGTAAATATTTTAGCATACTTAATTTTGAATGATAAAATCTTTGTATGATCAATGATAATATAGATGAGTGATGTATGATCAATGATAAAATCTTTGTATGATAAATTATGTGCTTCAAGTCTCATTCCCTTTTTGTTGATGACAAAGGGGGAGAAAAGTGATGACTTGTATCATTTTAATAGCATGACTTATATGAATTGCAAAAGCTTGTGTGATATGAATGTCTTATATGCCTTGCAAAATCCTTGAGAATATCATAAGATTGATTGATCATATTGAAAGCATGCCTTACATCGATATCATGAAATTCATGTTGAAAATCTTTATCTCCTATCATAGTAAAAATCGTCCCATATCATTTGACTTATGATTTTCATTGAAGTTTCGCATTTACTATTGCTTAATGAGAATAACGATAAGTTCTATGGTTAGAACTTATCGGTTTATGCTTGAATTCAATGGATGAAATTCAAGTGTTTTCATCTTCTCATAATATAGCATATAGATAGGGGGAGTTATGTTTAACTCCGTCATCAATTGATTGTCATCATCAAAAATTGGGAGATTGTTGAATCTCGGATTTTGATGATGAAATCAATTGATGGGTTAATTGATCTAATCTATATTATTGAGTTAAGTGTGCAGGATTAACTTCGATAACCAGAAAACACAAAGTAAGAATACCAGAGTCAAGATCGATGGACGTTTAAGAGTCCGAAGAATCGTCGGAGATGCTGCCGGAACCAACCGAGAAGAAATCGGGAACCTATCGAAATTTTTGGAAGTTCGCCGAAGAGATCGTCGAAGGTTCACGGAGATCACCGAGAAGGCTCGGCTACTCGTTAAAGTCATCACAAGATCGGGAGCTTGATGGGAGTCCGTCGGAAGAAGTTCGTCGGAAAGCTCGCCGAAACAAGACTCGACGTTCGCGGTTGAAAGCTTGCTTAGGATGTGTTTTTGTTATGTAGTTCACTTGTAATTAGGATTAGGATTAAGAGATAATCCTATATCCTGGTTAGGGGCCAACTGGGCCCAAAGTCAGATATGGTTTGGGCGAAAATTAAGCCAAACCAGTGAAATCAGAGAGCCAGGCGGTGGCACCGCTTGGCTGGGCGGTAGCACCGCCCAGCACCCGAGAGCTGGGCGGTGACACCTCTTGGGCTGGGCGGTTGCACCACCCAGCACCCGAACGCTGGGCGGTGGCACCGCCAGCATCGGGAACCCAAAGAGAATTCAAATTTTGGAGCCCAAAATTTGAATCCTCTTGAGGCCTATAAATACCCCTCAAATCTCAGCTGAGATTACAACTTTTGAGAAGCATTTGATTGAGAGAAAAGTCTTAGAAAGTCTTAGCAAGTCTTGTTTTCAATTTGCTAGAGAGTTCTCCTCATTCTTTCTTATTAAAAATTTGTAAGAGGTTGAACTGCTTGTAAAAGGTGGTAAGAGGGGTATTTACCCTTCCATTTCAAGAGATTTGCTAGTGGAAGGTGGGAGCCTCATCGAAGAGGGGCCTCGCAAGTGGATGTAGGTCATTTGACCGAACCACTCTAAAATCGACGTAATCTCTGGTTTGCATTTCATTATTGCTATTTACATTACTGTAAACCTTCTTACATGCTTTAGTTCCTTATTACCTTTGCTGCGCAACTTCAAGAATACACTTTCAAGTTAAGCTTTTCAAGTTCCGTTCTTATCGTACGAAAGATTTTTCTAAAATTGAAGTTTTAATCCGCTACACTAATTCACCCCCCCCCCCCTCTTAGTGCTGCTCCGATCCTAACATATCAAACATACGAAATATTTTATACAAAAATCAAAGAATTTTTCGCTACACTAATTCACCCCCCCTCTCAGTGCCGCTCTTGATCCTAACAATTGGTATCAGAGCAAGGTTCACTCTCATTTGGTTTTAAACCCAAGAGAGATAGCATTTGCCAACAACCTAGAGGCCCATTCAATTACACGTTCGCCCATGTTCAATGGGATGGATTACCAATATTAGAAGACTAGAATAAGGATCTTCCTAATTTCAATGGATTTTGAGCTTTGGAACGTTGTCAAAAATGATTTTCAAAAGTCTTCTCTTCCAATGAACGATTGGAACGAGTTGGAGAAGAAGACTTTTACTTTTAATACCAAGGCTATGAATGCCTTGTTTTGTGCATTAGATAAAAACGAGTTTAATCGAGTATCGATTTGTGAAACGACTTTTGACATTTGGCACACACTCGAAGTGACTCATGAAGACACTAGTAGAGTGAAAGAGTCAAAAATTAATCTTTTAGTGCATTCTTATGAGTTGTTTCGAATGAAACCGAGTGAGACCATTTGAGACATGTACACCCGATTTACGAATGTCGCCAATGGTCTAAAATGACTTGGTAAAGGTTTATCAGATTTTGAACTTGTTAATAAGATTTTAAGATCCCTTCCAAAAAGTTGGGATCCTAAAGTAACAAGCATTCAAGAGGCCAAAGATCTAAAGAATTTTCCTCTTGAAGAACTAATTGGGTCACTAATGACCTATAAAATGACATGTAAAACTCATGAAGAGCTTGAGGACACCCTTCCAAAGAATAGGAAGGACATAGCACAGAGAACACAAGAAGACCACTTGAAAGAAAACTCAAGTGATGAGGACTTTAATGATGACTTGGCACTCTTAACAAAGAAGTTCAAAAGATTCATAAAAAAAAAAAAATTAAAAATGATACTAAAAATAAATTTGAACCTAAAAAAGAACAAGTGATATGTTATGAATATAAGAAGCTGGGACACGACAAGAGCGAATGTCCCCAAGCTAAGAAGAAAACATCAAAGAAGAAGGCTCTCAAAGGAATATGGGACGACTCAAGTACATCCAAAGAAGAGGAGCCAACCAACACCGAGCAAGTTACTCACTATGCACTAATGGCCATTGGAGATGAGGTAACAAGTTCAATTGATGCAAAGTTATCATTTGATGAACTATTAAATGCTTTTCATGATTTATTTAATGAATGCAAATCAATTAGTAAAAAATATAAATTGTTAAAAAAGGAGCATGATTCTCTTGTTAGTTATTACAATAGATTAAAAGTTAAGCATAATGATAGTTTAGCTTCATGTACGAAATGCCATGAAGTAAAAACACTTAGAAAGGAAAACTTGCTACTCAAAGAAACCTTAAAAAAATTTGAGGTTGGTAGTAAGTCCTTGAACATGATCCTTGCCAATAAGGGTCACATTCATAAAAGAAGTGGAATCAGATTTGTGAGTAGCTCTCACCAAAATCCAACCACCTTTGTTAAAGGCCCTATCTTGCATATTTCATCCCAAAACAAATGCAACTTTTATTACAAACTTGGACATGTAGCTTATCATTGTCCATTTAAGAAGTATAATCCATACAGATTGATTTGGGTTCCGAAAGGAATCGTAAAGAATTCTATGCAAAATGATAAGTTAAGTCGATCGATTTTTGAGGCACCCAAGGTCAAATGGGTACCTAAAAATTATCCTCTTTTGTAGAAATGTATACCATCACAAGCTAGGTGCAAGAGATGGTACCTTGATAGTGGATGCTCAAGGCACATGATCAGAGATCTATCTCATTTCTCTAAGCTCACTAGCCTAGACGAGGGATATGTCATATTCGGAGACAACAACAAGGGTAAAATCATTGGTAAAGGAACCATAGGTAACAAATCCAATTTTCTTATTGAAGATGTATTGTTAGTTGATAGTTTAAAGCATAACCTTTTGAGTATTAGTCAATTATGTGATAAATGATATATCGTTAGATTTGAATATAATATTTGTATTATTGAAAAACCATACAAAAATACATCTATGATTGCCCTAAAACAAAATAATATATACACTATTGAGATTAATTATCTTTGTAATGAAATATGCTTTTCAATTTTGAATGACGATGCTTGGCTTTGGCAAAGGAGATTAGGTTATGCTAGCATGAAACTAATCTCTCAAATTTCATCTAAAGAACTTGTAAGAGGAATTCATCATATCAAGTTTGTCAAAGATAATGTGTGTGATGTATGTCAAGTAGGAAAACAAATAAAAGGTAGCTTCAAACCTAAGAACCAAATAAGCACATCTAGACCTTTGCAATTGATCCATATGGACTTGTTCGGACCAATTGCTACAATAAGCCTAGGAGGTAGCAAAAACGCATTTGTTATCATGGATGATTATAGTAGATACCAAAAGTAAATGCTTTAGGTATTTCTCTAAGTTCTGTAAACTTGTTCAAAATGAAAAGAGTTTTATGATTTCATCAATTCGAAGTGATTGCGGTGGTGAATTTCAAAACCGTGATTTCTAAGAATTTTGTGAATCTAATGGATATAACCACAACTTCTCTACTCTAAAAAATCCTCAACAAAATGGAGTAGTAGAAAGAAAGAATAGAAATTTACAAGAAATGATAAGAATCATGTTAAACGAACATAGCCTACTCAAACATTTTTGGGCCGAAGCCATAAATATGGCATGCTATGTTATAAATATGGTTCTAGTAAGACTATTACTTTCCAAGGCTCCTTATGAGTTGTGGAATAATAAAAAACCCAACGTTTCATACTTCAAATTTTTTGGATGTAAATGTTTTATTTTGAATAAAAAAGATGCCTTAGGTAAATTTGATGCAAAATCCAATGAAGAAAATTTTATTGGCTATTCCTTTGTTTCTAAAGCATTTCGTATCTTTAACAAAAGAACTTTGATTATAGAAGAATCTATATATATTATTTTTAATGAAATTTTTGAAGTTAAGAAAAATAAACTTGATGATGATGTTGATTTTGACGCTTTGAATTTAAATAAAACCCCTTCTCCAAATAGCAATTTGGATGCATCTTCTTCCAAACCTTCTTTACCGAAGGAATGGAAGTATGTAGATGCTCATCCTAAGGAGCTAATTATAGGAGAAACATCGAAAGAGGTTCAAACTTGTTCTTCTCTTAAAAATTTTTATGCCAACGCCGTTTTTCTCTCCCAAATTGAACCTAAATGCATTGACGAGGCCATGAAAGATGATTCATGGGTAATTGCAATACAAGAAGAGTTAAATCAATTTGAGAGAAATGAGGTATGAAAGCTTGTTCCTAGACCAAATGACCATTTAGTTATTGATACTAAATGGGTCTTTAGAAACAAGTAAGATGAATTTGGTATTGTGGTTCGAAACAAGGCTAGATTAGTGGCCAAAGGTTTCAACCAAGAAGAAGGTATCGATTATGAAGAGACATTCGCTCTTGTGGCTCGATTAGAAGCCATAAGGATGCTCCTTGCCTATATTAGTAGTAATAATTTCAAATTATTTCAAATGGATGTTAAAAGTGCTTTTCTTAATGGCTTTATTTATGAAGAAGTTTATGTTGAACACCCTCCGGGATTTGAGAATGATAGTCTCCCTAATCATGTGTTTAAATTGACTAAGGCTCTCTATGATTTAAAACAAGTCCCAAGGGCTTGGTTTGAGAGACTTAGTTCATTTCTTATTGAAAATAATTTCTTTAAAGGCAAGGTTGATACTACATTGTTTATCAAAAATTTTGAAAATAATTTTCTTATTGTTCAAATTTATGTTGATGATATTATTTTCGGTTCCACGAATGAATCTCTTTGTGAATTATTTGCTAAAAGTATGAGTCTTGAATTTAAAATGAGTTTGATGGGGGAATTAACTTTCTTTTTAGGCTTACAAATCAAACAACTAAGTAATGATATTTTTTTTAGTCAAACAAAATATGCTTCAGATTTGCTAAAAAGGTTTAATATGGATAGCTCAAAGGCTATCAATACTCCCATGAGTACCTCCACTAAGTTAGACATTGATGAAAGTGGAGAAAGCTTTGATAAAAAAACTTATAGGGGTATGATAGGAAGTTTACTATACCTTACTGCAACTAGACCGAATATCATATTTAGTGTAGGTCTTTGTACTAGGTTTCAATCAAATCCTAAGATATCTCATCTTAAAATAATTAAGAGAATTCTTAGATATCTTAAAGGTACCACTAATATAGGATTATGGTATCCAAAATCTGAGAACTTTGAACTAATTGCATATGCTGATGCAGATTTTTCTGGATGTAAATTAGATAGAAAAAGTACATCCGGAACATGTCAAATTTTAGGACATGCACTTGTTTCTTGGTCTTCCAAGAAACAAAACTCGGTTGCACTATCTACAACCGAAGCTGAGTATATTGCAGCTAGTGCATATTATGCATAAGTTGTGTGAATGAAAAACACTTTAGAAAATTATAAGATTCATCTAAAAAATATCCCCATAAAATGTGATGACACAAGTGTAATATATTTAATAAAGAATCCCATTCAACACTCTAGAACAAAACATATTGATATTAGGCATCACTTTATATGAGATCATGTCACTAATCATGATGTAATATTAGAGTTTATTGATACGAAACATCAATTAACCAATATCTTTACAAAACCTTTAAGTGAAGAACAATATGATTTTATTAGAAGAGAATTAGGAATGTTAATTTGTCTGAATGCATGAGTTGTTATATTTCTTTTTCGGACTATCTTCTTGAATGGAGATTTCATGAGTTTATGTCATATCAAGTTCACTTCATACCCTTGCTCCATCACTTAATGACTTTTGATATATGAAATTAATTGACAAATGCATGGGTTTATCTCTTGTGAATTTTTAATGAGAAATAGATTTGATATGATGCTCCTCTTATTATGAAGGTTTATTCATGGAATTTCTTTTATCTTTCATATGATGATTCTTTTACATGAATTCTTTCTTCATGAAGGAAGATTTTTTATGAATTTTTTAGTATGAGATGAACACTTGCAAGAGTGACGATTTGATTTCACATGAATATCTTGATCCTTGTGAAAATTAAAGCATGATTTAATGAAACTCTTTTATCATTTTTGACTTGATTCAAATCATTTCACAAAGTTGGTTCTCAATGGATTTTCCTCCTTACTCTCCTTCTTCATGCAAAGTTTTGATGAAAAATAAAAAGGGAGAAGTTGATGGAAGCTATCAAAGAATGTGAGAACTTTTGAATGATACCATGTCATGAATGCTTGAAATATAATAGGTATACAAATTGAAATGTGGCATGAATTTTTACTACACTTGCATTATTGAATCGTTCTCCTTTTTGTTGATGACAAAGGGGGAGAAATAATACCAAAATGTGGTAAATTGATGACAAATGTATGCAATGTATTTCATCATATATACTTAAAATGTTTGCTAGATAAATTTTCTTCGTTATGATAAGATATCTAGAGCTTAACTTGCTATTTTACAATTGATATCTTGCCATAGAATGATGAATTGCTATCTTTGTCATCTTTCATATTTGAAATATCATATACTTGAAAATGGATGTCATGCCTTGACATCATGATGTGCATGTTGATAAGTTTAAATTAATCTAACTTATCAGTTTGATACTTGAATTCAAAGGCTTTGAATTCAAGAGTGTCTTTTCTTAAGTATGGCATATAGATAGGGGGAGTTAAGGTTAACTCCGTCATCAATTGATTGTCATCATCAAAAAGGGGGAGATTGTTGAATCTTGAATTTTGATAATGAAGTCAATTGTAATTTGTTTGATCTAATCTATATGTTTAGAAAAGTGTATAGGATTAACTACGATAGTAGTAAGACATAAAGCAGGTGTTGTGCTAGAGTCAAGATCGAGATCACGTTGGGAGTTCAAGAGTTCATCGGAAGTCCGGACGTTCGTCAGAAGTTCTTCCAGAACTAATCGAGAAGTCCAGGAGCTTGCCAAAGAAGCTCGTCGGAACTTGCTAAGAAGATTGTCATAATGTCTAGGAGCTTGCCGGGAGTCCACCGGAGCATTGCCGAGAGTTCGTCGGAGGTTTGCCGGAAGTATGCCGGAAGCTCACTAAAAGAGCAATTGACGCATCATAACAAGAAGTATAGTGAACATGTCTTAATTATCATAGTTAGAGAGTAAATTAAGTTAGGATTGGGAGGTAATCCAACTAACTTAATTACGGGCCAATTGGGCCCTTAACAGGGCTGAATTGGGCTAAATTAAACACCTAATTCAGCCCCTAAATTCTTGGCCGATGGTGGCACTGCTTGGAAAGTAGTGCCCTAGGAAATCTGGACGGTGGTACCACCTAGACTGGGTGGTGGTACCACCGGCAGTTATCGCTGCCAGTGGTGGTATCGCCCCTGTCAAGCAGTGGTACCGCCAGAGCTCGATCTCCGAGCTCTGTCAGGCGATGGTATCGCCCAGATTGAGTGGTAGCACTGCCCAGTATAAGGTGTCAAGCGGTGGTACCACCCAATAATGGCGTGGTACCCGCCAGGACCCCAAAAATATAGGATTAGATACTTGTTGGCTCTATTTTTGAAGCCATTGGGGCCTATAAAAACCCCACCATTTCCTGCATGAAAGGGCACGAAAGCATTGATATAATCTTGAGTTGTTAGGGTGTAAAAGTATTATAAACAAGTGCTAGAGTCCTCCTCCTCCCTTTCTAAGTATTGAGATCATTCAAGAGAGGTATGAGACTTGTAAGGGTTCTCTCCTAAACCCGTGAAAAGGAGAAAGCGCTGTAAAAGGTGGTTGGTCTTCACCTATTGAAGGAAGGCCTTTAGGGGATGCTGGAGACCTTGTCGAAGGAGGAATCCGAAAGTGGATGTAGGTCACATTGACTGAACCACTCTAAATTCTGTTTGCTTTTTATAAGTATAATTTACTTTAACTATAAATTATTTTATAGCAAACTGCTTCTCCTCCTCATCTTGTTTACGCTCTCATACGTTTCAAGTTGCTATCTTCCGATTTGGATTTCATCAAACGTACAAAATATTTTATACGAAAATCAAAGAATTTTCCACTGCACTAATTCACCCCCCCTCTTAGTGCTGCTCTTGATCCTAACATCATGTTGGGTTGGAATGGAACATGTCAGAAGATTGAATGTCGAGTTGGAGGATCAGTCGACATATCGACACAAGGCTATGGGCCATGGGTTCGGGCATTGGGCCAAGAAGAGCGGAAATTATACTGAGGAAATCGGAGTTGCAGAGGTCATCTAGCCGATTGGGCAATAGGCTGCAAGAGAGGATGATTTATCAATGGCACAGTCAAGGTGGAATCGTCGATAGCATAGTCTCCAAGACTGTGTCAGGCGGTGGTACCACCCAGACTTAGTCTCTAAGACTATCAAGCAATGATATTGCTAGCCTAGGCAATGGAACTACCCAAACATAGTCTCCCAGGTGGTGGTACTGCCTAGTGTCAGTATTGTAGGTAATAGTACCGCCTAGTATCAGTATTGTAGGTAATAGTACCGCCATTACCCGGAAGACCCGAGATGAGAGTAGTTTTGGCTCTAAGTTTGAATCCATTTGGAGCATATAAATACCTCTCTCATCCCTAGTTAATATACATAAGAATTGAGAGCAAAAAAAGAAGAAATCACTATTGTAATCTTGTGAGAACTCCTCTCAAACTCTAAGTGTTAGTGAAGTTTAAGAGAGGAGGTAGTAGGAGTGTAAAGGTTCTCTCCCGAGCCTATCAAAAGGAGAATAGATTTGTAAGAAGGTGGTTGATCTTTGCCTATTGAAGAAAGACCATTAGTGGATGCCAGTAGCCTCGACGGAAGAGGAATCGGGGGTGGATGTATGTCACGATGACCGAACCACTATAAAAATCTGGTTTGTATTTACTTCTTGCTATTTACCTTTATTGCAAACTGAATTCTTACTTATACTATGCTTCTCTACTCATTCAAGAAAAATGAAACATTTTTCATTGGAATCAAATTTTTATCGTACGAAGATTTTCGAACCGACGTAATTTTTCCGCTGCACTAATTCACACCCCCTCTTAGTGCCGACTCTATCTTAATAGTTAGAAAGTTAGTAAATAGCAGAGAAGAAAGAGAACACACCAATTTTATGATGTTCGGTCATTGTAACCTATATCCACTTTTGATTCCTCTTCCGTCGAGGTCACCGAGTTCCTCTATTGATCTTCCTTAAATAGGAGAAGACAAACTATCCTTTTACAACTCTTTCTCCTTTTTACAAGTTGAGGTGATAACTTTTACAAGCCTCACATCTCTCTTATAATGATCATAAATCTAAAGGAGTAGAAAAACACTTAGCACTTTTTTAAGACTTTTACAATTTAAAATCTCAAGACTTTTGTTCACATTTTTTGTGCTCTTTCATGTAGGAAAGAGTAGGGTATTTATAGGCCCCAATGGCTTCAAAAATGGAGCCAAAAAGTATCTCATCCCGGGTTTTCGGGGTACTAGCGGTACCACCACTAGTATTGGGCGGTACTACCGCTTGTAGATCGACACTAGGTGGTCCCACTATCTAGTCTGGGCGATACCATCGCTTGACAGATTCTCGAAGAATGAGCTCTAGCAGTATCACTGCCTAATAGGGCGGTACCATCATTTAGTGGCATTAATTGTCAGTGGTACCATCTCCTAGACTTCTTGGGAGGCCAAGCCTTAAGTGGTGCCATTGCTAGCCCTAGCGGTGCCACCGCTTGGGCCAGCTAAGGATCACTGAATGGGCCAAAAATAGGCCCAATTCAGTCTTAGTTCGGGCCCAACTGGCCACCAAGTTAGAAGGATTTCTCCTTAAAGTAACTAAAATTGAAACCCTAACTATGATAATTAAAGCTAAACAATTAGAATGCAAGCAATCCTAGTCATCTAGCACATCAATTGTTTATCTGAACTCTCGGTAAAACTTCCGATGATATTCTAGTGAGCATTCAGTGAACTCCCGGCGAACTCCCTGTGAGCTTCCAATGCATCATCCGAACCTTCGGTGTATCCCCCGATTCTTCTGGCTCGATGCCCGATCTTGGACACTAGCTCAACATTCAATTTTTCTTTAATTGTTTTGCCTTTTCATGATCATAGTGTTAGGACTCTAGCTAGGAGAGTCCTAATTGAGAGAGACATTCATGTAAAACCTACATAAGCTGACCCCTATTAAAGAGGTGAAGAGGCCGGTTAGGGTTAGGAGGTTGTTTCTTAGAGATGAATTAAGAGTTGTAAAGGAATATGAGTCTTGAGTAGAAGTCCTATTAGGAGTTTGTTAGAAGTAGGAGTCTTGAGTAGGAGTCCTATTAGGAGTTAGGGTTTAGAAGCCCTATAAATAGTCATGTATTCCTCCTCTTTTAATAAGCAATAGATGAATCTTTTCTGCAGCCTTTGAGCAGCAACTTGGAGGGAGGAACCCCTTTAGAGTTCCAAGAAGGCCGATCCCCTAAAGAGATCAACCCCAAGTTTAGAATCTGCAAGGGTTCTAACACATAGTTAGCCCTGCATTACTTTTCTCAACACATAGATTAGATCATTAATTCATCAATTGATTTCATCATCAAAGTCTGAGATTCAACAATTTTCCCTATTTTGATGATGACAACCAATTAATGATGACGGAGTTAACCTTAACTCCCCCCTATCTATATGCCATATTGAGATAAGGCAAACTTGTATTCAAAAGAAATCATAACGTTTGAATTCAAGTGAAACAATTTCGATCATAGTTTTCAAATGCAATATATCATATCAAAATTTCATACATTGTGCATCATTATAGTTTCAAATTATCAAAATATAATATGCACAATTTCAAAACATTACAATTCATCGTTACTTCATGCATGATACCAAAAATAGATCAACATCACTTTGGGCATAACATACATGATACTAAAGCATTCATCATTCCGTGCATGATACCAAAATTATCATCATTTTGGGCACAACATACATGACACTAAAGCATTCATCATTTCATGCATGATACCAAAAATAACATAATTTTGGGCATAACATATATGATACTAAAACTTTAAATTTTTAACCATTTATCACTTCATGCATGATACCAAAATTAACATTATTTTAGGCATGATACCATTCATCATTTTATGATACCAAGCATTCATCTTTTTTCCCCCTTTGTCATTAACAAAAAGGAGAAACATTCAACAAATATTTGGACCATGTATGTAAGTTTTACATCATTTTAGAACATGCAAGCTAGTAAGTAAAGTTGAGCAAAATAGCAACTTTTGAGATGTGCAAGATAGAAACTTTTACTTCTTGATATGGGCAAGCTAGCACTTCTCTTTAGATATGCAAGCACTTTTGATTCTCTTGAGATGTGTAAGCACTTTTGATTCTCTTGAAATGTGCAAGCTAGCATTTTTGCTTTCTCCCCTTTGTCATAAAAAATGAGAAGAAGAAGACAAAGAAGGGAGTAATTCATTCATCACATTAAGTCATAAGCACCGAAAGTCCATGAATTAGGGTTCTACTTTAGTAAATAGAAAGAGGAAGTATTCATATGGAAATGATCATCTCATAAAAGATCAAGTATACCAAAAGTCTATGAATAAATTTTCTACTTTCGTAAGAATGAGGAAGGATTCAAGGAAATGATCATCACATAAAAGATCAAGTATACCAAAAGTCCATGAATAAAATTTCTTCTTTTATAAATTGCAAAATGAATGATAGGAAACAATCTTTATTTAAAAAGAAAAACTCAATTTTTAAAAGCCAAGAAATCTGAAAAAGGTATAAGAGGAACTCATTCATTTAGAAGATTTAATATGCCTAATTCTAAGAGTATTACAAGCATCATAATATCATAAAAAAGTGCATCATAATATTAAAAAGCACATAACATCAAAAAGTACATCGGATAAGGAGTACAACATATCAAGGAGTGCAACACATCAGGGTACTATTGAGTTTTTCCTTTTTTTTATCAACATTTGATCTTTAACAACCTAGCAGCCATATTTAACATTCCAGTGGTGCTAACATTTAACATTCAGGTCAATATCAATAATATTTAAGTAATCGTTTAAGCATATGATACCAATCCTATATTTAGCATTTAAGTCATCACTTTTTGCTTATTGAAAGTGCAAGCTTCACAGCACTTTTGAGATGTATAAGTCAACAATTTTTTGTCCTTATATGTCAATGATTCAATCATATCATGAGACATACAAATCATAAATAAAAAAAATTATAATATAATTCAATTCATAGACATCAAGAAGTCTAGTGATATATCATGATTTATTTGGATAAATCCTTTCCTTAGTCAATATAGGGCAGAATCATAGGAGAATAATTAATGAAAACCTTAGAAATAAATTAAAAAAAAAATCAGGTGAAAGAATCAAGATTTGTTTGGTTAAATGTTCTCAAGAATCAAGAAAATTGTTTCATGTATGGTACATCTCAAGTCATAAACACTGACATATCATCTCATATGAAAATAAATCTAAAGTCATCATTAAAATCATATTTCAAGAAATCCAATGAAAGCAATGTGGATAGTTTCCTATAAGATTAAAAATAGCTAAGGTTTTTTAGCGTTAATTCATTTTTATACTTAGTATGCTCTTATATTCCATAGAAAAATCATGCATCATCATCTAAAACCAAAATATAATATTTATCACAAAAATCATTAAGATCAAGAGTATAACACATAATTCAAAAATAAGATTTTAAATCATCGTTACTTCAAATCCTTGTGCATAACATAAAATCATCAAGTATGATTTCATTGAACATAAAGCATCTGTAATTAAAATCATTTTGTTTTAGCTAGTGAGCTTTGTAAAATATATTGGATCTCCGGTCATAAGCCTTGAGCATCCATTATCAAAATTTTATTTTTGCTCCTAGCTTTCGATTATAGAGATGTCTACAAGAAAGGTAGGTTTTCTTTATGTATCCATTTGATTTTGGGTCCCTCATTAATAGATCTACTTACCTTAACCGTTGGCATTGAGTTATTCATGATTTTTCTAGGAACCCAAACTAATTTGTATGGACTATACTTTTTAAAAGAACATCTATAGGCATAATATCCATATTTTTTATAAAAATTATATTTATCTCATGGTGAGACATGTAATGTAGGTTCTTTAACGAAGATAGTTAGTTTTTGTTAAGTGTTACTCACAAAGCTAATTCATTCTTTTCTATGAACATGGCCCTTATTAGTAAGGTTCATGTTTAAAGATTTATTACCTATTTTAAAATTTTCTAATATTTCTTATAGTAACAAAATTTCCTTTTTAAATGACTCTAACTCTTCACATTGAGTACAAGGAGTGTTAATACATGAATTGCTAGTCATAGGTGGTGGGAATTCTTAGGGGGCGATATCTCATGCGCAGCAAAAGAATATAAAACAAAATCCCCAATTTCCCAAAGACATATTCGTCGTCCTGCGAAGATTGGAGCACAAAATTTGTAAAATAGAAAACTACATATATTAAAGATTATGTTACCTAGGGAGATTGTATATACCTAGAAGAGGGTGAAGGAGGTCAAGCGCCCTCCACTCTAGCGGTGATCCACACAGTAGGGCTATGACGATGCTCCTCAAAACTCCAAGCCTGCTCTAAGGAGAAGAAGGGGAGGAGAATAGGAGAGGCAAAACCAAAATAAGCTCTAGCCTATGAACCACTAGTTCCCTCATATTTATAGAGGTTCTTTGTCATCTTAACCCTAATGGATCCGGCCCTATTGGGTATTGGATCTCTATCCAACTGTCAAAGCCTATTAGATTAGTGGATCTCTATCCAATAATATCTCATTGGCTCTTATTGGATCTCATCTATAAGATCCAATAATTCAGGAGATTATTGGATATCCAATAAGATAGGGGCTTTGACAGATATCTCATATCCGAAACTTTACCCATCACAATGCCTACCATATGTCTGTGCCCCTCTAGGATCAATATCGACCTAGCCGTGAGTCATACCTGTCAAAACTCTTTCTAGCTCAGTAAATTATTATCTCCATAATAATTCAATCGACTCATCAACTACGGATGTACTAGGCTACTATGCCGCAGTCCCCAGATGATACTACTAGTCATATGTGCCCAACAAGCCAATCACGTGAGTGATGACACATGTGACTTGACACGAAATCTTTTTGCTTATTATATTTTGGCATTTATCATTTTATATTGACTATTGCATATATGCATGTGTATATTGTGATGTCTTTGGATCTGTGCAATGGGAATCGGATCATGATGAGATCACGATAATGAGACCAATTTACCTTTAAACACAAATCCTAAATAATCCCAATCGTAGGTTACTCGAGAGGGACATCGAGATAATCGGACAGTCTGGAATGCTATATACTCATCCATATGATGGATGCAGCTAGTCTCATAATTGCTCGTGTGGGGACACTAGAGATACAGTACATGTGCTCATTGGAGAATGAGTTCACTAATTGATCAACTTATGGAATGTTGGATGGTTGATGATGCATTATTGTCAGACAGCGATATCATAGTCCCAATGGTGTATCTAGTCCTTAGACTTGAGACACCAAGAATGTCCTATATGAGTGCTTCATTCTTTGATACCGGACTTATAGGTTTGGATGTCTCAGATCTAGTACAACTGGTCATTGGGAGTGATAGTCGATCTTACGAGGGCTATTGAGTGTCGATAGAGAATCATCTACTCTCGACATCATAAGAGGAATATCTCATGTGTTCTTGATCAAACAAATCCCTAGCTAGGGTCTGACAACACCATACTTGGTATATAGTCTCTGGGATATTAGATGGATGAGGGACTATAGGTACACGATAATTAAGGACAGATAGGTCCAATGGATTGGATTCCCCTGTATCGTCTAGGGACTACGGTGTAGTGGCCTAGTACATCTGTAGTCGATAAGTCGAGTGAATTATTATGGAGATAATAATTCACTGAGTGAGAAGGAGTTCTGATAGGTATGACTCATGGTCAGCTTGATATTGGGCCTACAGGGTCACACACATATGGTAGACGTTGCGATGAGTAAAGATTTAAATATGAGATATACGCCGGAGCCCTTAACTTATTGGATATTTAATAAGACCCTGAATTATTAGATCTTATAGATGAGATCCAATAAGAGCCCATAAGAGATTATTGGATATAGATCCACTAATCTAAGAGGCTTGGGTAGTTAGATGTAGATCTAATACCCAATAGGGGAGGATCCATTAGGGTTTGACAAGGGACCTCTATAAATAGGAGGGATTTAGTAGTTCATAGGCTTGAGTCTTTGCTTGCCACTCCTATTCTCCTCCTCCTCTCCACCTCAAAACAGGCCTGAAGTTTTGAGGAGCATCGTCGTAGCTCTACTCTATGGATCACTACTAGAAAGAAGGACGCTTGACCTCCTTCATTCTCTCATAGGGATCGGCAAGGACACAGGAATATATGATCTCCTTCGGTAATACAATTTATTCTATATACAGTTTTAAGTTTCTCAGATTTTTGTGCACCAATCATCACACGACAATAAATATCTCTTTGGGAATAGGGGATTTTCTTTTTTATTCTTCTGCTACACATGTGATGTCACCCCACGATTTCTCAATAGTGGTATCAGAGCGAGGTTGTTCGTGTTAGGAAAAGAGTCGACACTAAGAGGAGGGGGGGGGTGTGAATTAGTGCAGCGGTAAAAATTACGTCAAAACTTCATTGCGATCAAATCTATTTCCAATGAAAAACCATTTCATAAAGGTATTAACTTTGAAAGCACATGGAAGATCATAGTGGATATAAAGCAAGTAAAGTGGTTTGCAGTAAAGTAAATTACACAAGAGAAACGTAAACCAGATTTTTATAGTGGTTTGGTCATCGTGACCTACATCCACTTCGTTGATTTCTCTTTCATCGAGGCCATTGGCATCCACTATCAGTCTTCTTTCAATGGGCGAAGACCAACTACCCTTTTAAACCCCTCTTCTCCTTTTCACAGGTTTAGGAGACAACCTTTTAAAACCCCCTTTTACAAGGTATCCCTCTCACACCTCCCTTAGAACTCTCTCCAAGTTTTGGGAGGAGGGAACTCAACTTTCTAAGGTTTACAACTTTAGAATCATAGGTTTTCGCTCAATATTTCTTACTTATCTATGCAGGAATAGCTAGGGTATTTATAGCCCCCAAATGAATTCAAATTCGGAGCCCAAAATTCAAACCCTCGAAATTTCAGGGTACAGGCGGTATCACTGCCTGCATTGGGACGTACCACCGCCTACAGCCTAACACTGGGTGGTACCACCACCCAAAGAGTCTCAGAGGCTGAGTCTGGGTGGTACCACCACCCAGACTGGCAGTACCATTGCCTGACATAGTCTCCGGGACTGTGCCACGACGGTTTCACTTGTTTGGTCACTGTTTGGGCCTTTCTCTTGGCCCAACACAGCCCAAACTTGGCCCAACTATCCCCTAATTGGGGTGGCCCAATTCTAATGCCTATTATTTGCTAACTATGAATTTTAAGATATTTACTAAGCTAAACAAAGCCCATAAGTCTAGGTTTCTTCCGATGAGCTTCTAGCGATCTTCCGGTGAACTTCCGACGATCTCTGGGCAATATTTCGTGGACTCCTGGCAAGCTCCTGGACTTTATGATGATCTTCTTGGTGAGTTTGGATAAGCTTCTTTGGCAAGCTCTAGGACTTCTCGGTCAATTTAGATAGAACTTCCGACGAACTCTAAAACACCTAATGAAATCATGTTCTTGACTCCAGGATTTTAATTTTCTTTATGCCTTGTTATTGTAGTTAATCCTGCATATGTAAAAACATACTTCGATCTAGAAAATTAATACTAAACATGAATCATGTTGTCTGGCATGTCATTGGTCCTTCGACGTTTCGTCTGATTCTTCGACGCATTATCCTCTCTTGTGTCTCATTGCCCAATCGGCCAGTTGACCCCACAGCTCTGATATCCTTGGCACAATATCCGTTCTTCTTGGCCTGATGCCTGAATCTATGGACTGAAGCCTTCTGTCAATACGTTGACCGATCCTCCGGCTCGACGTCCAATTTTCTGACATGTTCCACCGGCCCAACATGATTCTTCCTGCTTTAATTGTCTCATCCTGATCGAAGCATCCTGTATCACTAAAAACATAGATCAAATCATAAGCACTTATCAATTGGTTTCATCATCAAAATATGAGATTCAACAATCTTCCCCTTTTTGATGATGACAACCAATTGATAACGGAGTTAACCTTAACTCCCCCTATCAATATGCCATATTGATAGAACCTTGAATTCAAGCTGAATTCAAGTCATTGCAAATTTCATCTTGAATATTTATAACAAGTCATCATGCATAACATGATCATACTTCTCCCCCTTTGTCACCAACAAAAAGGAGAAGTGTAACTTTCATTTGTTTGAGATACAAGTTCAATACATTGCATCATAAATCTCCAGTTTTGTAAAATTTTAGAATATGCAAGCTAGCTATTTTTGCTTCCTTTTGCAATGTGCAAGTTGCAAGTTTTGCTTCTTGAGATAGGCAAGATAGCACTTTTGCTTGATATTGCAAGATAGCATTTCTTGCTTTTGAGATGAGCAAACTAATAAGTTTTGCCTCTATGATATATATGTTTGTAATTTTTGCTTCTCTTTAGATGTGCAAGCAAACTAGCAAGTTTTTTTCCCTTACAATTTGTGAGCTAGCAAATTTTACATACATGAAAGTTGGTAAGATTTTTGCATCTTTTGAGATGAGCAATCTTCTTGCTTCTTCTTGAAGTATACAAGATAGCTAGCAAGTTAGCAAAATTTACTCCCCCTATGTCATTGTTAAATAGAATGGATGTGCACGCTAGAAATTCTTTCTCCCCTTTTGTCATTGGCAAAAAGAGGAGAATAACTAAAACAATTGTCCAATTCATCAATTTTCAAATTATGACAAAGATTAAACAACAAAAAAAATCAAGTCATGAATGTCAAAATAATTTTTCATCATAAACATTTCATCATTGCATGCATCATTATCATAAGTTAAAGTATAACATGCATAATACCAAATTATCATGTATATTTTCAAAATATAAAATGTATGATTCCAAATCATTACATCAGTATTTCAATCATCAAACTAAAAGATCAAGTCTAAAATTCAAGAGATCAAGATCATAATCCGAAAAATGCATGAGAGGAATTTATGCATTTGGAAGATCTAACATGTCTAAGTTTATTATTCAAGCTAGCAAATTTGGTTCTCTTTAAGATGCTAGCTATTTTCTTTCCCCCTTTTTATCATTGTAAACAAGAAACAAGAAGTAGACTGGAAGAATATAATTTTCACATCAATGCTCTAATTATTACCTAAGGTTTACAACCATAAATACAAAGGAATTTGCATATCATGTCATGAAAGATAATAATATCAAATCATGAATACCACAAGATATGATTTATTTAATCAAATTTTTTTTTATAAATAGCAAAAAGAAACATAGGAGATCAAATGATATAATATCTTGATTCAAGCATAAGAAATCTCAAGTTATAAATCTTGAAAATTCAAAATAAGTCTCATTCAAATTCAACACATGAAAATCATTTTCATAGTCCAAGTGATTCATAAAAGTGATATAAATAGATTCGTTAATCTCCTTTTTGGAAAAATCGGGAAGGTAGGGAAAAATAAAATTTTCAAGGAGAAACCTTTCCTCTTTTTAGTTGTTTCAATTCATGTGATTTATTTTATTTATGCCAAATAAAAATATGCATCAACATTTAAAAACCGAAAAAGCCACTTTCATTAGCGTAAAAATCGATAATCCATAAATCTCAAGAACCATCATGCATAATTTCGAAATTTATTAAGCATGATCATTATGCATGACATCAAAACATGGTTTCAAAATATTTAATATTTTCATTACATAATTACATCATTATGCATCATCAAAATTGATTTCATCAAACATAAAACATTTTCCATCAAGATCATTTTGTTTGTTGTAGTCATGCATTTTTCTTTTTAGGTGAATCTAACTTTTCATGCTTAGTTTTCCATACAAAAGTCATGCATCATCATTAAGCATGATATAAAATCTCTTAATATTTTCATTAAGACATCAAACATGGTTTCAATCAAAATCAGAAATCATCAAGATACACATTATTTCCTTAAAACATCTAGTATGATTTAAGTCTAACATTTTGTTCCTTTAGCATAACACATACAATTTTCATGATCATTACTAGAAGGATAAGCATGATTCCTAATTTTTTTTGCATTTTCATTACATTATTAAACATGCAATTTTCAAGAAAAAATTATATAATTTTCTTAAACTAAATTAAAAACAACTCATAAAAAATATCAAGTAATTTTAAAGTAAACTAAAGGAGTTTCGTTTGAGTTGTTTACCTCATTGATGAGAGTCACCAAAGTAAGGTTTGCCACTTCGTCTTCATCGATTTACTCCTCTTCTTCGGATGCACTCGTTTCGTCCCAATTTGTGTTCTTTTTAACTTTGTTTTTATTTTTTTATTATTGTTTCATGAACCTTTTAAATTTCATGAGGAGTTCAAGTTCACCATCACTTGAGATTATGCTCAAGTGTCTTCAATTGTTTATGTCCCAAATCCTTCATGTTCTTTGGATGGTTGTTCTTGAGTTCTTTACGTGCATTTACGTCATTTCATAGGTCATCAAAGACCCTATAAATTCTTCAATTGATAAATGATTCAAGTTTTTTTATTCTTGAATAGCCATTACTTTTGAATCCCAATTCTT
Organism: Musa acuminata AAA Group; assembly: GCF_036884655.1. NCBI lineage: Eukaryota > Viridiplantae > Streptophyta > Magnoliopsida > Zingiberales > Musaceae > Musa > Musa acuminata. The sequence goes on from NC_088340.1 coordinate 25,457,125, forward strand.
ATTAAGAGTGTTAGGATCGGGGTCGGCACTAAGAGGGAGGGGGGGGGGTAAATTAGTGCAGCGGTAAAATATCGTCGGTAAAATAACTTGAAAGCGTATGAAAGCGTAGTGACTAAGTAAAGTAGTTTGCAGTATGAAAATAGCAAGAATAAAATGTAAACTAGAGAACACAGCAGTTTTAGAGTGGTTCGGTCAACGTGACCTACATCCACTTTCGGCAAACTCCTCCGACGAGATCACCGGCATCCACTAGAGGCCTTCCTTCAATAGGTGAAGGCCAATCACCTTATACACCCCTCTTCTCCTTTTACCGGGTTTAGGAGACAACCCTTACAAGCACTCACTTACTCCTCTCTCAAACTAGTCTAACACTTAGAAGAGGGAGAGGAGATCACACAAGATTTTATGAACGTTTCTTTCTTTTTAAACTCTCTGTACTTGTATGCTTTAACCAGGGATGAGAGGGGCATTTATAGGCTTCAAGTTGATTCAAACTTAGAGTCCAAAACTTTCCCATCCCGGGTTCCCCGAGCACGGGCAATACTACCGCCTGCGCTAGGCGATACCACCACCTAGTGTTAGTCAACACCGACACTGCCCTAGGCGATACCATTGCCCAGGTCTAGTGGTACCACCGCATGGGGGGCAGTGCTGGGCGGTATCACCACCTAGACTAGTGGTACCACCACCTGGCACCCTATTGGGGCGGTACAACCGCCCATACTAGTGGTACCACCGCTTGACATAGTCTCGAAGACTGTGCTATGACAGTGAGACATCTTGGGATACTGTTTGGGCTTCTTATTGGGCCCAACACAGTTCTTATATGGACCTAGCTAGCCCCTAATTGGGGTGGCCCAAATCCAAGCCCAATTATGTGCTAACTACAAAATCCTAAGACATTTGCTAAGCTAAACAAGTACCTATGTCTATTCTTCCAGCGAAATTCCGGCGATCTTTCGGTGAACTTCCGGTGGAATCCCGGCAAGCTCTTGGACTTCACGATGATCGTCTTGGTGAGTTCCAATGAGCTTCTCTGGCAAGCTCCTAGACTTCTCGGCTTGTTTTGACAGAACTTCCGACGAACGTCTAGACTTCCGATGAACTCTCAAACTCCTAACGAAATTGCATCCTTGACTCTAGGACTTTATTTTGCTTCATGCCTTGCTATCGTAGTTAATCCTGCACATATAAAACACCTTTTGATCTAGACAATTAATACTAAGCATTAATCAAGTTGTCTGGCCTGTCATTGGTCCCTCGACGGTTTGTCCGATTCTTTGGCGCATAGTCTTCTCTTGCGGCCTATTGCCCAATCGGTTAGTTGACTCCGCAACTCTAATATCCTTGGCACAATATCCACTCTTATTGGCCTGTTGTCTAAATCCATGGCCCGAAGCCTTCTGTCGATACGTCGATCAATCCACCAGCTTGACCTCCAATCTCCTAACATGTTCCTCCGGCCCAACATGATTTTTCCTGCTTTAATTGTCTCATCCTGATCGAAGCATCCTACGTCACTCAAAATGCAAATTAAAACATAAACACATATCGATTGGTTTCATCATCAAAATCCGAGATTCAACAATCTCCCCCTTTTTGATGATAACAACCGATCGATGATAGAGTTATCCAAACTCCTGGAGTTTAAACAAACTCCCCCTATCAATATGCCATATTGATAGAAACTCTTGTTAGGATCAAGAGCACTAAGAGAGGGGGGGGGGGGTGAATTAGTGTAGTGGAAAACCTTCTACGACAAAAAAAGCATTCGTTCGATAAAAGTGATTTCGATAGGAAAGCCGATTCGTAAATCACATTAACTTTTGTTTAAAAAAGATGCAGTAAAGATATAAATGCAGTTTGTAGTTATGATTCAAATCTGATAGTAGGCGCAAACTGAAATATGATATTCGCACGAAGAAACTTATTTACGTCTAAATGCTGATTCGTAAATCACTTGATTAGGTGAGATGCAGTTTAAGCAAGGATATAAAGGCAGTTTGCAGTTATGATAGAAATCAAAACGTAAACGCAAACTGAAATATGATGATGCTCCTGCTGACTTCCGACAAACTCCTAGACTTGCGACGATCCACTTGGCAAGTTCCGACGAGCTTCTTTGGCATGCTCATGGACTTCTCGGATTTGTTCCCGCAGAACCTCCGACGACTGTCCGAACTTCCGTCGAACTCTCGAACTCCCAACGTGATCATTGTCTTGACTCCGGCGTAACTCCTGCTGCATGTCTTTCTTCTATCGTAGTTAATCCTGCACACTTAAAACAAAACTTCGATCGAGACAATTAATCCTAAGCAATTAACCAAGTTGTCCGGCATGTCATTGGTCCCTCGACGCTTCGTCCGATTCTTCGGCGCATCGTCCTCTCCTGCAGCCTATTGCCCAATCGGCCAGTTGACTCCGCAACTCCGATATCCTCGGCACAATACCCGCTCTTCTTGGCCCGATGCCCGAGTCCACGGCCCGAAGCCTTCTATCGAAACGTCGACCAATCCACTGGCCCGACGTCCAATTTTCTGACATGTTCCTCTAGCACAACATGATTTTCCTACTTTAATTGTCTCATCCTGATCGAAGCATCCTGTGTCACTCAAAACACAGATTAAATAATAAACATATATCAAGTAGTTTCATTATCAAAATATGAGATTCAACAATCTCCCCCTTTTTGACGATGACAACCACTTGATGACGGAGTTAAACTTAACTCCCGGAGTTTAAACAAACTCCCCCTATCAATATGCCATATTGATAGAACCTTGAATTCAAACTGAATTCAAGTCATTGCAATATTCATCATGAATACTTGCAACACATCATCAGGAACTTATGCATAAACTTATGCATAACATCATACTTCTCCCCCTTTGTCATCAACAAAAAGGAGAAGTCCAACTATTCTTTTGTTTGGAATATTAGTTTAACTTATTGCATGAAAAACATAATATCAAGTTTTATCATCATGCAGTTTTGAAGCCAGAAAATTCAGCAAATATTACATCATGCTTAGAACATTCAAGCTATCAAGTTTTAGATATGCAAGTTTTACAGCATACAAGATATCGCTTTTAGAACATGCAAGCTAATAATGTTACAACATTTTAGAACTTGCAAGCTAGCAATTTAGAGATGTTCAAGAAGGCAACTCTTGCTTCTTGAAATATGCAAGTTGCAAGCTAGCAAATTTTTGCTTCCTTTGCAATGTTTGAGCTCGCAATTTTGCTTCCATTGCAAGGTGTAAGTTTAGCATGTTTAATTTTCTTGAGATAGGCAAGATAGCACTTTTGCAATTTTTGTTTGGCAAGCTTGTGATGTTCAAGATAACAAGCTCTTTATTCTCTTTTGAGAAGTGTCATTTTTGCTTTCTTTGCACAGTGCAAGCTAGCAAAATGCCAAACTAGCAAGAGATAATGTTTTACATGAGGCAAGCAAATAATTTGGCAAGTGTTACATTTGCATCTTCTCTTTAGAGGAGTGTAATTTTTGCTTTCATCTTGAATTGTGTAAGCTAGCTAGTTTGTCTCTTTTCATGATGTCGACACTAGAAATTCTTGCTCCCCTTTGTTATTGTCAAAAAGAAGGGAAGACCCTTTTTTCAATTTTCAGATTATGACAAAGGTAAGTATCAATTTTATTTGTGCATCATTATATATTCAAATTAAAACATACACAATTTCAAAAACCTTATTTTTCATGCACGATACCGAAAAATAAATCAATCATCATTAATGCATGATTCCTAATCATCATTTATTTTGCAATATGATGGTACCAAATTTGTCAAATTACATCCTACCATACATGATCGAAACTTCTTATTTGTATACATCAAAACAAATTAATGTATATTTCATGTATTCTTATCATCACATAAGGAATATCAAGAAGAATTATTAGGTGATGAGATAAATATTTCATGAATACAAGGAAAATCATATCATAAGTGTTTCATGTATTCATATTATCACATGAAGCATACAAGACAACAATGCAAAGAAATCATGTCATGAAGAATATCAATGTGAAAATTCAGCAAAGATCACATGATACAATCGTAAAGCATAATATAATTATGCAATATATCATGAGATGATAATTTATCATATCAATGAAAGATATCAATGAGGATCAATTGTTAGGATCAATTCGTGAATACCAAAGATATGATTCATGGTTCATTAAAATTCTTCTTAACAAGTTCACGATCAAGATTCATATAGTTCATAATAAAGCAAATTGATGTACAATCATCACATAAGACATACAAGGCAAAGAAATCTTGTTATTTCTATATTATGAAATATATGATATCAAGGCTCATGATTCATTTGAAAAGATATAGCACAAAGAGCAACTTGAAACATTCTTATCAAGATCACATTTTAAAATATTCCAAAGTATCAAAATATCAATATGACACTTCATTGGATTCTAAGAAATCAAAAGACAAGTTACACTTCATTTGAAGAATTCTTTTTTTTGATAAATGTAGGGAGCATAATGAACGATCTTGATTTATAAAGAACTTCACGTTATAATTATCAAGATCATAATTTTAATAATTATTTTTTTTAGCAAAGAATTAAAAAAGCACTTTATTTTTGCATAAGAAATCTCATTGTATTATGATTTATAAATTCTTTCTCTACACATGAATCATAGGAGATATGTATGTGAAACAAATCTTTGCAAGTAAAAACACTATCATTCATATTTCAAGATAGAATTTATAAGCAGGAATCATTTCATCAAATCCATTTCAGAAAAATATTTTTCATATAATAAGTGTATGAGAAAATCCGATTGTTAGGATACCAATTGTTAAGTGAATCCAAAAATGAAATTAACACTTTCATGCATTCGGACAAGATTTTGCTATAAATTTTCAAGTTCAATCATGAAGATAAAACATGCTCATGAAATTAACACTTTCATGCATTCGGACAAGATTTTGCTATAGATTTTCAAGTTCAATCATGAAGATAAAACATGCTCATGATCATAAAAAAATTTTGTATCTAAAATACATAATTTTCAACATGTTATTAAGGCATGTAATAGTGTAAAATCATCATGGCAATTAAGTGATTTGAACATTGAATCAAGAAAGTCCGAAAAACAAGTTCATGCATTCGAGCACATTTTTGCCATAGTTTTTTAAATACACTCATGAAAATAACACATGCTTATCATCATTTAAAATCAAAACATAAGTTTCATCATAAAGCCGTCAAGACCAAACACATCAAAAATAAAACATCATGATATCACATCTATCATCAAAAGATTATCAAGAAATTCATACATAGATGTACATGCACTATGTTATTTTAATATGTTATAAAAATGATTAAACCAAAAGCATGTTAATCCGAAATGAGAGTTTCAAATCAACATTTACTTCAAAAGCTCATGCATGACATAAAATCATCAAAATATACATGCATGGATTAATCTTAAGCATTATCACATATCATATAACTATCATCCATAATGTTGCATACATCATTCAACATTTCAAAACATAACATGCATGAAACCTTAGCAATGTACTTTTCATGATCAAATTTTTAGTTCTTCAAAGATGCTAAAAAGAAAAACATGATATAATTTTTGAAAAACAGATTTTTTTTTTTTTACTATCTAAATTAAGCACTCATGAAAAACTTCAAGTAATTTCAAAATAATTCAAGAGAGTTGAGTTACTTACCTTGTAGTCGAAGCCCGTCAAAGCCCAATTCGCCGTTTCACCTTTGGAAGTTCTTGATTCATCTTTGGTTGCCTTCCTTTTCTTTGGCCTCTTCCTTCGTTCAAGTTCATTGTCTATTTTAGATTTTTGTTTAATAAACTTATTAAGATTTAGTGTTTGAAGTTCAAGTAAATCATTGTCCTCATCACTTGAGTCATCGCTCAAGTGGTATTCATTTGTCCGGAGTTCCAAATCCTTCCTGTTCTTTGGAAGGTGATTTTGTTCATCATGTTCATCATGTGCATTGTGCACCATTTCATATGTAATCAACGAACCAATTAGTTCTTCAAGTGGTAAGTTGTTTAGGTTTTTAGGTTCTTGTATTGCAGTTACTTTTGAATCCCACATCTTAGAAAGAGAACGCAAAATCTTGTTTACAAGTTCAAAATCCGAAAAATATTTTCCAAGAGCTCTTAAACTATTGACGACATCCGTGAAACGGGTGTACATGTCACCTATAGTCTCGCTTGGTTGCATTCGAAAAAGTACAAAATCATGCAATAAAATATTAACTTTCGAGTCTTTGACTCTACTAGTTCCCTCGTGCGTGATTTCAAGTGTTCGCCAAATGTCAAAAGCCATTTCGCACGTAGAAATCCGTTTGAACACATTTTTGTCCAAAGCACAAAATAAGGCATTCATAGCCTTTGCGTTTAAAGAAAAATACTTCTTCTCCAAATCCGACCATTCGTTCATCGGTTTAGAGGGAGGTTGAAAACCGTTTTCAACGATATTCCATAAAAACAAATTCATAGAAATCAAGAAAATTCTCATTCGAGTTTTCCAATAAGTGTAGTCCAATCCATTAAACAACGATGGACGAAAGACCGATAAGCCCTCTTGAAAGCCATGAAGAGCCATTTCTCTCGAGTGTAAATCCGAAATGAGAAATACCGGGCTCTGATACCAATTGTTAGGATCAAGAGCACTAAGAGGGGGGTGAATTAGTGCAGCGAAAAACCTTCTACGATAAAAAAACCGTTCGTTTGATAAAAGTGATTTCGGTAGGAAAGCCGATTCGTAAATCACTTTAACTTTTGTTTAAGCGAGATGCAGTAAAGATATAAATGCAGTTTGCAGTTATGATTCAAATCCGATAGTAGGCGCAAACTGAAATATAATATTCGTACGAAGAAACTGATTTACGTCTAAATGTTGATTCGTAAATCACTTGATTAGGCGAGATGCAGTTTAAGCAATGATATAAAGGCAGTTTGCAGTTATGATAGAAATCAAAACGTAAACGCAAACTGAAATATGATGATCGTATGAAAAAATAGATTTACGTCTAAACGCTGATTCGGAAAGTGCAAAGCTTGAAACCCGATCGTATATGCGCAGAAAGCAGTAAGCTTTAGAGGAGGTTTGTAGTAAAGATAATATGCTCAAAGTAAATGCAAACCGAGATTTAGAGTGGTTCGGTCAATCTTGACCTACTCCACTTTTGGCTTCCTCCACTAACGAGGTTACCGACGTCAACTAGAGGCCTTCCTTCAATAGGCGAAGGCCAACCACCCTTTTACATTTTCACTCCTTTTGACGGGCTTAGGAGACAACCCTTACAGAAATTTTCTCTCCTCTCTTTACAGCTCAGAACTTGGAAGAAAAGAGGGAGAAGAACTTTTGGCCTTTACAACAATTTTGAGCTCTAAAAATCACAGAACAAGATCAAGATTTCGGTGTGTGTTGTGTGCTTTCAGTGCTAAATGGGTGGGGTATTTATAGGCCCCAATCCAGTTCAAATTTGGAGCTCAAAACTGTCAATTCCCGGAATTCCGGGATCAGGCTGTTGCACCGCTTGATTGGAGCGGTTGCACCGCCTGGCAGAGCTCGAAGACTGAGCCTCTAGGCGGTGCCACCTCCTGTCAGGGGCAGTTGCACCTCATGCAAGAGCTGGAAGACCGAGGTCAGGCGGTGCAACCTCCTGACTAAGGTGGTTGCACCGCTCACCCAATGCTCGGAGACCGAGCCCAAGCGGTGCCACCTCCTGTCAGGGGAGGTTTGCACCGCCTAGTCTCACTCGGAGACTGAGCCCAAGCGGTGCCACCTCCTGGCTGGGGCGGTTGCACCTCTTGCAAGAATTCATAGTCCGAATGGGTTAATCCATTCGGCCCAATTTAGGTTTTTCAAGGGCCTAATTGCCGCAAGATTAAGTTAATGGGATCACCTCCCATTTCCAACTTAATCATTGTGCTAACTACGATATTTCCTAAGACATTTACTGCAACTTGCTCCGGTGCGTCAATCGCTTCTTCCGGTGAGCTTCCGTCGAACTTTCGTCGATCATCCGATGAACCCTCGGTGATGCTCCTGCGGACTTTCGGCAAACTCCTGGACTTGCGACGATCCACTTGGCGAGTTCCGATGAGCTTCTTTAGCAAGCTCATGGACTTCTCAGATTTGTTCCCGCAAAACCTCCGACGACTGTCCGAACTTCCGTCGAACTCTCGAACTCCCAACGTGATCATTGTCTTGACTCCGGCGTAATTCCTACTGCATGTCTTTCTTCTATCGTAGTTAATCCTGCACACTTAAAACAAAACTTCGATCGAGACAATTAATCCTAAGCAATTAACCAAGTTGTCCGGCATGTCATTGGTCCCTCGATGCTTCGTCCGATTCTTCGGCGCATCATCCTCTCCTACAGCCTATTGCCCAATCGGCCAGTTGACTCCGCAACTCCGATATCCTTGGCACAATACCCGCTCTTCTTGGCCCGATGCCCGAGTCCATGGCCCGAAGCCTTCCGTCGATACGTCGACCGATCCACCGGCCCGACGTCCAATCTTCTAACATGTTCCTCTAGCACAACATGATTTTCCTGCTTTAATTGTCTCATCCTAATCGAAGCATCCTGCGTCACTCAAAACGCAGATTAAATCATAAACATATATCAAATAGTTTCATCATCAAAATACGAGATTCAACAACTCTTGGATTCAAAAATCCAAGCAACATATCATAATCAAATCATGCATGACATCAACATACATCTCTGCCTTTATCATTAACAAAAAGGAGAAGTTCCACTTTCTAGGTGTTTGACATAACAGTTTCAAATCGTTACATAATAAATCTTCAAGTTCTACCATCATGCAATTTTACTATCATCATAGATATACAAGGTAGTAAGATAGCAATTTCTACAACATACAAGCTAGCAAAATTTTGAAAGCAAATGCAAGATAGCTTCTTGTTGAAGTGTGCAAGCTAGCGATTCTTACTTCCTATTGCAATATGCAAGTTGCAAGTTTTGCTTCTTGAGATAGGGAAGATAGTACTTTTGCAATTTTTGTTTCTTAAGATAGGCAAGCTAGTGATGTTCAAGATAGCAAGCTCTTTCTTCTCTTTTGAGAAGTGCCATTTTTGCTTCCTTTGCAAAGTTCAAGCTAGCAAAATTTTGTTTCATTCGTGAATTGTTCAAGTTAGCATCTTTCTCTTTGAGATGTGCATATTAGCAAATCTTTCTCCTCCTTTGTCATTGTCAAAAAGAAGGGAAGAATATAATTTTGTATCTCTTTTTCCCTTTACAATAATTTTCAAATCATGACAAAGGTTTTGAAACACAGATTTTGATGATGAAGTCAATTGTCATTTGTTCTCTAATCTATATGTTGAGATAAGTGTGCAGGATTAACTACAATGAAAGTAAAACATGCAGCAGGAGTTGCGCCGGAGTCAAGACAATGATCACGTTGGGAGTTCGAGAGTTTGACGGAAGTTCGGACAGTCGTCGGAGGTTCTGCGGGAACAAATCCGAGAAGTCCATAAGCTTGCCAAAGAAGCTCGTCGGAACTCCCCAAGTGAATCATCGCAAGTCCAGGAGTTTGCCGGAAGTCCGCAGGAGCATCACCGAGGGATCATCGGATGATCGACGGAAGTTCGCCGGAAGAAGCGATTGACGCACCGGAGCAAGTTGCAGTAAATGTCTTCGTAAAAATTGTAGTTAGCACAATGATTAAGTTGGAAATGGGAGGTGATCCCATTAACTTAATCTTGGGGCAATTGGGCCCCTGAAAAACCCAAATTGGGCTGAATGAATCAACCCATTCGGACCCTGATTTCTGCCAGGCTGTTGAACCGCCCAAGGCAGGAGGTTGCACCGCCTGGGCTCAGTATCCAAGCGAGACTGGGAGGTGCAACCGCTCCAGCCAGGCGGTGGCACCGCCTGGGGCTCAGTCTCCGAGCGAGATTGGGCGGTGCAACCTCCCCTAACAGGAGGTGGCACCGCTTGATCTCGGTCTTCGAGCTCTGCCAGGCAGTGAAACCACCTCAGTCAGGAGGTGCAACCGCCTGAGCTCAGTCTTCGAGCTCTGTCAGGAGGTGCAACCGCCCCTGACAGGAGGTAGCACCACCCAGAAGCTCAATCTTCGAGCTCTGCCAAGCGGTGCAACCGCTCCAGTTAGGAGGTGCAACCGCCTGATCCCGGAATTCCGGGAATTGATAGTTTTTAGCTCCAAATTTGAATTGGGTTGGGGCCTATAAATACCCCACCCATTCACCACTGAAAGAGCAATGAACAAACACCGAAATCTTGATCTTTTTCTGTGATTCTTAGAGCTCAAAATTGTTGTAAAGGCCAAAAGTTCTTCTCCCTCTGTTCTTCCAAGTTCTGAGTTGTAAAGAGAGGAGAGAAAATTCTGTAAGGGTTGTCTCCTAAGCCCGTCAAAAGGAGTGAAACTGTAAAAAGGCAGTTGGCCTTCGCCTTTTGAAGGAAGGCCTCTAGTTGACGTCGGTGACCTCGTCGGTGGAGGAAGCCAAAAGTGGAGTAGGTCAAGATTGACCGAACCACTCTAAATCTCGGTTTGCATTTACTTTGAGCATATTATCTTTACTGCAAACCTCCTCTAAAGCTTACTGCTTTCTACGCATATACGATCGAGTTTCAAGCTTTGTACTTTCGAATCAGCGTTTAGACGTAAATCTATTTTTTCGTACAATCATCATATTTCAGTTTGCATTTACGTTTTGATTTCAATCATAACTGCAAACTGCCTTTATATACTTGCTTAAACTACATCTCGCCTAATCAAGTGATTTACGAATCAGCATTTAGACGTAAATCAGCTTCTTCGTACGAACGTCGTATTTTAGTTTGCACTTACACTCTGGTTTTCATCATAACTGCAAACTGCCTTCATAGATTGATTTTAACGTCATCTCGCTTGATCTTAAGTTAAAGTAATCTTAGAATCGGCTTTCACACCGAAATCGTTTTTATCGTTTGAACGTGCTTTATCGTTGTAAGATTTCCGCTGCACTAATTCACCCCCCTCTTAGTTCTCTTGATCCTAACAATTGGTATCAGAGCAGGGTTAACTCTCTAACGGATTAAAACCCAAGAGAGATGGTATATGCCGGAAACCAAGAGAGCCATTCTATTACACGTCCACCCATGTTCAATGGGACGGACTACACCTATTGGAAGACCCGAATGAGGATCTTTCTTATTTCTATGGATTTTGAACTTTGGAATCTTGTCGAAAACGGATTTTCGAAGCCTTCTCTTCCAATGATCGATTGGAATGAATTGGAGAAAAAGGCTTTTGCTATTAATGCAAAGGCTATGAATGCCTTATTTTGTGCACTTGATAAAAACGAGTTTAACCGTGTTTCGACTTGTGAAACTACATTTGATATTTGGCACACACTCGAAGTGACTCACGAAGGCACAAGTAGAGTGAAAGAGTCAAAAATCAATCTTCTGTTACATTCTTTCGAACTTTTCCGGATGAAATTGAGTGAAAACATTGGCGACATGTTTACCCGTTTCACGGATGTCGTCAACGGTCTAAAAGGACTCAGAAAAAGTTTTTCGGATTTTGAGCTCGTAAATAAGATTCTAAGATCCCTTCCTAAGAGTTGGGATCCTAAAGTCACTGCTATTCAAGAGGCAAAATATCTAAGCAACTTCCCTCTTGAAGAACTAATCGGGTCATTAATGACCTACGAGATGACTTGCAAAGCTCATGAAGAGCAAGAAGACATCCTTCCGAAGAACAGGAAGGATATGGCACTTAAAACTTCAGAAGACCACTTGAGAGAAAACTCAAGTGATGAGGACTATGATGATGACTTGGCACTTCTAACAAGAAAATTTAAAAAATTTATTAAAAGAAACAAGTTTAAGAATGGGACAAAAAATAAATTTGAACCCAAGAAGGACCATGTTATTTGCTATGAGTGCAAGAAGCCGGGACACTACAAAAGTGATTGTCCCCAAGTCAAGAAGAGAACATCAAAGAAGAAGGCACTCAAAGCAACATGGGATGACTCGAGCGCGTTCGAAGAAGAGAAGTCCAACACCGAGCAAGTTGCTCATTACGCCTTAATGGCCATCGGAGAGGAGGTAACAAATTTAATAGATGCAGATTTATCATTTGATGAATTATTAAATGCCTTTCATGACTTATTTGATGAATGCAAGATTATTAGTAGAAAATACAAATTGCTAAAAAAGGAGCATGATAGTCTTACTTGTAATTTTGATAAGTTAAAAACTGAATATCATGATAGTTTAAGTTCATGCATAAAATGCCATGATCTAGAAACTCTCCAAAAGGAAAACTTGCTACTTAAGGACACCTTGAAGAAATTTGAGGTTGGTAGCAAGTCATTGAACATGATCCTTGCAAACAAGGGTCACATTCCCAAAAGAAGTAGAATTGGATTTGTGAGAAGTCCTCACCAAAATCCAACCACCTTCATAAAAAGCCCCATCTTACATGTTCGACACCAAAGCAAATGCAACTTTTGTTGCAAACTTGGACACAAAACGCATTATTGTCCATTCAAGAAAATTAGTCCGAATAAATTAATTTGGTTTCCTAAAGGAACCATGATAAATTTTATGCAACATGATAAACAATGTAGATCTATTTCTGAGACACCCAAAAGCAAATGGGTACCTAAAAATCATCCTTTCTTGAAAAGACATAAAAAATTATAAGCTGGAGCTAGAAATAATATTCTGCTACTTGGATTCTCGATATTCATGACCCAAGATCCAAAAATAACTCGCAATGCTCTCTGGCCTAAATAACAGATAAAGATTAGAAATCACAAATGTGATTTAGATACAATCCTATTTGATTTTTCAGAATTAGAAACGCATGATTCTCAATTCACATATCCTCTGGATTTTCGAACCCATCAATTTCATTCGTTCATAACTTTCGAATCCAACTCTATATCATGAACTGACTAAGTTTGTCATGAACTTGCAAGGCTTACCAACTTGAACAAACTGTCACAAACATGTGTACGACATTGAGAGTATGCACGTTAAAAGATCTATCTTGATCGTGCAAAAGTTCTTGTCTTAAAAAGAAAACTCTTACGTAATTACGTAAGTAAAGTTGATTGCTCTGAATGAAAATTCTTCTCAAGACAAAAACTCTCAAATCAGATCACACTGCGATCAGAACAAGTGCTCACCGCCTGCAGGCGGTGGCACCGCCCCAGCTAGAGGTAGCACCTCCGGCTGTCACGTGTTGCAAGCGGTTGCACCGCCCCAGCCAGAGGTGCAACCGCCCGTAACTCTGCCCTTTTTAACCCAAGCTAGGGCCGGTGGTGAAACCGACCCCAACTCACTCCCTTCCCCTCTTTACTCTTCCAAAGCTCCTCCATCCTCATTTCTCCCCTCATAGCATCCCAAATACCCCTCATTTAGTAGAAGATTTTGATCTCACCCTTTTCGATTCAAAATACCATGCTGAAAAGTTTTCCTCTTTCGAACTTAGGAGTGTCAATAAAGGAAAATATGTAGATTTAAATGAACTAAGAGACTTAGAGACAATCCAATAGTTTGCAAACTTAGATCTACTCCCTATTTTGTAAATTAATGAACCCATCTATCCAAGACTTGTTAGATTGTTTTACAACAACATACAAATAGATGAAGAAGAAAGAATGTCTACCTATCTTTTAGGACAACACATCTCCATTACGGATAAATTCATTTGCGACATGATAGGCATTCCCATAAAAAGTAGAGGACTTTACTTTAGAGGATCATGGGATGATGAAACTGTTAGAACAACATATGTTGAAGCCTTAGGAACAATTTTTGCCAATCCCAACTTAGCATTTGTCCCTAAAAGTTGTGAACATCTACTACCTCTAAACACTAAGGTACTTCATCATATCCTAACTAGCATCATTCTCCCTAAACAATACCATCATGATGAAGTAAGCCAATTAGAATTAGGAACTATGTATTTTATCATGAAAGGACATGACATCTGTCTTGGTTATCTTATCCAACAAAACATGTTAGAACTATCTAAGAAAGACATGATGCTCCCATATGGTGGTATAATCACTAGAATAATGAAAGCCTACGATATTCTAATACCACCGGAAGAAGAAGTAATAAAAGTAGATAGGTTTAGCATAATAAATAAAAATCTACTTCACCGATTAAGATGTTTTTATAGAAACGGTAACTGGGTTAGAATGCCTAGAAGAACCGATCCCCCTTAACCTGAACCAGAACCGGAAACACTATTCTTTAGGGGTACCCAATCTCCTCCGATCTGTCCCTTTGAGGAAACACATCCATTTCAGTAAACTCATACATCATCTGTCGAAGATATTGGGATTCGGATAGACCGATTCGAACAAAGACAAGAACGGCTTGAACATCGACAAGATCAAATCCTATCTGAGCTGCAGCAAATTCATCGACAATTTGACTCTTTATTTAGGCACTTTAATTTTTCACCTCATGAATGAGCTTGTATGAACACAATCATCTGTTGTTATTGTAAACTCCTTATGTTACTCACCTTGATGGGCTTTGCCTTGATCCTTGATATGGTTACCTGATATATTTTGTGAGCATATGCAGAGTTGCAAACATCTCTCACTGTTTATCTCAGATTTTACATTGAAACTAAATGTTTTGAAAACCTTGTGCCTTGATTTTCATGATAAATATAATTTGAGAAAGTGATATACCAATGCAGTTGATAAGTCATGACATTGCCATTATATTGATACTAAACATCAACTAGCTGATATTTTTACAAAACCTCTAAGTGAAGAGCAATTTGATTTCATAAAAAGAGAATTAGGAATATTGATGTGTCCGAATACATAAACTAGTTAAAATTATTTTTCGGACTTTAATGAATGATCAAATCACTTTATTGCCATTACATGCCTAAATAACATGTTGGAAATTATGTGTTAAATACAAAAATGTTTTGTCTTCATGATTGTATTTGAAAATATGTAGCATAGTCTTGTCCGAATGCATGAAAGAGTTCATTTCATTTTCGGATTCGCTTAACAATTGGAATGCTAAAAATCAGATTTTCTCATACACTCTTATGAAAAATATTTCTTTTGAAATGCATTTGATGAAATAATTCCTGCTTATGAATTCCATCTTGAAATATGGATGATAGTATTTTTACTTGCAAAAAAGCTGTTTCACACACATATCTTGACTCAAAGTAAACTCACAAATAGCTGGTATCACAAATGGCTTTCCTCCTTCATGCAAAAAGATTATAACAAAAAAAAGGAAGAAGTATTCAAAGCAATCTACGTATCATGCCTTCCTTTATATGCTTGATAATTTGCTCATATTGTTCCGCTGGTATCACAATTACCATGCTTTTTGTTGATGACAAAAGGGGAGAAATATATGAATTGATACTATAAACACTGATGCTATGCTTGCATCACCAAGAGATATATGAACAGATGCTATGATTTGTATCGTGTCAAGATATCAAACAAAAAAACTTGCATCAAAATTCTACGAGTTGATATCTTACCATGTGATGAAATGCAATACTTGCTACAATATTTGAAATGTGTACATCATGTAATGATATCAAAATCTTACTTCGCAGTTTTACATGTTGATATCTTACAATATGATGAATTGCTACTATTACTATCATTCAAACTTGTTATATTTGAAAATGAATGTCAAGCCTTGACAACATCTTCAGAGAGATACATCATGATGGAAATCATGATGGGAGTATTGATAAGTTCAAATGATTTTAACTTATCAATATGTCTCTTGAATTCTTAGGTTTTGAATTCAAGAATGACTTATCTCAAGTATGGCATATAGACAGGGGGAGTTAAGGTTAACTCCATTATCAATTGATTGTCATCATCAAAAAGAGGGAGATTGTTGAATCTTGGTTTTTGATGATGAAGTCAATTGTCATTTGTTATCTAATCTATATGTTGAGATAAGTGTGCAGGATTAACTACGATGAAAGTAAGACATGCAGCAGGAGTTGCGCCGGATTCAAGACAATGATCACGTTGGGAGTTCGAGAGTTTGATGGAAGTTCGGACAGTCGTCGAAGGTTCTGCGGGAACAAATCCGAGAAGTCCATAAGCTTGCCAAAGAAGCTCGTCGAAACTCGCCAAGTGAATCGTCGCAAGTCCAGGAGTTTGCCGGAAGTCCGTAGGAGCATCACCGAGGGATCATCGGATGATCGACGGAAGTTCGCCGGAAGAAGCGATTGACGCACCAGAGCAAGTTGCAGTAAATGTCTTAGTAAAAATCGTCATTAGCACAATGATTAAGTTGGAAATGGGAGGTGATCCCATTAACTTAATCTTGGGGCAATTGGGCCCCTGAAAAACCCAAATTGGGCCGAATGGATCAACCCATTCGGACCCTGATTTCTACCAGGCGGTTGAACCGCCCAAGGCAGGAGGTTGCACAGCCTAGGCTCAGTCTCCGAGCGAGACTGGGAGGTGCAACCGCTCTAGCCAGGCGGTGGCACCGCCTGGGGCTCAGTCTCCGAGCGAGACTTGGCGGTGCAACCTCCCCTGACAGGAGGTGGCACCGCTTGAGCTCGGTCTTCGAGCTCTGCCAGGCGGTGCAACCACTTTAGTCAGGAGGTGCAACCGCCTGAGCTCGGTCTTCGAGCTCTGTCAGGAGGTTCAACCGCCCCTGATAGGAGGTAGCACCGCCAAGAAGCTCAGTCTTCGAGCTCTGCTAGGCGGTGCAACCGCTCCAGTCAGGAGGTGCAACCGCTTGATCCCGGAATTCCGAGAATTGACAGTTTTGAGCTCCAAATTTGAACTGGGTTGGGGCCTATAAATACCCCACCCATTCAGCACTGAAAGAGCAATGAACAAACACCGAAATCTTGATCTTTTTCTGTGATTCTTAGAGCTCAAAATTGTTGTAAAGGCCAAAAGTTCTCCCTCCGTTCTTCCAAGTTCTGAGTTGTAAAGAAAGGAGAGAAAATTCTGTAAGGGTTGTCTCCTAAGTCCGTCAAAAATAGTGAAACTGTAAAAGGGTGGTTGGCCTTCGCCTTTTGAAGGAAGGCCTCTAGTTGACGTCGGTGACCTCGTCGGTGGAGGAAGCCAAAAGTGGAGTAGGTTAAGATTGACCGAACCACTCTAAATCTCGGTTTGCATTTACTTTGAACATATTATCTTTACTGCAAACCTCCTCTAAAGCTTATTACTTTCTGCGCATATACGATCGGGTTTCAAGCTTTGCACTTTCGAATCAGCGTTTAGACGTAAATCTGTTTTTTCGTACGATCATCACATTTCAGTTTGCATTTACGTTTTGATTTCAATCATAACTGCAATCTGCCTTTATATACTTGCTTAAACTGCATCTCGCCTAATCAAGTGATTTACGAATCAGCATTTAGACGTAAATCAGCTTCTTCGTACGAACGTCGTATTTCAGTTTGCACTTACACTCTGGTTTTCATCATAACTGCAAACTGCCTTCATAGATTGATTTTAACGTCATCTCGCTTGATCTTAAGTTAAAGTAATCTTAGAATCGGCTTTCACACTGAAATCGTTTTTATCGTTCGAACGTGCTTTATCGTTGTAAGATTTCCGCTGCACTAATTCACCCCCCCTCTTAGTGCTCTTGATCCTAACAAAAGGAAAATAGCATAGATGAAAATTGAAGTAATGAATGTCAAATCAATTATTTTATCATGAATATTTCATCATTGCATTCATCATTATCATAAGTTAAAGTATTGCATGCATAACACCAAATCATTATTTATAATTACATCAATATTCATTATGAAAACAATAAATTTGTACTATAGACAATCTCATGTTTTATCATTCGAGCTAGCATATATTTTTGTTCTCTTTTGCAATGTGCAAGCTAACAATTTCCTTTTTATTTTATAACAATGATTCAATCATATCATGTGATAAACAAATCATAATTACAAAGGAGTATTGAATAAAAAAAAATTAATTTATGCATAAAATGTTCCAAGCATCAATGTACATTTTCTCAAATTGTGAGTATCGAAAAATCAAGAGAAAACAACTTACGATTCATTTTGAAAAATATTCTCTTAGATTAAATGAGAGAATCATGATTAACAATCTTGATTTCAATAAAGTTTCAAAAATATAATTATCAAGATCATAAATACTAAATGACCATGAACCATTCCTACAAATCTCCTTTTAAATAGAAAACAATCTTGATTCATTCAATAGAGAATTTAAATTATAATTGCAAGAAATCACGATCAAGCTCATTCAAATTCAAATCAACAAAATCATCAAAATATCAACATTAAAAAGACACAAACAACTTTATCAATCTCTTAGTGAAAAATTGATAAGATAGAGAAAAAGAAATTAAAAAAAAAATACTTTTCTCTTTTTGTTTCAAATTATTGATTGATTTCATATATGCATGTTCTTTTGTTTTATGCCAAATCCATGCATCATTCATTAACGTCGAAAAAGAACTTTCAAAAGATCGCAAAGTTCGATAATCACAAAAATCATCAAGATCAATAAACCATAATTCTTAAAAATCATCATGCAAAATTTTAAAATTTAAATTTATTAAGCATGATCTCAAATTACATTATTTCATCAAGCATGATTTCGTAAAGTATTTTCAATTAAATACGAAGATCATCAAGATACATATTATCACTTTAACACAAAAAAAAATCTAGCATGATTAAGTCTAATTTTTTGTTCCTTTTTCATATGTAATTTTTATGATTATTTTTAAAATTACTAGCATGATAAGCATGATTCCTAATTTTTTTATATTTTCATTATATTATGTAATTTAAAAAAAAAATTTAATTTTCTTAAACTAAATTAAAAATAAGTCATGAAAAGTATTATGTAATTTTAAAATAAACTAAAGGCGTTTTGATTACCTCAACATCAAAAGTCGTTATGGCGTAGTTTGTCACCTCGCCTTAATTTTCTCCTCGTCTTCGAAGGAGCTCGATTTGTCTTTTGGCAACTTCTTCTTGCATTCATAGCAAGTAGTTCTGTTCTTTTTATTCTTTAATTTTTGTTTCATTAACTTTTTAAATTTCTTAGTGAGTTAATGTTCATGTTCACCATCACTTGAGCTTATGCTCGAGTGGTCTTCAAATGTTCTCAGTTCAAAATCCTTCTTGTACTTTGGAAGGTAGTTCTCAAGTTCTTTACGTGCATTGCACGTCATTTCATAGGTCATTAAAGACCCTATTAGTTCTTCGATAAAAAAAAATTTAAATTTTTTGATTTTTGAATAGTGATTACTTTTGAATCCCAAGTTTTAGAAAGTGAGCCCAAAATCTTGTTAACGAGTTTAAAAATCGAAAAGCTTTTACCAAGTGCTTTTAGACTATTGATAACATCCGTAAAACGGGTGTACATGTCTCCAATAGTCTCTCTTGGTTCCATACAAAACATCTCAAAATCGTGCATCAAAAGGTTAATCTTAGAATCTTTAACTCTATTCGTGCATTCGTGTGTGATTTTGAGAATATACCAAATATAGAAGGCCATTTCGCACAAAGAAACCCGATTAAATTCATTTTTATCTAAGGTGCAAAATAGAGCATTCATAGCTCTAGCATTTAAAGAAACATCTTCTTCTCCAAATCATTCCAATCTTTCATTGGAAGAGAAGACCTTTTAAAACTGGATTCGACAATGTTCCATAAGTACAAATCGAAAGAAAGCAAAAAAACTCTCATTCGAGTTTTCCAATAAGTGTAGTCCATCCCATTGAAAAAGGGAAGATGAATAAAAGAGTGACCCTCTTGAAAGCCATAAAAAGCCATTTCTCTTGGGTGTTAAACCAAATAAGAAATCACGAGGCTCTGATACTAATTATTAGGATCGGGGTCGGTACTAAGAGGGGGGGTGAATTAGTGCAACGGTAAAATATCATCGGTTTAAAAACTTTCGTACAATAAAAACTGATTTCAATGTAATCCAATTTTGAAAGCTTAATAACTTGGAAGCGTATGAAAGCGTAGTGACTAAGTAAAGTGGTTTGCAGTATGTAAATGGCAAAAATAAAATGCAAACCAGAGAACACATCAGTTTTAGAGTGGTTCGGTCAACGTGACCTACATCCACTTTCGACAAACTCCTCCGATGAGATCACTAGTGTCCACTAGAGGCCTTCCTTCAATAGGTGAAGGCCAATCACCTTTTACACACCTCTTCTCCTTTTACCGAGTTTAGGAGACAACCCTTACAAGAACTCACTTACTCCTCTCTCAAACTAGTCTAATACTTAGAAGAGGGAGAGGAGATCACACAAGATTTTAGCAGCGTTTCTTTCTTTCTAAACTCTCTATGCTTGTATGCTTTAACCAGGGATGAGAGGGGTATTTATAGGCTTCAAGTTGATTCAAACTTGGAGCCTAAAACTTTCCCATCCCGGGTTCCCCGGGCATGGGCGATACTACCGCTTACGTTGGGCGGTACCACCACCCAGTGTCAGTCGACACTAACACTGTCCTAGGCGATACCACTGCCTAGGTCTAGTAGTATCACCGCCTAGGGGGTAATGCTGGGTGGTACCACTGCCTAGCACCCTGCTAGGGGTGGTACAACCACCCAGACTATGGTACCACCGTTTGACATAGTCTCGAAGATTGTGCCACGATGGTGAGACTTCTTGGGGCACTATTTGGGCTTATTATTGGGCCCAACATAGTTCTTACATGGGCTTAGCTAGCCTCTAATTGGGTTGGCCCAAATCCAAGCCCAATTACATGCTAACTACGAAATCCTAAGATATTTGCTAAGCTAAACAAGTCCTTATGTTTATTCTTCCGGTGAGCTTCCGACGATCTTCCGGTGAACTTCCGGCGGACTCCCGGCAAGCTCCTGGACTTCACGATGATCTTCTTGGTGAGTTCCGATGAGCTTCTCTAGCAAGCTCCGAGACTTCTCGGCTGGTTCCGACAAAACTTCCAACGAACGTTCGGACTTTCGACAAACTCTCGAACTCCCAACGAAATCGCGTCCTTGATTTTGGGACTTCATTTTGCTTCATGCCTTGCTATCATAGTTAATCCTGCATATGTAAAACACACTTCGATGTAAACAATTAATACGAAGCATTAATCAAGATGTCCGGCATGTCATTGGTCTCTCGACGCTTCGTCCGATTCTTCAGCGCATCGTCCTCTCTAGCGGCCTATTGCCCAATCGGCTAGTTGACTCCGCAACTCTGATATCCTTGGTGCAATATTTGCTCTTCTTGGCCTGATGCTTGAATCCATGGCCTGAAGCCTTCTGTCGATACGTCGACCGATACACCAGCCCGATGTCCAATCTTCTGACATGTTCCTCCAGCCCAACATAATTTTTCCTGCTTTAATTGTCTCATCCTGATCGAAGCATCCTGCATCACTCAAAACATAGATTAAAATATAAACACATATCGATTGGTTTCATCATCAAAATCCGAGATTCAACAAAGAGAACGTAAAATTTTGTTTACAAGTTCAAAATTCGAAAAACTTATACCAAGTGCTTTTAAACTATTGACGACATCCGTAAAATGGGTGTACATGTCAATAACGGTTTCACTTGGCTTTATTCAAAAAAGTTCAAAATCATACATTAAAAAGTTGATTTTCGAATCTTTAACTTTGCTAGTGCCTTCATGTGTGATTTCGAGAGTATGCCAAATTTCGAAAGTCGTTTCGCACATAGAAATTCGATTAAACTCGTTTTTGTCTAAGACTCAAAATAAGGCATTCATAGCCTTTACATTTAAAGAAAATGTCTTCTTCTCCAAATCATTCCAATGGTTCATTGGAAGGGAAGATATTCAAAAAGCATTTTTAATAATATTTCATAAGTTTAAATACAAAGAAAGCAAGAAAACTATCATTCGAGTTTTTCAATATGTATAGTCCATCCCATTAAGAGAGTGACCCTCTTGAAAGCTGAAATGAACCATTTCTCTTGGGTGTTAAACTAAATAAGAAATCATGAGACTCTGATACCAACTGTTAGAAAAAGAGTCGGCACTAAGAGGAGGGGATGAATTAGTGTAGCGGTAAAAATTACGTTGGTACAAAACTTCATTGCGATTAAATCCGTTTCCGATGAAAAACCATTTCATAAAGGTATTAACTTTAAAAGCATACGGAAGAGCATAGTGGATGTAAAGTAAATAAAGTAGTTTGCAGTAAAGTAAATTGCATAAGAGAAACGCAAACCAGATTTTTATAGTGGTTCGGTTGTCGTGACCTACATTCACTTCGCCAATTCCTCTTATATCGGGGCCACTAGCATCTACTATCGGTCTTCTTTCAATGGGCAAAGACCAACTACCTTTCTACATCTCTCTTCTCCTTTTCATAGGTTTAGGAGATAACATTTTACAACCCTCTTTTACAAGGTATCACTCTTACACCTCCCTTAGAACTCTCTCTAAGCTTTGGGAGGAGGGAACTCAATTTTCTAAGGTTTCCAACTTTAGAATCACAGAGTTTTGCTTAATATTTCTTATTTATCTATGCAGGAATATCTAGGGTATTTATAGGCCCCAAATGGATTCAAATTTGGAGCCCAAAATTCAAAACCCCGAAATTTTAGGGTACTAGCGGTACCACCGTTTGCACTAGGCGGTACCACCGCCTGTAGCCTGATAGTGGGCAGTACCATCGCCCAGACTGGCAGTACCACTACTTAGACAGCCTTGGAGACTGAGTTTGGGTGGTACCACTGCCTAGATTGGCGGTACCACCACCTGACATAGTCTCCGAGACCGTGCCACGACGGTTTCACCTGTTTGGTCACTGTTTAGGCCTTTCTATTAGCCCAACACAACGCAAACTTGGCCCAACTGTCCCCTAATTGGGTTGGCCCAATTCTAATCCCTATTATGTGCTAACTATGAATTTTAAGATATTTACTAAGCTAAACAAAATCCGTAAGTCTAGGTTTCTTCCGGCAAGCTTCCGGTGATCTTTTGGCGAACTTCCAACGATCTCTCGGCAATGTTTTGCGGACTCCCGGTAAGCTCCTAGACTTCATTATGATCTTTTTGGTGAGTTTGATGAGCTTCTTTGGCAAGCTCTAGGACTTTTTGATTATTTTTTATAAAACTTCCGACGAACGTCCGGACTTCCGATGAACTCTCGAACTCCTAATGAAATCACGTTCTTGTCTTCGGGACTTCATTTTGCTTTATGCATTGCTGTCATAGTTAATTCTGCACATGTAAAAACACACTTCGATCTAGACAATTAATACTAAGCATGAATCATGTTGTCCGACATGTCATTGGTCCATTGACGCTTCGTCTGATTCTTCGTCACATCGTCTTCTCTTGTGGCCTGTTGCCCAATCGGCTAATTAACTTCATAACTCTGATATTCTTAGCATAATATCTACTCTTCTTGGCCCGATACCTAAACAATGGCCCGAAGCCTTTTGTCGATACGTCGACCGATCCTCCGACTCGACGTCCAATCTTTTGACATGTTCCACTGGCCCAACATGATTCTTTTTGCTTTAATTATCTTATCCTGATCGAAGCATCCTGTATCACTAAAAACACAGATCAAATCATAAATACTTATCAATTATTTTTATTATCAAAATATGAGATTCAACAATCTCCCCCTTTTTTATGATGACAACCAATTGAAGTCCGGATGTTTGTCGGAAGTTCTGTTGGAACCAATTGAGAAGTCTAGGAGCTTGCCAAAGAAGCTCGTTAAAACTCACCAAGAAGATTGTTGTGAAGTCCAGGAGCTTGCCGGGAGTCTATTGGAACATTGTTAAGAGATCGTCGGAAGTTTGCCGAAAGCTCACCGGAAGAAACTAGACTTACAGACTTATTTAGCTTAGGAAATGTCTTAGAATTCGTAGTACATAATTGGGATTAGAATTGGGCCAACCCAATTAGGAGCCAATTAGTCTCATGTAAGAATTATGTTGGGCCCAATAAAAAGGCCCAAATAGTACCCCAAGAGGTGACACCATCGTGGCATACTCTCCGAGACTATGTCAAGCAGTGGTATCGCCGGTCTGGGCGATGGTGCCACCCAGACATAGCCTCCGAGAGGTTGCAGGTAGTGGTACCACTAGTTTGGGCAGTGGTACCACCCAACACAGCCTCCCAAGCGGTGGTACCGCCTAGTGTAGTGTTAGTGTCAGACTGACACTAGCAATGGTACCGCCCAGCACAGGTGGTGGTACCGCCCGAACCTAGGAAACCCAGGATAAAATGTTTTAAGGCTCCATGTTTGAATCAACTTGAGGCCTATAAATACCTCTCTCATCCCTAGTTAAACTACACAAGCACAGAGAGTTTAAAAGTGAAGAAATGCTGTTGCAATCACTTGAGAAATCTCCTCCTCTAATCTAAGTTTAGAATTCTGTTTAGGAGGAGTGAGTGCTTGTAAGGGTTATCTCCTAAACCCGGTAAAAGGAGAATCGAGTTGTAAAAGGTGGTTGGTCTTCACCTATTGAAGGAAGACCAATAGTCGATGCCGGTGGCCTCAACGGAAGAGGAATCAACAGAGTGGACGTAGGTCACGACGACTGAACCACTATAAAAATCTGGTTTGCATTTCTCTTATGCAATCTACTTTACTGTAAACCACTTTACTTGCTTTACATCCACTATGCTCTTCCGTATGCTTTCAAGTAAACACCTTCCGAGATCATTTTTTTAATCGTACGAAGATTTTACAAAACCAATGCTTTTTAATTATGCAATTTACATTACTGCAAATCTCTTTAATCTTCTCTTACACTTTTACGAAAAGCTTTTAAGTTCAAATTCTCTCTGAAATGGATTGAATCAATACCATTTTTGTCAGAATCAATTTTAATCAAAACAAAGTCTTTCGAAATCGTGAAAGTTTTGCACTGCACTAATTCCCCCCCCCCCCCCCTCTTAGTGCCGCTCTTGATCTTAACAATTGGTATCAAAGCCTCGTTATTTCTCATTTGGTTTAACACCCAAGAGAAATGACTCATTTAGACTTTCAAGAGGGTCACTCTCCCATTTGTCCTCCCTTGTTTAATGGGATGGACTATACATATTGGAAAACTCGAATAAGTAAAAAATATTGAGCAAAACTCTGTGATTCTAAAGTTATAAACCTTAAAAAGTTTAGTTCCCTATGTTGAATCTCGTATTTTGTTGATGACAACCAATTGATGACGGAGATAACTTTAACTCCCCCTATCAATATACCTTATTGAAAGAACCTTGAATTTAAGCTGAATTCAAGTCATTGCAAATTTCATCATGAATATTTGCAACACGTCATCATGCATAACATGATCATACTTCTCCCTCTTTGTCATCAACAAAAAGGAGAAGTGTAACTTTCAAATGTTTGGAAATACAAGTTCAAATCATCGCATACTAAGCATAATCTTTAGTTTTATCATCATGCAAGCTAGCAATAATTTTACAACATTTTAAAACATGCAAGCTAGCAATTTTGAAATGTTCAAGAAAGCAACTCTTGCTTTTTAAAATATATAAGTTTGTAAATTTTGCTAGATGTATAAGTTAGCATGTTTTACTTCTTGAGATAAGCAAGATAGCACTTCTTTCTCCATGCAATTTGCAAGCTAGCAAATTTTTGCTTCTTTCACAATATTTGAGCTAACAATTTTGCTTCTTTTGCAAAGTGTATGTTTCTAAATTTTGCAAGATGAGCTAGCGATATTTCTCCCCCTTTGTTAATGTCAAAAAGAAAGGAAGAATATAATATTATAATTTTTTTTTCCTTTACAATAATTTTCAAAGCATGACAAAAGTAAACAACAAAAATGAATGTCAAAAGATCAAATAATCATGATTCATAAATGATTATTTTTGACTTAATGGCCAAAATAAGGACAATCACTCGTCAAAAATAGAACATCTAACACCGAGCAAGTTGCTCATTACACCTTAATGGCCATCGGGGAGGAGGTAATGAATTTAATAGATGCAGATTTATCATTTGATGAATTATTAAATACCTTCCATGACTTATTTGATGAATGCAAGATTATTAGTAGAAAATATAAATTGCTAAAAAAGGAGCATGATAGTCTTACTTGTAATTTTGATAAGTTAAAAACTGAATATCATGATAGTTTAGGTTCATGCATAAAATGCCATGATTTACAAACTCTCCAAAAGGAAAACTTACTACTTAAAGACACCTTGAAGAAATTCGAGGTTGGTAGTAAGTCTTTGAACATGATCCTTGCAAACAAGGGTCACGTTCCCAAAAGAAGTGGAATCAGATTTGTGAGAAGTCCTCACCAAAATCCAACTACCTTCATAAAAGGTCTCATCTTACATGTTCGACACCAAAGCAAATGCAACTTTTGTTGCAAACTTAGACACAAAATGCATTATTGTCCATTCAAGAAAATTAGTCCGAACAAATTAATTTGGGTTCCTAAAGGAACCATGATAAATTCTATGCAACATGATAAACAATGTAGATCTATTTTTGAGGCACCCAAAAGCAAATAGGTACCGAAAGATCATCCTTTCTTGTAGAAACCTATACCATCGCAAGCTAGGAGCAAGAGATGATACCTTGATAGTGGATGCTCAAGGCATATGACCGGAGATCCATCTCAATTCTCTAAGCTCACTAGCATAGACGAAGGCTATGTCACCTTCGGAGACAACAACAAGGGTAAAATCATTGGCAAAGGAACCATAGGTAACAAATCCAACTTCTTTATTGAAGATGTTTTGTTAGTTGATGGTTTAAAACATAACCTCTTGAGCATTAGTCAATTATGTGATAAAGGATATATTATCAGATTCGAATCTAATGCTTGTATCATTGAAAAACCACACAAAAACACGTCTATGATTGCATTAAAACAAAATAACGTATACACTATTGACATCAATGATTTGTGTAATGAAATGTGTTTTTCGTATTAAATGAGGATGCTTGGCTATGGCATAGAAGATTAGGTCATGCTAGCATGAAACTAATCACTCAAATATCATCTAAAGAACTTGTAAGAGGAATTCCTCATATCAAGTTCATCAAAGATAATGTATGTGATGCTTGCCAATTAGGTAAACAAATTAAGGGTAGTTTCAAATCTAAGAATCAAATAAACACCTCTAGGCCCTTACAATTGATCCATATGGACTTGATCGGACCAATCTCTACATCAAGCCTAGGAGGTAGCAAATACGCCTTCGTCATTGTGGATGACTATAGCAGATACACATGGACTTACTTCTTAAAACAGAAAAATGAATGCTTTAGATATTTTACCAAGTTTTGTAAACTTGTTCAAAATGAGAAGGGTTCTATGACTTCGTCAGTTAGAAATGATCACGGTGGTGAATTTCAAAACCATGATTTCCAAGAATTTTGTGAACTCAATGGATACAACCATAATTTCTCTACTCCTAGAAATCCTCAACAAAATGGAGTAGTAGAAAGAAAAAATCGAAATTTATAAGAAATGGCAATAACCATGTTGAATGAACATAGCCTACCCAAATATTTTTGGGTCGAAGCCGTAAACACTGCATGCTATATTTTGAATAGAGTTCGAGTAAGACCCTTACTCACCAAAACTCCATATGAGTTATGGAACAACAAAAAACCCAATGTTTCATATTTTAAAGTCGTTGAGTGTAAGTGTTTTATCTTGAATGAAAAAGATAACTTAGGAAAATTTAATGCTAAATCCGATGAAGGAATCTTTCTTGGTTATTCTTCGGTTTCTAAAACTTTTCGTATCTTCAATAAAAGAACTTTAATTATTGAAGAATCCATTCATGTTGTTTTCAATGAAATTTTCGAAATCAGGAAAAATAATTTTGATGATGATGTTAATTTTGATTCCTTAAAATTAAATGAAACCCCATCTCCAACTAGCAACTTGGATGCATCCACTTCCGAAACATCCTTACCCAAGGATTGGAAGTATGTAGATGCTCATCCTAAGGAGCTAATCTTAGGAGACACATCAAAGGGGGTTCAAACACGTTCTTCTCTTAAAAATTTTGGTGCCAACGCCACTTTTCTCTCCCAAATTGAACCCAAATGTGTTGACGAAGCCATGAAAGATGATTCATGGATTATCGCAATGCAAGATGAATTAAATCAATTTGAGAGAAATGAGGTGTGGAAGCTTGTTTCTAGGCCAACTGACCATTTAGTTATTGGTACTAAATGGGTTTTTAGAAACAAACAAGATGAATATCGTATTGTGGTTGGAAACAAGGCTAGATTAGTGGCCAAAGGTTTCAACCAAGAAGAAGGTATCGATTATGAAGAAACCTTCGCTCTTGTGGCTCGATTAGAAGCCATAAGGATGCTCCTTGCCTACGCTAGTAGTAATAATTTTAAGTTATTTCAAATGGATGTTAAAAGCATTTTTCTTAATGGATTTATTTCTGAAGAAGTCTATGTTGAACAACCTCCTTGATTTAAAAATAATAGCCTCCCTAATCATGTGTTTAGATTAACTAAAGCTCTCTATGGTTTAAAACAAGCTCCGAGGGCTTGGTATGAGAGACTTAGTTCTTTTCTTATTGAAAATAATTTCACAAAAGGCAAGGTTGGTACTACATTGTTCATCAAAAATTTTGAAAATAATTTTCTCATTGTTCAGATTTATGTTGATGATATTATCTTTGGTTCTACGAATGAATCTCTTTGTGAATCTTTTGCTAAAACTGTGAGTCTTGAATTCGAAATGAGTTTAATGAGAGAATTAACATTCTTCTTATGCTTACAAATTAAACAACTAAGCAATGGCATCTTTATTAGTCAAACTAAATATGCTATGAATTTGCTAAAAAGGTTTAATATGAATAGTTCAAAAGCTATTAACACTCCTATGAGCACCTCCACTAAGTTAGAAATTGATGAAAGTGGAGAAAGCTTCGATAAAAAAACTTATAGGGGCATGATAGAAAGTTTACTTTACCTCACTGCAACTAGACCAGATATCATGTTAAGTGTAGGACTTTATGCTAGATTTCAATCAAACCCTAAGATATCTCATCTCAAAGCAGTTAAAAGAATACTTAGATATCTTAATGGTACCACAAATATAGGATTATGGTACCCAAAATTAGAGAATCTTGAATTAATTGCTTATGCTGATGCGGACTTTGCTAGCTGTAGACTAGATAGAAAAAGCACGTCAGGAACATGTCAATTTTTAGGACATGCCCTTGTTTCCTGGTCATCTAAGAAACAAAACTCGGTTGCACTATCAACAACCGAAGCTGAATATATTGCAGCAAGTGCATGCTGTGCACAAGTTGCATGGATGAAAAACACCTTAGAAGATTATAAAGTTCATCGTAAAAATATTCCCATTAAATGTGATAACACAAGTGCAATATGCTTAACAAAGAATCATATACAACACTCAAGAACAAAACATATTGATATTAGACATCACTTTATACGAGATCATGTTACTAATCATGATGTAATCATAGAGTTCATTGATACTAAATATCAACTAGCTGATATTTTTACAAAACCTCTAAGTGAAGAACAATTTGATTTCATAAGAAGAGAATTAGGAATGTTGATGTGTCCGAATACATAAACTAGTTAAAATTATTTTTCGGACTTTATTGAATGATCAAATTGTTGAATCTCGTATTTTGATGATGAAACTACTTGATATATGTTTATGATTTAATCTGCGTTTTGAGTGACGCAGGATGCTTTGATCAGGATGAGACAATTAAAGCAGGAAAATCATGTTGTGCCGGAGGAACATGTCAGAAGATTGGACGTCGGGCCAGTGGATCGGTCGACGTATCGACAGAAGGCTTCGGGCCGTGGACTCGGGCATCGAGCCAAGTAGAGCGGGTATTGTGCCAAGGATATCGGAGTTGCGGAGTCAACTGGCCGATTGGGCAATAGGCCGCAGGAGAGGACGATGCGCCGAAGAATCAGACGAAGCGTCGAGGGACCAATGACATGCCGGACAACTTGGTTAATTGCTTAGGATTAATTGTCTCGATCGAAGTTTTTGTTTTGAGTGTGCAGGATTAACTACGATGGAAGAAAGACAAGCAGCAGGAGTTTCGCAGGAGTCAAGTTCATGATCACGTTGGGAGTTCGAGAGTTCGACGGAAGTACGGACGGTCGTCGGAGGTTCTGCGGGAACAGATCCGAGAAGTCCAGAAGCTTGCCAAGCGAAGCTCGTCGGAACTCGCCAAGTGGATCGTCGCAAAGTCCAGGAGTTTGCCGGAAGTCCGCAGAAGCATCACCGAGGGTTCATCGGATGATCGACGGAAGTTCGCCGGAAACTCGCCGGAAAAAGCAATTGACGTACCGAAGCAAAGCTGCAGAAATTGTCTTAGATTTAATTGTAGTTAGCACGGTGATTAAGTTAGAAATGGGAGGTGATCCCATTAGCTTAATCCTGGGGCAATTGGGCCCCTGAAGAACTCAAGTTGGGTCGAATGGGTCAACCCATTCGAACCCAAGAAGCTGTGGGAGGTGCAACCGCCCAGGCAGGGAGGTGCCACCGCCCAGGCTAAGTCTCCCAGCGAGACTGGGAGGTGCAACCGCTCCAGCCAGGCGGTGCAACCGCCCAGGGCTCAGTCTCCAAGCGAGACTGGGCGGTGCAACCTCCTCTGTCAAGCGGTAGCACCGCCTGAGCTCAAGTTTCGAGCTCTGCCTGGTGATGCAATCACCGAGCTCAGTCTTCGAGCTCTGGAAGAGAAGTACGACCTCTCTGGCCAGGAGATGCACAGCCTAAGCTCAGTCTTCGAGCTCTGGCAGAGAGGTGCAACCACCTCTGGCAGAGAGGTGCAACCACCTCTGGCAGAAAGGGGCGATCACCTCTGGCAGAGAAGAGAAACTTCTCTGGTCAGGAGATGCACCGCCTGAGCTCGGTCTTCGAGCTCTGGCAGGAAGGTGCAACCACCCCTGACAGAGAAGGTGCAACCGTCTGAGCTCAGTCTTCGAGCTCTGCCAGGCGGTGCCACCTCTCCAGTCGAGAGGTGCAACCGCCTGAGCTCAGACTTCGAGCTCTGCCAGGCGGTGCCACCTCTCCAGTCAAGAGGTGCAACCGCCTGATCCCGGAATTCCGGGATTTGATCGTTTTGAGCTCGAAATTTGAATTGGGTTGGGGCCTATAAATACCCCACCCATTCAGCACTGAAAAGACATAGACCTACACCGAAATCTTGATCTTTTCTGTGATTCTAAGAGCTCAAAAGTGTTGTAAAGCCTTTAAGTCTCCTCCTTCTGTTCTTCAAGTTTTCAGTTGTAAAGTGAGGAGAGAAAGGTCTGTAAAGGTTGTCTCCTGAGCCTGTCAAAAGGAGAGAAACTGTAAAAGGGAAGTTTGGCCTTCGCCTATTGAAGGAAGGCCCCTAGTTGACGTCGGCAACCTCGTCGGTGGAGGAAGCCAAAAGTGGAGTAGGTCAAGGCTGACCGAACCACTCTAAATCTCTGGTTTGCGTTTATTTTTGAGCACTTTATCATTACTGCAAACCTCCTCCATTACTACTGCTCTCTGCGCTCTCACGAACAAGTTCTAAGTGCTGTTCTTCCGAATCTGCATTCAGACGTAAATTCGTATTTTCGTACATTACAGTTTACGTTTACGTTTGATTCTGCAGAACTGTCTTCCGTGCTTTTACGAAAGAGTTTCTTTGCAGTTTACACTTACATTTTGATCCTATTGATAACTGCAAACTGTCCTCTACAATTTTACGAACGAGTTTCAACATTTAGACGTAAAACTGCATTTAGACGTAAATCGGCTTTCCTCTCACAATCATCAGTTCTCAGTTCACGTTTACGTCTTGATTTCAACTGCATACTGCCTTCTGCGAGTATACAAACGAGTTTCAAAGTTTAGACGTAAACTGCGCTTAGACGCAAAACTGCGCTTAGACGCAAAACTGCGCTTAGACGCAAACTGTGTTTAGACGCAAACTGCGCTTAGATGCAAACTGCGCTTAGACGCAAACTGTGTTTAGACGCAAACTGCGCTTAGACGCAATCTGCGCTTAGACGCAAACTGCACTTAGATACAAACTGAGAATTAGCTTTTGCATCATAATAGCTTTTATTGAACGAACGCAGCTTTTGGTTTTTAATCGCTGTAAGATTTCCACTGCACTAATTCACCCCCCCCCTCTTAGTGCTCTCGATCCTAACAATTGGTATCAGAGCGGGGTATCTCTCATTTCGGATTTACACCCGAGAGAAATGGCTCTTCAAGAGGGCTTTTCGGTCTTTCGTCCACCGTTCTTTAACGGATTGGACTACACTTATTGGAAAACTCGAATGAGAGTTTTCTTGATTTCTCTAAATCTGGATTTATGGAATATCGTTGAAAATGGTTTTCAACTTCCCTCTAAACCGACGAACGAATGGTCGGATTTAGAGAAGAAGTATTTTTCTTTAAACGCAAAGGCTATGAATGCCTTATTTTGCGCTTTGGACAAAAATGAGTTCAATCGGGTTTCTTTGTGCGAAACGGCTTTCGATATTTGGCGCACTCTTGAAATCACGCATGAGGGAACTAGTAGAGTCAAAGACTCGAAAGTTAATATTTTACTGCATGATTTCGAGCTTTTTCATATGAAACCAAGCGAAACCATTGTTGACATGTACACCCGTTTTACGGATGTCGTCAATGGTTTAAATTCACTTGGTAAAAGCTTTTCGGATTTTGAACTCGTTAACAAAGTTTTGCGCTCACTTTCTAAAACTTGGGATTCAAAAGTAACTGCTATTCAAGAATCGAAAAACTTGAACCAATTTCCACTTGAAGAACTAATTGGTTCATTGATCACATATGAAATGACGTGCAATGCACGTGAAGAACTTGAGAACCACCTTCCAAAGAACAGGAAGGATTTGGGACATAGAACATTTGAAGACCACTCGAGCATAAGCTCAAGTGATGGTGAACTTAAACTACAAATGAAACGAAAATTAAAAAGCAAAAAGAATCAAACTACTTGCTTTAAACGTAAGAAGAAGAACAAAAACTGGGATGAATCGAGCTCCTCCGAAGAAGAGAAAGTCAACAAAAGCAAGGCGGCAAACTACGCCTTAACAGCCTACAATGATGAGGTAATCGAAATCCCCCTAATTTATTTTGAAATTACTTGATTCTTTCATGATGTATCTTTCTCTTTTAGTTTAGAATTAATTTTCTTAAAAATTACATGTTAAAAAAAAAAAAAAAAATTATTATGATCATACTAAGTAATTTCAAAAATGATAATATTGCATATTTTATGATAAACAAATAAAATGATCTTGATTGAAAATATGAAATCATGGTTAAGAAGTAATAATGTGCATTACGTTAATTTCCATTGTTATTTCTCGATTTTGATTAAAGATCATGTTTGATTTGAAGAAATGCATAATGATGAAATTAAATATTTCGATTGACAATTTCATGCATGAGATATACATGATGATTTTTGTGATTGATGGTTTTATGATGAAATTCATTTTACGATCCTAAACGTTGATGCATGTTTTCATTTGACATAAATGAAAAGGCATGCTAACATGAAATCGATCACTTAAGATGAAACACTTAAAAAAGGGGAGAAATATATGAATTGATGCTATAAATACTATGCTATGATTATCCCATGCTTGCATCACCAAGAAATATATGATTGCTATCATTGCTATATGCCCTGTATCAAGATATCAAACAAAATCTTGCTTCACAGTTTTACGCATTGATATCTTACCACATGATGAAATGCTACAATTGATGAACACTTGAAATGTAATCCTCTATCTTATTGATTTTTCAATAAATCTATGCTTGTCATACATGAATTTATTGAATGTAATTTTGAGGATGATTTCAGATTTGACAAATGCTTGATTCGTATTTACGATATAAGATACACTTTAAACATGAATCATGCATCAATCATGTTAAATGCTTCAATCATTTTCTATCTCTAGAGTTCTCGATTTTGATGAAATACAAGTGATAAATTCATTTATGATATCTTGTAAATCACTTGAATTATGAATGAGTTTTTTTTGATGCATTAAAAGAATCACTTAAAAAGAAAATGCTTTTCCCATCTGATCGAGATTAATGATTTCATGATATTTTGTGAATCTCGAAATTAATTTTAATGACTTGATTATGAATTTCAAGTTAATGATTTGATTTGAATCATAATCTTGATCTTGCAAAATTGAAGTCACAAATAATATCCTGTGGTATTCATGAATTGATACTCACAATATGAAAGCATTGATATTCATGACTTGAATTGGATTGAAACATTGTATGCTTAAATTAATCATTCTCCTATGTTTCAAAAATTCCTTAAATGCCTTATGTGATGAATGAAAACTAACTTGCTTTATGATGAATCACGAATCATAACTTGATCTATGATGCCTTGAAATGATTAAAATATTTAATACTTTTATGCTCTACCCCCTACTTTCTTCTTGTTTTCAATGATAAAATGGGGAGAAGTTTTGATCATGCATGGTAGGATATAATTTGACAAAATTGATACCATCATGATATGAAACATTTATGATGTGCAATTATGCATGCAATACTTGCTTTCTAATTATGATGTGATGTATTGCATATGATGTAAATCATGATCTAAAATGCTATGAGTGCCAAGTTACACATTTTGAGAAGAAATTGCTATATTGAAACATTAATGTAATTATGAATGGTGATATGATATCATGCATGTAATACTTCAACTTATGATAATGATGCATGCAATGATAAAATATTCATGATGAAAAATTGTCTTGACATTCATAACTTGATTATTCATCCTTTGTCATGATTTTGAAATCGTTGTAAAAGGAAAAAAGAAGTACAAAACTGTATTCTCTCTTCCTTTTTTACAATGACAAAGGGGGAGATAGCTAGCTTGTACAAGTCAAGAAGATGCAAAAACTTGACTGCTTGCTTGCCTATCTTAAGTAGCAAAGATTGCTAACTTGCTCATTTCAAGAAGAAAAATTGTCTTCTTGAACATCACTATCTTGAATATCTTAGTTGAAGCAAAACTTGCAATTTGCACATTGCAATAGGAAGCAAGAATCATGAGCTTACACAAGAAAGCTATCTTGTATTTGCTTTCGAAATTTTTGCTAGCTTATATATTGTGAAACTTGTATATCGTAAAAATTGCTAGCTTGTTGGTCTAAAGAGAAGCAAAAAGTTGCTATCTCAAAAGAGGCAAAAATGCTAACTTGCGCATCTAGCAAAGTGAGCAAAATTTTCAAGAAGCAAGAGTTGCCTTCTTGAACATCTCAAATTTGCTAGCTTACATGATGTAGAACTTGCTATCTTATATGCTATAAAACTTGCATATCTAAAACTTGATAGCATGAATGTTCTAAGCATGATGAAATACTTGCTAAATCTTCTAGCTCCAAAGATTGCATTATGATAAAACTTGATACTATGTTTTTCATGCAATGAATTGAACCAATATCACAAACACTTGATTGTGGTACTTCTCCTTTTTGTTGATGACAAAGGGGGAGAAGTATGTTGATGACATGACATGTGATGCATAAGTTTATGCATATGTTCATGTTGACGTGTTGCAAGTATTCATGATGAATATTGCAATGACTTGAATTCAGGTTGAATTCAAGGTTCTATCAATATGGCATATTGATAGGGGGAGTTTGTTTAAACTCCGGGAGTTAAGTTTAACTCCGTCATCAAGTGGTTGTCATCATCAAAAAGGGGGAGATTGTTGAATCTCGTATTTTGATGATGAAACTACTTGATATATGTTTATGATTTAATCTGCGTTTTGAGTGACGCAGGATGCTTTGATCAGGATGAGACAATTAAAGCAGGAAAATCATGTTGTGCCGGAGGAACATGTCAGAAGATTGGACGTCGAGCCGGTGGATCGGTCGACGTATCGACAGAAGGCTTCGGGCCGTGGACTCGGGCATCGGGCCAAGTAGAGCGGGTATTGTGCCAAGGATATCGGAGTTGCGGAGTCAACTGGCCGATTGGGCAATAGGTCGCAGGAGAGGACGATGCGCCGAAGAATCAGACGAAGCGTCGAGGGACCAATGACATGCCGGACAACTTGGTTAATTGCTTAGGATTAATTGTCTCGATCGAAGTTTTTGTTTTGAGTGTGCAGGATTAACTACGATGGAAGAAAGACAAGCAGCAGGAGTTTCGCAGGAGTCAAGTTCATGATCACGTTGGGAGTTCGAGAGTTCGACGGAAGTACGGACGGTCGTCGGAGGTTCTGCGGGAACAGATCCGAGAAGTCCAGAAGCTTGCCAAGCGAAGCTCGTCGGAACTCGCCAAGTGGATCGTCGCAAAGTCCAGGAGTTTGCCGGAAGTCCGCAGAAGCATCACCGAGGGTTCATCGGATGATCGACGGAAGTTCGCCGGAAACTCGCCGGAAAAAGCAATTGACGTACCGAAGCAAAGCTGCAGAAATTGTCTTAGATTTAATCGTAGTTAGCACAGTGATTAAGTTAGAAATGGGAGGTGATCCCATTAGCTTAATCCTGGGGCAATTGGGCCCCTGAAGAACTCAAGTTGGGTCGAATGGGTCAACCCATTCGAACCCAAGAAGCTGTGGGAGGTGCAACCGCCCAGGCAGGGAGGTGCCACCGCCCAGGCTAAGTCTCCCAGCGAGACTGGGAGGTGCAACCGCTCCAGCCAGGCGGTGCAACCGCCCAGGGCTCAGTCTCCAAGCGAGACTGGGCGGTGCAACCTCCTCTGTCAAGCGGTAGCACCGCCTGAGCTCAAGTTTCGAGCTCTGCCTGGTGATGCAATCACCGAGCTCAGTCTTCGAGCTCTGGAAGAGAAGTACGACCTCTCTGGCCAGGAGATGCACAGCCTAAGCTCAGTCTTCGAGCTCTGGCAGAGAGGTGCAACCACCTCTGGCAGAGAGGTGCAACCACCTCTGGCAGAAAGGGGCGATCACCTCTGGCAGAGAAGAGAAACTTCTCTGGTCAGGAGATGCACCGCCTGAGCTCGGTCTTCGAGCTCTGGCAGGAAGGTGCAACCACCCCTGACAGAGAAGGTGCAACCGTCTGAGCTCAGTCTTCGAGCTCTGCCAAGCGGTGCCACCTCTCCAGTCGAGAGGTGCAACCGCCTGAGCTCAGACTTCGAGCTCTGCCAGGCGGTGCCACCTCTCCAGTCAAGAGGTGCAACCGCCTGATCCCGGAATTCCGGGATTTGATCGTTTTGAGCTCGAAATTTGAATTGGGTTGGGGCCTATAAATACCCCACCCATTCAGCACTGAAAAGACATAGACCTACACCGAAATCTTGATCTTTTCTGTGATTCTAAGAGCTCAAAAGTGTTGTAAAGCCTTTAAGTCTCCTCCTTCTGTTCTTCAAGTTTTCAGTTGTAAAGTGAGGAGAGAAAGGTCTGTAAAGGTTGTCTCCTGAGCCTGTCAAAAGGAGAGAAACTGTAAAAGGGAAGTTTGGCCTTCGCCTATTGAAGGAAGGCCCCTAGTTGACGTCGGCAACCTCGTCGGTGGAGGAAGCCAAAAGTGGAGTAGGTCAAGGCTGACCGAACCACTCTAAATCTCTGGTTTGCGTTTATTTTTGAGCACTTTATCATTACTGCAAACCTCCTCCATTACTACTGCTCTCTGCGCTCTCACGAACAAGTTCTAAGTGCTGTTCTTCCGAATCTGCATTCAGACGTAAATTCATATTTTCGTACATTACAGTTTACGTTTACGTTTGATTCTGCAGAACTGTCTTCCGTGCTTTTACGAAAGAGTTTCTTTGCAGTTTACACTTACATTTTGATCCTATTGATAACTTCAAACTGTCCTCTACAATTTTACGAACGAGTTTCAATATTTAGACGTAAAACTGCATTTAGACGTAAATCGGCTTTCCTCTCACAATCATCAGTTCTCAGTTCACGTTTACGTCTTGATTTCAACTGCATACTGCCTTCTGCGAGTATACAAACGAGTTTCAAAGTTTAGACGTAAACTGCGCTTAGACGCAAAACTGCGCTTAGACGCAAAACTGCGCTTAGACGCAAACTGTGTTTAGACGCAAACTGCGCTTAGACGCAAACTGTGTTTAGACGCAAACTGCGCTTAGACGCAATCTGCGCTTAGACGCAAACTGCACTTAGACGCAAACTGCACTTAGATACAAACTGAGAATTAGCTTTTGCATCATAATAGCTTTTATTGAACGAACGCAGCTTTTGGTTTTTAATCGCTGTAAGATTTCCGCTGCACTAATTCACCCCCCCCCTCTTAGTGCTCTCGATCCTAACACAAATCACTTGATTGCCATTACATGCCTAAATAACATGTTGGAAATTATGTGTTGAATACAAAAATTTCCATAACAATAAGCATGTTTTGTCTTCATGATTGTATTTGAAAATCTATAGCATAGTCTTGTTCGACTGCATGAAAGTGTTAATTTCATTTTCGGATTCGCTTAACAATTGGTATCCTAACAATCGGATTTTCTCATACACTTATTATATGAAAAATATTTTTCTGAAATGGATTTGTTGAAATGATTCCTACTTATAAATTCCATCTTAAAATATAGATGATAGTGTTTTTACTTGCAAAGATTTGTTTCACATACATATCTTGATCCTTGTAAAAATGAAGCATGATTTAATCTCTCATCGATTTTAACTTCACTCAAAGTAAACTCACAAATAGCCTTCCTCCTTCATGCAAAAAGATTATAACAAATAAAAAGGAAGAAGTACTCAAAGCGATCTACATA
This sequence comes from Musa acuminata AAA Group, assembly GCF_036884655.1. NCBI lineage: Eukaryota > Viridiplantae > Streptophyta > Magnoliopsida > Zingiberales > Musaceae > Musa > Musa acuminata. The sequence continues at coordinate 25,495,892 of NC_088340.1, forward strand.
TCATGCTTTCCTTTATATGCTTGTATAATTGATTTCCTATCACTCACTATTGGAAAATAACATGAACCTAGTAAAGGCATGAACAATTATCACACTTATGCTCAAAATTTACTTATATTATTCTCCTGGTATCACAATTACCACACTTTTTGTTGATGACAAAGGGGGAGAAATATATGAGTATTAATGCTATGCTATGCCTTGTTTGTATCATGTCAAGATATCAAACAAAAAACTTGCATCATAATTTTACTTATTGATATATTACCATGTGATGAAATGCAATAATTACTAAAACATTTGAAATGTGTGCATCATGTAATGATATCAAAATCTTACTTCGCAGATTTACATGTTGACATCTTAAAATATGATGAATTGCTACTATTACCATCATTCAAACTGGTAATGTAAAATTTGAAAATGAATGTCAAGCCTTGACATCATCTTAGAGAGAAACATCATGATGGGAATCATGATGGGAGTATTGATAAGTTTAAATGATTTTAACTTATCAATAGGTCTCTTGAATTCAAAGGTTTTGAATTTAAGAATGACTTATCTCAAGTATGGCATATAGACAGGGGGAGTTAAGGTTAACTCCATTATCAATTGATTGTCATCATCAAAAAGGGGGAGATTGTTGAATCTCGAATTTTGATGATGAAGTCAATTATCATTTGTTATCTAATCTATATGTTGAGATAAGTGTGCAGGATTAACTACGTTGAAAGTAAGATATGCAGTAGGAGTTGCACCGGAATCAAGACAATGATCACGTTGGGAGTTCGAGAGTTCGACGGAAGTTCGGACAATCGTCGGAGGTTCTGCGGGAACAAATCTGAGAAGTCCATGAGCTTGCCAAAGAAGCTCGTCGGAACTCGCCAAGTAGATCATCGCAAGTCCAGGAGTTTGTCGGAAGTTCGCAGGAGCATCACCGAGGGTTCATCGGATGATCGACGGAAGTTCGCCGGAAGAAGCGATTGACGCACCGGAGCAAGTTGCAGTAAATGTCTTATGAAATATCGTAGTTAGCACAATGATTAAGTTAGAAATAGGAGGTGATCCCGTTAACTTAATCTTGGGGCAATTGGGCCCCTGAAAAACCCAAATTGGGCCGAATGGATCAACCCATTCGGACCCTGATTTCTGCCAGGCGGTTGAACCGCCCCAGCTAGGCGGTTGCACCGCCTGGGCTTAGTCTCCGAGCGAGACTGGGCAGTGCAACCGCCCCTGACAGGAGGTGGCACCACTTGAGCTCGGTCTTCGAGCTCTGGCAGGAGGTGCAACCGCCTTAGTCAGGCGGTGGCATCGCATGAGCTCGGTCTTTGAGCTCTGGCAGGAGGTGCAACCACCCCTGACAGGAGGTGGCACCGCCTAGAGGCTCAGTCTTTGAATTCTGCTAGGCGATGCAACCGCCTCAGTCAGGATGTGCAACCGCCAGATCCCGGAATTCCAGGAATTGACAATTTTGAGCTCAAAATTTAAACTGGGTTGGGGCCTATAAATACCCCATCCTTTCAGCACTGAAAGAGTACCAAGAACACACCGAAATCCTAATCTTATTCTATGATTTTTAGAGCTCAAAATTATTGTAAAGGCCAAAAGTTCTTCTCCCTCTTTTCTTCCAAGTTCTGATCTTTAAAGAGAGGAGAGAAAATTCTGTAAGGGTTGTCTCCTAAGCCCGTCAAAAGGAGTGAAACTGTAAAAGGGTGGTTGGCCTTCGCCTAGTGAAGGAAGGCATCTAATAGACGTCGGTGACCTCGTCGGTGGAGGAAGCCAAAAGTGGATGTAGGTCAAGATTGACCGAACCACTCTAAATCTCGGTTTGCATTTACTTTGAGCATCTTATCCTTACTGCAAACCTCCTCAATAGCTTACTGCCTTCTACACATTTACGATCATGATTTAAAGTTCAGTATTTTCTGAATCGGCGTTTAGACGTAAATCAGTTTTATCGTACGAACATAATATTTCAGTTTGCGCTTACATTTTAACTTTCATCATAACTGCAAACTGCCTTCATAGATTTCTTTTAACTACATCTCACTTGATTACAAGTTAAAGAGATTTACAAATCGGCTTTTCTACTGAAATCGCTTTTATCGTACGAACACCTTTTTAATCGTCGAAAGGTTTCCGCTGCATTAATTCACCCCCCCCCCCCCCCCTTAGTGCTCTTGATCCTAACAATATATGATGGCTTTTGTATGGAAGGCTTGATGATTTTTTTGATGAATCTTGTCCTTGGTTTTTGATTTTAAACATGATGCATGGTTTTGATATAAGAACAAATATTTGGCCATGCTAATATAAAGTCAATCATACAAATTGAAATTACAGAAGATTAGATATCTTTAAGAATCATTCAACATTATGTTCAATGAAGCCATACTTAATGTCTTAATAAAAATAGTAAGAGATTTGATATCATGCTTAATGAGTTTATAGTTTGAAATTGTGCATGTTATACCTTGAAAACTTGAAACTATGGTTTGGTATTATGCCTAAAGTAATGATGCATAATGATCATGCTTAACGAGTTTATATTTCAAAATTATGCATGATGATTTTTGTGATTTATGGCTTGTTGATCCTTGTCGTGATGAAATTTAATTTTTTTTTTGTTTTAAAATGATGATGAATGTGTTTCTTTAGCAAAGGCATGCTTGTATGAAATAAAAGGTGAAAATTTCTCAATTCCTATGTTATGAATTTTTTGAACCATGAAATTGATTTTAATTTTTCATTAATGAATCCATGTATATTATGCTTTTATGAATCTCATGGATTATGAAAATGATTTAAATTTAATGGATTTTATCAAAATCATGATCTTGATTTCTCGTGATTTATAAGTTGAAATCATTTATGAATCAAGATATTGTTCTTTGAACTGTTAGGATCGGAGCGGCACTAAGAGGGGGGGGGGAGGTAATGAATTTAATAGAACATCCCACGTTGTCAAAAGATCAAATAATCAACGAGTCATCCCACGTTGCTTTGAGCGCCTTCTTCTTTGATGTTCTATTTTTGACTTGGGGACAATCACTCTTGTAGTGTCCCGGCTTTTTGCACTCATAGCAAATAACTTGGTCCTTCTTGGGTTCAAATTTATTTTTTGTTTCATTCTTAAACTTGTTTCTTTTAATGAATTTTTTAAATTTTCTTGTTAGAAGTGCCAAGTCATCGTCACAGTCCTCATCACTTGAATTTTCTCTCAAGTGGTCTTCTGAAGTTCTAAGTGTCATATCCTTCCTGTTCTTTGGAACGATGTCTTCTTGCTCTTCATGAGCTTTGCAAGTCATCTCGTAGGTCATTAAAGACCCGATTAGTTCTTCAAGAAGGAAGTTGTTTAGATATTTTGCCTCTTGAATAGTAGTGACTTTAGGATCCTAACTCTTAGAAAGGGATCTTAGAATCTTATTTACGAGCTCAAAATTCGAAAAACTTTTTCCGAGTCCTTTTAGACCATTGACGATATCCGTGAAACGGGTAAACATGTCGCTAATAGTCTCACTCGGTTTCATCCGGAAAAGTTCGAAAGAATGTATCAAAAGATTGATTTTTGACTCTTTCACTCTACTTGTGCCTTCGTGAGTCACTTCGAGTGTGTGCCAAATATCAAATGCGGTTTCACAAACCGAAACACGGTTGAACTCGTTTTTATCAAGCGCACAAAATAAGGTATTCATAGCCTTTGCATTAAAAGCGAAAGCCTTCTTCTCCAATTCATTCCAATCGATCATTGGAAGAGAAGACTTTAAAAATCCATTTTCGACAAGATTCCAAAGTTCAAAATCCATAGAAATAAGAAAGATCCTCATTCGGGTCTTCCAATAGGTGTAGTCCGTCCCATTGAATATGGGTGGACGTGTAATAGAATGGCCCTCTTGGTTTCCGGCATATTGCATCTCTCTTGGGTTTTAATCTGTTTGATAGTTAACCCCGCTCCGATACCAATTGTTAGGATCAAGAGCACTAAGAGGGGTGAATTAGTGCAGCGGAAAACTTTCGACAATTAAAAAGGTGTTCGTACGATAAAAGCGATTTCGGAAGAAAAGCCGATTCATAAACCTCTTTAACTTGTAATCAAGCGAGATGTAGTTAAAGGAAATCTATGAAGGCAGTTTGCAGTTATGATGAAAGTTAAAATGTAAGCGCAAACTGAAATATGATGTTCGTACAATAAAACTGATTTACGTCTAAACGTCGATTCAGAAAATACTGAACTTTAAAACATGATCGTAAATGTGCAGAAGGCAATAAGTTATTGAGGAGGTTTGTAGTAAGGATAAGATGCTCAAAGTAAATGCAAACCAAGATTTAGAGTGGTTCGGTCAATCTTGACCTACATCCACTTTTGGCTTCCTCCACCGACGAGGTCGCCGACGTCTACTAGAGGCCTTCCTTCAATAGGTGAAGGCCAACCACCCTTTTACAGTTTCACTCCTTTTGACGGGCTTAGGAGACAACCCTTATAGAATTTTCTCTTCTCTCTTAAAATATCAGAACTTGGAAGAAAAGAGGGAGAAGAACTTTTGGCCTTTACAACAATTTTGAGCTCTAAAAATCACAGAATAAGATTAGGATTTCGATGTGTTTTTGGTGCTCTTTCAGTGCTAAAAGGGTAGGGTATTTATAGGCCCCAACCCAGTTTGAATATCGAGCTCAAAATTGTCAATTTCCGGAATTTCGGGATCTAGCGGTTGCACCTCCTGACTGAGGCGGTTGCACCGCCTGGTAGAGCTCGAACTGAACCTCTAGGCGGTGCCACCTCCTGTCAGGGGCAGTTGCACCTCCTGCTAGAGCTCGAAGACCAAGCTCAAGCGGTGCCACCGCTTGATTGAGGCAGTTGCACCTCCTGCCAGAGCTCGAAGACTGAGCTCAGGCGGTGCCACCTCTTGTCAAGGGCAGTTGCACCACCCAGTCTCGCTCGGAGACTGAGCCTAGGCGGTGCCATCGCTTGGCTGGGGCGGTTCAACCGCTTGGCAGAAATCAGGGTCCGAATGGGTTGATCCATTTGGCCCAATTTGGGTTTTTCAGGGGCCCAATTGCCCCAAGATTAAGTTAATGGGATCACCTCCCATTTCCAACTTAATCATTGTGCTAACTACGATATTTCCTAAGACATTTACTGTAACTTGCTCTGTTCCGTCAATCGCTTCTTCCGGCGAGCTTCCGGCGAACTTCCGTCGATCATCCGATGAACCCTCGGTGATGCTCCTGTGGACTTCCGACAAACTCCTGGACTTGTGATGATCCACTTGGCGAGTTCCGACGTGCTTCTTTGGCAAGCTCTTGGACTTCTCGGATTTGTTCCCGTAGAACCTCCGACTACTGTCCGAACTTCCGTCGAACTCTCGAACTACCAACGTGATCATTGTCTTGATTCCGGCGTAACTCCTGCTGCACATCTTACTTTCATCATAGTTAATCCTGCACACTTATCTCAACATATAGATTAGATAACAAATGACAATTGACTTCATCATCAAAATCCGAGATTCAACATATATAACTTCAAAATCTCATGCATAGAATAAAGTCATCAAACATTGTACCAAAACTTTTATTAAAAACAACAAGCATGATTTCATTGAGCATTTTCAATCAAAGTTGGAAATCAATATGATACACATTATTGTTTCTTTAGACAAAAGATTTGACTTATCATTTAATTTTTCTTTTTATGTGTTTCGTTTTATATGATTGATTTTATATAAGTATGCTCAATTTTTTTCATATGAAAGCTATCTAACAAAACTTGAAAAGCAATACAAAATCATCACAATACACATAATTATTTATACCATACAAGAAATTAATCACTAGATTTAATTCTAACATTTTGTTGTATTTTCATAAAACATGCAATTGTCATTATCATTTTCAAAATTACTAGAAAGATAAGCATGATCCTAAAACTTTGAACATTTTCATGCAAAAAATATATATATAATTTTCTAAACTAAATTAAAAATAACTTATGAAAAGTATTATGTAATTTCGAAATAAATTAAAAGAGTTTCGTTTGAGTTGTTTACCTCATTGTCGAAAACTATTAAGGCGTAGTTTGTCACCTCGCCTTTGTTGGATTGTCCTTCATCTTCAGATGATCTCATTTTGTCTAAGATTGCTTCCGTCTTCTTGCGTTCATAGCAAGTAGTTACGTTCTTTTTAAGTTTATTTTTGTTCTTCAATTTTTGTTTCATGAACTTTTTAAATTTGATAGTGAGGAGTTCAAGTTCACAATCACTTGAGCTTATCCTCGAGTGGTATTCGATTGTTCTAAGTCCAAAATCTTTCCTATTCATTGGAAGGTGGTTCTCAAGTTCTTCACGTGCATTACACGTCATTTCATAGGTCATCAAAGACCCTATAAGTTCTTCAATTGGTAAATGGTTCAAGTTTTTTGGTTCTTAAATAACCATTACTTTTGAATCCCAACTCTTATTAAGAGCACCTAAAATTTTGTTTAAAAGTTTAAAATCCGAAAAACTTCTACCAAGTACTTTTAAACCATTGACAATATCTGTAAAACGGGTGTACATGTCAACAACGGTTTCACTTGGCTTCATTCAAAAAAGTTCAAAATCATGCATTAAAAAGTTGATTTTTGAATCTTTAACTTTGCTAGTGCCTTCATGTGTGATTTCAAGAGTGTGCCATATATCGAAAGATGTTTCATAAGTAGAAACCTAATTAAACTTAGTTTTATCCAAAGCGTAAAATAGAGCATTCATAGCTCTAGCATTTAAGGAAAAAGTCTTCTTCTCCAAATCATTCCAATGGTTCATTGGAAGAGAAGACCTTCAAAAAATGCTTTCGACAATATTCCATAAGTTTAAATCCAAATAAAGCAAGAAAACTCTCATTCGAATTTTCCAATATATGTAGTCCGTCCCATTGAACAAGGGAGGACGAATGAGAGAGTGACCCTCTTGAAAGCCAAAAAAAGCCATTTCTCTTGGGTGTTAAACCAAATGAGAAATACGAGGCTCTGATACCAATTGTTAGGAAAAGAGTCAGCACTAAGAGGGCGGGGTGAATTAGTGCAGCGATAAAAATTACGTCGGTTCAAAACTTCATTGCGATTAATTCCATTTCCGACGAAAAACCATTTCATAAAGGTAATAACTTTGAAAGTGCACAGAAGAGCATAATGATGTAAAGCAAGGAAAGTAGTTTGTAGTTAAAGTAAATTGCTCAAGAGAAACGTACACCAGATTTTTATAGTGGTTCGGTCGTCGTGACCTACATCCACTCCGTCGATTCCTCTTCCGTCGAGACCACCGACATCCACTACCGGTCTTTCTTCAATAGATGAAGACCAACTACCTTTTACACCCCTCTTCTCCTTTTCATAAGTTTAGGAGACAACCTTTTACAACCCTCTTTTACAGGGTAACCCTCTTACACCTCCCTTAGAACTCTCTCTAAGCTTTGGGAGGAGGAAACTAAACCTTCTAAGGTTTACAACTTTAGAATCACAAAATTTTGCTCAATATTTCTTACTTATCCATGCAGGAATAGTTGGACTATTTATAGGCCCCAAATGGATTCAAATTTGGAGCCCAAAATTCAAACACCCAAAATTTCAAGGTACAAGTGGTACCACCGCCTACAACCTGACACTGGGTGGTACCACCACCCAGACTGGAGGTACCACCATCTAGACTGTCTCGGAGACTTAGTTTGGGTGGTACCACCACCTGACATAGTCTCGGAGACTGTGCCACGATGGTTTCACTTGTTTGGTTACTATTTGGGCCTTTCTCTTGGCCCAACACAACGTAAACTTCGCCCAACTATCCCCTAATTGGGTTGGCCCAATTTTAATCCTAATTATATATTAACTATGAATTTTAAGATATTTACTAAGCTAAACAAAGTCCATAAGTCTAGGTTTTTTAAGCGAGCTTCCAGTGATATTCCGACGAACTTCCGACGATCTCTCGGCAATGTTCCAACGGGCTCCTAGCAAGCTTCTGGACTTCATGATGATCTTCTTAGTGAGTTTTGATGAGCTTCTTTGGCAAGGTCCTGGGCTTCCCAGTCAATTCCTATAGAACTTCCAATGAACTCTCGAACTCCCAACAAAATCGTGTTCTTGACTCCGAGACTTCATTTTGCTTTATGCCTTGCTATCGTAGTTAATCATGCGCACATAAAATAAACTTCAATCTAGACAATTATTACTAAGCATGAATCATGTTGTCCAACATGTCATTGGTCCATCGACGCATTGTCCGATTCTTCGGCGCATCATCCTCTCTTATGGCCTATTGCCCAATCGGCCAATTGACCTCTGCAACTCCAATTTCCTTGATACAATATCTGCTCTTCTTGGCCCGATGCCCGAATCCATGGCCTGAAGCCTTTTGTCGATACATCGACTAATCCTTCGACTCGACGTCCAATCTTCTGACATATTTTTCATCGGCCCAACATGATTCTTCCTACTTTAATTGTCTCATCCTGATCGAAGCTTCCTACGTCACTTAAAATGTAGATCAAATCATAAACACTTATCAATTGGTTTTATCATCAAAATTTAAGATTCAATAGGATGACTGAGGGGACACCGGTTCAGAACTATGTCCTAAAAATGATTGAGTAGATAGAGAAACTAACAGGTCTAGGAATGGTCCTAGAGGATAACTTGTGTGTAGACATTATGCTTCAGTCCCTACCAGTTTCCTTTTCATAGTTCATAATAAATTTTTAATATAAACAAGCTTGAAGTGACTTTCCCGGAGCTCCTCATTATGTTGAGGGAGGCAGAGAGCACTATTAAAAAAGAAAAGCCAGTTCTTTACACTAGTGAGACCAGAAAAAAAAGGAAAGCACAAAAATCCCTTAAGAAATGCAAGGGCAAGGGCAAGGGCTGACTAGTTAAAGCAAATGTTACTAAGAAAGATCCAGTAAAGGACAAAGGCTAATGCTTCCACTATGGTAAAGATAGGCAGTAGAGGAACTACAAAGAGTACCTTGTAGAGAGGGTGAAACAAAAGCTTGGAGAAGCTTCAGGTATATTCATGATCAGTCTCTATTTGTCAAACTCTTATGATAATACATAGGTATTGGATACCAGTAGTGCTTATCATATATGTAATTTGTTTCAGGTTCTGGCAAGGCCTAAGAGACTAGAGAGAGGTGAGATGGACCTCAAGATGGGCAATGGAGCAAAAGTTACTGTAGTAGCTATTGGCGATGTCACCCTACATCTACCTAGTGGAGCTATTATTGCATTGGATGCATGTTATTTTGTTCCTTCTATTATCAAAAACATTATCTCTATTTCATGTTTGACAATTAATGGATATAAATTAGTTTTTTAGAATAATGTTTGTTGAATATTATTAGATGATGAGATCATTATGAGAGGAACATTATATAATGGTTTGTTTATACTAGATACTACTCCATATATCATGACTGTAAGTGTGTCTAAGAGGAAACGAGATGAGGTGAACAGTGCATACCTATGACATTGTAGACTAGGTCACATCTATGAGGGAAGAATTCAAAAATTGCTAAAGGATAGATATCTAGATCCATTCTACTATGAGTCATATGCAACTTGCGAGCCTTGCCTTCGTGAAAAAATGACCAACTCTCCATTTAGCGGAACTGGAGAGAGAGCCACTAGGCTATTGGAACTCATACATAGTGATGTATGTGGGCCCATGTCAACTCATGCCAGTGATGGTTACTCCTACTTCATTACCTTCACTGATGATTTCTCAAGGTATGGATATGTGTACCTAATGAAGTATAAGTCCGAGGCTTTTGAGAAATTCAAAGAGTATAAGAATGAAGTGGAAAACCAAACTAGAAAGAGTATCAAGATTCTTCGATCAGACTAAGGAGGTGAATACTTAAGTATATAGTTTACCTAGCTCCTCAAAGACTATGGGATTTTATCCCAATGGACACCTCCTTATACACCTCAGCTCAATGGTGTGTTTGAAAGGAGAAATCGTATGTTGTTAGATATGGTACGGTCCATGATGAGTTTCGCTGACCTACCCATCTCATTCTAGGGATATACCCTAGAGACCGTAGCTTATCTTCTGAATAGAGTTCCAACTAAGTCGGTAGTGTCTACACCATATGAGATATGGAAAGCAAAGAAGTCTGATCTTAAGGTTGTTAAGATTTGGGGCTACCTTACCTACGTTAAAAGACAACTCTGATAATTGGAATTAAGGACTAAGCAGTGTAAGTTCGTGGGATACCCTAAGGAAACTTGTGGGTATTATTTCTATCATCTCGAGGACCAAAAGGTCTTTGTAGCAAAGAGAGCGATGTTTCTTAAGAAGGAACACATTCTTGGCGGAGATAGTGGGAGCATGATAAAGTTGAGAGAGGTTGGAGAACCTAGCTCAAGCACCACTCTATAGCCCGAGTTTGTTCAGGTACCTAATACATAAGTTCCAACTTTACGTAGATCTGACAGAGTATCTCATCTTCCTAAGAGATATATGAGACATATTAGAAGAGAGTATGTTGAGGATACTAATCCTCAGACCTACGAGGAGGCTATTATGAGTATAGACTCCGGGAAATGATAAAAAGCCATGAATTCTGATATCGATTCTATGTACTCCAATAAGGTTTGAAACCTAGTTGATGCTCCCAAAGGTATTGTACCCATCAGTTGTAAGTGGATCTTTAAAAAAAGATCGGAGTAGATGAAATGATAGAGACCTATAAAGCAAGGATAGTAGCTAAGGGGTATCGTCAAAGGTAAGGTGTTGACTGACGAAACCTTCTCAATGCTAAAATCCATCTGAATTCTATTGATTATTGTAGCACACTATGATTATGAGATCTGACAGATGGATATAAAAACTACATTCCTCAATGGGAACCTCGAGGAGAAGGTGTATATGATACAACCCAAGGGATTCATATCCAAGGACTGTCCAGATAAGTTGTGTAGGTCGCTTAGATCCATTTATGGAGTAAAGCAAGCTTTCCGAAGTTTGAACCTAAGATTTGATGAGGAAATCAGATCTTATGACTCCGTTAAGAACAAAGATAAGCCTTGTGTGTACTGGAAGGTAAGTGGGAGTGCTGTCACCTTTTTGGTGTTATATGTGGATGACATCCTAATCATTGGGAATGATGTCGAAATGCTATCCATGGTAAAGGCTTGGTTATTTAGACACTACTCCATGAAAGACATAGGGGAAGCATCCTATATCTTGGGGATTCAGATCTATAGAGATAGATCTAAGAGGATGCTTGGCTTGTCTCAGTCCAAGTACATAGACAACATTATCAAAAGGTTTGGCATGAAAAATTCCAAGAGTGGTCTCAAACCAATGAGACATGAAATATCGCTTTCTAGGAGTATATCCCCAAAGACTCCTGAAGAAAGAGCGAACATAGATAGTGTATGCGTCAGCAATAGGGTCTATCATATATGTCATGCTATGTACCAGGCCTGATATAGCGCATGCTCTGAGTGTCATGAGTAGGTATTAGGCGGATCCAGGCTTGGAGCACTGGAAAGTAGTAAAGTGTATCCTTAAGTACTTGAGAATGACTAAGGATCTTTTACTAGTATATAGAGGTAGTAGCCTCAAGGTTGAAGGCTACACGGACTCGAGAATTCAGTCCAATATCGATGATAGCAAGTCGAATTCAGGGTTTGTATATACCCTGAATGGAGGAGCAGTATGCTGGAAGAGTTTCAAGCGAGATACTACTGCTGACTTGACCATAGAGGCAGAGAACATTGCTATAGTAGAGGTAGCAAAAGAGGGAGTTTGGATGAAGAAGTTCATAATAGATCTAGGAGTCGGGCCAAATAGTGAGGAGCTAATTCCTTATATTACAACAACTACGAGGCGATTACTCAAATAAGGGAACCCGGGTCTCATCAGAAGTGTTCTGAGGAGGTTCCAACTTATTAGAGAGATCATGACCTGAGGAGATGTAGCAGTGGAAAGAGTTTCATCTGAAAATAACATTGCAGATCCATTAATAAAGCTGTTGTCTTGGATTGTCTTTGAGCGTCATAGGGGTCTGATGGGGATCAGACATATAGGTGATTGGCTTTAGGTCAAATGGGAGATTGCTAGTCATAGGTACCCAGCAAACCAATCACGTGAGTGACGGCACGTATGACTTGACACGGAATCTTTTTACTTATTATATTTTAGCATTTATCATTTTATATTGACTATTGCATATATGCATGTATATATTGTGATGTCCTTGGATCTGTGCAATGGGAATCAAATCGTGATGAGATCACGATAATGAGACCAATTCACCTTTAAACATAGATCCTAAATAATCCCGATCAAAGGTTACTCGAGAGGGACATCGAGATAACCGGACAGATTGGTGTGCTATATATCCGTCCATATGATGGATGCAGCTAGTCTCATAGCTGCTCATGTGGGGACACTAGGGATACAGTACAGGTGCTTATTGGAGAATGAGTTTATTGATTGATCCACTTATGGAATGCTAGATGGTTGATAATACCTTATTATTAGATAGCGATTTCGTAGTCCTAGTGGTGTATCTAGTCCTTAGACTTGAGACACCAAGGATATCCTATATGAGTGCTCTATTCTTTGATATCGGACTTATAGGTTTGGATGTCTCAAATCTAGTACAACCGGTCATTAGGAGTGGCAATCGACCTTACGAAGGCTATTGAGTGTCGATAGAGGATCATCCACTCTCAATGTCTTGAGAAGAATATCTCATGTGTTCTTGCTTAGACAAATCCCTAGTCAGGGTCATTCGGATTGAGAGAGAAAAAGTTCTCTAGGAGAATCCGATTATAGCAAGACTCAAGTAGAAACCATATGGGTTTGACAGCACCATACATAGTATATGGTCTTTGGGATATTAGATGGATGAGAGACTATAGGTACATACTAAGGACAGATGGGTCCAATGGATTGGATTCCCCTGTATCGTCTAGGGACTATGGTGCAGTGGCCTAGTACGTCCGTAATCGATGAGTCGAGTGAATTATTATGGAGATAATAATTCACTAAGCCAAAAGGAGTTCTGACAAGTATAACTCATGGCCAGCTCGATATTGGGCCTAGAGAGTCACACACATATAGTAGGCATTGCGATGAGTAGAGGTTCGGATATGAGATATCCGCCGGAGCCCCTATCTTATTGGATATCTAATAAGCCCCTGAATTATTGGATCCTATGGACGAGATCTAATAAAAGCCCATGAGAGATTATTGAATAGATATCCACTAATCTAAGAGGCTTGGGTAGTTGGATGAAGATCTAATACCAAATAAGGGAGGATCCATTAGGGTTAAGATTGACAGGGGACCTCTATAAATAGGAGAGATTCAGTGGTTCATAGATTAGAGCCTTTGCTTGCCTCTCCTATTCTCATCCCCCTCTCCACCTTCGAGCAGGCTTGGAGTTTTGAGGAGCATCGTCGTAGCCCTGCTATATGGATCACTGCTAGAGAGGAGGGCACTTTATCTCTTTTACCCTCTCCTAGAGATTTATAAGGATTCAGGGATATACGATCTCCTTAGGTAACACAATTTATTCTATACACAATTTTAAGTTTAATATATTTTTGCACACCAATCTTCGCATAATGACGAACATCTCTTTAAGAATAGGGGATTTTGTTTTTGTTCTTCCGCTGTGCATGTGATGTCACCCCCAAGATTTCCCAACAATGGTATCAGAGCCAAGTTATTTGTGTGAAGATTGGTTTTGAACTAAGTGTATTATGTTTTGGAGAAGTTTTTGGCGTCAAGATCGTTGACGCAAAAGCGAGAGAAAGGGCAGCAATAGTTGCTGCCCTCAATTTGCATGCATGCAACCGCCTGTAGGGGCATCGTAGGCGCTACACCTGCAGGCTTACGTCCGACGGGGCTGGCAGCCCGCGGGCGCTGCCTATAGCCATAGTGCCCACAAGGGCAAGCGGTGCCTACAGGCGACCAGCCTGCAAGGGCCAGCGGTGCCTGCGGGCGCACTCGCAGCGGCGCTTACCCTCATGGGCGGCCGCTGCGGGAGCAACCCCCACTAGTAAAGGTGCCCGCAGGGGCATCTGCTCGCGAGCAGAGCCGCCTGTAGGGGGGGCACCCACCTACAGTGGCGGCGCTACCCGAGGCCACACTGCCCCGCGAGCAAGCTGCCTACAGGCAGGGGCGGCGCAACCACGCCCCCTACCGCACAAGATGCTGCTAGTAGGGTGGCGACGGCAATAGCAAGCAAGGCAAGAAGCGGCTTAGGGTGCCAATTTTGTCTTTTGTCCAAATTATAAAAATGCTCATTAGAATTCCAAAAATTTGCAACATGTCCTTGATTTCAAAAAATATTAATTAATTAAAAGATTTAATTGATTATTATTTTTATTATTATCTAGTAGTCCTAAATGATGATGATTTATACCTGTGATGTAATCATGCAAAGAGGAGCAGCGGGAGCGTGGAAGCGATAGCGGGACCCACGAGACGGATGATCGCGATACATGGAGATGTGTCGAGATGTCGATGGAACTGACGAGGACTGAGATGGATGATCACAGGGTATAGAGATGCACCGCTGCACACATAAATCTTGATGTAAGTGATTAGGCCCACTGGCTCATGCCTGATCACTTTAGGCTATGGTCCATGATCATCTAGTGTGATTGCTTATACACCTATTAGATATATATATATATATATATATATATATATATATATATATATATATATATATATATATATATATATATTTGCTTACGATATAAATATATATTAAATATGTATGTGTGACATGTCATATTAGGAGACCAAATCATTGAAACCTCTCTTTCGATAATATTAAGTCGGTAAACGTGAGGCAATTAGATTGACTCACATGGCCTTCCATTGTTATAGGTAGGTATCGATTCTCGGTATAGGTTGAGTTGGTAGAGTCCCTCGAGGCTCACCTACATCGCGATTCGCTATCTTACCTACGACATAGAGATGTCACCGGTGACCTGAGGACATGGTATGCTTGGTCGAGTCCCTCAAGGGTATATCATCGATTCAGACTCATCTTATAACAATGGTGTTGACTTAACCGAACATCATGGTTGGTCGAGTCCCTCGAGACCATAGTGATTCGGAGGCTGAAAAGGATGGGAATCACAAGGAGTTATGACTGACAAGAGTTGCCTACCTTTCGGGGTTAGTATGATTGGTCGAGTCCCTCGAGGTTATACTAAGACGCTGATTAAATCCTGATCCCCACTAGAAGTCTACTAGGGACTTTTGTTTTATGTTCTGAGGGTGTCGCGTGACTCGCTAGTAAAATAGTGGGAGCATATTAAGATAGAAGTTCATATCTTGATTACTTATTTCAAGAAAATCTGCATGTTATTTATTTCTGCTGCATCTTTATTTTCAGAAAATGTCGCTTTCAAATCCCTTACTTGGCGTACTTGATGTTAACCACCTCACTGGTCCAAATTATACGGATTGTCTCTGCAACTTAGAATTGTTCTCACGGTGGAGAAAATTGCATACGTCCGTGATACAGTGATGCCTACGCCCGAGGAAGGGGCAAGCGAGGATGAGATCGCTTGCTATGTGAAGTACATTAATGACTCCACCCTTACTCATGTTTTGATAATGAAACCAATTGATATATGTTTATGTTTTAATCTGCGCTTTGAGTGACGTAGGATATTTCAATCAGGATGAGATAACTAAAGCAGAAAAAATCATGTTGGGCCGGAGGAACATGTCAAAAGATTGGACGTCGGGCCAGTGGATTGGTCGACGTATCGACATAAGTCTTTGGGCCATGGATTCGGGCATCGAGCCAAGAAGAGCGGATATTATGCAAAGGATATCAGAGTTGCGAAGTCAACTGACCGATTGGGCAATAGGCCACAAGAGAGAACGATGCGCCGAAGAATTGGACGAAGCATCGAGGGACCAATGACATGCCGGACAACTTGATTAATGCTTAGCATTAATTGTTTAGATCAAAGTGTATTTTTACACGTGCAAGATTAACTACGATAGCAAGTCATGAAGCAAAATGAAGTCCTGGAGTCAAGGACGCGATTATGTTGGGAGTTCGAGAGTTCGTCGGAAGTTCGGACATTCGTCGGAAGTTCTAGAGGAACTAGCTGAGAAGTCTCAGAGCTTGCCAGAGAAGCTCGTCGGAACTCGCTAAGAAGATCATCGTGAAGTCCAGGAGTTCACTGGAAGTTCACTAGAATCTCACCGGAAGAATAGATATAGGGTCTTGTTTTACTTAGCAAATATCTTAGGATTTCATAGTTAGCATGTAATTGGGCTTAGATTTGGGCCAACCCAATTAGGGGTCAGCTAGGACAATGTAAGAATAGTGTTGGGCCTAATAAAAAGCCCAAATAGTATCCCAAGAAGTCTCATTGTCATGGCATAGTCTTCGAGACTATATCAGGCGGTAGTACCGCCAGTCTGGGTGGTGGTACCGCTCAACACTGCCCCCCAGGTGGTGGTACAGCTAGACTTGGGTGGTGGTACCGCCCAGGGCAGTGTTAGTGTCAAACTGACACTAGGCGGTGGTATCGCCCAACACAGGCGGTGGTATCGCCCGTGCTTGGGGAACTCGGGATGGGAAAGTTTTATGCTCTAAGTTTGAATCAACTTGAAGCCTATAAATACCCCTCTCATCCCTGGTTAAATCACACAAGCACAGAGTATTCAAAAGTGAGAAAACACTACTACAATCTCTTTAGAAATTCCCTCCTCCACTCTAACTTTAGAATTCTGTAAGAGGAGTGTGAGTGCTTGTAAGGGTTGTCTCCTAAACCCGTGAAAAGGAGAAGAGGGGTGTAAAAGGTGATTGGCCTTCGCCTATTGAAGGAAGGCCTCTAGTGGATGCTAGTGACCTCGTCGGAGGAGGAAGCCGAAAGTGGATGTAGGTCACATTGACAGAACCACTCTAAAATCTGGTTTGCATTTCCTTTGTGCACTTTACTTTAACTGCAAGCCTCCTTCTTATTACTTTCAAAGTTAAGCATTTCCAAAATCGGTTTTATCATACGAAATGAAATTTCTTAAACTGACTTTTTTTTCCGCTGCATTAATTTACCCCCCCCCCTTCTTAGTGCCGACCTCTTGATCCTAACAATTAGTATCAGAGCCTCGTTATTTATCACTTGGTTTAACACCCAAGAAAAATGGCTCTTTTCGGCTCTCAAGAGGGTCACTCTCTTATTCATCCTCCTTTTTTCAATGGGATGGACTACACTTAATGGAAAACTCGAATGAGAGTTTTCTTGCTTTCATTGAATCTCGATTTATAGCATATAGTCAAAAACGGATTTGAAATGTCTTCTCTTCCAATAAACAATTGGAATGATTTAGAGAAGAAGATGTTTTCTCTAAATGCAAAGGCTATGAATGTCTTATTTTGCGTTTTAGACAAAAATAAATTTAATCGGGTTTCTATGTACGAAACGGCCTTTGATATTTGGCAGATTCTTGAAATCGCACACCAAGGCACGAATAGAGTTAAAGATTCTAAGATTAACCTTTTAATGTATGATTTTAAACTTTTTCATATGAAACCAAGCGAAATCGTTGTTGACATGTATACCTGTGTTACGGATGTCATCAATGGTTTAAAAGCACTTGGTAAAAGTTTTTTGAATTTTGAACTCGTTAACAAGATCTTAAGATCACTTTCTAAAACTTGGGAATCAAAAGTAATGGCAATATAAGAAACAAAAGATTTAAATATTTTTCCACTTGAAGAACTTATCGGTTCATTGATGACATATGAAATTGTGCACAGTGCACATAATAAACATGATGAACAAAACCACCTTCCAAAGAACAGGAAGGATTTGGTACTTGGAACAATTGAAGACCACTCGAACATAAGCTCAAGTGATGGTGAACTTGAACTCACAGTGAAAGTTAAAAAGTTAATGAAACCAAAATTAAAGAACAAAAATAAACTTAAAAAGAACATAACTTGCTATGAACACAAGAAGAAAGAAGCAACCTTGGACGAAACGAGCTCATCTGAAGAAGAAGGACAATTGAACAAAGGCAAGGTGACAAACTACGTCTTAACAGTTTTCGATGATGAGGTAATCAAAATGCCTTCAATTTATTTCGAAATTATATGATGCTTTTCATGATGCATTTCCTTTTTTTGTTTAAAAAAAATTATTTTTCTTAAAAATTACATGTTTAATAATGTTATGAAAAAGTAAAAAATTAGGAATCATGTTTATCATGCTAGTAATTTTGAAAATAATTATAAAAATTACATATGATAAAGGAACAAAATTTTAGACTTAAATCATGCTAGATGTTTTAATGATGTGATAAAGTGATAATGTATATCTTGATAATCTTTGTATTTAATTGAAAATACTTTACAAAATCATGCTTGATGAAATAATGTAATGAGATCATGCATAATAAATTTATATTTTGAAATTATGCATGATGATTCTTGAGACTTATGGATTATCGACTTTTATGGTAATGAAAGTGACTCTTTCGGCATGAAATGTTGATGCATATTTTATTTGGCATAAATGAAAAGGGAATGTTTCTATAAAATAAATCACATGAATTTAAACAACTAAAAAGAGAAAAACATTGTTCTTGAAAATTATTTTTCTCTATCTTATTAATTTTTATGGATCTCTTGAAAATGATTTTGATTTGATGATTTGAATTTGAGTGAGTTTTATTCAAATCATGATCTTGATCTCTTGAAATTATTTGAGATTTTTTTGAATCAAGATCTCTTCTTTGTACTCCTATGTTCCCTTTTACCATTTACTAAAGAGGAGATCTATAAAACTAACCATGATCTTGATAATTATGTTTTGAAACTTTATGTAAATTAAGATCGTTCACCATGACTTCTTGCATTTTATTAAAGAAATTATTTATGAATCATTTCTTTTGGTATTTACATAGTCTTATCTTTCATGACATGATTTTCTTTGTATTTATGGCTTGCATGACTTAAAATATTTTGGAATGATACATGCAACACTATGATTTTTCCCTTAGATAAATATGCATGTAAAGATGATTTTTCTCTTGATTATAACTTGTGATATTTTTTATGAATTATCATTTTGATTTCTTGTCATATGATTGTATGAAATCATGAAATACTTATGATAGTGTGTTAATTTGACAAATTGAATGAGTTGAAAATTATGATGAATGTTTGGAAAATAAATGATTGTATCATGTTTAATGATTTTACATATTGAAATTGTGCATGATGAGTTAAAGTGATGATTGAAATAATGATTGAAATAATATGAATGATGATTTGGAATCATGCATATAATGATAAGTTTATATATTTTGAAAATATATATGATGAGTTGGTATGATGCATACAATACTTATGCTTTTTATTATAATGATATAATGTGTATTATGAATGCTCTAAATGATAAATATTTGGTATCATGATCAAAATATTGATAAATGCTTAAAAATTTTAATGTTTTAGTATCATGTATGATATGCTCATAATAATGATTGATTTATTTATTCGGTATCATGCATGAAAAATGAAATGTAAGGTTTTTGAAAATGGGCATGTTTTAATTTGAAAATATAATGATGCAAAAATAAGTTTGATACTTACCTTTGTCATAATATGAAACTTGATATAAAGGGTCTTCCCTTCTTTTTGACAATGACAAAGGGGGAGATAAAAGATGCTAGCTCGCACAATTCAAGAAGAAAGCAAAAATTACACTTCGTAAAAGAGAAGAAAGAACTTGCTTCTTGAACATCTCAAATTGTTAGCCACCATGTTGTAAAATGATGTAGCATTTTGTTAGCTTGCGTTTTTTTAAAGAAAGTAAAAATAATCG
The DNA here is from genome assembly GCF_036884655.1 of Musa acuminata AAA Group. Taxonomy (NCBI): domain Eukaryota; kingdom Viridiplantae; phylum Streptophyta; class Magnoliopsida; order Zingiberales; family Musaceae; genus Musa; species Musa acuminata. The sequence goes on from NC_088340.1 coordinate 25,515,753, forward strand.
TACTTCTCAAAAGAGAAGAAACTGCTATCTTGAACATCAGGAGGAGATTGTTGAATCTCATATTTTGACGATGAAACCAATTGATATGTGTTTATGTTTTAATATGTGTTTTGAGTGATGCAGGATGCTTCGATCAGGATGAGATAATTAAAGTAGAAAAAATCATGTTGGGCCGAAGGAACATGTCAGAAGATTGAATATCGAGCCGGTGGATCGATCAATGCATCGACAGAAGGCTTCCGGCTATGGATTCGGGCATCAGGACAAGAAGAGCGGATATTACGCCAAGAATATCGGAGTTGCGAAGTCAATTGGCCAATTAGGCAATAGGCCGCAAGAGAGGATGATGCGCAGAAGAATCGGATGAAGCATCAAGGGACCAATGACATGTCGGACAACTTGATTAATGCTTAGTATTAATTATCTAGATCGAAGTGTGTTTTTACATGTGCAGGATTAACTACGATAGCAAGGCATGAAGCAAAATGAAGTCTCGGAGTCAAGGACGTGATTACATTGGGAGTTCGAGAGTTCATCGGAAGTTTGGACGTTCGTCAGAAGTTCTGGAGGAACCAGCAGAGAAGTCTCGAGGCTTGCCAGAGAAGCTCATTAGAACTCGCCGAAAAGATCGTCGTGAAGTCCAAGAGTTCGCTAGAAGTTCACCGGAAGCTCACCGGAAGAATAAACATAGGGAATTGTTTTGCTTAGCAAATGTCTTAGGATTTCGTAGCAAATGTCTTAGGATTTCATAGTTAGCACGTAATTGGGCTTTGGTTTGGGCCAACCCAATTAAGAGCTAGCTTGGCCCATGTAAGAACTATGTTGGGCCTAATAAGAAGCTCAAACAATACCCCAAGAAGTCTCACCGTTATGGCACAGTCTTCGAGATTGTGTCAGGCAGTGGTGCTGCTAGTTTGGGTGGTTGTACTACCATTGGCAGAGTGTCAGGCGGTGGTACCGCTAGTCTAGGCGGTGGTACTGCCCAGCACTGCCCCCTAGGAGGTGGTACCGCTCAGGGCAAGGTCAGTGTCAGACTGACACTAGGCGATGGTACCACCCGTGCCCAAGGAACCCGGGATGGGAAAGTTTTAGGCTCCAAGTTTGAATCAACTTGAAGCCTATAAATACCCCTCTCATCCCTGGTTAAAGCATACAAGCACAGTGTATTCAAAAGTGAGAAAACGCTACTACAATCTCTTTAGAAATTCTCTCCTCCACTCTAAGTTTAGAATTCCATAAGAGGAGTGTGAGTACTTGTAAGGGTTGTCTCCTAAACCCGTGAAAAGGAGAAGAGGGGTTTAAAATGTGATTAGCCTTCTCCTATTAAAGGAAGGCCTCTAGTAGATGCTAGTGATCTCATCGGAGGAGGAAGCCGAAAGTGGATCTAGGTCACGTTGACCGAACCACTCTAAATTTTGGTTTGCATTTCCTTTGTGCAATTTACTTTAATTGCAAGCCTCCTTCTTATTACTTTCAAAGTTAAGTATTTCTGAAATCAGTTTTATCATACGAAACAAAATTTCTTAAATCAACTTTTTTTTTCCGCTGCACTAATTCACCCCCCCCTCTTAGTGTCGACCTCTTGATCCTAACAGTTACATGTTGGGCTCTATGACTCCTGAGTTACAAAGACAATAAGAAAAGATAGATGCTAGATCCAAACTACTATAGGTCCACAAATTATGTGAGGAATAGGGAAGGACTCAGTTGTTAGGATCAATAGCACTAAGAGGGGGAGGGGGGGGGGTGAATTAGTGCAGTAGAAAACTTTCGACGATTAAAATCGCGTCTGTACGATAAGAGCAATTTCGGTAGAAAATCTGATTCGTAAATCACATTAACTTGTAACCAAGCAAGATGCAGTTAAAGCAAAGATATAAAGGCAATTTGCAGTTATGATAGAAATCAGAACGTAAACACAAACTGAAATATGATGTTCGTACGATAAAAATGATTTACATCTAAACACCGATTAGGAAAATGCAGAGCTTGAAACACTATCATATATGCGCAGAAGGCAGTAAGCTTTTGAGGAGGTTTGTAGTAAAGATAAGATGCTCAAAGTAAATGCAAACTGAGATTTAGAGTGGTTCGGTCAATCTTGACCTACATCCACTTTTGGCTTCCTCCTCCGATGAGGTCACCGACGTCCACTAGAGGCCTTCCTTCAATAGGCGAAGGCCAACCACCCTTTTACAGTTTCACTCCTATTGACGGGCTTAGGAGACAACCCTTACAGAATTTTCTTTCCTCTCTTATCATATTAGAACTTGGAAGAAAAGAGGAAGAAGAACTTTCAACTCATACAACACTTTTGAGCTCTAAAAATCACAAAGTAAAATCAGAATTTCGGTGGTTTCTGGGTGCCCTTTCAGTGCTGAAAGGGTGGGGTATTTATAGGCCCCAACCCAGTTTGAATTTCGAGCTCAAAACTGTCAATTCCCGGAATTCCGGGATCTAGCGGTTGCATCGCCTGACTAAGGCGGTTGCACCGCCTGGCAGAGCTCGAAGACTGAGCCTCTAGGCGGTGCCACCTCCTGTCAGGGGTGGTTGCACCTCCTATCATAGCTCGAAGACCGAGCTCAAGCGGTGCCACCACCTGACTGAGGCGGTTGCACCTCCTGCCAGAGCTTGAAGACCGAGCTCAAGCGGTGCCACCTCCTGTCAAGGGTGGTTGCACCGCCCAGTCTCGCTCGGAGACTGAGCCCAGGCGATGCCACCGCCTGGCTGGGGCGGTTCAACCGTCTGGCAGAAATCAGGGTCCGAATGGGTTGATCCATTCGGCCCAATTTGGGTTTTTCATGGGCCCAATAGCCCCAAGATTAAGTTAATGGGATTACCTCTCATTTCCAACATAATTATTGTCCTAACTACGATATTTCCTAAGACATTTACTGCAACTTGCTCCGGTGCGTCAATCGCTTCTTCCGACGAGCTTTCGGTAAACTTCCGTCGATCATCCGATGAACCCTCGGTGATGCTCCTACGGACTTCCGGCAAACTCCTGGACTTGCGACGATCCACTTGGTGAGTTCCGACGAGCTTCTTTGGCAAGCTCATGGACTTCTCGAATTTGTTCCCGCAGAACCTCCGACAACCACTTGATGACGGAGTTAAACTTAACTCCCGGAGTTTAAACAAACTCCCCCTATCAATATGCCATATTGATAGAATCTTGAATTCAAACTGAATTCAAGTCATTGCAATATTCATGAATACTTGCAACACGTCATCATGAACTTATGCATAACATCATACTTCTCCCCCTTTGTCATCAACAAAAAGGAGAAGTCCAACTATTCTTGTGTTTGGAATATTAGTTTAACTTATTGTATGAAAAACATAATATCAAGTTTTATCATCATACAGTTTTGAAGCTAGAAAATTTAGCAAATGTTACATCATGCTTAGAACATTCAAGCTATCAAGTTTTTAGATATGCAAGTTTTACAGCATACAAGATAACACTTTTAGAACATGCAAGCTAACAATGTTACAACATTTTAGAACTTGCAAGCTAGCAATTTAGAGATGTTCAAGAAGGCAACTCTTGCTTCTTGAAATATGCAAGTTGCAAGCTAGCAAATTTTTGCTTCCTTTGCAATGTTTGAGCTCGCAATTTTGCTTCCATTGCAAGGTGTAAGTTTAGCATGTTTAATTTTCTTGAGATAGCAACTATTTGCTTCTCTTTATACTACAAGCTAGCAATTTTTATGATATGCAAGTTTTACTACATACAAGCTAGCAAAAATTTCGAAAGCAAATGCAAGATAGCTTTCTTGTGTAAGCTTATGATTCTTGCTTCCTATTGCAATGTGCAAGTTGCAAGTTTTGCTTCTTGAGATAGGCAAGATAGCACTTTTGCAATTTTTGTTTGGCAAGCTTGTGATGTTCAAGATAACAAGCTCTTTCTTCTCTTTTGAGAAGTGTCATTTTTGCTTTCTTTGCAAAGTGCAAGCTAGCAAAATGTCAAACTAGCAAGAGATAATGTTTTACATGAGGCAAGCAAACAATTTGGCAAGTGTTACATTTACATCTTCTCTTTAGAGGAGTGTAATTTTTGCTTTCATCTTGAATTGTGTAAGCTAGCTAGTTTGCCTCTTTTCATGATGTCCACGCTAGAAATTTTTGCTCCCCCTTTGTCATTGTCAAAAAGAAGGGAAGACCCTTTTTTCAATTTTTAGATTAACAAAGGTAAGTATCAATTTTATTTGTGCATCATTATATATTCAAATTAAAACATACACAATTTCAAAAACCTTATTTTTCATGCACGATACCGAAAAATAAATCAATCATCATTAATAGGTATATCATACATGATACTCAAACATTAAAATTTTTAAACATTTATCAACATGTTGATCATGATACCAAACATTCATCATTTAAAGCATTCATGATACATATCATATGCAATACATTATGTACATCATTGTCATAAGTATTGCATGCATCATTTCAAATTCATGAATATTTCATCATTGCATGCATCATGCCAAATCATAAAATATACAATAATCATTAATGCATGATTCCTAATCATCATTTATTTTGCAACATGATGGTACCAAATTTGTCAAATTACATTCTACCATACATGATTGAAACTTCTTATTTGTATACATTAAAACAAATTAATGAATATTTCATGTATTCTTATCATCACATAAGGAATATCAAGAAGAATTATTAGGTGATGAGATAAACATTTCATGAATACAAGGAATTGCATAAAAATCATATCATGAAAGATTAGAACATGTGAATACTAAAAGAAATGATTTCTTTTTGAAAAACCTAATCCATAATTAATCAAAAGAAAATCTTAGGAGAACGATTAATGAAAAAATCTTGATTCATAATAAATCTTAATTTGTAAATATCACGGAACCAAGATCATGATTTTGGATAAAACTCATTCAAATTCAAATTACCAAAAATCATTTTTATGGTTCACAAAATTCGTAACATAAGTAGATTCATAATTTCATTGAAAATATATTTTCCCCTTTTTTAAGTATTTCATTTTAAGTGATTGATTTCATGTTAGCATGCTTTTTCATTTATGTTAAACATGCATCAACGTTTAGGATCGAAAAATGAATTTCATCATAAAACCATCAAGATCAATAGATTCTAAAAAATGAACTATTATGATCAAGAAAATCCAAAAATGAAATTTAACACTTTCATGCATTCGGACAAGGTTTTGCTATAGATTTTCAAGTTCAATCATAAAGATAAAACATGCTCATGATCATAAAAATTTTTGTATCCAAAACACATAATTTCCAACATGTTATTAAGGCATGTAATAGTGTAAAATCATAATGGCAATTAAGTGATTTGAACATTGAATCAAGAAAGTCCAAAAAATAATCTTAACAAGTTCATGCATTGGAGCACATTTTTGCCATAGTTTTTCAAATACACTCATGAAAAAACACATGCTTATCATCATGTATAGCTTAAAATCTCATGCATAAACTTGTTAATCAAAATATTTAATATTACATCATTATGCATTTCTTCAAATCAAACATGATTTTTTTTTAATCAAAATCGAGAAATAACAATGGAAATCAACGTAATACACATTATTACTTCTTAACCATGATTTCATATTTTCAATCAAAATCATTTTATTTGTTTATCATAAAATATGTAATATTATCATTTTCGAAATTACTTAGCAGGATCATAATTTTTTTTTTTTAAACATGTAATTTTTAAGAAAATTAATTCTAAACTAAAAAAGAAAATACATCATGAGAGCATCAAGTAATTTCAAAATAAATTAGGGGGATTTCGATTACCTCATCATTGAAAACGGTTAAGGTGTAGTTTGCCACCTCGCCTTTCTTGATTTTCTCCTCATCTTCGGAGGAGCTCGATTCATCCCACTTTGTGTTCTTCTTCTTTGGCCTCTTCCTTCGTTCAAGTTTATTGTTTATTTTAGATTTTTGTTTAATAAACTTATTAAGATTTAGTGTTCGAAGTTCAAGTTCATCATTGTCCTCATCACTTGAGTCATCGCTCAAGTAGTATTCATTTGTCCGGAGTTCCAAATCCTTTCTGTTCTTTGGAAGGTGATTTTGTTCATCATGTGCATTGTGCACCATTTCATATGTCATCAACGAACCAATTAGTTCTTCAAATGGTAAGTTGTTTAGGTTTTTAGGTTTTTGTATTGTAGTTACTTTTGAATCTCACTTCTTACAAAGAGAACGCAAAATCTTGTTTACGAGTTCAAAATCCGAAAAACATTTTCCAAGAGCTCTTAAACTATTGACGACATCCGTGAAACGGGTGTACATGTCGCCTATAGTCTCGCTTGGTTGCATTCGAAAAAGTTCAAAATCATGCAATAAAATGTTAACTTTCGAGTCTTTGACTCTACTAGTTCCCTCGTGCGTGATTTCAAGTGTTCGCCAAATGTCAAAAGCCGTTTCGCACGTAGAAATCCGATTGAACTCATTTTTGTCCAAAGCGCAAAATAAGACATTCATACCCTTTGTGTTTAAAGAAAAATACTTCTTTTCCAAATCCGACCATTCGTTCATCGGTTTAGAGAGAAGTTGAAAATTGTTTTCAACGATATTCCATAAATCTAAATTCATAGAAATCAAGAAAACTCTCATTCGAGTTTTCCAATAAGTGTAATCCAATCCGTTAAACAACGGTGGACGAACAACCGATAAGCCCTCTTGAAAGCCATGAAGAGCCATTTCTCTTGGGTGTAAATCCGAAATGAGAAATACCGGGCTCTGATACCAATTGTTAGGATCAAGAGCACTAAGAGGGGGGGGGGGGGGGGGTGGGTGAATTAGTGCAGCAAAAAACTTTCGACGATTAAAATCGCGTTCGTACGATAAGAGCAATTTCGGTAGAAAATCCGATTCGTAAATCACTTTAACTTGTAACCAAGCAAGATGCAGTTAAAGCAAAGATATAAAGGTAGTTTGCAGTTATGATAGAAATCAGAACATAAACGCAAACTGAAATATGATGTTCGTACGATAAAAATGATTTACGTCTAAACGCCGATTCGGAAAATGCAGAGCTTGAAACACGATCGTATATGCGCAGAAGGCAGTAAGCTTTTGAGGAGGTTTGCAGTAAAGATAAGATGCTCAAAGTAAATGCAAACAGAGATTTAGAGTGGTTCGTGTTGAATCTCAGATTTTGATGATATAATCAATTGGTGGGTTAATTGATCTAATCTATATTATTGAGTTAAGTGTGCAGGATTAACTACGATAACCAGAAAACATAAAGCAAGGATACCGGAGTCGAGCTCGATGGACGTTTAAGAGACCGAAGAATCATCGGAGATGCTGCCGGAACCATCCGAGAAGAAATCGGGAACGTGTCGGAAGTTCGCCGAAGAAATCATCGGAGGCTCGCGGAGATCACCGAGAAGGCTCGGCTACTCGTTAAAGTCATCACAAAGATTGGGAGCTTGCAGGGAGTCCGTCGGAAGAAGTTCGTCGGAAAGCTCGCCGGAACAAGACTCGACGTTCGCGATTAAAAAACTTGCTTAGGATGTTTTTTTGTGTTATGTAGTTCACCTGTAATTAGGATTAGGATTAAGAGATAATCCTATATCCTGGTTAGGGGCCAACTGGGCCCAAAGTCAGATTTGGTTAGGGCTAAAATTAAGCCAAACAAATGAATTGAAGAGTTAGGCGGTGGCACCGCCTAGCTGGGCGGTGACACCTCCTTGGCTGGGCGGTTGCACCGTCCAGCACCCGAGCGCTGGGCGGTGGCACCGCCTGGTTGGGCGGTGGAACCTCCAGCACCGGGAACCCTAAGAGAATTCAAATTTTGGAGCCCAAAATTTGAATCCTCTTGAGGCCTATAAATACCCCTCAAATCTCAACTGAGGTTACAACTTTTGAGAAGCATTTTGATTGAGAGAAAAGTCTTAGAAAGTCTTAGCAAGTCTTATTTTCAATTTGCTAGAGAGTTCTCCTCCTTCTTTCTTATTGAAAATTTGTAAGAGGTTGAGCTGCTTGTAAAAGGTTGTAAGAGGGGTGTTTACCCTTCCATTTCAAGAGACTTGCTAGTGGAAGGTGGGAGCCTCATCGAAGAGGGGCCTCGCAAATGGAGTAGGTCATTTGACCGAACCACTCTAAAAATCGGCGTAATCTCTGGTTTGCTCTTTATTATTGTCATTTACATTACTGCAAATCTTCTTACTACTTTAGTTCCTTATTACTCTTGCTGCGCAACTTTAAGAATACGCCTTCAAGTTAAATCTCTCAAGTTTCGTTCTTAACATACGAAAGATTTTGTTAAAATCGAAGTTTTAATCCGTTGCACTAATTCACCCCCCCCCCCCTCTTAGTGTCGCTCCGATCCTAACAAGTGGTATCAGAGCAAGGTTATCTCTCATATTTGTTTTAATACCCAAGAGAGATGGCTTACTCCGGCATGCAAGAGGGCCATTCTATTGCACGACTACCTTTGTTTAATGGGTCGGATTACACATATTGGAAGACTCGCATGAGAATCTTCCTCATTTCTATGGACTTTGAGCTTTGGTCTATTGTCGAGAATGGATTTCAAAAATCTTCTCTTCCGATGAGCGAATGGGATGAATCGGAGAAGAAGGTTTTTGCTTTAAATGCAAAGGCTATGAATGCCTTGTTTTGTGCACTAGACAAAAACGAATTTAATCGTGTTTCAATGTGTGATTCGGCTTTTGATATTTGGAGAACTCTTGAGGTCACTCATGAAGGCACTAGCCGAGTGAAAGAGTCCAAAATCAACATCCTTGTGCACTCTTATGAACTTTTCCGAATGAAACCAAGTGAGTCCATCGGAGACATGTACACCCGGTTTACGGATGTCATCAATGGACTCAAAGCTCTTGGTAAAGATTTTACTAACTTTGAACTAGTAACTAAAATCTTAAGATCCCTCCCTAAAAGTTGGGATCCAAAAGTTACGGCCATTCAAGAGGCCAAAGACCTTAAAGCATTCCCTCTTGAAGAACTCATTGGGTCTCTAATGACCTACGAAATGACATATCAAGCTCATGACGAGCTCGAGAACCCCCTTCCAAAGAACAGGAAGGATATGGCACTCAAATCACAAGAAGACCACTTGAAAGGAACATCAGTGATGAGGACAGTGACAATGACATTGCACTTTTGACTCAAAAATTTAAAAAATATTTAAGAAAGAACAGATTTAAAAATAATACAAAAAATAAATTTGAACAAAAGAAGGACCAAGTGATTTGCTATGAATGCAAAAAACTGGGACACTATAAGAACGATTGTCCTCAAGCCAAAAAGAGAACATCAAAGAAGAAGGCATTCAAGGCAACGTGGGATGATTCAAGCGCATCCGAAGAAGAGGAGTCCAACACCGAGCAAGTTGCTCATTACGCGCTAATGGCGTTAGGAGAAGAGGTATGTGATTTATTTAATGAAGATTTATCTTTTGAAGAACTATCTATCGCTTTTCATGAATTATTTGATGAATGTAGAACTGTTAGTAAGAAGTTAAGTATCTTAAAGAAAGAGCATGCTTTGCTACAAGATAAGTTTGATAATCTTCAAACTCCTCCATGCTCTAAGTGTGAGCACTTAGAAGCAATAAAAAATAAAAATTTGCTTCTTAAGGAAACCTTAAACAAGTTTAAGGTTGGTAGCAAAGGATTAGATATGATCCTTGCACACAAGGGTCACATCGCAAATAGAAATGGAATTGGATTTGTAAAAGGATTACATCAAAATCCTACCACTTTCATAAAAGGACCTACATTACATGTTTCCTCTTATATGAAATGCAACTTTTGTTGCAAATCCGGACATATTGCCTACAAATGCCCATTTAGGAAAATTAATTCACAAAAATTAATATGGGTTCCTAAAGGAACTATAAAGATTCAATCATAAATAACAAAGTTAGTGGGTCAATTTTTGAGGCACCCAAAATCAAATGGGTACCTAAAAATCATCCTCTTTTGTAGACAAACCCACAAGCTAGGAGCAAGAGATGGTATCTCGATAGTGGATGCTCAAGACATATGACTGGAGATCCATCTCATTTCTCTATGCTCACTAGCAAAGAAGAAGGGTACGTTACCTTCGGAGACAACAACAAGGGCAAAATCATTGGCAAGGGAACTATTGGTAACAAATTTAATTTTTCCATTGATGATGTCTTACTAGTTGATGGATTGAAACATAATCTCTTGAGTATTAGTCAACTATGCGATAAAGGTTACATCGTTAGATTTGAATCAAATATGTGCATTATTGAAAAACCAAATCATAACATGACTATGATTGCTTTAAAACAAAATAATGTCTATACCATCAATCTTGATGAACTAAGTAATGAAATGTGCTTCTCCGCCGTAAATGATGATGCTTGGCTTTGGCATAGGAGATTAGGCCATGCAAGCATGAAAACAATATCTAAGATCTCATTTCAAGAATTAGTACGAGGAATTCCAAATATAAAGTTTATTAAGGACAAAGTATGCGATGCATGTCAACTAAGCAAACAAATAAAAACAAGCTTCAAACCAAAAAATCAAATTAGCACTACTAGACCATTACAATTGATCCATTTGGACTTATTTGGACCAATTGATACAACAAGTCTAGGTGGAAGCAAATATGCTTTTGTGATTGTGGATGACTACTCTAGATACACTTGGACCTATTTCTTAGCTCACAAAAGTGATTGCTTCAAGTGTTTCTCTAAATTTTGTAAACTCACTCAAAACGAAAAAGGCTTCATGATTTCATCAACTCGGAGTGATCACGGTGGTGAATTCCAAAACCGTGACTTTCAAAATTTTTGTGAAAGTAATGGGTACAATCACAACTTCTCAACTTCAAGAAATCCTCAACAAAATGGAGTAGTTGAAAGGAAAAATAGAAACCTACAAGAAATGGCAAGAACTATGTTGAATGAACATAGTTTACCTAAGTACTTTTGGGCCGAAGCCGTAAATATGGCTTGCTACATCATGAATAGAGTCCTAATAAGACCATCCTTATCCAAAACTCCCTATGAATTATGGAATAACAAAAAACCAAACATCTCCTATTTTAAAGTTTTTGGTTGTAAATGCTTTATTTTAAATGAAAGGGATGCTTTAGGAAAATTTGATGCTAAATCCGATAAAGGCATCTTTCTTGGTTACTCTTCCGTTTCAAAAGCTTTTCGGGTTTTTAATAAAAGAACTTTAGTAATTGAAGAGTCTATTCATGTAGTTTTTAATGAAATTTCCGATTTAAAGAAAAATGATTTTGATGATGATCTTGGTTTTGATAATTTGAATTTAAATGAACCCTCTCCTCAAAATAGCCATTTGAATGCATCTTCTTTCGAAATTTCTTTACCAAAAGAATGGAAGTATGTAGATGCTCATCCAAAAGAGCAAATTATAGGAGATACATCAAAAGGGGTTCAAACTCGTTCTTCTTTCAAAAATTTCTGTGCTAACGCCGCTTTCCTTTCTCAAATTGAACCTAAATGCATTGATGAAGCCTTAAAAGATGATTTTTGGATCATTGCAATGCAAGAAGAATTGAACCAATTTGAGAGGAATGAGGTATGGAAGCTTGTTCCTAGACCAAGTGACCACTTAGTCATAGGTACTAAGTGGGTCTTTAGAAACAAGCAAGACGAAAATGGTATCGTGGTTAGAAACAAGGCTAGATTAGTGGCCAAAGGTTTCAACTAATAAGAAGGTATCAATTACGAAGAAACCTTCGCTCCCGTGGCTCGATTAGAAGCCATAAGGATGCTCCTTGCCTATGCTAGTAGTAATAATTTTAAACTATTTCAAATGGATGTTAAAAGTGCTTTCTTGAATGGTTTTATTTCCGAAGAAGTATTTGTCGAACAACCTCCCGGATTTGAAAATTCTCTTCTTCCTAATCATGTATTCAAATTGACTAAAGGTCTCTATGGCTTAAAACAAGCTCCTAGAGCTTGGCATGAAAGGCTTAGCTCCTTTCTTATTTTAAATAATTTTACCAAAGGCAAGGTTGATACTACATTGTTTATTAAACATTTTGAAAATAATTTTCTTATTGTGCAAATTTATGTTGACGATATTGTGTTTGGCTCTTCGGATGAATCACTATGTGAATCATTTGCCAAATGTATGAGTCTTGAATTTGAAATGAGTTTAATGGGTGAATTAACTTTCTTTTTGGGATTACAAATCAAACAACTTAGTGATGGTATATTTCTTAACCAATCTAAATATACATTAGAATTGTTAAAACGATTTAACATGGATAATTCAAAAGCAATAAACACCCCTATGAGTACTGCGACTAAGTTAGATATGGATGAAAATGGTGAAAGTTTCGATCAAAAAACATATAGGGGAATGATAGGTAGTCTACTCTACCTCACTACGACTAGACCGGATACTATGTTTAGTGTAGGACTTTGCGCTAGGTTTCAATCTAATCCTAAATTATCTCATCTTAAGAGTGTTAAAAGAATATTTAGGTATCTTAAAGGAACTCCAAATTTAGGATTGTGGTATCCAAAATCTGAAAAATTCGATCTAATAGCTTATGCAGATGCCGATTTTGGCGGATGCAGGATAGATAGAAAAAGTACATCCGGAACATGCCAATTTTTAGGACATGCACTTGTTTCTTGGACTTCCAAGAAACAAAATTCAGTTGCACTATCTACAGCGGAAGCCGAATACATTGCTGCAAGTGCATGTTGTGCACAAGTAATTTGGATGAAAAATACATTAGAAGACTATGGAATTCACCTTGAAAATATTCCCATAAAATGCGATAATACCAGTGCCATATGCCTTACTAAAAATCCAATTCAGCACTCTAGAACTAAGCACATCGACGTTAGGCATCATTTCATACGCAATCATGTTCTTAACAATGATGTTGTTCTAGAATTCATTGACACAAAGCATCAATTAACAGATATATTTACAAAAGCTTTGAATGAAGACCAATTTGAATTCATCCGAAGGGAATTAGGCATGCTAAATTGTCCCTAAAATGAACTTCACAAAAAGGACTCGTTCTATTCCCTTCGTTTATGAATTTGAATTCTTCCTTCTTCTTCAATTCAAAATGATCCATTAAAGTATAAATTATGATCTTGAGGGAAGAAGCTAAACAAGAGGAAGAAAATTTTTTTTCTTTCCTCCGCATGATGCCAGCGGTGGCACCGCCAAATCCGACGGTTGCACCGACTGGCGCTCGGGCGCCAGGCGGTGACACCGACCAGTTTGGCGGTGACACCGACCGAGTCACCCTTTTAACCCGAGGGGTTAGGGCCGGCGGTGACACCGCCCCCAACCCGAAGAAAGACCTCTCAAAACCCTCTCCCATTCCCTCTAACCCTCATTCTAATTCTTAGAAACATTGGAGAAGGATTCTTGGTGGTCCAAGCTTTCCATCTCTCAACATAATCTCCACGAGGTAACACTTGAAATCCCTCTTTTCTTTTCTCTTTCTCTTGCTTATTTTTCACAATTTCATCATCATGTTGTCTAGAAAATGGCTCCTAAGAGATCAAAAGGAATAAGGATTGAAGGAGATTCATATAACCATGACCTTTTTAGATCAAAAGAGGTAGTCCTTAGCTTTCCAAAATTTGAAACACGATGTGTCCACAAGGGAAAATACGTTGATTTGGATGAACTAGAGGACTTAGAACCCATTAGGTGGTTTGCACACCTAGAAGCTCTACCTCTACTACAAATAGATGAACCAATCTATCCACGGTTAATGAGATTGTTCTATGCCAACCTATATGAAGACAATGATAGCCTAAGCACTTACATTCTAGAAACACCCATTAGAATATTTGACAGCACCATTTGTGAGCTAATTGGCATAACTGAAAAAGATAGGGGATGCTATTTTAAAGGTAAATGAGACGTCAAAAAAATAGGAGCAACCTATTCCGAAGCCGTGAAAACAATTTTTGCAAATCCAAACCTTGACTTCCTACCCAAGAGCTGTGAACACTTAATGCCTTTCAACTCTAAAATTCTTCATCACATTATCACAAGCATCATATTCCCAAAACAATTTCATCTTGACGAAGTAAGTCAAATAGAGATAGGAACCATGTATTGGATTATGACCGGTCAGCATAATTATTTCGGGTACTTGATTCGCCAACACATGCAGGAAATTATGACTAAAGATACTATATTGCCATATGGGAGGTTAATCACTAGAATTCTTCATGCCTATGACATTTGCATTCCACCCGATGAAGAATCTATTCAAAATGATCGATATAACATAATAAATAAAAACCTACTGAAAAAACTTAGGTGCACTTTTAGCAATGGCATATGGGTTAGGCAGCCTAGAAGGACGGATTCAATTCCTACACTAATAGAACAACCCGAAACACCAATTCTTATGGGAAATGAATCTCCTCCTCCTAGTCCCTTTGGAGCAGCACCTTCAGCTCCTGTTTCCTCCTCTGAAGATATCATTATGGCGGAGCTATCTCAGATCAAATCACAGCAAGAACAAATTCAGAATCAACAAGTTGAAATTTTGAAGACACTACGACAGATGAATGAAAAAATAGATATCATGTATCAGCACTGTGGATTACCTCCTAAGGATTAAATTGATGTATCTTTTTATTCTGTTCTGTTTGCTTTTAAAAACAAGTTCATGTTTGTCATCGATTGTACGATAACTGATCTTTCCTTTAGATAACTACTGTCTTAATCTGCATAGATGATGATGTCTTTTGGATAAACTATTTCTAGCAAATTTGAATGATGAACTTTGATAAATGCTAAACCTTTTTCTATGATCATCAATTAGCTGGCTTGTCTCTTTTTGTTGATGACAAAGGGGGAGAAGTGATGACTTACACCAGAACGATAGCATGACTAATATGAATTACAAAAACTTGGGTGATATGAATGTCTTATATGACTTGCAAATCCTTGAAAATATCACAAGATTGATATCATGAAATTTATATTGAAAATCTTTATCTTCTGTGTGATATGAATGTCTTATATGACTTGCAAATCCTTGAAAATATCACAAGATTGATATCATGAAATTTATATTGAAAATCTTTATCTTCTGTCATAGCAAAATTCATCCCGTATCATTTAACTTATGATTTTCATCGAAGTTTCGTACTTACTATTGTTTAATGAGGATAACGATAAAGTTCTACGATTAGAACTTATCGGGTTATGCTTGAATCCAATGGGATGGAATTCAAGTGTTTTTTATCTTCTCATAATATGGCATATAGATAGGGGGAGTTATGTTTAACTCCGTCATCAATTGATTGTCATCATCAAAAAGGGGGAGATTATTGAATCTCGGATTTTGATGATATAATCAATTGGTGGGTTAATTGATCTAATCCATATTATTGAGTTAAGTGTGCATGATTAACTACGATAACTAGAAAACATAAAGCAAGGATACCGGAGTCGAGCTCGATGGACGTTTAAGAGACCAAAGAATCATCGGAGATGCTGCCGGAACCATCCGAGAAGAAATCGGGAACGTGTCGGAAGTTCGCCGAAGAAATCGTCGGAGGCTCGCGGAGATCACCAAGAAGGCTCGGCTACTCGTTAAAGTCATCACAAAGATTGGGAGCTTGTAGGGAGTCCGTCGGAAGAAGTTCGTCAGAAAGCTCGCCGGAACAAGACTCGACGTTCGCGGTTAAAAAACTTGCTTAGGATGTTTTTTTGTGTTATGTAGTTCATCTGTAATTAGGATTAGGATTAAGAGATAATCCTATATCCTGGTTAGGGGCCAACTGGGCTCAAAGTCAGATTTGGTTAGGGCTAAAATTAAGCCAAACAAATGAATTGAAGAGTCAGGCGGTGGCACCGCCTGGTTGGGCGGTGACACCTCCTTGGCTGGGCGGTTGCACCGTCCAGCACCTGAGCGCTGGGCGGTGGCACCGCCTGGCTGGGCAGTGGAACCTCCAGCACTGGGAACCCTAAGAGAATTCAAATTTTGGAGCCCAAAATTTGAATCCTCTTGAGGCCTATAAATACCCCTCAAATCTCAGCTGAGGTTACAACTTTTGAGAAGCATTTTGATTGAGAGAAAAGTCTTAGAAAGTCTTAGCAAGTCTTGTTTTCAATTTGCTAGAGAGTTCTCCTCCTTCTTTCTTATTGAAAATTTGTAAGAGGTTGAGCTGCTTGTAAAAGGTTGTAAGAGGGGTGTTTACCCTTCCATTTCAAGAGACTTGCTAGTGGAAGGTGGGAGCCTCATCGAAGAGGGGCCTCGCAAGTGGAGTAGGTCATTTGACCGAACCACTCTAAAAATCGGCGTAATCTCTAGTTTGCTCTTTATTATTGTCATTTACATTACTGCAAATCTTCTTACTGCTTTAGTTCCTTATTACTCTTGCTGCGCAACTTTAAGAATACGCCTTCAAGTTAAATCTCTCCAGTTTCGTTCTTAACGTACGAAAGATTTTGTTAAAATTGAAGTTTTAATCCGCTGCACTAATTCACCCCCACCCTCTTAGTGCCGCTCCGATCCTAACAGTTCGGTCAATCTTGACCTACATCCACTTTTGGCTTCCTCCTCCGACGAGGTCATCGACGTCCACTAGAGGCCTTCCTTCAATAGGCAAAGGCCAACCACCATTTTATAGTTTCACTCCTTTTGACGGGCTTAGGAGACAACCCTTACAGAATTTTCTTTCCTCTCTTATCAGATTAGAACTTGGAAGAAAAGAGGAAGAAGAACTTTCAACTCATACCACACTTTTGAGCTCTAAAAATCATAAAGTAAAATCAGAATTTCGGTGGTTTCTGTGTGCCCTTTCAGTGCTGAAAGGGTGGGGTATTTATAGGCCCCAACCCAGTTTGAATTTTGAGCTCAAAACTGTCAATTCTCGGAATTTCGGGATCTGGCGGTTGCACCGCCGGACTGAGGCGGTTGCACCGCCTGGCAGAGCTCGAAGATTGAGCCTCTGGGCGGTGCCACCTCTTGTCAGGGGCGGTTGCACCTCCTGTCATAGCTCGAAGACCGAGCTCAGGCGGTGCCACCGCCTGACTGAGGCGGTTGCACCTCCTGCCAGAGCTCGAAGACCGAGCTCAAGTGGTGCCACCTCCTGTCATGGGCGGTTGCACCACCCAGTCTCGCTCGGAGACTGAGCACAGGCGATGCCACCGCCTGGCTAGGGCGGTTCAACCGCTTGGCAGAAATCAGGGTCCGAATGGGTTGATCCATTCGGCCTAATTTGGGTTTTTCAAGGGCCCAGTTGCCCCAAGATTAAGTTAATGGGATCACCTCCCATTTCCAACTTAATCATTGTGCTAACTATGATATTTCCTAAGACATTTACTGTAACTTGCTCCGGTGCGTCAATCGCTTCTTCCGGCGAGCTTCCGGCGAACTTCCGTCAATCATCCGATGAACCCTCGGTGATGCTCCTTCAGACTTCTGGCAAACTCCTGGACTTGCGACGATCCACTTGACGAGTTCCGACGAGCTTCTTTGGCAAGCTCATGGACTTCTCGAATTTGTTCCCGCAGAACCTCCGACGACTGTCTGAACTTTCGTCGAACTCTCGAACTCCCAACGTGATCATTGTCTTGATTCCGGTGCAACTCCTGCTGCATATCTTACTTTCATCGTAGTTAATCCTGCACACTTAAAACAAAACATCGATTGAGACAATTAATCCTAAGCAATTAACCAAGTTGTCCGGCATGTCATTGGTCCCTCGACGCTTCGTCCGATTCTTCGGCGCATCGTCCTCTCCTACAGCCTATTGCCCAATCGGCCAGTTGACTCCACAACTCTGATATCCTTGGCACAATACCCGCTCTTCTTGGCCCGACGCCCGAGTCCACGGCCTGAAGCCTTCTCTCGATACGTCGACCGATCCACCAGCCCGACGTCCAATCTTCTAACATGTTCCTCCGGCACAACATGATTTTCTTGCTTTAATTGTCTCATCATGATCGAAGCATCCTGCGTCACTCAAAACGCAGATTAAATCATAAACATATATCAAGTAGTTTCATCATCAAAATAAGAGATTCAACATCAGCGATATAAGATATCCAAGAGCCTCTTCCGAGCTAGGATGACTGAAGGGACACCTATTCAAAACTATGTCCTAAACATTATTGAGTGGATAGATAAACTCACCGGTCTAGGAATGGTCCTAGAGGATAATTTGTGTATGGACATTATACTTCAATCCTTATTAGATTCATTTTCACAGTTCATAATGAATTTTAATATGAACAAGCTTGAGGTGACTATCCCGGAGCTTCTCAATATGTTGAGGGAGGTAGAGAGCACTATAAAAAAGGAGAAGTTAGTTCTCTACACTAGTGAGACCAGAAATAAAAGGAAAGTAGAAAAGTCCCTTAAGAAGGGCAAGGGTAAGGGCAGACCACGCAAAGCAAAGGTTGCTAAGAAAGACCTAGCAAAGGACAAAGGCTAGTACTTTCACTATGGCAAAGATGGGTACTGGAAGAGGAACTACAAAGAGTACCTTGTAGAGAGGGCGAAACAGAAGCTTGGAGAAGCTTCAGGTACATTTATGATCAATCTATATTTGTCAAACTCTTATGATAACATATGGGTATTAGATACCGGTATTGCTTATCATATATGCAATTCGTTGTAGGTTCTGATAAGGCCTAGGAGATTGGCGAGAGACGAGATGGATCTCAAGATGGGCAATAGAGAAAAAGTTTTAGTAATAGCTATTGGCGAGGTTGCCCTACATCTGCCTGGTGGAGATATAATTGCATTATATACATGTTATTTTATTTCTTCTATTATCAAAAACATTATCTCCATTTCATGTTTGATAGTTAGTGGATATAAATTAGTTTTTGAGAACAATGATTGTTCAATATTATTAGATAATGAGATTATCATGAAAGGAACATTGCATAATGGTATGTTTATGCTAAACACTACTCCATATATCATGAATGTAAGTGTGTCTAAGAGGAAACGAGATGAGGTGAATAGTGAATACTTATGACATTGAAGGCTAGGTCACATCCATGAGAGAAGGATTCAATAATTGCTAAAGGATAGATATCTAGATCCATTCAACTATAAATCATATGCAACTTACAAGCCTTGCCTTCATGGAAAAATGACCAACTCTTCATTTAGTGGAATTGTAGAGAGAGCCATAGAGCTACTGGAACTCATATATAATGATGTATGTGGACTCATATCAATTCATGTTATTGGTGGTTATTCCTACTTCATTACCTTCACTGATGATTTCTCAAAGTCTGGATATGTGTACTTAATGAAGTACAAGGCTGAGGCCTTTGAGAAATTCGGAGAGTATAAGAATAAAGTGGAGAACCAAACTGGAAAGAGTATCAAGACTCTTCGATCAGATCGAAGAGGTGAATACTTAAGTACAGAGTTTATCCAGTTCCAGAATGACCATGAGATATTATCCCAATGGACACCTCCTTATACACCTTAGCACAATGGTGTGTCTGAAAGGAGGAATCCTACGCTGTTAGACATGGTATGGTCCATGATAAGTTTCGTTGACCTACACATCACATTCTAGGGATATGCCCTAGAGACCACAGCTTACCTTCTGAACAGAGTTCTAAGTCGGTAGTGTCTACACTATATGAGATATGGAAAGGCAAAAAGCTCGATCTTAAGGTTTTTAAGATTTGGGGCTGCCCTGCCCACATTAAAAGACATAACCCCGATAAGTTGAAATTAAGGACGGAGCGATGCAAGTTCATGGGATACCCTAAGGAAACTTGTGGGTATTATTTCTATCATCTCGAGGATCAAAAGGTCTTTGTAGCCAAGAGAGCGATTTTCCTTGAGAAGGAACACATTCTTGGCAGTGATAGTAGGAGCATGATAGAGTTGAACGAGATTGGAGAACTTAGCTCAAGCACCACTCTATAGCCCGAGCCTGTTCAGGTACCTAATACATAAGTTCCAACTTTACATAGGTCCGACAAAGTATCCCATCCTCCTGAGAGATATGTGGGACATATTAGAAGAGAGGATGTTGAGGATATTGATCCTCAGACCTACGAGGAGGCTATTATGAGTATAGACTCTAGGAAGTGACAAGAAGCCATGAATTCTGAGATGGATTTCATGTACTCTAACAAAGTTTGAAACCTAGTTGATGCGCTTGAATGTATTGTACCCATCGGTTGCAAGTGGATCTTTAAGAAAAGATCAGAGTAGATAAAAAAGTAGAGACCTATAAAGCAAGGCTAATGGCTATGGGGTATCGTCAAAGGCAAGGTGTTGACTATGACGAAACCTGCTCACCCGTAGCAATGTTAAAATCAATCCGAATTCTATTGGCTATTACAACACACTATGATTAAGAAATTTGGCAGATGGATGTGAAAACCACATTCCTTAATGGGAACCTCAAGGAGGAGGTGTATATTGTTAGGATTAAGAGCGCACTAAGAGGGGTGGGGGGGTGAGTTAGTATAGCGGAAAACTTTCACGATTTTAAAAACCTTGTTTAGATTAAAGCCGATTCAACTCAATTCATTTCGGAAGGAATTTAAGCTTGAAGTCTAAAGTGAAAATGTAAGAGAAGACTAAGGTCATTTGCAGTTGTATAAATCACAAAAATATAGATTTTGTAAAGTCTTCATAGAAAGTCGATCTCGAAAGATATTTTACGTTAAAGCAAATGTAGACGTATTTGAAGTACAATAAGGAGGAGAGGTAGTTTGCTGTAAAGGAAAGATGCTAAAAGTAAATACAAACCGAGATTTTAGAGTGGTTCGATCAACGTGACCTACATCCACTATCGGCTTCCTCCTCCGACAAGATCATTGGCGTCCACCAGAGGCCTTCCTTCAATAGGTGAAGGCCAACCACTCTTTTATAGCTTTTCTCCTTTTGACGGGCTTAGGAGACAACCCTTACAAGTTTTCACTCCTCTCTTGAATGATCTCAACACTTAGAAAGAAAGAAGGAGGAGAACTCTAGCTTTTACAACACTTTAAGGCCTCAAAGACTCAATATTAAAGCAAGTTTTTCGTTCCCTTTCATGCAGAAAAGGGTGGGGTTTATATAGCCCCAATGAGTTTGAAAATGGAGCCTAAAAGTGTCCATTCCCGAATTTTCGGGGTCCTAGCGGTACCACCGCCATTACTGGGTGGTACTACCGCTTGTCATCGGACACTAAGTGGTAAAACCGCTCAGTATGGATGGTACTACAGCCTAACAACGCTCGAAGATCGAGCTCAAGCGGTACCACTTCTTGACAGGGGCGGTACCACCGCTGCCAGCAATAACTGCCGATGGTATCACAGCCTAATAGGGGTGGTACTATCGCCTAGAATCCCTAGGAGACCGAGTCTCCTAGACGATGCCACCGTTGGTCAGGAATTTTAGGTCCGAATGGGTTGTTCCATTCGGCCCAATTTGGGTCTATTAAGGGCCCAATTGGCCCTAATTAAGTTAGTGGGATTACCTCCCAACCCTAACTTAATCTATACTCTAACTATGACAATTACAACATGATTGTTGTAATTCTGTGTTCCGGTACGTTAATCGCTTCTTCCGGCGAACATCCAATGAACCCTCGGCGATGCTCTGGCAGATTCCCGACAAGCTCCTAGACTTCGCAACGATCTTCTTGGCGAGTTCCGACGAGCTTCTATAGCAAGCTTCTGGACTTCTTGGCTAGTTCCCGTAAAACTTCCGACGAACATCTGGACTTTCGATGAACTCTCGGACTCCCAACGTGATCTTGATCTTCACTCCGACATAACACCTGCTGCATGTCTTACTACCATCGTAGTTAATCCTGCACACTTTTCTCAACATATAGATTAGATAAACAAATGACAATCTCCCCCATTTTGATGATGACAATCAATTGGTGACGGAGTTAACCTTAACTCCCTCTATCTATATGCCATACTTGAGAAAAGTTATTCTTGAATTCAAAGCCTTTGAATTCAAGAGACATATTGATAAGTAAAGTTCATTTAACCTTATCAATACACCCATCATGATTCCTATCATGATGTAACTTTCTGAAAATAATGTCAAGGCATGACATCCATTTTCAAGTCTTATATTTCAAATATGAAGGATAACAATCATAGCAATTCATTCTATGACAAGATATCAATTTATAATATTTCAAATTAAGCTCTAGATATCTTATCATAATACAAACATTTCAAGTGTAAAATTACATACATCAATTTATCATCAATTTACCACATATTTATCCCCCTTTGTCATCAACAAAATGGAGAGCGATTCAACAATAAATTCACGTGTGGTAAAAATTCATATCATAAAAAAATTCATACCAATCATATTTTAAGCATTCATGATATGATATCATCCAAAAGTTCTCAACATTAAGGAGATAGCTTTCATTACTTCTTCCCTTTTATTTATCATCAAGGCCTTGCATGAAGGAGGAAAGTAAGGAAGGTAAAGCCATTGAGAACCAACTTTAAGTGAAGTTAAGATCGATAAGAGATTAAATCATGCTTTATTTTTCACAAGGATCAAGATATACATGTGAAATTAAATCCTTACAAGTGTTCATCTCAAAAATTCTTCATTCAACAAGAAGGAATTCATGTGAAAGAATGATTACATCAAATCCATCTCTCAATAAACATTCACAAAAGATAAGTCTATGAGAGATGCATTTGTCAATTTATTCCATGTAAAAATTATTAAGTGATGGAGCATGGATATGAAATAAACTTGATATGGCATAGACTCATGAAAGCTCTATTCAAGAAATACATTAAGTTCGGAAGAAAAAATACAACAAAATCATGCATTCAGACAATGTTTTGTTATAGCTTTTCAATTACAATCATGTAGGTAAACATGTTCGATGATTATGAAAATTTTTAGCATCAAGGCACAAATTTTCCAATAGTAAAGTAAACATGTAATTGAAGCACACAATCTTATGTAGAATTCGTATCATGAAATTTTCAGCACCGAATCAAAGTGAGTGATCAAGGAATCAAGAAAGTTCAAAAATGAAGTTCAACAAATTCATGTATTTGGATAAATCAACATTCCTAATTCTCTTCTAATAAAATCAAATTGTTCTTCACTTAAAGGCTTTGTAAAAATATCAGCTAATTGATATTTAGTATCAATAAACTCTATTATTACATCATGATTAGTGACATAATCTCATATAAAGTGATGCCTAATATCAATATGTTTTGTTCTAGAGTGTTGAATGGAATTCTTTGTTAAACATATTGCACTTGTGTTATCACATTTTCTAGGGATATTTTTAAGATGAATCTTATAATCCTCTAAAGTATTTTTCATCCACACAACTTGTGCACAACATGCACTAGCTGCAATGTACTCAGCTTCGGTTGTAGATAGTGCAACCGAGTTTTATTTCTTGGATGACCAAGAAACAAGTGTATGTCCCAAAATTTGATATGTTCCTGATGTGCTTTTTCTATCTAGTCTATATCCAGCAAAATCCACATTAGCATAAGCAATTAGCTCAAAATTCGTGGATTTTGGATACCATAATCCTAGATTTGTGGTACCTTTAAGATATCTAAGTATCCTCTTAACTACTTTAAGATGAGATATCTTAGGATTAGATTGAAACCTAGCACAAAGACCTATACTAAACATAATATCCGGTCTTGTTGCGGTGAGGTATAGTAGACTTCCTATCATACCCCTATAAGCTTTTTGATCAAAGGAGGTGCTCATAGGAGTGTTGATAGCTTTTGAGCTATCCATATTAAACCTTTTTAGCAAATCTAAAGCGTATTTTGTTTGACTAATAAAGATGCCATTACTTAGTTGTTTAATTTTAAGCCCAAAAAGAAGGTTAATTCTCCCATCAAACTCATTTCAAATTCAAGACTCATACTCTTAGCAAATGATTCACAAAGAGATTCATTCGTGGAAACGAAGATAATATCATCAACATAAATTTGAACAATAAGAAAATTATTTTTAAAATTTTTGATAAACAATATAGTATCGACCTTAACTTTAGAGAAATTATTTTCAATAAGAAATGAACTAAGTCTCTCACACCAAGCCCTTGGGGCTTGTTTTAAACCATAGAGAGCTTTAGTCAATTTAAATACATGATTAGGGAGACTATTATTCTCAAATTAGGGAGGTTGTTCAACATAAACTTCTTCGGAAATAAAGCCATTAAGAAAAGTACTTTTAACATCCATTTAAAATAATTTAAAATTATTACTACTAGCATAGGCAAGGAGCATCCTTATAGCTTCTAATCAAGCCATAGGAGCGAAGGTTTTTTCGTAATCGATACCTTTTTCTTGGTTGAAACCTTTGGCCACTAATCTAGCCTTGTTTCTAACCACGAGACCAGATTCATCTTGCTTGTTTCTAAAGACCCATTTAGTACCAATAACTAAATAGTCATTTGGCCTAGGAACAAGCTTCCATGCCTCATTTTTCTCAAATTGATTTAACTCATCTTGCATTGCAATAATCCATGAATCATCTTTCATGGTTTCATCAATATATTTAGGTTCAATTTGGGAGAGAAAAACAGTGTTGGCACAAAATTTTTAAGAGAAGAACGTGTTTGAACCCCTTTAGATGTGTCTCCTATGATTAGCTCCTTAGGATGAGCATCTGCATACTTTCAATCCTTAGGTAAGGATGTTTTGGAAGTGGATGCATCCAAGTTGCTAGTTGGAGAAGGGGTTTCATTTAAATTCAAAATATCAAAATTAACATCATCATCAAAATCATTTTCTTAATTTTAGAAATCTCATTAAAAATAACATGAATGGATTCTTCTATAATTAAAGTTCTTTTATTGAAAATACGAAATGTCATGACCCGAGCTTGATGGGCTAACTAGCCTATCAACTTCGTTTGGTCTAAACCATTGACCAAAATGCTTAAGCTGAAGTTGATAGTAATACACTCATCAGACCCTTATAAGCCAATATTAATCCTGCCCACTTTCGATGTGGAACTAATCAAGGGTGTTACAATCACCCCCACTCAAAGGCTTGACGTCCTCGTCAAGCCCCAACATAACCCAGATCAGACCTTAGCATAGTGCATGTGAGGCGTAGCCCAGTGGTGGCTCCACGTCGTAACGAGTCCTCTGACTCCGTCTACGGGTAGCCCTTTCCTACTCGAGCCCCCTCACCATGCCCAAATGCTAGGTCGGCTCTGATACCAAATGTCATGACCCAAGCCTGATGGGCTAACTAGCCTATCAACTTCGTTTGGTCTAAACCATTGACCAAAATGCTTAAACTGAAGTTGATAGTAGTACACTCATCAGACCCTTATAAGCCAATCTTAATCCTGCCCACTTTCGATGTGGGACTAATCAGGGGTGTTACACGAAATGCTTTAGAAATCGAAGAATAGCCAAGAAAAATTCTTTCATCGGATTTAGCATCAAATTTTCCTAAGACATCATTTTCATTCAAAATAAAACACTTACACCCAAAAATTTAAAATATGAAACATTGGGTTTTTTTGTTGTTCCGGTTGAATCTCGGATTTTGATGAAAAAATCAATTGATGGGTTAATTGATCTAATCCATATTATTGAGTTAAGTATGCAGGATTAACTACGATAACCAGAAAACACAAAGTAAGAATACCGGAATCAAGTTCGATGGATGTTTAAGAGTCCGAAGAATCGTCGGAGATGCTGCCGGAACCAACTGAGAAGAAATCGGAAACCTGTCGGAATTTTTGGAAGTTTGCCGAAGAGATCATTGGAGGTTCACGGAGATCACCGAGAAGGGTCGGCTACTCGTTAAAGTCATCACAAGATCGGGAGCTTGCTGGGAGTCCGTCGGAAGAAGTTCGTTGGAAAGCTCGTCGGAACAAGACTCGACGTTCGCGGTTGAAAACTTACTTAGGATGTTTTTAGTTATGTAGTTCACTTGTAATTTGGATTAGGATTAAGAGATAATCCTATATCCTGGTTAGGGGCCAACTGGGCCCAAAATTAGACTTGGTTTGGGCTAAATTTAAAGCCCACCAGTGAACCGAAGGGTCTAGCGGTGGCACCGCTAGACTGGGTGGTTGCACCGCCCAGCACCCGAGAGCCAGGCAGTGGCACCGCCCAGCACCCGAGAGCTGGGCGATAGCACCGCTTGTCTGGGCGGTGGCACCGCCAGTCCACGGTCAGTGTCAGACATTGACAAGCGGTGGCACCGCCACTAACAGGCGGTGGCACCGCCACTGAAAGGCGGTGGCACCGCCAGCATCGGGAACCAAAGAGAATTCAAATTTTGAAGCCCAAATTTGAATCCTCTTGAGGCCTATAAATACCCCTCAAATCTCAGCTGAGATTACAACTTTTTAAGAAGCAATTGATTAAGAGAAAGGTCTTAGAAAAGTCTTAGCAAGTCTTGTTTTCAATTTACTAGTGTTCGCCTCCTTCTTTCTGGCTGAAAATCTGTAAGAGAGTGAACCGCTTGTAAAATGTTGTAAGAGGGGTATTTACCCTTCCCTTTCAAGAGATTTGCTAGTGAAAGGTGGGAGCCTCATCGAAGAGGGGCCTCGTAAGTGGATGTAGGTCATTTAACCGAACCACTTTAAAATCGGCGTGATCTCTGGTTTGCATTTCATTATTGCTATTTACATTACTGCAAACCTTCTTACGTACTTTATTTCCTCATTACCTTTGCTGCATATCTTTACGAATGTGCGTTTAAGTTAAGCACTTCCGAGTTCGATTTTTATCGTACGAAAGATTTTCCAAAACCGACGTTTTAATCTGCTGCACTAATTCACCCCCCCATCTTAGTACCGCTCTGATCCTAGCAATTGGTATCAGAGCTAGGCTCACTCTCATGTTTGGTTTGATACCCAAGAGAGATGGCTTACTCCGGCATACATGAGGGTCATTCTATCACACGTCCACCCTTGTTTAATGGGTTGGATTATACTTATTGGAAGACTCGTACAAGGATCTTCCTCATTTCCATGGATTTCGAGCTTTGGACTATTGTTGAAAATGGATTTCAAAAATCTTCTCTTCCGATGAGCGAATGGAATAAATCGGAGAAGAAGGTTTTTGCTTTAAACACAAAGGCTATGAATGCCTTGTTTTGTGCACTAGACAAAAATGAATTTAATCGTGTTTCAATTTGTGATTCGGCTTTTGATATTTGGAGAACTCTTGAGGTCACTAATGAAGGTACTAGCCGAGTGAAAGAGTCCAAAATCAACATCCTTGTGCACTCTTAAGAACTTTTCCGAATGAAACCAAGTGAGTCCATCGGAGACATGTACACCCGGTTCACGGATGTCATCAATGGACTCAAAGCTCTTGTTAAAGATTTTACTAACTTTGAACTAGCAACTAAAATCTTAAGATCCCTCCCTAAAAGTTGGGATCCAAAAGTTACGGCCATTCAATAGGCCAAAGACCTTAAAACATTCCCTCTTGAAGAACTCATTGGGTCTCTAATGACCTACGAAATGACATGTCAAGCTCATGACGAGCTCGAGAACCCCCTTCCAAAGAACAGGAAGGATATGGTACTCACATCACAAGAAGACCACTTAAAAGGAACATCAAGTGATGAGGTCAGTGACAATGACATTACACTTTTGACTCAAAAATTTAAAAAATATTTAAGAAAGAACAAATTTAAAAATAATATAAAAAATAAATTCGAACACAAGAAGGACCAAGTAATTTGCTATGAGTGCAAAAAACCGGGACACTACAAGAACGATTGTCCTCAAGCCAAAAAGAGAACATCAAAGAAGAAGGCGCTCAAGGCAACGTGGGATGATTCAAGCACGTCCGAAGAAGAGGAGTCCAACACCGAGCAAGTTGCTCATTATGCCCTAATGGCCATCGGAGAAGAGGTAACGGATTTAATTGATGCAGATTTACCTTATCATGAATTATTAAATGCCTTCCATGAGTTATTTGATGAATGTAAGACAATTAGTAGAAAATACAAATTGCTAAAAAAGGAGCATGATAGTCTCACTTGTAATGTCAATAAATTAAAGACTGAATATCATGATAGTTTAGCTCCATGTATAAAATGCCATGATCTAGAAACTCTCCAAAAGGAGAACTTGCTACTTAAGGACACCTTGAAGAAATTCGAGGTTGGTAGCAAGTCTTTGAACATGATCCTTACAAATAAGGGTCACGTTCCTAAAAGAAGTGGAATCGGATTTGTGAGAAGTCCTCACCAAAATCCAACCACCTTCATTAAAGGCCATATCCTACATGTTCGGCACCAAAGCAATTGCAACTTTTATTGCAAATATGGACATAAAACTTATAAATGTCCATTCAAGAAAATTAGTCCGAATAAACTAATTTGGGTTCCTAAAGGAACCATGATCAATTCTATGCAATATGATGAACAAGTTAAATCAGTTTTTAAGGCACCCAAAAGAAAATGGGTACCTAAAAATAATCCCTTCTTGTAGAAACATACACCATCACAAGCTAGGAGCAAGAGATGGTATCTAGATAGTGGATGCTCAAGACATATGACTGGAGATCCATCTCATTTCTCTATGCTCACTAGCAAAGAAGAAGGGTACGTCACCTTCGGAGACAACAACCAAGGCAAAATCATTGGCAAGGGAACCATAGGTAACAAATTAAAATTTTCTATTGATTATGTCTTACTAGTTGATGGATTGAAACATAATCTCTTGAGTGTTAGTCAATTATGCGATAAAGGTTATATCGTTAGATTTGATTCAAATGTGTGTATTATTGAAAAACCAAACCATAACATAACTATGATTGCATTAAAATAAAATAATGTCTACACCATCAACCTTGATAAACTAAGTAATGAAATGTGCTTCTCCGCTTTAAATGATGATGCTTGGCTTTGGCATAGGAGACTAGGCCATGCAAGCATGAAACTAATATCTAAGATCTCATCTAGAGAATTAGTGCGAGGAATTCTAAATATAAAGTTTATTAAGGACAAAGTATGCGATGCATGTCAACTAGGTAAACAAATAAAAACTAGTTTCAAACCAAAAACTCAAATTAGCACCACTAGACCATTACAATTGATTCATTTGGACTTATTTAGACCAATTGACACGACAAGTCTAGGAGGAAGTAAATATGCGTTTGTAATTGTGGATGACTATACTAGATACACTTGGACCTATTTCTTAGCTCACAAAAGTGATTGTTTCAAGTGTTTCTCTAAATTTTGTAAACTCACTCAAAACGAAAAAGGTTTCATGATTTCATCAATTCGGAGTGATCACGGTGGCGAATTTCAAAACCGTGACTTTCAAAATTTTTGTGAAGTTAATGGATACAATTACAACTTCTCCACTCCGAGGAATCCCCAACAAAATGGAGTAGTTGAAAGAAAAAATAGAAACCTACAAGAAATGGCAAGAACGATGTTAAATGAACATAGTCTACCCAAGTATTTTTGGGCCGAAGCCGTAAATACGGCTTGCTACATCAATAATAGGGTCCTAATAAGACCATCCCTATCAAAAACTCCCTATGAATTATGGAATAACAAAAAACCAAATATTTCCTATTTTAAAGTTTTCGGTTGTAAATGCTTTATTTTGAATGAAAGGGATGCCTTAGGAAAATTTGATGCTAAATCCGATTAAGGCATCTTTCTTGGTTACTCTTCCGTTTCTAAGGCTTTTCGGGTTTTTAACAAAAGAACCTTAGTAATAGAAGAGTCTATTCATATAGTTTTTAATGAAATTTCTAATTAAAAAAAAAATGATTTTGATGATGATCTTGGTT
Source organism: Musa acuminata AAA Group (assembly GCF_036884655.1). Lineage (NCBI taxonomy): Eukaryota > Viridiplantae > Streptophyta > Magnoliopsida > Zingiberales > Musaceae > Musa > Musa acuminata. Next base: position 25,545,513 of record NC_088340.1, read on the forward strand.
TTGATAATTTGAATTTAAATGAACCCCCTCCTCAAAATAGCAACTTGGATGCACCTTCTTCCAAAATTTCCTTACCCAAGGAATGGAAGTATATAGATGCTCATCCAAAGGAGCTAATTATAGGAGATACATCAAAAGGGGTTCAAACTCGTTTCTCTTTCAAGAATTTTTGTGCTAACGCCGCCTTCCTTTCTCAAATCGAACCTAAATGCATTGACGAGACCATAAAAGATGATTTTTGGGTTATTGCAATGCAAGAGGAATTGAATCAATTTGAGAGGAATAAGGTATGGAAGCTTGTTCCTAGACCTAATGACCATTTAGTCATTAGTACTAAATGGGTCTTTAGAAACAAGCAAGACGAAAATGGTATCGTGGTTAGAAACAAGGCTAGATTAGTGGCCAAAGGTTTCAACGAAGAAGAAGGTATCGATATAGATTAGATAAATAAATAACAATTGACTACATTATCAAAATCCGATATTCAACATATATGATATAACTTGAGGGAATCATGTCCAAGGACTGCCCAGATAAGGTATGCAGGTTGCTTAGGACCATTTATGGACTAAAGTAAGCTTCCCGAAGTTAGAACATAAGATTTGATGAGGCAATCATATCTTATAAATTCGTTAAAAATGAAGATGAGTCTTGTGTGTACAGGAAGGTAAGTGGGAGCGCTATCACCTTTTTGGTGTTATACGTAGATGACATCTTGATTATTGGGAATGATGTATGAATATTATCCACATTAAATGCTTGGTTATCTAGACACTTCTCCATGAAGGACTTAGGGGAAGCATCCTATATCTTGGGGATTCGGATCTATAGAGTTAGATCCAAGAGGATGCTTGGCTTGTCCTAATCCAGGTAGATAGAAACTATTGTCAAAAGTTTTGGCATGGAAAATTCCAAAAGAGGTCTCATACTGATGAGACATGGGATATCGCTTTCTAAGAGCATGTCCCCAAGGACTCTTGTAGAAAGGGCAAACATGGATAGGATACCCTATGCATCAGTAATAGGGTCTATCATGTATGTCATGCTATGTACTAGGCTTGATATAGCGTATGCTTTGAGTGTCACGAGCAGGTATCAAGCGGATCCAGGCTTGGAACATTAGAAATGTAGTAAAGTGTATCCTTTAGTACTTGAGAAGAACTAAAGATCTTTTACTAGTATATGGAGGTAGTAGCCTTAGGGTTGAAGGCTACACGGATTCAAGTTTTCAGTCTGATGTCAATGATAGCAAGTCAAGTTCGGGGTATGTGTATATCCTGAATGGAGGAGCAGTATGCTGAAAAAGTTCTAAGAAAGATACTACTACTGACTCGACCATAGAGGTGGAGTACATTGCTACAGTAGAGGCAGCAAATGAGGGAGTCTGGATGAAGAAGTTTATAACAGATCTGGGAGTCGTGCTGGGTAGTGAGGAGCTGATTTCCTTATATTGCACGATTACTCAAATAAGGGAACCTAGGTCTTGTCAAAAGTGCTCTAAGGAGGTTTTATCTTATTAGAGAGATCATGACCCGAAGAGATGTAGTAGTGGAAAGAGTTTCATCCAAAGATAATATTGCAGATCCACTGATAAAACCGTTGTCTCAGATTATCTTTGAGTGTCACAAGGGTCTGATGGGGATCAGACAGATAGGTGATTGGCTTTAGGTCAAGTGAGAGACTTCGCAAGAGTTTACCAAATGTCAAAAGCTATTTCGCAAGTAGAAACCCAATTAAATTTGATTTTATATAAGGCGCATAATAGAGTATTCATAGCTCTAGCATTTAAAGAAAAAGTCCTCTTCTCCATATCATTCCAATGGTTTATTAGAAGAGAAGACCTTCGAAAATCATTTTCCATAATACTCCATAAATTTAAATCCAAAGAAAGTAAGAAAACTCTCATTCGAGTTTTCCAATATGTGTAGTATGTCCCATTGAACAAGGGAGATGAATAAAAGAAAGTCCCTCTTGAAAGCTGAAAAGAGCCATTTCACTTGGGTGTTAAATCAAATGAGAAATAACAAGACTCTTATACAAATTGTTAGAAAAAGAGTTGGCACTAAGAGGGGGGGTGAATTAGTGCAGTGGTAAAAATTACGTCGGTTCAAAACATCATTGCGATTAAATCCATTTCCAACGAAAAACTGTTTCATAAAGGTATTAATTTTGAAGGCATATGGAAGAGCATCGTGGATGTAAAGCAAGTAAAGTGGTTTACAGTAAAGTAAATTGCACAAGAGAAACGCAAACTAGATTTTTATAGTGGTTCAATCGTCGTGACCTACATCCACTTTGCCGATTCCTCTTCCGTCGAGGCCATCAGCATCCATTATCAGTCTTCTTTCAATGGGTGAAGACCAACTACCATTTTACACCCCTCCTCTCCTTTTCACAGTTTTAGGAGAACAACCTTTTACAATCCTCTTTTACAAGGTATCCCTCTCACATCTCCCTTAGAACTCTCTCTAAGCTTTAGGAGGAGGGAACTCAACTTTATAAGGTTTACAACTTTAGAATCATAAGGTTTTGCTTAATATTTTTTGCTTATCCATTGAGGAATAGCTGAGGTATTTATAGGCCTCAAATCGATTCAAATTTGGAGCCCAAAATTTAAACCCCCGAAATTTTAGGGTATGGCCGGTTCCACTGCCTGCAGCCTGACACTGGGCGGTACCACTGCCCAGACTGGTGGTACCACTGCCCAAACAGTCTCGGAGATTGAGTCTGAGGAGTATCATTGCCCAGACTATGTTAGGATCGAGAGCACTAAGAGGGGGGGGGGGGGTGGTGAATTAGTGCAGCGGAAAACATTCGACGATTAAAACTACGTTCGTACGTTGGAATCAAAAGTCATTTCATGTAGATAATAACTTTGAAAGCTTATGGAAACATATTTGAAGTAAAGTAAGGAAGGCAGTTTGCAGTTAAGATAGAAATCAGAATGTAAGCGCAAACTAAAATATGATGTTCGTACGATAAAACTGATTTCTGTCTTAATGCCGATTCGGAAAATACATAACTAAGAAACACATTTGTAAATGAGCATAAGGCAGTAAGCTACTGAGGAGGTTTGCAGTAAAGATAAGATGCTCAAAGTAAATGCAAACCAGAGAAGACGAGAGTTTATAGTGGTATGGTCAATCATGACCTACATCCACTCCTCCGATTCCTCTTCCGTCGAGGCCACCGGCATCCACTAACGATCTTCCTTTAATAAGCGAAGATCAATCTCCTTCTTACACCCCTCTTCTCCTTTTACTGGGTTTAGGAGACAACCCTTAGGCGGTGCCACCGCTTGATAGGGGCGGTTGCATCGCCTAGTCTCGCTCGGAGACTGAGCCATCACGGTGCCACCGCCTGTCAGGGGCGGTTGCACCGCCCAGTCTCGCTCGGAGACTGAGCCCAGGCGGTGCCACCACCCAGCTTTCCTAGGAGACCCTCTCCTAGGCGGTGCCACCGTCGACCCTAGCGGTGCCATTGCCTAGTAGGAAATCTGGTCCGAATGGGTTAATCCATTCGACCCAATTTGGGTCTGTCAAGGGCCCAATTGCCCCTAGATTAAGTTAATGGGATCACCTCCCATTCCTAACTTAATCTATATGCTAACTATGATAATTCTTAAGACATTTACTACAGCTTGCTCCGGTGCATCAATCGCTTCTTCCAGCGAGCTTCCGGCAAACTTCCGACAAACATCCGACGAACCTTCGGCGATGCTCCGATGGACTTCCGGCAAACTCCTGGACTTGCGATGATCCACTTGGTGAGTTTTGACGAACTTCTTTTGGCAAGCTCCTAGACTTCTCGGATTTGTTCCTGTAGAACCTTCGACGATCGTCCAGACTTCCGTCGAACTCCCAACGTGATCATAATCTTTGACTCCGGCTCAACTCCTGCTGCATGTCTTACTTTCATCGTAGTTAATCCTGCACACACAAGCCAAAACTCTACTCCAATCTAGACAATTATTGTTAGGATCGGAGCGGCACTAAGAGGGGGGGGTGAATTAGTGCAGCGGATTAAAACTTTGATTTTAGAAAAATCTTTCGTACGATAAGAACCGAACTTGAAAGGCTTAACTTGAAAGCGTATTCTTGAAGTTGCGCAGCAAAGGTAATAAGGAACTAAAGCATATAAGAAGGTTTGCAGTAATGTAAATAGCAATAATGAAATGCAAACCAGAGATTACGTCGATTTTAGAGTGGTTGGGTCAAATGACCTACATCCACTTGCGAGGCCCCTCTTCGATGAGGCTCCCACCTTCCAGTAGCAAATCTCTTGAAATGGAAGGGTAAATACCCCTCTTACAACCTTTTACAAGTAGTTCAACCTCTTACAAATTTTCAATAAGAAAGAATGAGGAGAACTCTCTAGCAAATTGAAAACAAGACTTGCTGAGACTTTCTAAGACTTTTCTCTCAATCAAATGCTTCTCAAAAGTCGTAATCTCAGCTAAGATTTGAGGGGTATTTATAGGCCTCAAGAGGATTCAAATTTTGGACTCCAAAATTTGAATTCTCTTTGGGTTCCCGATGTTGGCGGTGCCACCGCCCAGCGCTCGGGTGCTGGACGGTGCAACCGCCCAGCCCAGGAGGTGTCACCGCCCAGCTCTTGGGTGCTGGGCAGTGCCACCGCCCAGCCAGGCGGTGCCACCGCCTGGCTCTCCGGTTCACTGGTTTGGCTTAATTTTAGCCCAAACCAAATCTGACTTTGGGCCCAGTTGGCCCCTAACCAGGATATAGGATTATCTCTTAATCCTAATCCTAATTACAAGTGAACTACATAACAAAACACATCCTAAGCAAGTTTTCAACCGCGAACGTCGAATCTTGTTCCGGCGAGCTTTCCGACGAACTTTCTTCCGATGGACTCCCATCAAGCTCCCGATCTTGTGATGACTTTAACGAGTAGCCGAGCCTTCTTGGTGATCTCCATGAACCTCCGACGATCTCTTCGGCGAACTTCCAAAAATTCCGATAGGTTCCCGATTTCTTCTCGATTGGTTCCGACAATATCTCCGACGATTCTTCGGACTCTTAAACGTCCATCAATCTTGACTCCGGTATTATTGCTTTGTGTTTTCTGGTTATCATAGTTAATCTTGCACACTTAACTCAATAATATGGATTAGATCAATTAACCCATCAATTGATTTCATCATCAAAATCCGAGATTCAACAATCTCCCCCTTTTTGATGATGACAATCAATTGATGACGGAGTTAAACATAACTCCCCCTATCTATATGCCATATTATGAGAAGATGAAAACACTTGAATTCCATCCATAGAATTCAAGCATAAACCGATAAGTTCTAACCGTAGAACTTATCGTCATTCTCATTAAGCAATAGTAAATACAAAACTTCGATGAAAATCATGATAAGAGACAATTTTTACTACGATAGAAGAGAAAGATTTTCAACATAAATTTCATGATGTAAATGTAAGGCATGCCTTCAATATGATCAATCAATCTTGCGATATTTTCAAGGATTTTGCAAGGCATATAAGACATTCATATCACACAAGTTTTTGTAATTCATATAAGTCATGCTATCGTTATGGTGTAAGTCATCACTTAGTCATCACTTCTCCCCCTTTGTCATCAACAAAAAGAGACAAGCCAGCTAATTGATGATCATAGAAAAAAGGTTTAGCATTTAATAGGAACCAAAGTTCATCATTCAAATTTGCCAGAAATAGTTTATCCAAAAGACATCATCATTTATGCAGATCAAAACAGTAGTTATCTAAAAGGAAGGATCAGTTATCGTTCAATCGATGACAAACTTTGAATTTGTTGTTAAAAGCAAACAGAACATAATAAAAGATACATCAATTTAATCCTTAGGAGGTAATCCACAGTGCTGATACAGGATATCTATTTTTTCATTCATTTGTCGTAGTGTCTTCAAAATTTTAACTTGTTGATTCTGAATTTGTACTTGCTGTGATTTGATCTGAGATAGTTCCACCATAATGAGATCTTTAGAGGAAGAAACAGGAGCTGAAGGTGCTGCGCCAAAGGGACTAGGAGGAGGAGATTCATTTCCCATAAGAATTGGTGTTTCGGGGTGTTCTATTGGTGGAGGAATTGGATCCGTCATTCTAGGCTGCCTAACCCATATGTCATTGCTAAAAGTGCACCTAAGTCTTTTCAGTAGGTTTTTATTTATTATGTTAGATCGATCATTTTGAATAGATTCTTCATCGGGTGGAATGCAAATGTTATAGGCATGAAGAAATCTAGTGATTAACCTCCCATATGGCAATATAGTATCTTTAGCCATAATATCCTGCATGTTTTAACGAATTAAGTACCCAAAACAATTATGCTGACCGGTCATAATCCAATACATGGTTCCTATCTCTATTTGACTTATTTCGTCAAGATGAAATTGTTTGGGGAATATGATGCTTGTGATAATGTGATGAAGAATTTTAGAGTTGAAAGGCAGTAAGTGTTCACAGCTCTTGGGTAGGAAGTCAAGGTTTGGATTTGCAAAAATTGTTTCTACGGCTTCAGTATAGGTTGCTCCTATTGTGTTGACGCCCCATTTACCTTTAAAATAGCATCCCCTATCTTTTTCAGTTATGCCAATTAGCTCACAAATAGTGCTGTCAAATATTCTAATGGGTGTTCCTAGAAGGTAAGTGCTTAGGCTATCGTTGTCCTCATATAGGTTGGCATAGAACAATCTAACTAATCGCGGATAGATTGGTTCATCTATTTGTAGTAGAGGTAGAGCTTCTAGGTGTGCAAACCACCTAATAGGTTCTAAGTCCTCTAGTTCATCCAGATCAATGTATTTTCCCTTATGGATACATCGTGTTTCAAATTTTGGAAAGCTAAGGGCTACCTCTTTTGATCTAAAAAGATCATGGTCAAATGAATCTCCTTCAATCCTTTTTCCTTTTGATCTCTTAGGAGCCATTATCTAGACAAGATGATGATGAAATTGTGAAAAATAAGCAAGGGAAAGAGGAAAGAAAAGAGGGAATGGGATACCAAAAAGAGGGATTTCAAGTGTTACCTTATGGAGATTATGTTGAGAGATGGAAAGCTTGGACCACCAAGAATCCTTCTCCAATGCTTCTAAGAGTTAGAATGAGGGTTAGAGGGAATGGGAGAGGGTTTTGAGAGCCTTTTTTTCGGGTTGGGGGCGGTGTCACCGCCGGCCCTAACCCCTCGGGTTAATAAGGGTTGCTCGGTCGGTGCCACCGCCAAACCGAGCGGTGTCACCGCCTGGCGCCCGAGCGCCAGGCGGTGCAACCGTCGGATCTGGCGGTGCTACCGCTGGCATCCCACGGAGAAAAGAAAAAAAATTTTTTCTTCCTCCCTTTTGTTTAGCTTCTTCCCTCAAGATCATAAGTTATACTTTAATGGATCATTTGGAATTGAAGAAGAAGGAAGAAATTAAATCCACAAAAGAAAGGAAAAGGATGAGTCATTTTTCGTGAAGCTCATTTTAGGGACAATTTAACATGCCTAATTCCCTTCTAATGAATTCAAATTGATCTTTGTTCAAAGCTTTTGTAAATATATATGCTAATTGATGCTTTGTGTCAATGAATTCTAGAACAACATCATTGTTAAGGACATGATCGCGTATGAAATGATACCTAACGTCGATGTGCTTAGTTCTAAAGTGCATAATAGGATTTTTAGTAAGACATATGGCACTAGTATTATCACATTTTATGGGAATGTTTTTAAAGTGAATTCCATAGTCTTCTAATGTATTTTTCATCCAAATGACTTGTGCACAACATGCACTTGCAGCAATGTATTCGGCTTCCGCCGTAGATTGTACAATTGAATTTTGTTTCTTGGAAGTTCAAGAAACAAGTGCATGTCCTAAAAATTGGCATGTTCCGGATGTACTTTTTCTATCTATCCTGCATCCGCCAAAATCGGCATCTGCATAAGCTATTAGATCGAATTTTTTAGATTTTGGATACCACAATCCTAAATTTGGAGTTCCTTTAAGATACCTAAATATTCTTTTAACACTCTTCAGATAAGATAATTTAGGATTAGATTGAAACCTAGCGCAAAGTCCTACACTAAACATAATATCTGGTCTAGTCGCGGTGAGGTAGAGTAGACTACCTATCATTCCCCTATATGTTTTTTGATCGAAATTTTCACTATTTTCATCCATATCTAACTTAGTCGCAGTACTCATAGGGGTGTTTATTGCTTTTGAATTATCCATGTTAAATTGTTTTAACAATTCTAATGTATATTTGGATTGGTTAAGAAATATACCATCACTAAATTGTTTGATTTGTAATCCTAAAAAGAAAGTTAATTCACCCATTAAACTCATTTCAAATTCATGACTCATACATTTGGCAAATGATTCACATAGTGATTCATCCGAAGAGCCAAAAATAATATCGTCAACATAAATTATTTTCAAAATATTTAATAAACAATGTAGTATCAACCTTGCCTTTGGTAAAATTATTTAAAATAAGAAAGGAACTAAGCCTTTCATACCAAGCTCTAGGAGCTTGTTTCAAGCCATAGAGAGCTTTAGTCAATTTGAATACATGATTAGGAAGAAGAGAATTTTCAAATCCGGGAGGTTGTTCGACATATACTTCTTCGGAAATAAAACCATTCAAGAAAGCACTTTTGACATCCATTTGAAATAGTTTAAAATTATTACTACTAGCATAGGCAAGGAGCATCCTTATGGCTTCTAATCGAGCCACGGGAGCGAAGGTTTCTTCGTAATCGATACCTTCTTCTTGGTTGAAACCTTTGGCCACTAATCTAGCCTTGTTTCTAACCACGATACCATTTTTGTCTTGCTTGTTTCTAAAGACCCACTTAGTACCTATGACTAAGTGGTCACTTGGTCTAGGAACAAGCTTCCATACCTCATTCCTCTCAAATTGGTTCAATTCTTCTTGCATTGCAATGACCCAAAAATCATCTTTTAAGGCTTCGTCAATGCATTTAGGTTCAATTTGAGAAAGGAAAGTGGCGTTAGCACAAAAATTCTTGAAGGAAGAACGAGTTTGAACTCCTTTTGTTGTATCTCCTATAATTAGCTCCTTTGGATGAGCATCTACATACTTCCATTCTTTGGGTAATGAAATTTCGAAAGAAGATGCATTCAAATAGCTATTTTAAGGAGGGGATTCGTTTAAATTCAAATTATCAAAACCAAGATCATCATCAAAATCATTTTTCTTTAAATCAGAAATTTCATTAAAAACTACATGAATAGACTCTTCTATTACTAAGGTCCTTTTGTTAAAGAAACGAAAGGCCTTTGAAACGGAGGAGTAACCAAGAAAAATGCCTTCATCGGATTTAGCATCAAATTTATCTAGGGCATCCTTTTCATTTAAAATGAAGCATTTACAACCAAAAACTTTAAAATAAGAAATATTTGGTTTTTTGTTATTCCATAATTCATAGGGAGTTTTTGATAGAGATGGTCTTATTAGGACCCTATTCATGATGTAACAAGCCGTATTTACGGCTTCGGCACAAAAATATTTGGGTAAACTATGTTCATTTAACATAGTTCTTGCCATTTCTTGTAGGTTTCTGTTTTTCCTTTCAACTACTCCATTTTGTTGAGGATTTCTTGGAGTTGAGAAGTTGTGATTGTACCCATTAACTTCGCAAAAATTTTGAAAGTCACGGTTTTGGAATTCACCACCGTGATCACTCCGAATTGATGAAATTATGAAGCCTTTTTCATTTTGAGTGAGTTTACAAAATTTAGAGAAACACTTGAAGCAATCACTTTTGTGAGCTAAGAAATAGGTCCAAGTGTATCTAGAGTAGTCATCCACAATCACAAAAGCATATTTGCTTCCACCTAGACTTGTTGTATCAATTGGTCTAAATAAGTCCAAATGGATCAATTGTAATGGTCTAGTGGTGCTAATTTGATTTTTTGGTTTGAAGCTTGTTTTTATTTGTTTGCCTAGTTGACATGCATCGCATACCTTATCCTTAATAAACTTCATATTCGGAATCCCTCGTACTAATTCTTGAGATGAGATTTTAGATATTGTTTTCATGCTTGCATGACCTAATCTCCTATGCCAAAGCCAAGCATCATCATTTACGGCGGAGAAACACATTTCATTACCTAGTTCATCAAGATTGATGGTATAGACATTATTTTGTTTTAAAGCAATCATAGTCATGTTATGATTTGGTTTTTCAATAATGCACATATTTGATTCAAATCTAACGATATAACCTTTATCGCATAGTTGACTAATACTTAAGATATTGTGTTTCAATCCATCAACTAGTAAAACATCATCAATGGAAAAACTAAATTTGTTACCAATAGTTCCCTTGCCAATGATTTTGCCTTTGTTGTTGTCTCCGAAGGTGATGTACCCTTCTTCTTTGCTAGTGAGCATAGATAAATGAGATAGATCTCCAGTCATATGTCTTGAGCATCCACTATCGAGATACCATCTCTTGCTCCTAGCTTGTGAGTTTGTCTACAAAAGAGGATGATTTTTAGGTACCCATTTGATTTTGGGTGCCTCAAAAATTGACCCACTAACTTTGTTATTTATTATTGAATCCTTTATAGTTCTTTTAAGAACTCATATTAATTTTTGTGAACTAATTTTCCTAAATGGACATTTGTAGGCAATATGTCCGGATTTGCAACAGAAGTTGCATTTCATATAAGAGGAAACATGTAATGTAGGTCCTTTTATGAAAGTGGTAGGATTTTGATGTAATCCTTTTACAAATCCAATTCCATTTCTATTTGCGATGTGACCCTTGTGTGCAAAGATCATATCTAATCCTTTGCCACCAACCTTAAACTTGTTTAAGGTTTCTTTAAGAAGCAAATTTTCATTTTTTATTGCTTCTAAATGCTCACACTTAGAGCATGGAGGAGTTTGAAGATTCTCAAACTTATCTTGTAGCAAAGCATGCTCTTTCTTTAAGATACTTAACTTCTTGCTAACAATTCTACATTCATCAAATAATTCATGAAAAGCGATAGAGAGTTCTTCAAAAGATAAATCTTCATTAAATAAATCACATACCTCTTCCCCTAAAGCCATTAGCGCGTAATGAGCAACTTGCTCGGTGTTGGACTCCTCTTCTTCGGACGCGCTTGAATCATCCCACGTTGCCTTAAGCGCCTTCTTCTTTGATGTTCTCTTTTTGGCTTGAGGATAATCGTTCTTGTAGTGTCCCGGTTTTTTACATTCATAGCAAATCACTTGGTCCTTCTTTTGTTCAAATTTATTTTTTATATTATATTTAAATTTGTTCTTTCTTAAATATTTTTTAAATTTTTGAGTCAAAAGTGCAATGTCATTGTCACTGTCCTCATCACTTGATGTTCCTTTCAAGTGGTCTTCTTGTGATTTGAGTGTCATATCCTTCCTGTTCTTTGGAAGGGGGTTCTCGAGCTCGTCATGAGCTTGACATGTCATTTCGTAGGTCATTAGAGACCCAATGAGTTCTTTAAGAGGGAATGCTTTAAGGTCTTTGGCCTCTTGAATGGTCATAACTTTTGGATCCCAACTTTTAGGGAGGGATCTTAAGATTTTAGTTACTAGTTCAAAGTTAGTAAAATCTTTACCAAGAGCTTTGAGTCCATTGATGACATCCGTAAACCGGGTGTACATGTCTCCGATGGACTCACTTGGTTTCATTCGGAAAAGTTCGTAAGAGTGCACAAGGATGTTGATTTTGGACTCTTTCACTCGGCTAGTGCCTTCGTGAGTGACCTCAAGAGTTCTCCAAATATCAAAAGCTGAATTACAAATTGAAACACGATTAAATTCGTTTTTGTCTAGTGCACAAAATAAGGCATTCATAGCCTTTGCATTTAAAGCAAAAACCTTCTTCTCCGATTCATTCCATTCGCTCATCGGAAGAGAAGAATTTTGAAATCCATTCTCGACAATAGACCAAAGCTCAAAGTCCATAGAAATGAGGAAGATCCTCATGCGAGTCTTCCAATATGTGTAATCCGACCCATTAAATCGTGCAATCGAATGACCCTCTTGCATGTCGGAGTAAGCCATCTCTCTTGGGTATTAAACCAAATTTAAGAGATAAACTCGCTCTGATACCACTTGTTAGGATCGGAGCGGCACTAAGAGGGGGGGTGAATTAGTGCAGCGGATTAAAACTTCAGTTTTAGAAAAATCTTTCGTACGATAAGAACGGAACTTGAAAGCGTATTCTTGAAGTTGTGCAGCAAAGGTAATAAGGAACTAAAGCATGTAAGAAGGTTTGCAGTAATGTAAATAGCAATAATGAAATGCAAACCAGAGATTACGTCGATTTTAGAGTGGTTCGGTCAAATGACCTACATCCACTTGCGAGGCCCCTCTTCGATGAGGCTCCCACCTTCCACTAGCAAATCTCTTGAAATGGAAGGGTAAATATCCCTCTTACAAACTTTTACAAGCAGTTCAACCTCTTACAAATTTTCAATAAGAAAGAATGAGGAGAACTCTCTAGCAAATTGAAAACAAGACTTGCTAAGACTTTCTAAGACTTTTCTCTCAATCAAATGCTTCTCAAAAGTCGTAATCTCAGCTGAGATTTGAGGGGTATTTATAGGCCTCAAGAGGATTCAAATTTTGGGCTCCAAAATTTGAATTCTCTTTGGGTTCCCGATGTTGGCGGTGCCACCGCCCAGCCAAGCGGTGCCACCGCCCAGCGCTCGGGTGCTGGACGGTGCAGCCGCCCAGCCTAGGAGGTGTCACCGCCCAGCTCTCGGGTGCTGGGCAGTGCCACCGTCTGGCTCTCCGGTTCACTGGTTTGGCTTAATTTTAGCCCAAACCAAATCTGACTTTGGGCCCAGTTGGCCCCTAACCAGGATATAGGATTATCTCTTAATCCTAATCCTAATTACAAGTGAACTACATAACAAAACACATCCTAAGCAAGTTTTCAACCGCGAACGTCGAGTCTTGTTCCGGCGAGCTTTCCGACGAACTTTCTTCCGACGGACTCCCATCAAGCTCCCGATCTTGTGATGACTTTAACGAGTAGCCGAGCCTTCTCAGTGATCTCCGTGAACCTCCGACGATCTCTTTGGCGAACTTTCGAAAATTCCGATAGGTTCCCGATTTCTTCTCGGTTGGTTCCGACAGCATCTCCGACGATTCTTCGGACTCTTAAACGTCCATCGATCTTGACTCCGGTATTCTTGCTTTGTATTTTCTGGTTATCGTAGTTAATCCTGCACACTTAACTCGATAATATGGATTAGATCAATTAACCCATCAATTGATTTCATCATCAAAATCCGAGATTCAACAATTATTACAACGCGAATTGACATTCTATTGCCCGGCACGTCATTGGTTGGCGCTTCGTCCGATTCTTCAGCGCATCGTCCTCTCTTGCGGCTTGTTGCCCAATCGGCGGTTGACCTCCGTAACCCCGATATCCTTGGTGCAATTCTGCTCTACTTGGCCCGATGCCCGACGTCCGAGGCCTTCTACCGTCCAATATCCTGACGTGATCTCCTCCGGCGCAATGTCAATTCCTCCTGCGTCAACTGTCTAATCCTGCATACTTAAAACAAAACTTCGATCGAGACAATTAATCCTAACTAATTAACTAAGTTGTCCGACATGTCATTGGTCCCTCGACGCTTCGTCCGATTCTTCGGCGCATCGTCCTCTCCTGCGGCCTATTGCCCAGTCGGTCAGTTGACTCCGCAACTCTGATATCCTTGGCGCAATACTCGCTCTTCTTGGCCCGATGCCCAAGTCCACGGCCTGAAGCCTTCTGTCGATACGTCGACTGATCCATCGGCCCGACGTCCAATCTTCTAACATGTTCCTCCGGCACAACATGATTTTTCCTGCTTTAATTGTCTCATCCTGATCGCAGCATCCTACGTCACTCAAAATGCAGATTAAAACATAAACACAATTATCAATTGATTTCATCATCAAAATATGAGATTCAACAATCTCCCCCTTTTTGATGATGATAACCAATTGATGACGGAGTTAAACTTAACTCCCAGAGTTTAAACAAACTCCCCCTATCAATATGTCATATTGATAGAACCTTGAATTCAAACCGAATTCAAGTCATTGCAATATTCATCATGAATACTTGCAACACGTCATCATGAACTTATGCATAGACATATGCATTAACATGTCATGTCATCAACATACTTCTCCCCCTTTGTCATCAACAAAAAGGAGAAGTACAACTATTCTTTGTGTTTGTAATATAAGTTTAACTCATTGCATGAAAAACATAATATTAAATTTTTATCATCATGCAATCTAGCAATTTTACAACATTTTAAGCTAGCAATTTAGAGATGTTCAAGAAAGCAACTCTTGCTTCTTGAAATATGCAAGTTTTACAAGCTAGCAAATTCAAAGATATGCAAGTTGGCATATTTGCTTTTCTTGAGATAGGCACGATAGCACATTTTTGCATTTTCTTGATGTTTCAAGCTAGCAATTTTCGATGATGTTCAAGAGAGCAATTTCTTCTCTTTTGAGAAGTGTAATTTTTGCTTTCTTCTTGAATTGTGCACACTAGTTATCTCCCTCTCAGTCATTGTCAAAAAGAAAGGAAGACCCTTTCTAAAGAAGGGAAGACCCTTTATGTCAATTTCTAAATCATCACAAAGGTGAGTAATCATTCTTATTTCAAAATTCCATAATTGAGATAAACCTTGAATTCAAATTAAGGCAATTTTAATCATGATTCATATCATATGCAATACATCACATAAAAAGCATAAGTATTGCATGAATCATTTTAGCAACAAATCGTAGCATTTCATCACATGGCAAGATATCATCAAGTAAAATTACGATGCAAGTTCTTGATATCTTAACATGATGCAAACATGGCATATGGCAATCATAGCATTAATTCATATATTTCTCATTCAAATATGGCACTCATAATTCATATATTTCTCCCCCTTTGTTATCAACAAAAGGAGAAGTAGCTCTAGCTATTTTAAAAGATATGCAAGTTTTTATAACATGAAGCTAGATTTTCATCACAACATATAAGCACAAAAGCATAGCAAGATTCTTAAGTTCAATCATGGCAATTCAACACTTACTTCTTATGCAAGATTGCACTTTGCTTTTCTTTGCATGTTCTAACTAGCAAAAGCTTTCTCCCCTTTGTTTTTATCGAAAAGAAGGGAAGAGTACAAGCTAGCCAGCATTTGCCTTGAGCTAGCAATCTTTCTCCCCCTATGTCATTACCGAAAAGAAGGGAGAAATCAATGGCCAAAAAATTTTAATCATTATACAGGCCATATTACAAAATCATGTCATGATATCAAGAAAATTCAAGAAGGACATGATTCATTCGACAAATCCTTTTAATAGAGCAAAAGAATTATACAACCAAAGATCATGATTAAAATATATCAATATCATAGATCAAGTCATGATTTGTGATTCATCATAAAGAAAATTAATTTTCAGTCATCATATAAAGCATTTAAAGAATTTTTGAAACATAGGAGAATGATTAATTTAAGTATGCAATGTTTCAATCAAATTCAAGTCATGAATACCAATACTTTGATATTGTGAGTATCAATTCATGAATACCAAAAGATAGTCATCAAAATCAATTTCGAGATTCATAAAATATCATGAAATTATTAATCTCGATCAGATGGGAAAAGTATTTTTTAAGTGATTCTTTTTCATCTAAGCATGCCTTAGTCTTTAAATGCCAAATCAAGATAAGCATGAAAGTTCAAGACGTAAAAGCAAAATCTTATAAAAAAACTCATCAAGCAAGATTTTAAACATCCATTTTCAAGCCATATAAAGAGTAAGTCAAGGATTCAATTATCTCATGTCATGAATTCCAATAGGCATATCAAAATATCAACATCACATTAAAAAGATATTTCAAAAAGATATATCAATAAGTGATTCATTTGTATCATTTCATTCATTTGGAAGATTCTCCTCTTTGTTAAATAAATGTAGGAGAACAAAATGAATTAAGGAGATGTAACATGATTGAAGCATTGAACATGATTCATATTTAAAATGTGTCTCATGTTATAAGTATGAATCAAGCATTTGTAAAATCCAAAATCATCCTCAAAGTCACATTTAATAAATTCATACATGACAAGCATAGATTTATTGAAAAGATGAAAAGATAGAGGATCACATTTCATTTTTTATAAATTTCTATTCATGTGATTTGCTTCTTATAAGCATGCCTTTACCTTTAATAAAACAAGTGTCAACATTTAAGATGGAAAGGTAAAAAAAAAACAAATCATCAAGCATGATTCCATGATAACATCCTTTTAATATCTTGATATTCATCATCAAGTATGATTTCAAAAAGTATGTTAAAGAGAAATCATTAAGACCAAATGCATGATACACTCATTTATTTTCAAAATATTCATCATGTTTATTTTCATGAGATTCACAAGATTGGTAAAATAAATTCATTAATCTCAATAGGATAGAAAATTATTTCCATTTCATACAATTGATTTCATGTGAGGGTATTCAAGTCTTTTGTGAAAACATGTATCATCATTTAAAATCGAAACATTAGTTTCGTCATGAAGCCATCAAGACCAAACACATCATGATATCACATTTATCATCAAAAGACTATCAAGAAATTCTTACATAGATGTACATACACTATGTCATCTTAATATGTCATGAGAATATCATCTTAATTCGTCATAGAAACGATTAGACCAAAAACATATTAATCTAAAAAGACAGTTTCAAATCAACATTTACTTCAAAAACTCATGCATGACATAAAATCATCAAGATACACATGCATGGATTAATCCTAAGCATTAACACATATCATATTATCATCCCTAATGTTAAATACATCATTCAACATTTCCAAACATAACATGCATGAAACCTTAGCAATATACTTTTCATGATCAAATTTTTAATTTTTCAAAGATGCTAAAAAGAAAAACATGATATAATTTTTGAAAAACAATTTATTTATTTCCTATTCCTACTATCTAAATTAAGCACTCATGAAGGACTTCAAGTAATTTCAAAATAATTTAAGAAAGTTGAGTTACTTACCTTGTAGTCGAAGCTCGTCAAAGCCCAATTCGCCGTTTCACCTTTGGAAGTTCTTGATTCATCATTGGTTGCCTTCCTCTTCTTTGGCCTCTTCCTCCGTTCAAGTTCATTATTTATTTTAGATTTTTATTTAATAAACTTATTAAGATTTAACATTCAAAGTTCAAGTTCATCATTGTCCTCATCACTTGAGTCATCGCTCAAGTGGTATTCATTTATCCGGGGTTCTAAATCCTTCCTGTTTTTCGGAATGTTGTTTTGTTCATCATGTTCATCATGTGCATCATGCACCATTTCATATGTCATTAACGAACCAATTAGTTCTTCAAGTGATAAGTTGTTTAGGTATTTAGCTTCTTGTATTGCAGTTACTTTTGAATCTCACTTCTTAGAAAGAGAATGCAAAATCTTGTTTACGAGTTCAAAATCCGAAAAACATTTGTCAAGAGCTCTTAAACCATTGATGACATCCGTAAAACGGGTGTACATGTCACCAATGGTTTCGCTTGGCTTCATTTGAAAAAGCTCGAAATCATGCATCAAAAAGTTGATTTTCGAATTTTTAACTTTAGAAGTGCCTTCATGTGTGATTTCAAGAGTGTGCCATATGTCAAAAGCCGTTTTGCACAAAAAAATCCGATTGAACTCATTTTTGTCCAAAGCGCAAAATAAGGCATTCATAGCCTTTGCGTTTAAAGAAAAATATTTCTTCTCCAAATCTGACCATTCGTTCATCGGTTTAGAGGGAAGTTGAAAACCGTTTTCAATAATATTCCATAAATCCAAATTCATAGAAATCAAGAAAACTCTCATTCGAGTTTTCCAATAAGTGTAGTCCAATCCGTTAAACAACGGTGGACGAACAACTAAAAAACCCTCTTTAAAGCCATGAAAAGCCATTTCTCTCGGGTGTAAATCCAAAATGAGAAATACTGGGCTCTGATACCAATTGTTAAGATCAAGAGCACTAAGAGGGGGGGGGGGGGGGGGGGGTGAATTAGTGCAGCGGAAAACTTTCGACGATTAAAACTGCGTTCGTACGTTGAAATCTGATTCCGATGTAAAAGTCATTTCGTGCAGATAATAACTTTGAAAGCTTACGGAAACATATTTAAAGTAAAGTAAGGAAGGTAGTTTGCAGTTAAGATAGAAATCAAAATGTAAGCGCAAACTGAAATATGATGTTCGTACGATAAAATCGATTTTTGTCTTAACGCCGATTCAAAAAATACTTAACTAAGAAACACATTTGTAAATGAGCAAAAGGCAGTAAGCTACTGAGGAGGTTTGTAGTAAAGATAAGATGCTCAAAGTAAATGCAAACCAGAGAAGACGAGAGTTTATAGTGGTTCGATCAATCGTGACCTACATCCACTCCTCCGATTCCTCTTCCGTCGAGGCCACCGGGATCCACTAACAATCTTCCTTTACTAGGCAAAAATCAATCTCCTTCTTACACCCCTCTTCTCCTTTTACTAGGTTTAGGAGACAACCCTTACAAGTACTCACTCTCCTCTCTTAAACAGAATTTTAACACTTAAGCTAGATGAGGGAAATTCTAGAGATTGCAACACTGTTTTCTCTCTTTTAATCTCTCTATGCTTGTGTATTTTACCCAGGGATGGGAGGGGTATTTATAGGCTCCAAACCAATTTGAATTTAAAGCTCAAAACTGTCATCTCCCGGAATTCTGGGGTCTGGCGATTGCACCGCCTGATTGGGGCGATTGCACCGCCTGGTAGAGATCGGAGACTGAGCCTCTAGGCGGTGCCACCGCTTGTCAGGGGCGGTTGCACCACTTGATAGAGCTTGGAGACTGAGCCTCTGGGCGGTGCCATCGCTTGACAAGGGCGGTTACACCGCCCAGTCTCGCTCGGAGACTGAGCGTAAGCGGTGCCACCACTTGTCAGGGGCGGTTACACCGCCCAGTCTCGCTCGGAGACTGAGCCCAGGCGGTGCCACCACCTGCTTGGGGCGGTTGCACCACCCATCTTTCCTGGGAGACCCTCTCTTGGGCGGTGCCACCGTCGACCCTAGCGGTGCCACCACCTGCTTGGGGCGGTTGCACCACCCAGCTTTCTTGGGAGACCCTCTCCTGGACGGTGCCACCGTCGACCCTAGCGGTGCCACCGCCTAGTAGGAATTCTGGTCTGAATGGGTTAACCATTCGGCCCAATTTGGGTCTGTCAAGGGCCCAATTGCCCCTAGATTAAGTTAATGGGATCACCTCTCATTCCTAACTTAATCTACATGCTAACTACTATAATTCTTAAAACATTTACTATAGCTTGCTCTGGTACGTCAATCGCTTCTTCCGGCGAACATCCGATGAACCTCCGGCGATGCTCCGATGGACTTTCGACAAACTCCTGGACTTGCGACGATCCACTTGGCGAGTTCTGACGAGCTTCTTTTAGCAAGCTCCTAGACTTCTCGGATTTGTTCCCGCAGAACCTCCGATGACCGTCCGGACTTTCGTCGAGCTCTCGAACTCCCAACGTGATCATAGTCTTTGACTCCGACTCAACTCCTGCTGCATGTCTTACTTTCATCGTAGTTAATCTTGCACACACAAGCCAAAACTCTACTCCAATCTAGACAATTATTATAACGCGAATTGACATTCTGTTGCCCGACACGTCATTCGTTGGCGCTTCGTCTGATTCTTCAGTGCATCATCCTCTCTTGCGGCTTGTTGCCCAATCGGCGGTTGACCTCCGCAACCCCGATATCCTTGGTGCAATTCCGCTCTACTTGGCCTGATGCCCGACATCCGAAGCC
Organism: Musa acuminata AAA Group; assembly: GCF_036884655.1. Taxonomy (NCBI): domain Eukaryota; kingdom Viridiplantae; phylum Streptophyta; class Magnoliopsida; order Zingiberales; family Musaceae; genus Musa; species Musa acuminata. The sequence goes on from NC_088340.1 coordinate 25,565,381, forward strand.
TTCTGCCGTCCAATATCCTAACGTGATCTCCTCCAGCGCAACGTCAATTCCTCCTGCGTCAACTGTCTAATCCTGCACACTTAAAACAAAACTTCGATCGAGACAATTAATCCTAAGCAATTAACTAAGTTGTCTAGCATGTCATTGGTCCCTCGACGCTTCGTCCGATTCTTCAGTGTGCATCGTCCTCTCCTGCGGCCTATTGCCCATAGGCCAGTTGACTCTGCAACTCCTATATCCTTGGCATAATACCCGCTCTTCTTGGCCCGATGCCTAAGTCCATGGCCCGAAGCCTTCTGTCGATACATCGACCAATCCATCGGCCCAACATCCAATCTTCTGACATGTTCCTCTAGCACAACATGATTTTTCCTGCTTTAATTGTCTCATCCTGATCGAAGCATCCTACATCACTCAAAACACAGATTAAAACATAAACACAATTATCAATTGGTTTCATCATCAAAATACGAGATTCAACAGACTAGTGGTACCACCGCCTGACACAGTCTTGGAGACTATGCCACGATGGTTTCACCTATTTGGTCACTGTTTGGCCTTTTATCTTAGCCCAACATAGCCCAAACTTGGCCCAACTGTCCCCTAATTAGTTTGGCCCAATTCTAATCCCTATTATGTGCTAAATATGAATTTTAAGATATTTACTAAGTTAAACAAAGTCGGTAAGTCTAGGTTTCTTCCAGCGAGCTTTCGACAATCTTCCGGCGAACTTCCAATGATCTCTCAACAATCTTCCAATGGACTCCCAGCAAGCTCTTAGACATCATGATGATCTTCTTGGTGAGTTATGATGAGCTTCTTTGGCAAGCTTTGGGACTTCTCAGTCAATTCTGATAGAACTTCCAACAAATGTCTGAACTTCCAACGAACTCTCGAACTCCCAACGAAATCGCATTCATGACTCTAGGACTTTATTTTACTTTATGCCTTGCTATCGTAGTTAATTCTGCACATATAAAAACACACTTTGATCTAGACAATTATTACTAAGCATGAATCATATTGTCCGGCATGTCATTGGTCCATCGACGCTTCGTCCGATTCTTTAACGTGTCGTTCTCTCTTGCGGCCTATTACCCAATCGACCAGCTGTCCTCTGTAACTCCAATATCCTTAGCACAATTTCTACTCTTCTTAGCTCGATGCCCGAATCCATGGCCTGAAGCCTTCTATCGATACATCATCCGATCCTCCAACTAGACGTCCAATCTTCTGACAAGTTCCACCGGCCCAACATGATTCTTCCTGCTATAATTGTCTCATCCTGATCGAAGCATCCTACGTCACTCAAAACGTAGATCAATTCATAAACACTTATCAATTTATTTAATTATCAAAATCTGAGATTCAACATTAATCACGTGAGTGATGGCACGTATGACTTGACACACAATCTTTTTGCTTATTATATGTTGGCATTTATCACTTTTTATTGACTATTGCATATATGCATATACAAATTGTGATATCTTTGGATCTGTGCAATGGGAATCGGATCATGATGAGATCACGATAATGAGACCAATTCACCTTTAAACACAAATCCTAAATAATCCCGGTCATATGTTACTTGAGAGGGATATCGAGATAACCGGACAGACTGGTGTGCTATATACCCATCCATATGATGGATACAGCAAGTCTCATAGCTGCTTATATGGGGACACTAGGAATATAGTACAGGTGCTCATTGGAGAATGAGTTCACTAATTGATCCGCTTACGGAATATTGGATGGTTGATGATACTTTATTGTCAGACAACAATTCCGCAGTTCCAATAGTGTATCTGGTCCTTAGACTTGAGATACCAAGGATGTCTTGTATGAGTGCTCCATTCTTTGATACTGTACTTATAGGTTTGGATATCCTAGATCTAGTACAACCGGTTATCCGAAGTGGTAGTCAACCTTACGAGGGCTATTGAGTGTCGATAGAGAATCATCCACTCTCGGTGTTATGAGAGGAATATCCCATATATTCTTGCTCGAACAAATCCCTGGCCAAGGTCGTTTAGATTGAGAGAGAAAGACTTCTCCGAGAGAATCTGATTAGAGCAAGACTTGAGTAGAAACTGTATGGGTTTGATAGCACCATGCCCGATATCTTTGGGATATTAGATGGATGAGGTGTTGAATCTCGGATTTTGATGATGAAGTCAATTATAAATTATTTGATCTAATCTATATGTTGAGAAAAGTGTGCAGGATTAACTAAGGTAACAGTAAGACATAAAGCTGGTGTTGTGCTAGAGACAAAATCGAGATCTCATTGGGAGTTCAAGAGTTTGCCGGAAGTCCGGATGTTCATTAGAAGTTCTGCCAGAACCAACCGAGAAGTTCAGAAGCTTGCTAAAGAAGCTCATTGGAACACACCAAGAAGATTGTCGTAAAGTTTAGGAACTTGCCGAGAGTCCGCCGGAACATTATCGGCAGTTCGTCGGTAGTTCGTCGGAAGATCGCCGGAAGCTCGCTGGAAAAGCAATTGATGTACCAGAACAATATGCTTTGTCAAATTATCTTAAATATTATATTTAGTTTGTAAATTGAGTTAGGATTGGGAGGTAATCCCACTAACTTAGTTAGGGGCCAATTGGGCCCTAAATAGGGTTGAATTAGGCCGGATTGAATAGCCCATTCAGCCCTTGAAAACATAACCGATGGTGGCATCGCTTGGGAGATCCAATCTCCTAGGTGGTCTGGGTGGTGGTACCGCCTAGATTGGGTGGTGATACCGCTGGCAATTTATGCTGCCAATGGTGTGTTGAATATCGGATTTTGATGATAAAATCAATTGATGGGTTAATTGATCTAATCCATATTATTGAGTTAAGTGTGCAGGATTAACTACGATAACCAGAAAACATAAAGCAAGAATACCGGAGTCAAGCTCGATGGACGTTTAAGAGTCCGAAGTTCGTCGGAAAGCTCGCCGGAATAAGACTCGATGTTCGTAGTTGAAAACTTGCTTGGGATGTTTTTAGTTATGTAGTTCACATGTAATTAGGATTAGGATTAAAGGATAATCCTATATCCTAGTTAGGGGTCAACTGGGCCCAAAATTAGACTTGGTTTAGGATGAAATTAAAGCCCAACCTGTGAACCGAAGGGTCTGGCGGTGGCACCGCCCATCACCTGAGAGCTAGGCGGTGGCACCGCCAGTACACTGTCAGTATTAGACACTGACAAGCGGTGGCACCACCACTGACAGGCGGTGGCACCGCCAGCATCGGGAACCAAAGAGAATTCAAATTTTGGAGCCCAAAATTTGAATCCTCTTGAGGCCTATAAATACCCCTCAATTCTAAGTTGAGATTACAACTTTTTGAGAAGCAATTGATTGAGAGAAAGGTCTTAGAAAAGTCTTAGCAAGTCTTGTTTTCAATTTGCTAGAGTGTTCACCTCCTTCTTTCTTGCTGAAAATTTGTAAGAGTGTGAACCGCTTGTAAAAGGTTGTAAGAGGGGTATTTGCACTTCCCCTTCAAGAGATTTGCTAGTGGAAGGTAGGAGCCTCATCGAAGAGGGCCTCGCAAGTGGATGTAGGTCATTTGACCGAACCACTTTAAAATCGGCGTGATCTCTAGTTTACATTTTTTTATTACTATTTACATTACTGCAAACCTTCTTACGTGCTTTATTTCTGTTGGGAAATCATGGGGGCAACATCACATGCACAGCGGAAGAACAAGAAAACAAATCCCCGATTCCCAAAAAGATGTTCGTCGTCGTACGAAGATTGGTGCGCAAAAATCCGCGAAACATGAAACTGCGTATAGAGTAGATTGTGTTACCTAGGGAGATCGTATATCCCTGTTTCCTTGCAAATCCTTAGGAGAGGGTAAAGGAGGTCAAGCGTCCTCCTCTCTAGCGGTGATCCACACAGTAGGGTTGCGGCGACGCTCCTCAAAAACTCCAGGCCTGATCTGAGGTGAAGAGGAAGAGGAGAATAGGAAAGGCAAGCAAAAGCTCTAGCCTATGAGGCTCTGAATCCCTCCTATTTATAGAGGTCCCCTATCAAACCCTAATGGGTCCTCCCCTAGTGGGTATTGGATCTGCATCCAATAAGACAAGGGCTCCGTCGGATATCTCATATCCGAACCTCTACTCATCGCAATACCTACCATATATGTGTGACCCTCTAGGCCCAATATCGAGCTGGCCGTGAGTCATACCCGTCAGAACTCCTTCTAACTCAGTGAATTATTATCTCTATAATAATTCACTTGACTCATCGACTACGGAAGTACTAGGCCACTACGCCGTAGTCCCCAGACGATATAGGGGAATCCAATCCATTGGACCTGTCTGTCCTCAATTACCGTGTACCTATAATCCCTCATCCATCTAATATCCCAGAGACCGTATATCGAGCATGGTGTTGTCAGACCCATACGGTTTCTACTCGAGTCCCGCTCTAATCGGATTCTTCCGGATAACTCTTTCTCTCTCAACCCGAATGACCCTGGCCAGGGATTTGTCTGAGCAAGAACACATGGGATATTCCTCTCATGACGCCGAGAGTGGATGATCCTCTATCGACACTCAATAGCCCTCGTAAGGTCGACTACCACTCCCAATGACCAGCTGTACTAGATCTGGGACAGCCAAACCTATAAGTCTGGTATCAAAGTGTGGAGCACTCATACAGGATATCCTTGGTGTCTCAAGTCTAAGGACCATATACACCACTAGGACTACGGAATCGTTGTCTGACAATAAGGCATCATCAACCATCCAACATTCCGTAAGCGGATCAATCAGTGAACTCATTCTCCAATGAGCACCTGTACTGTATCCCTAGTGTCCCTACACGAGCAGCTATGAGACCAGCTGCATCCATCATATGGACGGGTATACAGCACACCAGTCTATCCGGTTATCACGATGTCCCTCTCGAGTAACCTATGACCGGGATCATTTAGGATATGTGTTTAAAGGTGAATCGATCTCATTATCGTGATCTCATCACGATCCGATTCCCATTGCACAAATCCAAGGACATCACAATATATGTATGCATTTATGCAATAGTTATAAAGTGATATACGCCAAAATATAATAAGCAAAAAGATTCTATATCAAGTCAAATGTGCCATCACTCACGTGATTGGCTTGCTGGGCACCTATGACTAGCAATCTCCCACTTGACCTAAAGCCAATCACCTATGTGTCTGATCCCCATCAGACCCCTATGACGCTCAAAGACAATCTGAGACAACGGCTTTGTTAGTGGATGTGCAATGTTATCTTCGGATGGAACTCTTTCCACTGCTACATCTCCTCGGGCTACGATCTCTCGGATAAGTTGGAACCTCCTCAGAACACTTCTGATGAGACCCGGGTTCCCTTATTCGAGTAATCGCCCCATAGTTGTCGCAATATAAGGAGATCGGCTCCTCGCTACCCGGCACGACTCCCAAATCTGTGATGAACTTCTTCACCCAGACTCCCTTCTTGGCTACATCTAATGTAGCAATGTACTCCGCCTCTGTGGTCGAGTCAGTAGTGGTATCTTGCTTGGAACTCTTCCAGCACACTGCTCCTCCATTCAAGGTGTACATATACCCTAAATTCGACTTGCTATCATCGACATCAGACTGAAAACTTGAGTTAGTGTAGCCTTCAACCTTAAGGCTATTACCTCCATATATTAGTAAAAGATCCTTAGTCCTTCTCAAGTACATAAGGATACACTTTATTGCTTTCCAGTGCTCTAAGCCTGGATCCGCCTGATACCTGCTCGTGACACTCAGAGCATGCGCTATAATAGGCCTAGTACATAGCATGGCATACATGATAGATCCTATTGCTGAGGCATAAGGTATCATATCCATGTTCGCCCTTTCTTGAAATATTCCATGCCAAAAATTTTGACAATGGTTTCTATGTACCTGGACTGGGACAAGCCAAGCATCCTTTTGGATCTATCTCTATAGATTCTAATCCCCAAGATATAAGATGCTTCCCCTAAGTCCTTCATAGAGAAGTGTCTAGATAACCAAGCCTTTACCGTGGATAGCATTCCTACGTCATTCCCAATGATCAGGATGTCATCCACATATAACACCAAAAATGTGATAGCGCTCCCACTTACCTTCCTGTACACACAAGGCTCATCTTCGTTCTTAACGAAGTCATAAGATCTGATTGCCTCATCAAATCTTATGTTCCAACTTCGGGAAGCTTGCTTTAGTCCATAAATGGATATAAGCAACCTACACACCTTATCTAGGCAGTTCTTGGACACGAATCCCTCAGGTTGCATCATATACACCTCCTCCTCGAGGTTCCCGTTGAGGAATGCGGTTTTCACATCCATCTGTCAGATCACATAATCATAGTGTGCTGCAATAGCCAATAGAATTCTGATGGATTTTAGCATTGCTACGGGTGAGAAGGTTTCGTTGTAGTCAACACCTTGCCTTTGACGATACCCCTTAGCCACTAGCCTTGCTTTATAGGTCTCTACCTTTCCATCTACTCCGATCTTTTTCTTACAGATCCACTTGCAACCGTTGGGTACAATACCTTCGGGCGCATCAACTAGGTTCCAAACCTTGTTGGAGTACATAGAATCCATCTCAGAATTTATGGCTTCTTGCCACTTCCCGGAGTCTATACTCATAATAGCCTCCTTGTAGGTTTGAGGATCAATATCCTCAACATCCTCTCCTCTAATATGTCCCACATATCTCTCAGGAGGATGAGATACTCTATCAGACCTGCGTAAAGTTGAAAATTATGTATTAGGTACCTGAACAGACTTGGGCTGTAGAGTGGTGCTTGAGCTTGGTTCTCCAACCTCGCTCAATTCTATCATTCTCCCACTGTCTCCACCAAGAATGTGTTCCTTCTCAAGGAACACTGCTCTCTTAGCTATAAAGACCTTTTGGTCCTCGAGATGATAGAAATAATACCCACAAGTTTCCTTGGGGTGTCCCACAAATTTGCATCGCTCTGTCCTTGATTCTAACTTATCGGGGTTGTGTCTTTTAATGTGGGCAGGGCAGCCCCAAATCTTAACAACCTTAAGATCAGGCTTCTTCCCTTTCCATATCTCATATGGTGTAGACACTACCGACTTAGTTGGAACTCTATTCAGAAGGTAAGCTACGGTTTCTAGGGCATATCCCCAGAATGAGATGGGTAGGTCAGCGAAACTCATCATGGACCGTACCATATCTAATAACGTACGATTTCTCCTTTCAGAGACACCATTGAGCTGAGGTGTGTAAGGAGGTGTCCATTGGGATAATATCCCATGGTCCTTAAGGAACTGAGTAAACTCTGTAAGTACTCACCTCCTCGATCCGATCGAAGAGTTTTGATACTCTTTCTAGTCTAGTTCTCCACCTCATTCTTATACTCTCTGAATTTCTCAAAGGCCTCAGACTTGTACTTCATTAAGTACACATATCCATACCTTGAGAAATCATCAGTAAATGTAATGAAGTAGGAGTAACCTCCAATGGCATGAGTTGACATGGGTCCACATACATCACTATGTATAAGTTCCAACAGCTGAGTGGCTCTCTCTCTAGTTCCACTAAATGAAGAGTTGGTCCGTTTTCCACAAAGGCAAGGCTCGCAAGTTGCATATGACACATAGTCAAATGGATCTAGATATCCATCATTTAGCAACTTTTGAATCATTCCCTCATGGATATGACCTAGCCTACAATGCCATAGGTATACACTGTTCACCTCCTCTCGTTTCCTTTTAGACAGTTACATTCATGATATGTGGAGTAGTGTCTAACATAAATAAACCATTATGCAATGTTCCTTTCATGATGATCTTATCATCTAATAATATCGAACAACCATTGTTCTCAAAAACAAATTTATATCCACTAACTGTTAAACATGAAATGGAGATAATGTTTTTGATAATAGAAGGAACAAAATAACATGCATCTAATGCAATAAAAGCTCCACTAGGCAGATGTAGGGAGACCTCGCCAACAGCTAATACAGCAATTTTTGCTCCATTACCCATCTTGACGTCCATCTCGCCTCTCTCTAGTCTCCTAGGCCTTGCCAGAACCTACAACGAATTGCATATACGATAAGCACTATCGGTATCCAATACCCATGTGTTATCATAAGAGTCTGACAAATGGAGACTAATCATGAATGTACCTGAAGCTTCATCAAGCTTTTGTTTCGCCCTTTCTGCAAGGTACTCTTTGCAGTTCCTCTTCCAATGCCCATCTTTACCACAGTGGAAGCATTGGCCTTTGTCCTTTACTAGGTCTTTCTTAACAACCTTGACCTAGTTTGCCCTTGCCCTTTCCCTTCTTAAGGGACCTTTCTGCTTTCCTTTTCTTTCTGGTCTCACCAGTATAGAGAACTGGCTTCTCTTTCTTAATAGTACTCTCTGCTTCCCTCAACATATTGAGGAGCTCTGGGAGAGTCACCTCAAGCTTGTTCATATTAAAATTCATTATGAACTATGAAAAGGAATCTAGTAGGGACTGAAGTACAATGTCCACACACAAGTTATCCTCTAGGACCATTCCTAGACCTGTGAGTTTCTCTCTCCACTCAATCATCTTTAGGACATGGTTTTGAACCGGTGTCCCCTTAGTCATCCTAGCGCTGAAAAGGCTCTTAGATATCTCATATCGTTTAGTCCTTCCTTGTTCCTCAAACAATTTACGAACATGTAGAAGAATGGATCTGGCATCCATCTTTTCATGTTGTCTCTGTAACTCAGGAGTCATAGAGCCTAACATATAGCACTGAGCAAGAGTGGAGTCATCAATGTACTTCACGTAGTGAGCGATCTCATCCTCGTCTGCCCCTTCTTCGGGCGTAGGCTTCACTGAATCAAGGACGTACACGATTTTCTCCACTGTGAGAACAATTCTCAAGTTACGGAGCCAATCCGTATAATTTGGACCAGTGAGGTGGTTGACATCAAGTATGCCACGTAAGGGATTTGAAAGCGATATTTTCTGAAAATAAAGATACAGTAGAAATGAATAACATGCAGATTTTGCAAGAAATAAACTATCAAGATATAGACTTCTATCTTAATATGCTCCCACTATTTTACTAACGAGTCACGCGACACCCTCAGCACGTGAAACGGAAGTCTCCGGCAGACTTCTAGTGGGGATCAGGATCCAATCAGCGTCTTAGTGTAACCTCGAGGGACTCGACCAATCACACTAAGCCTAAAAGGTAGGCAACTCTTGCCGATCACAACTCCTTGTGATTCCCGTCCTGTTCGGCCTCTGAATCACCATGGCCTCGAGGGACTCGACCAACCATGATGCTCGGTTAAGTCAACACCTTCGTTACAAGATGAGTCTGATTTGATGATATACCCTCGAGGGACTCGACCAAGTATACCATGCCCTCAGGTCACCGGTGACATCTCTATGTCGTAAGCAAGATAGCGAATCACGATATAGGTGAGTCTCGAGGGACTCGACCAACTCAACCTATACCGGGAATCGGTTCCTACTTATAACGATGGAAGGCCACGTGGGTCAATCTAATTGCCTCACGTTTACCGACTTAATATTATCGAGAGATGTTTCTAAGATTTGGTCTCCTAATATGACATGTCACACATATACATATTTAATATATATATACATCGCATGCAAATATATATACTTATCTAGTATGTGTATAATCAATTACACCATATGATCATGGACCACAACCTAATGTGATTAGGCCCGAGCCAGTAGGCCTAATCACTCACATCAAGATCTATGTGTGCAACGGTGCATCTCCATGCCCTGTGATCATCCATCTCGTCCTCATCGGTTCCGTCGACCTCTTGATGCATCTTCATGCATCGCGATCGTCCGTCTCGTGGGTCCCGTTATCGTATCCACGCTCCCGCTGCGCCTCCTCATATGATTACAACTTAATCATAGGCACGCAGGCCCGACAATAAACGAGAAATATAATGAAGGCTCGCAGACCTCAATAATATTAATCACAAGTACACACATCACACGGTCCATGATCATCTGTCCACACATCATACATCACATGTATAAATAATCATGTAGGACTACTAGATAATAATAAAAATAATAATCAACTAAACCTTTTAATTAATTAATATTTTCTGAAATCAGGGACATGTAAGGAATTTCTGAATTTATAGGGGTATTTTCATAATTTGGACAAAAGATAGAAACTGGAATTTCTCAAATTACGAGGGGTAAAACTATCTTTTTCCTAGAAAACCCTAATGCCCTACTATCCTTTGCCGCTGCCGCCGCCGCCGCCACCCTACTGGCAGTGGCCTGTGCGGTGGGGTGAGTCCGTTGCCCTCGCCTGTAGGTGGCACGCTCGCTGGTGGTGCTGCCGCTGCAGGTGGGCTCCCCCGCGGGCGCCGCCACCTCCGCGGGCGGTTCTGCCGACGGGGCAACGCCCGCAGGCGGTGCTGTCCCGTCGGGCGGCCGCCCCTGTGGGGAAGAGGGTTTCGCCCGCGGGAGCAGCGGCGGCAAGCGCCGCTGCCCTGCGGCGCCTCACCCCGCGGGAGAAGCGGCCGCAGGCGCCTCTGCCTGCGGGCTGCCAGCCCCGCCGGACGCAAGCCCGCTGCAAGCAGGCCGCCGGTCGGCTGCTGCAGGCACAGCGCTTGCGCATGCGCCGGCGCTGTGCTGCCTGCCTTCGGCTGCGCTGCACGCACGCAGATCGAGGGCAGCAACTGTTGCTGCCCTTCCTTGTTTTTGCGTCAACGATTTTGACGTCAAAATTCTTCCTAAACACAACACACGCAGTTCAAAACCAATCATTCGCACGAACAACCTGGCTCTGATACCACTGTTGGGAAATCATGGGGGTGACATCACATGCGCAGCGGAAGAACAAGAAAACAAAATCCCCGATTCCCAAAAAGATGTTCGTCGTCGTGCGAAGATTGGTGCGCAAAAATCCGCGAAACATGAAACTGCGTATAGAGTAGATTGTGTTACCTAGGGAGATCGTATATCCCTGTTTCCTGGCAGATCCTTAGGAGAGGGTAAAGGAGGTCAAGCGTCCTCCTCTCTAGCGGTGATCCACACAGCAGGGTTACGACGACGCTCCTCAAAAACTCCAGGCCTGATCTGAGGTGGAGAGGAAGAGGAGAATAGGAAAGGCAAGCAAAGGCTCTAGCCTATGAGGCTCTGAATCCCTCCTATTTATTGAGGTCCCCTGTCAACCCTAATGGGTCCTCTCCTAATGGGTATTGGATCTACATCCAATAAGACAAGGGCTCCGTCGGATATCTCATATCCGAACCTTTACTCATCGTAATACCTACTATATGTGTGTGACCCTCTAGGCCCAATATCGAGCTGGCCGTGAGTCATACCCGTCAGAACTCCTTCTAACTTAGTGAATTATTATCTCTGTAATAATTCACTTGACTCATCGACTACGGAAGTACTAGGCCACTACGCCGTAGTCCCCAGACGATACAGGGGAATCCAATCCATTGGACCTGTCTGTCCTCAGTTACCGTGTACCTATAATCCCTCATCCATCTAATATCCCAGAGACCGTATATCGAGCATGGTGTTGTCAGACCCATACGGTTTCTACTCGAGTCTCGCTCTAATCGGATTCTTCCGGAGAACTCTTTCTCTCTCAACCCGAATGACCCTGGCCAGGGATTTGTCTGAGCAAGAACACATGGGATATTCCTCTCATGATGCCGAGAGTGGATGATCCTCTATCGACACTCAATAGCCCTCGTAAGGTCGACTACCACTCCCAATGACCAGTTGTACTAGATCTAGGACAGCCAAACCTATAAGTCTGGTATCAAAGAGTGGAGCACTCATACAGGACATCCTTGGTGTCTCAAGTCTAAGGACCAGATACACCACTAGGACTACGGAATCGCTGTCTGACAATAAGGCATCATCAACCATCCAGCATTCCGTAAGCGGATCAATCAGTGAACTCATTCTCCAATGAGCACCTGTACTGTATCCCTAGTGTCCCTACACGAGCAGCTATGAGACCAGCTGCATCCATCATATGGACGGGTATACAGCACACCAGTCTATCCGGTTATCACGATGTCCCTCTCGAGTAACCTATGACCGGGATCATTTAGGATATGTGTTTAAAGGTGAATCGATCTCATTATCATGATCTCATCACGATCCGATTCCCATTGCACAAATCCAAGGACATCACAATATATGTATGCATTTATGCAATAGTTATAAAGTGATATACGCCAAAATATAATAAGCAAAAAGATTCTGTATCAAGTCACACGTGCCATCACTCACGTGATTGGCTTGCTTGGCACCTATGACTAGCAATTTCCTCATTACCTTTGCTGCACACCTTTATGAACACACGTTCAAGTTAAGCTTTTCAAGTTCGGTTTTTATTGTACGAAAGATTTGTCGAAACCAACGTTTTAATCCGCTACACTAATTCACCCCCCCCTCTTAGTGCTGCTCTGATCCTAACATGGTGGTACCACTAGAGCTCGGTCTCCGAGCTTTGTCAAGCGATGGTACCGCCCAGTAATGACGATGGTACCGCCCAGTAATGGCGATGGTACCGCCATTACCCTAGAAATCCAGGATGAGATAATTTTTGCCTCTAATTTTGAAGCCATTGGGGCCTATAAATACCCCATCCTTTTGTGCATAAAAGGGCATGAAAGTATTTAACATATTCTTGAATCTCTAGGGTGTAAAGTGTTGTAAAAGTTAGAAAGAGTCCTCCCCTCCTTCTCTTAGCTTTGTAAACAACTAAGAAAGAGGAGTGAGGCTTGTAAGGGTTATCTCCTAAACTTGAGAAAAGGAGAAAGCACTGTAAAGATGTGTTTGGTCTTCACCTATTGAAGAAAGGCCTTTAGTGGATGCCAGTGACCTCAACGATGGAGGAATCCGAAAGTAGATGTAGGTCACATCAACCGAACTACTCTAAATTCTGGTTTGCTTTCATTTGTGTAATTTACATTATTGCAAACCTCCTTAATCTTCTTTTTACACTTTTACGAAAGCTTTCAAATTCAATTTCTCTCCGAAATGGATTGTATCGAAACAATTTTGGTCGGAATCGGTTTTAATCAAAACAAAGACTTTTAAAATCGGGAAAGTTTTCTGCTGCACTAATTCACCCCCCCCTCTTAGTACCGCTCTTGATCCTAATATGAGAGATAATAGGTACATGGTAACTAAGGACAAACAGATCCAATAAATTGAATTCCCCTGTATCGTCTGGGGACTGCGGCGTAGTGGCCTAGTACGTCCGCAGTCGATGAATTGAGTGAATTATTATGAAGATAATAATTCACTAAGCCAGAAGGAGTTATGACAGGTATGACTCATGGCCAATTCGATATTGGGCTTAGAGGGTCCAACACATATAGTAGGCATTGCGATGAGTAGAGGTTCAGATGTGAGATATTCGCTAGAGCTCCTATCTTATTGGATATCCAATAAACCCCTGAATTATTGAATCCCATGGACGAGATCCAATAAAAGCCCATGAGAGATTATTGGATAGAGACCCACTAATCTAAGAGGCTTGGGTAGTTGGATGAAGATCCAATACCCAATAGGGGAGAATCCATTAGGGTTAAGATTGACAAGAGACCTCTATAAATAGGAGGGATTCAATGGTTTATAGATTAGAGCCTTTGCTTGCCTCTCCTATTTTCCTCCCCCTCTCCACCTCAGAGCAGGCCTGGAGTTTTGAGGAGTGTCGTCGTAGCCCTACTTTGTGGATCACCGATAGAGAGGAGGGCGCTTGACCTCCTTCACCATCTCCTAAAGATCTGCAAGGATTTAGGGATATATGATCTCCCTATGTAACATAATCTATTCTATACGCAGTTTTAAGTTTCACGGATTTTTGTACATAAATCTTTGCATGACGACGAACATCTCTTTGGGAATAGGGGATTTTGTTTTTTGTTCTTCCGCTGCGCATGTGATGCCGCCCCCAAGATTTCCCAACACATATAACAGGCCATATAAAGTGATAAAATACTAAATAAGAATAATAAGCAAAAAGACTACGTGTCAAGTCACACGTGCCATCACTCACGTGATTGGCTTGTAAGGCACCTATGACTAACAATCTCCCACTTAACCGAAAGCCAATGAGCTTTATGTCTGATCCCCATCAAACCCTTGTGATGCTCAAAGTCAATCTGAGACAATAGCTTTATTAGTGGATCTGCATTGTTATCTTCGGATAGAACTCTTTCTACTCCTACATCTCCTCGGGTCACGATCTCTCTAATCAGGTGGAACCTCATCAGAACACTTCTGATGAGACCTGGGTTCCTTTGCTTGAGCAATCACCCCGTTGTTGTCGCAATATAAGAGAATCAGCTCCTCACTGCCTGGCATGACTCTTGAGTCTGTGATGAACTTCTTCATCCAAACTCCCTCCTTTGTTGCCTTTGCTACAACAATGTACTCTACCTCTGTGATCGAGTCAACAATAGTATATTACTTGGAACTCTTCCAGCACAATGCTTCTCCATTCAAGGTGTACAGATACTATAAATTCAACTTACTATCATCGACATTGGATTGAAAACTCGAGTCTGTGTAGCCTTCAACCCTGAGGCTACTACCTCCATGTACCGGTAAAAAATCCTTAGTCTTTCTTATTAGGATCAGGAGCGGCACTAAGAGGGGGGGGTGAATTAGTGTAGCAGAAATCGTTTCCGACGAAAATCGTTTCAAAAGGAGTTTAACTTGAAAGCGTATGTGAGTGTAGAGAAGGTAGTAAGAAGGTAATATAACTTGCAGTAATGAAACTTGCACAAATTTAAAAGCAAACCAGAATTTAGAGTGGTTTGGTCTTTGTGACCTACATCCACTTTCGGATTCCTCCTCCATCGAAGTCACCAGTATCTACTAAAGGCCTTCCTTCAATAAGCAAAGACCAACCACCTCTTACAGCGCTTTCTCCTTTTTACGGGTTTAGGAGAGAACCCTTACAAGTCTCACACCTCTCTTGAATGATCTCAAAACTTAGAAAGGGAGAAGGAGAACTCCAGCACTTATTTACAATACTTTTACACCCAAATAACTCAAGATTATCTCAATGCTTTCGTGCCCTTTCATCTAGAAAAGGGTAGGGATTTTATAGGCCCCAATGGCTTCAAAAATAGAGATAAAAAATGTCTAATCCCAGATTTCTAGGGTCCTAGTGGTACCACCACCATTACTTGGCGGTTGTACCACCGCTTGACAGAGCTCAGAGATCGAGCTCTAGCGGTATCACCGCCTGAAAGGGGCGGTACCACCGCTAGCAGCAATAACTGCCAGCGGTATCACTGCCCAGTCTGGGTGGTACCACTGCCCAGAATGCTAGTTATAGGTGCCCAGCAAGCCAATCACGTGAGTGATGGCATGTGTGACTTGACACGGAATCTTTTTTTACTTATTATATTTTGACATTTATCACTTTATATTAACTATTACATATATATATATATATATATATATATATATATATATATATATATATATATATATATATATATATATATATATATATATATATTATGATGTCCTTGGATCTATGCAATGAGAATCGGATCATGATGAGATTACAATAATGAGATCGATTCACCTTTAAACATAAATCATAAATAATCCCGGTCATAGGTTACTCGAGAGGGACATTGTGATAACCGGACATATTGGTGTGCTGTATACCCGTCCATATGATGGATGCAGCTGGTCTCATAGTTGCTCGTGTGGGGACACTAGGGTTATAGTACAGGTGCTTATTGGAGAATGAGTTCACTGATTGATCCGCTTACGAAATACTAGATGGTTGATGATGCCTTATTGTTAGACAGAAATTCTATAGTCCTAGTGGTGTATCTGATCCTTAGACTTGAGATACCAAGGATGTCCTATATGAGTGCTCCACTCTTTGATACCAGACTTATAGGTTTGGATATCCAGATCTAGTACAACTAGTCATTGGGAGTGGTAGTCAACCTAACGAGGGCTATTGAGTGTCGATAGAGGATCATCCACTCTTGGCATCATAAAAGGAATATCCCATGTGTTCTTGCTTAGACAAATCCCTGGTCAGGATCATTCGGGTTGAGAGAGAAAGAGTTCTTCGGGAGAATCCGATTAGAGCGAGACTCGAGTAGAAACCGTATGGGTCTGACAGCACCATGCTCGATATACGGTCTTTGGGATATTAAATGGATGAGGGACTATAGGTATACGGTAACTGAGGATAGATAGGTCCAACGGATTAGATTCCCCTATATCGTCTGGGGACTACGGCGTAGTGGCCTAGTATGTCCGTAATCGATGAGTCGAGTGAATTATTATAGAGATAATAATTCACTAAGTTAGAAGGAGTTCTGATAGGTATGACTCACGACCAGCTCGATATTGGGCCTAGAGGGTCACACACATATGATAGGCATTACGATGAGTAGAGGTTCGGATATGAGATATCCGTCGGAGCCCTTGTCTTATTGGATATCCAATAAGCCCCTGAATTATTGGATCCCATGGACGAGATCCAATAAGAGCCCATGATAGATTATTGGATAGAGATCAACTAATCTAAAAGGCTTGGGTAATTGGATGCAGATCTAATACCCACTAGGGGAGGATCCATTATGTTTTGACAGGGGACCTCTATAAATAAGAGGGATTTAGAGCCTCATAGGCTAGAGCCTTTGCTTGCCTCTCCTATTCTCCTCCCCCTCTCCACCTCAAAGCAGGCCTGGAGTTTTGAGGAGTGTCATCGTAGCCCTGCTGTGTGGATCACCGCTAGAGAGGAGGGTGGTTGACCTCCTTCACCCTCTCCTAGAGATCCACAAGGATTTAGGGATATACGATCTCCCTATATAACACAATCTACTCTATATGTAGTTTTAAGTTTCACGGATTTTGTGCACCAATCTTTGCACGATGACGAACATCTATTTAGGAATAGGGGATTTTATTTTCTTGTTCTTCTATTGTGCATGAGATGTTGCCCCCAGATTTCCCAACACAGAAATCCTAGGGGCGGTGCCACCACCGGCCAAGAATTCAGGGGCTGAATTGGGTGCTCAATTCGGCCCAATTCAGCCCTATTAAGGGCCCAGTTGGCCCCTAATTAAGTTAGTGGGATCACTTCCCAATCCTAACTTAATTTATGCTCTAACTATGATAACTAAGACATGATTACAATGCTGCTTGTTCTAGTGCGCCAATTGCTCTTCCGTCGAGCTTCCGGCGTACTTCCGGCGAACATCCGACGAACTTTCAGCAATGTTCCGATGGACTCCCGGCAAGCTCTTGGACTTAACAACGATCTTCTTGGCGAGTTTCGATGAGCTTCTTTGGCAAGCTCCTGGACTTCTCTGTTAGTTCCAGCAGAACTTCCGACGAACATCCAAACGTTTATTGAACTCTCGAACTCCCAATGAGATCTCGATCTTAACTCTAGCACAAACCCTGCTTTATGTATTACTACTATTGTAGTTAATCCTGCACACTTTTCTCAATATATAGATGAGATCAAACAATTTACAATTGACTACATCATCAAAATCCGAGATTCAACAATTTTCACCTTTTTGATGATGATAATCAATTGATGACGGAGCTAACCTTAATTCCCCCTATCTATATGTCATACTAGAGAAATGACATTCTTGAATTCAAGGCCTTTGAATTCAAGAAACAAATTGGTAAGATAAGTTCATTAAACTTATCAACATGTACATCATGATTCCTATCATGATCTAATATTCTCAAAATGATGTCAAGGCAAGACATCCATTTTCAAGTATGATATTTCAAATATAAAAGATGACAAAGATAGCAATTCATCATTCTATGGTAAGATATTAGTTGTAAAATAGTAAGTTAAGCTCTAGATATCTTATCATAATGAAGAAAATTTATCAAGCAAACATTTCAAGTATATATGTTGAAATACATTGCATGCATTTGTCATCAATTTACCATATTTTGGTATTATTTCTCGCCCTTTGTCATCAACAAAAAGGAGAACGATTCAACAATACAAGTGTGGTAAAAATTTATGACACGTTTCAATTTGTATTTGATGATACCAATCATATCATTCAAAAGTTCTTATATTAAAAGTTATAAACATTTAAAGAGATAGCTTCCATCAACTTCTCCCCTTTTTTATCATCAAAACTTTGCATGAAGAAGGAAAGTAAGGAGGAAATCTATTAAGAACCAACTTTATGAAATGATTTAAATCAAGTCAAAATCTATAACAGAGTTTCATTAAATCATTATTTAATTTTCATAAGGATCGAGATATTCATGTGAAATCAACTCCTCACTCTTGTAAGTGTTCATCTCATAAAAAAATAAAAATTCTTCCTTCATTAAGAAAGAATTCATGTGAAAGAATCATCGTATGAAGGATAAAAAAAATTCCATGAATAAACCTTCATAATGAGCAGAGCATCACATCAAATCCATTTCTTATTAAAAATTCACAAGAGATAAATCCGTGAGAGATGCATTTATCAATGAAATCCGTGATTGAGTGTGTCAAAAATCATTAAGTGATGGAGAAATGGTATGAAGTAAACTTGATACCAAGGAAGATAAAAATGAAATAAGTTCATGAAAGCTCCATTTATGAGATACAAAAAGATAGTCCGGAAAAGATATACATCAAATTCATGCAATTGGACAAATTAACATTCCTAACTCTCTTCTAATAAAATTATATTATTCTTCACTTAAAGGTTTTGTAAAGATATCGGCTAATTGATATTTCGTATCAATAAATTCTAAGATTACATCATGATAGTCAACATGATCTCGTATAAAGTGATGCCTAATATCAATATGTTTAGTTATAGAGTGTTGAATGAGATTTTTTGTTAAACATATTGAACTTATTTTATCACATTTTATGGGAATGTTTTTAAGATGAATCTTATAATCCTCTAAAGTATTTTTCATCTACACAACTTGTGCACAACATGCACTAGCTGCAATGTACTTAGCTTCGGTTGTAGATAGTGCAACCAAGTTTTATTTCTTGGAAGACCAAGAAACAAGTGTGTGTCCTAAAAATTGACATGTTTCGGATGTGCTTTTTCTATCTAATCTACATCCAGCAAAATCTGCATGAACATATGTAATTATTTCAAAGTTCTCATATTTTAGATACCATAATCCTAGATTTGTGGTACCTTTAATATATCTAAGAATTATCTTAATTACTTTAAGATGAGATATCTTAGGATTAGATTGAAACCTAGCACAAAAACCTATACTAAATATGATATTCGGTCTAGTTGCGGTGAGGTATAGTAAACTTTCTATCATACTCCTATAAGCTTTTTGATCAAAGTTTTCTCCACTTTCACCTATATCTAACTTAGTGGAGGTACTCATGGGAGTATTGATAACCTTTGAGCTATCCATATTAAATCTTTTTAGGAAATCTAAAGTATATTTTATTTGACTAAGAAAAATATCACTACTTAGTTGTTTGATTTGTAAACTTAAAAAGAAAGTTAATTCCTCTATCAAACACATTTCAAATTCAAGACTCATACTTTTAGCAAATGATTTACAAAGAGATTCATTCGTGGAATCAAAAATAATTTCATCAATATAAATTTGAATAATAAAAAAATTATTTTTAAAATTTTTGATAAACAATATAGTATCAACCTTACCTTTAGAGAAATTATTATGAATTAGAAATGAGTTAAGTCTCTCATACTAAGCCCTTGGGGCTTATTTCAATCCATAGAGAGCTTTAGTCAATTTAAATATATGATTAGAAAAATCATCATTCTCAAATCTGGGTCGTTGTTCAACATAAACTTCTTCGGAAATAAAGTCATTAAGAATAATACTTTTTACATCCATTTGAAATAATTTAAAATTATTACTACTAGCATAGGCAAGAAGCATACTTATGGCTTCTAATCGATCCATAGGAACAAATGTTTCTTCATAATTAATACCTTTTTCTTGGTTAAAACCTTTGGCCACTAATCTAGTCTTGTTTCTAGCCATGATACCAAATTCATTTTGCTCGTTTCTAAAGATCCATTTAGTACTAATAACTAAATTATCATTTGGCCTAGGTACAAGCTTCCACACCTCATTTTTCTCAAATTAATTTAACTCATCTTGCATTGCGATGACCTATGAATCATCTTTCAAGGCCTCGTCAATGCATTTAGGTTCAATTTGGGAGAGAAAAGCAGCATTTGCACAAAAATTCTTAAGAGAGGAATGAGTTTGAACCCCTATAGATGTGTCTCATATGATTAACTCCTTAGGATGACCATCTACATACTTTCAATCCTTGGGTAAGGATGTTTTGGAAGTAGATGCATCCAAATTACTAGATGGAAAAAGGGTTTCATTTAAATTCAAGGCATCAAAATTAACATCATCATCAAAATCATTTTTCTTAACTTCGGAAACTTCATTAAAAATAACATGAATAGATTCTTCTATAATCAAAATTGTTTTATTAAAGATACGAAATGCTTTAGAAATAAAAGAATAGCCAAGAAAAATTTCTTCATCGGATTTAGCATAAAATTTTCCTAAGGCATCTTTTTTATTCAAGCTAAAACACTTACACCAAAAAACTTTAA
The DNA here is from genome assembly GCF_036884655.1 of Musa acuminata AAA Group. Lineage (NCBI taxonomy): Eukaryota > Viridiplantae > Streptophyta > Magnoliopsida > Zingiberales > Musaceae > Musa > Musa acuminata. The sequence continues at coordinate 25,585,992 of NC_088340.1, forward strand.
AATATGAAACATTGGGTTTTTTGTTATTCCACAACTCATAAGGAGTTTTGGTGAGTAGGTTTTACTAGAACTCTATTCATGACATAGCATGCTATATTTACGGCTTCAGCCCAAAAATATTTAGATAGGCTATGTTCATTTAACATGGTTCTTGTCATTTCTTATAAATTTCTATTCTTTCTTTCTACTACTCCATTTTGTTGAGGATTTCTTAGAGTAGAGAAGTTATGGTTATATCCATTAGATTCACAAAATTCTTGGAAATCACAGTTTTGAATTCACCACCATGATCACTTCGAATTAACGAAATCATACAACCCTTTTTATTTTGAATAAGTTTACAAAACTTGGAGAAATACCTAAAGCATTCACTTTTGTGTATCAAAAAATAAGTCCATGTGTATCTACTATAATCATCTACGATGACAAATGCGTATTTGCTACCTCCTAGGCTTGATGTAGAAATTGGTCTGAATAAGTCCTCATATGGATCAATTATAAAGGTCTATAGGTGCTTATTTGGTTCTTAGGTTTGAAGCTATCTTTTATTTGTTTTCCTAGTTGACATGCATCACACATATTATCTTTGACGAACTTGATATGAGGAATTCCTCTTACAAGTTCTTTAGATGAAATTTGAGATATTAGTTTCATGCTAGCATGACCTAATCTTCTATGCCAAAGCTAAGCATCGTCATTTAAAATCGAAAAACATATTTCATTATAAATATCATTAATGTCGATAGTGTATATATTATTTTATTTTATAGCATCATAGATGTGTTTTTGTGTGGTTTTTCTATAATTCAAGCATTAGATTCAAATCTAACAATATATCCTTTATCACATAATTGACTAATGCTTAAAAGGTTATGCTTTAAACCATCAACTAATAGCACATCTTCAATAAAATAGTTGGTATAGTTCCTTTGCCAATGATTTTACCCTTGTTGTTGTCTCTGAAGGTGACATATCCTTCATCTAGGCTAGTGAACTTAGAGAATTGAGATGAATCTCCGATCATATGTCTTGAGCATCCACTATCAAGGTACCATCTCTTGCTCCTACCTTGTGATGGTATACATTTCTACAAAAGAGGATGATTTTTAGTTACCCATTTGACCTTGGGTGCCTCAAAAATCAATTGGCTTAACTTATCATTTTGCATGAAATCCTTTATGGTTCCTTTAGGAATCCAAATCAATTTGTGTGGACTACACTTCTTAAATGGATAATGATAAGTGACATGTCCAAGTTTGCAACAAAAGTTACTTTTGTTTTGGGGTGAAATATGCAAGATAGGGCCTTTAACAAAGGTGGTTGGATTTTGGTGAGAGCTACTCACAAATCCGATTCCACTTCTTTTATGAACGTGACCCTTATTGGCAAGGATCATGTTCAAGGACTTGCTACCAACCTCAAATTTTTCTAAGGTTTCATTGAATAGCAAGTTTTCCTTTCTAAGTATTTTTACTTCATGGTATTTCGTACATGTAGCTAAACTATCATTATGCTCAACTTTTAATCTATTGTAATCACTAACAAGAGAATCATGCTCCTTTTTTTAATAATTTATATTTTTTACTAATTGATTTGTATTCATCAAATAAATCATGAAAAGCATTTAATAGTTCATCAAATGATAAATTTGCATCAATCGAACTTGTTACCTCATCTCTAATGACCATCAGTGCATAGTGAGCAACTTGCTCGGTGTTGGTTGGCTCCTCTTCTTCGGATGCACTTGAGTTATCCCATGTTGCTTTGAGAGCCTTCTTCTTTAGTGTTCTCTTCTTAGCTTGGGGACATATGCTCTTGTAGTGTCCCAGCTTCTTGCATTCATAGCATATTACTTGATCTTTCTTGGGTTTAAATTTATTTTTAATATTATTTTTAAATTTATTCCTTCTTATGAATTTTTTAAATTTCCTTGTTAAAAGTGCCAAGTCTTCATCAATGTCCTCATCACTTGAGTTTTCTTTCAAGTAGTCTTCTTGGGTTCTTAATGTCATATTCTTCCTATTCTTTGGAAGGGTATCCTCAAGCTCTTCATGAGCTTTACAAGTCATCTCATAGGTCATTAGTAACCTAATTAGTTCTTTGAGAGGAAAATTATTTAAATCTTTGGCCTCTTAAATGGTCGTGACTTTAGGGTCCCAACTCTTTGGAATGGATCTTAAAACTTTATTAACGAGTTCAAAATCCGAGAAATCTTAACCAAGTCCTTTTAGACCATTGACGACATCCATAAATCGAGTGTATATGTCTCCAATGGTCTCACTCGGTTTCATCCGAAATAACTCATAAGTGTGCACTAAAAGATTAATTTTTGACTCCTTCACTCTACTAATGCCTTCATGAATCACTTCGAGTGTGTGCCAAATATCAAAATTTATTTCACAAATCGACACTCGATTAAACACGTTTTTATCTAATACACAAAAAAAAGCATTTATAGCTTTGGCATTTAAAGTAAGTCTTCTTTTCCAACTTATTCTAATTGTTCATTAGAAGAGAAGAATTTTGAAAACCGTTTTCGACAACGTTCCAAAGCTCAAAATCCAATGAAATTAGGAAGATCCTCATTCTAGTCTTCCAATATGTGTAATCTGTCCCTTTGAATATGGGCGGAAGTGTAATTTAATGACCCTCTTAGTTGCTAACAAATACCATCTCTCTTGGGTTTTAAACCAAATGAGAGTGAACCTTACTCTGATACCAATTGTTAGGATCAAGAGCGACACTAAGAGGGGGTAAATTTATGCAGCAGAAAACTTTCACGATTTCAAAAGTCTACGTTTCGATTAAAACCGATTCCGATGAAAATCGTTTTATAAGGAGTTTAACTTGAAAGCATATGTGAGTGTAGTGAAGGCAGTAAGAAGGTAATATGGCTTGCAGTAATGAAACTTGCACAAATTGAAAAACAAACTAGAATTTAGTGTGGTTCGGTCTTTGTGATCTACATTCACTTTCGGATTCCTCCTCCATCAAGGTCACCAGCATCCACTAAAGGCCTTCTTTTAATAGGTGAAGACCAACCACCTCTTACAGCACTTTCTCCTTTTTACTGGTTTAGGAGAGAACCCTTACAAGTCTCACACTTCTCTTGAATGATTTCAAAACTTAGAAAGGGAGGAGGAGAACTCTAGCACTTGTTTACAACACTTTTACACCCTAACAACTCAAGATTATCTCAATGCTTTCGTGCCCTTTCATGCAGAAAAAGGGTGGGGTTTTTATAGGCCCCAATGGCTTCAAAAATGGAGTCAAAAAGTGTCTAATCCCGGATTTTCGGGGTCCTGGCGGTACCACCGCCATTATTGGGTGGTACCACCGCCTGACACCTAACACTAGGTGGTACCACCGCCCAATCTGGGTGATACCACCGCCTGACAAAGCTCGGAGATCGAGCTATGGCGGTACCACTAGCTAATAGGGGTGGTACCACCACTAGCAGTAATAACTACCGGTGATACCACCGCCCTATTTGGGTATATCACAACTAAGAAATCCTAGGGGGCACTGCTTTCTAGGCGGTGCCACTGTTGGCCAAGAATTTAGGGGTTGAATTGGGTGCTCAATTCGGCCCAATTCAGCCCTATTAAGGGCCCAATTGGTCCCTAATTAAGTTAGTGGGATCACCTCCCAATCCTAACTTAATTTATGCTTTAATTATGATAACTAAGACATGATTACAGTGCTACTTGTTCTGGTGCGTCAATTGCTCTTCCGGCGAGCTTCCGACGTACTTTTGGCGAACATCCGACGAGCTTTCGGCAATGTTCCGGTGGACTCCTAGCAAGCTCCTGAACTTTACGATGATCTTCTTGGTGAGTTCCGATGAGCTTCTTTGGCAAGCTCTTGGACTTCTCGGTTGGATCTGGCAGAACTTACGACGAACGTCCGGACTTCCGTCGAACTCTTAAACTCCGAATGAGATCTCGATCTTAACTCCAGCACAAATCGTGCTTTATGTCTTAGTGCTATCGTAGTTAATCCTGCACACTTTTCTCAACATATAGGTTAGATCAAACAATTTACAATTGACTTCATCATCAAAATCTGAGATTCAACATTTCTCAAGTACTTAAAGATACACTTTACTGCTTTCTATTGCTCCAAGCCTGGATTTGCCTGATACCTACTCGTGACACTTAGAGCATGCGCTATATCAGACCTAGTATATAGCATGATATATATGATAGACCCTATCGCTGAAGCATATGGTATCATATCCATGTTCGTCCTTTCTTTAGGAGTCTTTGGGGACATGCTCCTAGAAAGCGATATCTCATGTCTCATCGGTATAAGACATCTCTTGGAATTTTTCATGCCAAACCTTTTGACAATGGTATCTTTGTAGCTAGACTGGGATAAGTTAAGCATCCTCTTGGATCTATCTCTATAGATCTGAATCCCCAAGATATAGGATGCTTCCCCTAACTCCTTCACGGAGGAGTGTCTGGATAACTAAGTCTTTACTGTAGATAGCAATCCTACATCATTCCCAATGATCAGGATGTCATCTACATATAACACATAGAAGGTGATAGCACTCCCATTTACCTTTTTGTACATACAAGGCTCATCTTTGTTCTTAAAAAGGATACACTTTACTGCTTTCTATTGCTCCAAGCCTGGATTTGCCTGATACCTGCTCGTGACACTTAGAGCATGTGCTATATCAAGCCTAGTATATAGCATAACATATATGATAGACCCTATCGCTGAAGTATATGGTATCCTATCCATGTTCGTCCTTTCTTTAGGAGTCTTTGGGGACACGCTCCTAGAAAGCGATATCTCATGTCTCATCGGTATAAGACATCTCTTGGAATTTTCCATATCAAATCTTTTGACAATGGTGTCTTTGTACCTAGACTGGGATAAATTAAGCATCCTCTTGGATCTATCTCTATAGATCCGAATCCCGAAGATATAGGATGCTTCCCCTAACTCCTTCATGAAGGAGTGTCTAGATAACCAAGTCTTTACTGTGGATAGCAATCCTACATCATTCCTAATGATCAGGATGTAATCCATATATAACACATAGAAGGTGATAGCACTCCCATTTACCTTTCTGTACATACAAGGCTCATCTTTGTTTTTAACAAAGTCATAAGATCTGATTGCCTCATCAAATCTTATGTTCCAACTTCAGGAAGCTTGCTTTAGTCTATAAATGGACCTAAGCAACCTACACACCTTATCTAGGCAGTCCATGGACACGAATCCCTCAGGTTGTATCATATACACCTCCTCCATAAGGTTGCCATTGAGAAATACAGTTTTCACATCCATCTGCTAGATCTCATAATTATTTGGATCGAGTCGGCACTAAGAGAGGGGGGAGGTGAATTAGTGCAGCGGATAAAAATGACATTGGTTCGAAAAATCTTCATACGATAAAATTTGATTCCAATGAAAATGTATTTAACTTAAAAGCATTCATAAGAGTGTAATGAGAAAGTAAAGCTAAGTAAGGCAATTTGCAATAAATGTAAATTGCAAGAAGTAAATGTAAACTAAGTTTTATAGTGTGTCGGTCGTCGTGACCTACATCCACTCCCGATTCCTCTTCCGTCGAGGCCACTAGCATCCACTAATAATCTTCCTTCAATGGGCAAAGATCAACTATCCTTTTATACTCTTTCTCTTTTTCATGGGTTTAGGAGACGAACTTCTAAATACTAGAAAGAAGTGATCTTAAATCCTAAGAGAGTTTCCTAATTTTTTTTCCAGTATTCTTTCCCCCTTTTTTTCAACTCAATTTTGTGTTCAATTCTTGCTACTCCATATAGGAATAGCTAGGGTATTTATAGACCCCAAATTGCTTCAAAATTGGAGCTAAAAAAGGTCTCATCCTAAGTTTTTCGGGTACTAGCGATACCACCGCCTGTGTTAGGTGATACCACCGCTTGCAGCACTAAAATTGGGTGGTACCATCGCCTACAGCACTGACACTGGACGGTACCACCACTCAATCTGACAGTGCTACCGCCTAACATAGCCTGGGAGACTGTGTCTGTGCAGTACCATCGCTTGACACGATCTTGAAGATTGTGTCTGGGCGGTACCACCGTCGGATCTTGCTAAAGGACCCTGAATTAGCCAAACAATAGGCCTAATTCAACCTTAATTCTGGCTCAATTGGCCCCTAATTGAGTTAGTATTATTTCACCCTAATACTGAATCAATTAGACCTAAACTAACTCGATCTAGACAAATTATTACAAGCATGAATCCTATATTGTCCAGTATGTCATTGGTTCATTCAGCGCTTCATCCTCTCCTTCGGCATATTGCCCAATCGGCATGTTGTCTTCCCACAACATCAGGTCTCCTTGGCACAATGTTCGATCTTCTTGGCTCGATGCCCAAACTCATGGCATGAAGCCTTCTGCCGATACACCGATCGATCCTCCAGCCCGACGTCCAATCTTCTAATATGTTCACTCTGACCCAACATCTGATTCCTCCTGTTGAATCTCGGATTTTGATGATGAAACCAATTGATAGTATTTAGTAATTTAATATGGTTTTGAGTGATGTAGGATGCTTCGACCAGAGAGAGATAATTAAAGTAGGAAGAATCATATTGGGCCGGAGAAAAACATGTTAGAAGATTGGACGTCACACCGGAGGATCGGTCAACGTATTGACAGAAGGCTTCGGGCCATAGTTTCAGGCATCGAGCCAAGAAGAGTGGATATTGCACCAAGGATATCGAAGTTACGGAGGTCAACTGGCCGATTGGGCAATAGGCCGCAAGAGAGGACAATGCGCTGAAGAACGGATGAAGCATCGATGGACCAATGACATACCGGACAATATGATTCATGCTTAGTAATAATTTTCTAGATTGAAGTGTGTTTTATATTTGTAGGATTAACTATGATAGCAAAGCATAAAGTAAAATAAAGTCTCAGAGTTGAGAATGAGATTTCGTTGGGAGTTCGAAAGTTTATCAGAAGTTCGGACGTTCGTCAAAAGTTCTGCTCGAACTTACCGAGAAGTCCAGGAGCTTGCCAAAGAAGCTCGTCGGAACTCGCCAAGAAGATCGTCGTGAAGTCTAGGAGCTTGCCGGAAGTCCGCTGGAACATTGCCGAGAGATTGTCGAAAGTTCGCCGGAAGCTCGCCGGAAGAAACCTTGACTCATCAAATTTATTTAGCTTAGTGTATGTCTTAGAATTCGTAGTTAGTACATAATTGGGAATAAAATTGGGTCAACCCAATTAAGAGCCAATTGGGCCCATGTAAGGACTATGTTGGGCCAAGTGAAAAGGTTCAAATAGTGACCCAAGAGGTGGCACCGTCGTGGCACATTCTTTGAGACTATGTCAGGCAGTGGTACCACCGGCCTCCGAGAGGCTGTCAGGCGGTGGTACCTCTAGTCTGGGCAGTGGTACCGCCTAGTATCAGGTGTCAGGCGGTGGTACCACCAGACTGGGCGGTGGTACCACCCAATGTAGTGTCAATGTCAGATTGACACTAGTGGTGGTACTGCCTAAAACAGGTGGTGGTACCGCTTGTACTTAGGAAACACAACCATCGTCTAGTGTGGTGTCAGTGTCAGACTGACACTAGCGGTGGTACCGCCCAATACAGGCGGTGGTACCACCCGTACCCAGGAAACCCAAGATGAGACATTTTTAGGCTCCAAGTTTGAATCAACCTGAGGCCTATAAATACCCCTCTCATCCCTGGTTAAGATACCCAAGCACAAAGAGTTTAAAAGTGAGAAAATGTTGTAGAAATCTCTTAAGAAATCCCCTCCTCTAGCTTAAACTTAGAATTCTATTTAGAGAGGAGTTGTGCTTGTAAAGGTTGTCTCCTAAACCTATGAAAAGGAGAAGAGGGGTGTAAGAAGGAAGTTGATCTTCACCTATTAAAGGAAGATTGATAGTGGATGCCGGTGGCCTCGATGGAAGAGGAATTGACGGAGTGGATGTAGGTCACGATGACTGAACCACTATAAAATTGATACAACCCTAAGATTATATCATAAAAGAAATGAAAGAAACGGAAGAAAAGGGGATGATCACTTTGAGGGGATCGGCCTCCTTGATCACTTCGAGGGGATGATCACTTAAAGACGCAAGTATTGAGAGTGAAAAAAGAAAGAAATGCTACTGCAATCTTTTGTGAACTCCTCTCCTTCTTCTAAGTGTTAGAATAGTTTGAGAGAGGAGTAAGTGGAGGGGGGGGGGGTGTTTAAGAGTTATCTCCTAAACCCGGTAAAAGGAGAAAGGGCTGTAAAAGGTGGTTGGTCTCCGCCTATTGAAGGAAGACTGATAGTGGATGCCGATGGCCTCGATGGAGGAGGAATTGAGAGTGGATGTAGGTCACAATGACCGAACCATTATAAAAATCTGGTTTCCGTTTCCTTTGAGTAATTTACTTTAACTACAAATAACTTTACTTACTTACTACTTTCAAAATGTTTACGAACACGCTTTCAAGTCAAGCATATTTTCAAGATCGGTTTTCAACGTTTGAAAGAATTTTTTAGAACTAACTTTTTTATCACTGCACTAATTCACCCCACCCACCCCCCCCCCCCCCCCCCCCCCCCCCGCACCCCCCCAGCCTCCTCTCTTAGTGTTGACTCGTTCCTAACAGTTTGTATCAGAGCCACGTTTTTCTCATTTGGTTTAACTCCCAAGAGAAAAGGCTCTTTTCGGCTTTCAAGAGGGTCACTCTCTCATTTATCTTCCCATGTTCAATGGGACGGACTATACATATTAGAAAACTCAAATAAGAGTTTTCTTGCTCTCATTGAATCTTGATTTATAGAATATAATCAAATTTTATTTTGAAAAATTTTCTCTTCTGATGAACGATTGGAATGAGTTGGAAAAGAAGACTTTCTCTTTAAATGCAAAGGCTATGAATGTCTTATTTTACGCCTTAGATAAAAATGAATTCAATCGGGTTTCTACTTACAAAATAGATTTCAATATTTGGTGCACTCTTGAAATCACACATAAAGGCACTAATAGGGTTAAAGATTCGAAGATTAATATTTTGATGCATGATTTTGTGTCATTTTGAATGGAACCAAGCTAAACTATTGGAGATATGTACACCTTTTTACGGATGTCATCCATAGTCTAAAAGCACTTGGTAAAAGTTTTTCGGATTTTGAACTTGTAAATAAAATTTTACATTCTCTTTATAAGAATTGAGATTTAAAAGTAACTGTCATACAAAGGTAAAAGATTTAAACAAGCTTCCACTCGAAGAACTAATTAGGTCTATAATGACTTAAGAAATGACCAATGTGGCACAAAACAAACTTGAGGACAACCTTCCAAGAACATGAAGGATTTCAGACTTAGAATAATTGAAGATCACTCGAGCATAGGCTCAAGTGATGGTAAACTTAAACTCCTCACTATGAAATTTAAAAAGTTCACGAAATAAAAATTAAAGAACAAATAGAATATAACTACTTGCTATGAACGTAAGAAGAGGGAAGCACTTTGGGACGAATCGAGCCCATCTGAAGATGAGAAGAAAATCAACAAAGGCGATGTGACAAACTATGCTTTAACGACTTTCGACGACGAGATAATCAAAATCCCCTTAGTTTATTTTGAATTACATGATGCTTTTCATGAGTTATTTTTAATTTAGTTTAATTATTTTTCTTAAAAATTACATGTTTAATAATGTAATGAAAATGCTAAAAAATTGGTATCATGTTTTCTTTTAATAGTTAATTTTAAAAATAATAATGAAAATTACATGTTTTATGATAAAGGAACAAAATGTTAAAATTAAATACTTTATGTTTAATGAAATCATATTTGATAAATTAATGAGTTTATATTTCAAAATTATGCATGATGATTCTTGTAATTTATGGCTTTTCGATAGTTATCTTAATGAAAGTTACTTTTTCATTTTTAAATGATGATGTTGTATAAATGACAAGAGCATATATATATATATATATATATATATATATATATATATATATATATATATATATATATATATATATATATATATATATATATATATATATATATATATATATATATATATATATATATATAAAATCAATCACTTAAATTGAAACAACTAAAAAGTGGAAAATATTTTTCTTAAAAAAAAAAATTTTCTCTACTTTATCAATTTTTCAAAAAGAGATTAATGAATCTATTTATGTTATTTTTAATGAATCTCTTGAAAAATGATTTTAATAATTTGACGATTTGAAATTGAATGAGGAATAGTTTGATTTCATTAGAAGAAAATTAGGCATGCTAAATCTTCCAAATGTATGAATTCCTTTTTCGGATTTCTTGGTTCTTCATAACTTGAATCCTTTTTCCTTCTATTTACTAAAAAAGAGATTTGTCAAGATGAAACATTTATGAATCGATCTTTCTTGATCTTTCATCTTTCATGTCATGATTTTCATATGATTACCTTTGTATTTAAGTGGTGCTTAGAGCATTGATATAAGAAAGAAATAAATTGCACCATTAAAAATTCTTCTTTCTTATTAACAATGACAAAGGAGAGAAAGGAAATCACTTGCATTTAGAGAGATTGCTAAATCTCTTTCTTTCACTTTGAATCTCTTTGAAGTGACTTTGTTGATTTAACAAATTGAATGAGTTGAAAATGAATGATAATTTTTCTCTTGATTATAACTTATGATATTTTTTATGAATTATTATCTTGATTTCTCGATATTTGATACCATCATGATGTGAAATATTTTTGATTTGGAATGATGCATACAATATATTTGATGTATTGCAAATGATATGAATCATGATTAAAATTACCTTGATTTGAATTCAAGGTTTATCTCAATTATGACATATTGAAAAAGAATTGATACTTTACCTTTGTCATGATTGGAAAATTGATGTAAAGGGTCTTCCCTTCTTTTTGACTATGACAAAGGGGTTTGCACAATGCAAGAAGAAAGCAAAACTTGCAACTTGCACATTGCAAAAGGAAGCAAGAATCACTAGCTTACAAACTTCAACGAGAAAGCTATCTTGCATTTGTTTTCGAAATATTGCTAGCTTACACTTTCTAAAATGATGAAAAAAATTTTTGCTAGCTTGTATGTTGTAGAACATGCTATCTTACTACCATGCATATCTAAAACTTAATAGCTTACATAATGTAGCACTTGCTAAATTTGCTAGCTTGCATGATGATAAAACTTGATATTATGTTTATTATGCAATGATTTAAACTGTAATGTCTAAAACACTTGATAATTGAACTGCTCGTTTTTGTTGATGACAAAAGGGGAGAAGTATGATGTTATGCATAAGTTTATGATAATATGTTATTTGGATTTTTAAATCCAAGAGTTCTATCAATATAGCATATTGATAGGGGAGTTTGTTTAAACTTTGATAGTTTGTTTAAACTCCATCATCAATTGGTTGTTATCATCAAAAAGGGGGAGATTGTTTAATCTCGGATTTTGATAATGAAACCAATGGATTTCATGTTGGAGTATATGAAATTCATCTCAGAATTCATGGCTTCTTGCCACTTCCCAAAGTCTATACAATGACTATTAAGTGTCGACAGAGGATCTGTTAGAAAAGGGGTCGATACTAAGAGGGGGGGTGAATTAGTATAGTAGTAAAATACATCAGTTACGAAAACTTCTTTATACGATAAAAGCTGAACTCGGAAATACTTAACTTGAAAGCATGTTCGTAAATGTATTGAAGGTAGTAAGTAAGTAAAATGGTTTGCAGTAAAGTAAATTGATCAAGACGAAATGCAAACCAGATTTTAGAGTGGTTCGGTCATCGTGACATACATTTACTTTGTCGATTCATCTTCCGTCGAGGCCACCGGTATCCACTATCGGTCTTCCTTCAATAGGCGAAGACCAACCACCTTTTACAACTCGATTCTCCTTTTACCCGATTTAGGAGATAACTCTTATACCCCCACTTACTCCTCTCTCAAACTATTCTAACACTTACAACTTTTGAGAGGAGTTCACATAAGATTACAGCAATGTTTCTTTCTATTTTTACTCTCAAGTCTTATGTATGTTAACTAGGGATGAGAGGGGTATTTATAGGCCTCAAGTTGATTCAAACTTTGAGCCTAAAAACATCTCATCCTAGGTTTCCTGGGTTCGGGCGGTACCACCGCTTGTGCTGGGCGGTATCATCGCTATTGTCAGTCTGACACTATCACTGCACTAGGCGGTACCACCGCCCAGTCTGGTGGTACCAACGCTTGGCACTGGGCCACTAGGTGGTACTACCGCCTAGACTAGCGGTACTATTGAATCTCGGATTTTGATGATGAAGTCAATTGTCATTTGTTATCTAATCTATATGTTGAGATAAGTGTGCAGGATTAACTACGATGAAAGTAAGATATGCATCAGGAGTTACGTCGGAGTCAAGACTATGATCACGTTGGGAGTTCGAGAGTTCGACGGAAGTCCGGACGGTCGTCGGAGGTTCTGCGGGAACAAATCCGAGAAGTCCAGGAGCTTGCCAAAGAAGCTCGTCGAAACTCGCCAAGTGGATCGTCGCAAGTCCAGGAGTTTGCCGGAAGTCCGCAGGAGCATCACCGAGGGTTCATCGGATGATCAACGGAAGTTCGCCGGAAGCTCGCCGGAAGAAGCGATTGACGCACCGGAGCAAGTTGCAGTAAATGTCTAAGGAAACATCGTAGTTAGTATAATGATTAAGTTAAAAATAGGAGATGATCCCATTAACTTAATCTTGGGGCAATTGGGCCCCTGAAAAACCCAAATTGGACCGAATGGATCAACCCATTCGGACCCTGATTTCTGCCAGGCGGTTGAACCGCCTCAGTCAGGCGGTGGCACCACCTGAGCTCGGTCTTCGAGCTCTGGCAGGAGGTGCAACCGCCCTTGATAGGAGGTGGCACCGCCCAGAGGCTCAAACTTCGAGCTCTGCTAGGCGGTGCAATCGCCGGATCTCGAAATTCCGGGAATTGACAGTTTTGAGCTCGGAATTCAAACTGGGTTGGGGCCTATAAATACCCCACCCATTCAGCACTGAAAGGGCACCCAAAAACCACCGAAATTCTAATTTTACTTTGTGATTTTTAGAGCTCAAAAGTGTTGTATGAGTTGAAAGTTCTTCTTCCTCCTTTCTTCCAAGTTCTAATCTGTTAAGAGAGGAAAGAAAATTCTGTAAGGATTGTCTCCTAAGCTCGTCAAAAGGAGTGAAACTGAAAAAGGGTGGTTGGCCTTCGCCTTTTGAAGGAAGGCCTCTAGTGGACATCATTGACCTCGTCGGAGGAGGAAGCCAAAAGTGGATGTAGGTCAAGATTGATTGAACCACTCTAAATCTCGGTTTGCATTTACTTTGAGCAACTTATCTTTACTGCAAACCTCCTCAAAAGCTTACTGCCTTCTGCACATATATGATCGTGTTTCAAGCTCTGCATTTTTCGAATCGGCGTTTAGACGTAAATCATTTTTATCGTACAAACATCATATTTCAGTTTGCGTTTACGATTTGATTTCTATCATAACTGCAAACTGCCTTTATATCTTAGCTTTAATTGCATCTTGCTTGATTACAAGTTAAAGTGATTTACGAATCAGATTTTCTACCGAAATCGCTCTTATCGTACGAGCGCGATTTTAATCGTCGAAAGTTTTCCGCTGCACTAATTCACCCCCCCCCCCCCCCCCCCCTCTTAGTGCTCTTGATCCTAACAATTAGTATCAGAGCGGGGTTAACTCTCAAATGGATTAAAACCCAAGAGAGATGGCATATGCCGAAAACCAAGAGGGCCATTCTATCACACGTCCACCCAGGTTCAAAGGGACGGACTACACCTATTGGAAGACCCGAATGAGGATCTTTCTTATTTCTATAGATTTTGAACTTTGGAATCTTGTCGAAAATGGATTTTCGAAGTCTTCTCTTCCAATGATCGATTGGAATGAATTGGAGAAGAAGACTTTCGCTCTTAATGCAAAGGCTATGAATGCCTTATTTTGTGCGCTTGATAAAAACGAGTTCAACCGTGTTTCGGTTTGTGAAACCGCATTTGATATTTGGCACACACTCGAAGTGACTCACGAAGGCACAAGTAGAGTGAAAGAGTCAAAAATTAATCTTTTGATACATTCTTTCGAACTTTTCCGGATGAGACCGAGTGAGACTATTGGCGACATGTTTACCTGTTTCACGGATGTCGTCAACGGTCTAAAAGGACTCGGAAAAAGTTTTTCGGATTTTGAGCTCGTAAATAAGATTCTAAGATCCCTACCTAAGAGTTGGGATCCTAATGTCACTGCTATTCAAGAGGTGAAAGATCTAAACAACTTCCCTCCTGAAGAACTTATCGGGTCATTAATGACCTACGAGATGACTTGCAAAACTCATGAAGAGCAAGAAGACATCCTTCCAAAGAACAGGAAGGATATTGTACTTAGAACTTTAGAAGACCACTTGAGAGAAAACTCAAGTGATGAGGACTTTGATGATGACTTGGCACTGCTAACAAGAAAATTTAAAAAATTCATTAAAAGAAACAAGTTTAAGAATGACACAAAAAATAAACTTGAACCCAAAAAGGACCAAGTTATTTGCTACGAGTGCAAAAAGCCAGGACACTACAAAAGTGATTGCCCCTAAGCCAAAAAGAGAACATCAAAGAAGAAGGTGCTCAAAGCAACGTGGGATGACTCAAGCGCATCCGAAGAAGATGAGTCCAACACCGAGCAAGTTGCTCATTACGCCTTAATGGCCATCGGAGATGAGGTAACGAATTTAATAGATGCAGATTTATCATTTGATGAACTATTAAATGCCTTCCATGACTTATTTGATGATTGCAAGATTATTAGTAGAAAATACATATTGCTAAAAAAGGAGCATGATAGTCTTACTTGTAATTTCAATAAGTTAAAAATTGAATATCATGATAGTTTAGGCTCATGCATAAAATGCCATGATCTAGAAACTCTCCAAAAGGAAAACTTGCTACTTAAGGATACCTTGAAGAAATTCGAGGTTGGTAGCAAGTCTTTGAACATGATCCTTGCAAACAAGGGTCACGTTCCCAAAAGAAGTAGAATCGGATATGTGAGAAGTCCTCACCAAAATCCAACCACCTTCATAAAAGGCCCCCCGTCTTACATGTTCGACTCCAAAGCAAATGCAACTTTTGTTGCAAACATGGACACAAAATACATTATTGTCCATTCAAGAGAATTAGTACGAACAAATTAATTTGGGTTCCTGAAGGAACCATGATAAATTCTATGCAACATGATAAACAATATAGATCTATTTTTGAGGCACCCAAAAGCAAATGGGTACCTAAAAATCATCCTTTCTTGTAAAGACATAAAACATCATAAGCTGGGAGCAAGAAATAATATCCTACTCTTTGGATTCTCGATATTCATGACCCGAGATCCAAAAAGAACACGCGATGCTCTCTAGCCTAAATAACAAAAAAAGGATTAGAAAATTAAAATTACAAATGCGATATAGATACAATCCTATTTAATCTCTCAGAATTGGAAACCCATGATTCTCTCTTCACATATCCTCTGGATTTTCGAACCCATCAATTTCATCCGTTCGTTACTTTCAAATCCAACTATATCATGAACTTACTAAGTTTGTCATGAACTTGCAAGGCTTACCAACTTGAACAATCTGTCACAAACATGTGTACGACATTTAGAATATGCACGTCAAAAAGATCTATCTTGATCGTGCAAAATTTCTTATCTTAAAATGAAAATTCTTACGTAATTACGTAAGTAAAGTTGATTGCTCCACAAATAAAATACCTCTCAAAGTCAAAAACATTCAAATCAGACCACACAGCAGTCAGAACCATGCTCACCGCCTGCAGCGGTTGCACCGCCCCAGTTGGAGGTAGCACCTCCGCCTATCACGTATTGCAAGCGGTTGCACCGCCCCAGCCAGCGGTGCAACCGCCCGCAATCCTACCCCCTTTTAAATCGAACTAGGGCCGATGGTGGAACGGACCCCAACTCACTCCCTTCCCCTCTTTACTCTTCCAAATCTTCTCCACCTCCATTTCTCCCCTCATAGCATCCCAAATACTCCTCATTTCGAAGCAAAAGATCAACAATCTCCGCTTCTCTTGAAGATCTCACTAAGGTATTCTCTAAGAAGCCTTTAAATTCTATTTTTGATTCATTCACTCTTGCTCATTACCTTCCTCTTAAATAGCAGTAGTTATGGGGTCTAGAAGATCCTCAAGGGACAAAGGGAAGAGGAGATTAGTGGAAGACTTTGATCTTACCCTTTTCGATTTAAAATATCATGCTGAAAAGTTTTCCTCTTTCGAATTTAGAAGTGTCAATAAGGGAAAACATGTAGATTTATATGAACTAAGAGACTTGGAGATAATCCAATGGTTTGCAAACCTAGATATACTCCCTATTTTATAAATTAGTGAACCCATCTATCCAAGACTTGTTAGATTATTTTACAATAATATACAAGTAGATGAAGAAGAAAGAATGTCTACCTATCTCTTAGGAAAACACATCTCCATTACGGATAAATTCATTTGCGACATGATAGGCATTCCCGTAAAAAATAGAGGACTTTATTTTAGAGGATCATGGGATGATGAAACTGTTGGGACAACATATGTTGAAGCCTTAGGAACAATTTTCGCTAATCCCAACTTAGCGATTGTTCCTAAAAGTTGTGAACATCTACTACCACTAAACACTAAGGTACTTCATCATATCCTAACTAGCATCATTCTCCCTAAACAATACCATCATGATGAAGTAAGCCAAATAGAATTAGGAACTATGTATTAGATCATGAAAGGACATGACATCTGGTTATCTTATCCAACAAAACATGTTAGAACTATCTAAGAAAGACATGATGCTTCCATATGGTGGTATAATCACTAGAATACTGAAAGCCTACGATATTCCAATACCACCCGACGAAGAAGTAATAAAAGTATATAGGTTTAGCATAATAAATAAAAATCTACTTCATCGATTGAGATGTGTTTATAGAAACGGTAACTGGGTCAGAATGCCTAGAAGAACCGATCCCCCTCAACCTGAACCAGAACCGGAAATACCAGTCTTTAGGGGCACTCAATCTCCCCCAATTTGTCCCTTTGAGGAAGCACATTCATTTGAGCAAGCTCCTACATCATCTGTCGAAGATATTGGGATTCGGATGGACCGATTTGAACAAAGACAAGAACGACTTGAACATCGACAAGATCAAATCCTATCTGAGCTGCAGCAAATTCATCAACAATTTGACTCTTTATTTAAGCATTTTAATTTTCCACCTCCTGAATGAGCTTGTATGTGAACACAATCACCTCTTGTTACTCACCATGATCACAATGCCCCTTGCCTTTATCTTTGATATGGTTACCTAATGCATTTATTTGTGAGCATATGCAGAGTTACAAACATCACTCATTATTTAATCTCATTACTCATTGTCGGATTTTACATTGAAACTAAATGTTTTTATAACCACTTTGAAAACCTTGTGTCTTGGTTTCCATTGATAAATATGATTTAAGAAAATGATATACCAATGCAGTTGATGCATCATGTGTCTTGATATTGCCATGATGTTATTATATTGCCATGATACTAAACATCAACTAGCTGATATCTTTACAAAACCTCTAAGTGAAGAACAATTTAATTTCATAAGAAGAGAATTAGGAATGTTGATGTGCCCGAATACATAAACTTGTTGAAATTATTTTTTGGACTTTATTGATTGATTGATCAATTTCACTTAATTGCCATGATGATTTTACACAATTACATATTGGAAATTATGTGCATCAATATAAAAAATTTCCATGATGATAAGCATGTTTTGTCTTCATGATCATATTTGAAAATCAATAGTATAGTCTCGTCCGAATGCATGAAAGTCTTAATTTCATTTTCAGATTCTCTTAAAAATCAAAGTTTCTTGATATATTATCCTCTTCCGGACTTAGTAAAGCATATGTCATAACAAGTTTAATTCTCATCATTGTCGACATATGAAATACATCTCTCATACACTTATCATGGATGATAGTGTTTTTACTAGTAAGGATTCGTTTCTCATACATATCTTGATCCTTGTAAAAATAAAGCATGATTTAATCTCTCATCAATTTTAACTTCATTTAAAGTAAACTCACAAATAGACTTCCTCCTTCATGTAAAAAGACAATAACTAAAACAAAATTGGTATCTCCATGTCATGTTTGCATAATTGGTTTCCTATCACTCACTATTGGAAAATGACATGAACCTAGTAAAGGCATGAACAATTATCACACTTATACTCCAAATTTGCTTATATTGTTCTCCTGGTATCACAATTACCACACTTTTTGTTGATGACAAAGGGGGAGAAATATATGAGTATTAATGCTATGCTTGCATCATAATGAGATGAAATGCAATAGATGCTATGATTGCTATAATTTGCATTATGCCTTGTTTGTATCATATCAAGATATCAAATAAAAAACTGGCATCGTAATTTTACGTATTGATATCTTACCATGAGATAAAATGCAATAGATGCTATGATTGCTATAATTTGTATTATGCCTTGTTTGTATCGTGTCAAGATATCAAACAAAAAACTTGCATCATAATTTTACGTATTGATATCTTACCATGAGATGAAATGCAATAATTGCTAAAACATTTGAAATATGTGCATCATGTAATGATATCAAAATCTCACTTCGCAGTTTTACATGTTGATATCTTACAATATGATGAATTGCTACTATTACCATCATTCAAACTTATAATATAAAATTTGAAAATGAATGTCAAGCCTTGACATCAACTTCAGAGAGATACATCATGATGGGAATCATGATGGGAATCATGATGGGAGTAGTGATAAGGTTAAATGATTTTAACTTATCAATATGTCTCTTGAATTCAAAGGTTTTGAATTCAAGAATGACTTATCTCAAGTATGGCATGTAGACAGGGGGAGTTAAGATTAACTCCATTATCAATTGATTGTCATCATCAAAAAGGGGGAGATTTTTGAATCTCGGATTTTGATGATGAAGTCAATTGTCATTTGTTATCTAATCTATATGTTGAGATAAGTGTGCAAGATTAACTACGATGAAAGTAAGATACGCCGGAGTCAAGACTATGATCACATTGGGAGTTCAAGAGTTCGACGGAAGTCCGGACGGTCGTCGGAGGTTCTGCGGGAACAAATCCGAGAAGTCCAGGAGCTTGTCAAAGAAGCTCGTCAGAACTCGCCAAGTGGATCGTCGCAAGTCCAGGAGTTTGCCGGAAGTCCGCAGGAGCATCACTGAGGGTTCATCGGATGATCGACGGAAGTTCGCCGGAAGCTCGCCGGAAGAAGCGATTGACGCACCGGAGTAAGTTGCCGTAAATGTCTTAGGAAACATAGTAGTTAGCACAATGATTAAGTTAGAAATGGGAGGTGATCACATTAACTTAATCTTGGGGCAATTGGGCCCCTGAAAAACCTAAATTGGGCCGAATGGATCAACCCATTCAGACCCTGATTTCTGCTAGGCGGTTGAACCGCCTCAGTCAGGCGATGGCACTGCCTGAGCTCGGTCTTCGAGCTCTGGCAGGAGGTGTAACTGCCCCTGACAGGAGGTGGCACTGCCTGAGCTTGGTCTCCGAGCTCTAGCAGGCGGTTGAACCACCTCAGTCAAGCGGTGGCACCACCTGAGCTCGGTCTTCGAGCTCTGGCAGGAGGTGCAACCGCCCCTGACAGGAGGTGACACCGCCTAGAGGCTTAGTCTTCGAGCTCTGCTAGGCGGTGCAACCGCCTCAGTCAAGCGGTGCAATCGCTAGATCCCAAAATTCCGGGAATTATGTTAGGACTCTAGCTTGGAGAGTCCTAATTGAGAGGGACATTCATGTAAAACTGTTAGGACTAGCTAGGAGAGTCCTAATTGAGAGGGATATTCTGTTAGGACTCTAGCTAGGAGAGTCCTAATTGAAAGGGGCATTCATGTAGGAGGTTGTTTCTTAGAGAAGAATTAGGAGTTGTAAAGGAATAGGAGTCTTAAGAATTAGGAGTTGTAAAGAAATATGAGTCTTAAGTAGGAGTCCTATTAGGAGTTGGTTAGAAGTCAGAGTCTTGAGTAGGAGTCCTATAAGGAGTTAGGGTTTAGAAGCCCAATAACTAGTCATGTATTCCTCCTCTTTTCATAAGCAATAGATGAATCTTTTCTGCAGCCTTTGAGCAGCAACTTGGAGGGAGGAACCCCTATAGAGTTCCAAGGAGGCCGATCCCCTAAAGAGATCAACCCCAAGTTTAGAATCTGTAAGGGTTCTAACACTTGGTATTAGAGCAGCGTTCTTAGCATCTCGCTGCCCTTCCATAGCCATCCATCAACCCTCTACAACCAACCAAAGCAATTCCCACAATTGCTTAAAAGATCGTCACCGAATTCCGCCATCATCTCCACCACCGCGGATCATCCTTTGATCTCCCCGTAAATTGCAACAGGTTCTGGTTTCCTACCTTACTGCTACTGCAATTTAGTTATCCTTATTCGAAAATCCAAAAAAAAAAATTGTTCCTATATTGCTGCATAAACTTTTCGTCACAAAGTTTTCATCTCTACGACGAAAGATACATTGCAGAATTCCAGCCGCATAGCACAATCTGTTTGATCTTGCTACTGTGCTTTTTCTATCCAAATTTCTACGAAATTTTTATGACATCTTTGAAACTTCCTAACAGTGGATTTCCCTTTCGTTTCATCAAAAAATTCTCAATATAAACAACTGATCTTTTATGTCCAATCTGCTGCACTTGAATTGCAGAATTCAAGCCGCATAGCACCATCTGTTTGATCTTGCTACTATACTTTTTCTATCCAAATTTCTACGAAATTTTTATGACATCTTTGACACTTCCTAACAGTGGATTTCCCTTTGGTTTCATTGAAAAATTCTCAATATAAACTACTGATCTTTTATGTCCAATCTGCTGCACTTGAAAATCTATGCTGCAGAAAATTTCAGCTGCATATTGTTGCCTTAACCCATCTATTTGCAATCTTTTTTGAATGAAATTTCTTGTACACTTCATAGATCATCTTGGGTTCCATCTAAGATTGATCCATTAAGAAATTCATCTCTAAAAATGATTTTATGTTGCTGTAAATTTTCATCGTATCCCACTGAAATTTTTCGACGATAATTCTGCAATTGCAACTTGCACCAATTTCCTTGCTGTTATACTGCCAAAATTTTCTTGATTAAATTAGATATCCTTGCTGTCATATAAACTGTGATTTTGCGATCAATTCCCTCCTCAATTTTCTCAAGTTTTTGGTGGAAATTACGTCGAGAAACCGTTGTTTCTTCGACGACAATTCTACTCTTACAAGACAACACATACTTGCTGCAACTTCCACGGATTTCTGTCAAACCTTTGCTACCATCTACCATAGATCCAAAACTTTCATCCACAACCCTAAAACTCTGCCAAACCACACCCTCAAACTGCACCCAAAACAGCCACAAAACAAGCCTAAACCGTAGCCTACATCCACCAATCCACCAACCCTTTCAACCATCACTTCTCTCAACCTATACATGCCTTTAACCCAACAACAAAAGAGAGATCTTAACATCATAGATTTGGGGGCATATACTATGGCATCTAAGGAGGCAATCAATGCTAAATTCGAAGCCTTGGAGGCGCGAATGGAGGATAAGATTCGGATGCTCTTTACCGAACTCAGATTGGGCCGACCACTAAGCCCGAAGAAATCATATCAAGGAGAGAGCTTTGCCCAATCACACCAAGCCCAAAGAGATGACTTCCAAGGGAGGGGAGGCTATATGACTGACCCCAACTATCCATGCATGAGAGTGGACTTCCCTAGATGGGAAGAAGGAGACTCGATTGGTTGGATCTCGCGCGCGGAGCGATATTTTCGGTACCACAAAACCGTGGATGTATCTATGGTGAAAATTGCTGCTATACATCTTGAAGGGGATGCTATACAGTGGTTTGACTGGTTTGAACATACTTATGGAGTCCTTTCATGGTGACAATTCAAAGAAGGACTACTGATTCGCTTCAGACCAACCGATTACGAGAATATTGACAAACAACTAGCAAAGATCCGACAAACCTCCACCATTCAGGAGTACCAAACCAGGTTTGAAAGGTTATCTAATCAAACTCATGATTAGTCTCAAAAACAGCTATTGAGGACCTTCATTGAAGGCTTGAAGCCGGAGATCCGAGGAGAAGTTAAAGCGCGACAACCATATACGCTTATGGCAGCCATCTCTTTCGCACGACATCAAGAGGAGCAATTGAACCATGAAGCTCGGAGGACTAGGGTCACTCCTCAACCAGTAATATTGAAGCCCTCAGCCCCCCCTACTGTCGACCAAGTCCCTATACCAAAGAGGTTAACAAGAGAAGAGTTTCGGGAGCGATATGCGAAGGGGTTATGTTGGCATTGTGACGAGCCGTGGAGCCGTGAGCATCGCTGTAGTAAAGGGGGACTTCTTATGATTGAACCGATAGAAGAAGGGGTCATTGAACTGTTGAATCTCAAATTTTGATGATGAAACTAATTAATTGTGTTTAGATGTTTAACTGCATTTTGAGTGATGCAGGTCTACTCGATCAGGTTTAGATAGTTGACGCAGGAGGAATTGACGTTGTGCTGGAAGTGATCACGTTAGGATATTGGATGGCTGAACGCTTCGAACGTCGGGCATCGGGCCAAGGAGAGCGAAACTGTGCCAAGGATATCGGCGTTGCGGAGGTCAACCGCCGATTGGGCAACAAGCCACAAGAGAGGATGATGCGCCGAAGAATCGGACGAAGCGCCAACCAATGACGTGCCGGGCAACAGAATGTCAATTCGCTTTATAATAATTGTCTAGATCGGAGTAGAGTTTTTGCTTGTGTGTGCAGGATTAACTACGATAACGACGAAGACATAAAGCAAAACAAAGTGTCAGAGTCAAGCACGAAGGATTCATTGCGAGTTCGAGAGTTCGACGGAAGTCCGAAGGTTCGTCGGGAATGCTGCCGAAACTAGCCAAGAATGAGTAGGGAGCTTGCCGAAGGGTTTTTCGGAAGCTCGCCGGAAGGTTCATTGGAAGTTCGCGGAGCTCACCGAGAATGATCGGAGCTTTCCGAAGAAGCTCGTTGGAACTCGCCAAGATCAAATCGTGAAGTCTAGGAGCTTGTCGGGAGTCCGCAGAATGGTTTCCGAGAGTTTATCGGAAGACCGTTGGAAGTTCGCCGAAAGCTCGCCGGAAGAAGTCTTGACTTACGGACTTTGTAATAGCTTATAAAATGTCTTTAAATTCGTAGTTATCATATTAATTAGAGTTAGGATTAGGTGTTAATCCTATAACCCAAGTAGGGGCTAATTGGGCCCAAGTTCGGACTGGTTTGGGCCAAGTTTGGAGCTCAACCAGTGAGCTGATTTGGCCTAGGCGGTGGCACCGCCTAGACTGGCGGTGGCACCGCCCAGCACCCGAGAGCTGGGCGGTGACACCTCCTTGGCTGGGCGGTTGCACCGTCCAACACCCGAGCGCTGGGTGGTGGCACCGCTTGGCTGGGCGGTGGCACCGCTTGGCTGGGCGGTGGCACCTCCAGCATCGAGAACCCTAAGAGAATTCAAATTTTGGAGCTCAAATTTGAATCCTCTTGAGGCCTATAAATACCCCTCAAATCTCAGCTGAGATTACAACTTTTTGAGCAGCAAGTGTTTGAGAGAAAGGCCTTAGAAAAGTGTTAGCTTGTCTTGTTTTCAATTTGCTAGTGTTCACCTCCTTCCTTCTTTCTGAAAATCTATAAGAGAGTGAACCACTTGTAAAAGTTGTAAGAGGGGTATTCACCCTTCACTTTCAAGAGATTTGCTAGTGGAAGGTGGGAGCCTCATCGAAGAGAGGCCTCGCAAGTGGATGTAGGTCACTTGACCGAACCACTTTAAAAACGGCGTAATATATGGTTTGCATTTCTTATTATCATTTACATTACTACAAACCTTCTTACTTGCTTTGTTTCATCATTATCTTTGCTGCTCAACTTTGCGAATACGCTTTCAAGTTAATCACTTCCGATTCTGATTTTTATCGTACGAAAGATTTGTCGAAATCAACGTTTTAATCCGCTGCACTAATTCACCCCCCCCTCTTAGTGCCGCTCCGATCCTAACAATTGGTATCAGAGCCACGTTTTTCTACCTTGGTTTAACACCCAAATAGAAATGGCTCTTTACGGCTTTCAAGAGGGTCACTCTCTCATTTGTCCTTCCTTTTTCAATGGGACGGACTACACTTATTGGAAAACTCGAATGAGAGTTTTCTTACTTTCTTTGGATTTGAATTTATGGCACATAGTCGAAAATGGATTTGAAATTTCTTCTCTTCTAATGAACCATTGGAATGATTTGGAGAAGAAGATGTTTTCTCTAAATGCAAAGGCTATGAATGCCTTATATTGTGCACTTGACAAAAAT
Organism: Musa acuminata AAA Group; assembly: GCF_036884655.1. NCBI lineage: Eukaryota > Viridiplantae > Streptophyta > Magnoliopsida > Zingiberales > Musaceae > Musa > Musa acuminata. The sequence continues at coordinate 25,610,514 of NC_088340.1, forward strand.
AAATTTAATCGCATTTCGATGTGTGACTCGGCTTTTGATATTTGGAGAACTCTAGAGGTCACTCATAAAGGCACTAGCCGAGTGAAAGAGTTCAAAATCAATATTCTTATGCATTCTTACGAACTTTTCCGGATGAAACCAAGTGAGTCCATCGGAGACATGTACACCCATTTCATGGATGTCATCAATGGACTCAAAACTCTTGGTAAAAGTTTTTCTAATTTTGAACTAGTCACTAAAATCTTAAGATCCCTTCCAAAATGTTGGGATCCAAAAGTTACGGCCATTCAAGAGGCCAAGGACCTTAAAACATTCCCGCTCGAAGAACTTATTGGGTCTCTAATGACCTACGAAATGAACAATGTGACAAAAAGGAAACTCGAGAATAACCTTCCAAAGGACAGGAAGGATTTCGGACATAGAACACATGAAGACCACTCGAGCATAAGCTCAAGTGATGATGAACTTAAACTACAAATGAAACAAAAATTAAAAAGAAAAAAGAATAGAACTACTTGCTTTGAACGCAAGAAGAATAAAAATTGGGATGAATTGAGCTCTTCCGAAGACGAGGAGAAAATCAAGAAAGGCGAGGTGGTAAACTACGCCTCAACCACTTTCAAAAATGAGATAATTGAAATCCCCCTAATTTATTTCGAAATTACATAATACTTTCATGAGTTATTTTTAATTTAGTTTAGGATTAATTTTCTTGAAAATTACATGTGTTATGTTAATGCAATAAAATGTTAGATATAAATCTAATGCTTATACACCTAGTAAGATTAATCTTATGTATATGCTTGAGAAGCAAGAATGTGTCTTTTGACGATTTCTATATTTATTTTCAATGACGATGCATGACTTTTGAAAGGAAGGCTTGATGATTTTTTTTTTAACCTTGTCTTTGGTTTTCAAACATGATGTATGGTTTTGACATATGAACAAAATTTGAGCATGCTAAGATAAAGTTAATCATATAAATTAAAACTAAAGAAGTTTTAGTTATCTATAAGAATCATTCAAAATTATGTTCAATAAAGATGCAAAATGATGGAATGAAAATATTAAATGTTTTAATACCATTTTATACATGAGATTTTAAAAGTTATACATAATGATCTTGATGGTTGTTATGAAGAAATTTGTTTTTTGATCCTAAATGATTGATGATATATATATATATTTTGGCACAAAAAGGACAAAGGCATACTTATATGAAACAACTAAATAGATAAAAGTATTTTTCTTGAAAATTCTTAGTTTGATGAATCTATTTTATCATCTTTTTATGAATATCTTGAAAATGATTTTGATTTGATGATTTTAATTTGAATGAGCTTTATCTTGATTTTTTGAGATTTATAACTTGAGATTTACTCTATAAAAATCAAGATCTTGTATCCTCAATGTTCCTTTTTAGCATCTATTATCCAAATGAATTATGATTGGTATCATTGCTATATTTCTTCTTATCGTGCACTAAAGAGAAAATTTTTCTAAATGAATCGTGATATTTCGGAACCACAATTCTTTTTATGATTCATAATGAATTGAGAAATTTTATATGCTTGAATTAATATCTTATTCTAAGATTGAATGAATTTTATCTATATCATGATCTCCTAAGATTTTTTCTTGATTATTTAAGAGGAGATTTTTCAAAACAAAATGTGTCTTCTATTATTATCTTTTCATGATATGATTTTCATGCAATTCCTTGTACTCATGAAATATTTATCTCATCACCCAATAACTCTTCTTGATATTCCTTATGTGATGAAACAAAATAATGCATGAAATTCAAATAAGAAGTTAATGATCATGCATGATAGGATGTAATGAATTTTGACATTTAGATACTATCATTTGAATAGCTATGATCATGTTGCCAAAATGATTTATCATGAATGCTTGAATATCATGTATGATATGCCGATATTGATGATTGAGTTATTTGTATCATGCATGAAAAATAAAAGATATAGTTTTGAAATTGTGCATGTTCGAATTTGAAAATATGATGATGCATAATGATTAAATTGTGCAATGAAAATATTAAACATTTTGAAACCATGTTTTAGTGTCATGCATAATGATCATGCTTAATAAATTTTAAAATTATGCATGATGAATCTTGCGATTTATGGATTATTGATTTTTACTATAATGGAAGTGCCTTATTGATCTTTGTTGTAATAAATCTTACACTTTCGGTTTTAAACATGATACATGTTTTTATTTGGCATAAATGAAATAAAATCATATGAATTGAAACAACTAAAAAGAGAAAAATATTTTTTCCTTGAAAATTTAATTTTCTCTATCTTATTGATCTTGATGATTATTATGATAAATCTATCTATACCATTTTGAATCTCTTGAAAGTAATGTTGAGATTTTGATGAATTTGATGATTTGAATTTGAATGAGGTTGTATTTAAATTATGATCTTGATTTCTTGGATTTACTACTTGAGATTCTTTTTTAATCACAATCTCTTCTTTGTACACCTACAATTTTTGTTATTTATAAAAGGAAGAGATTTGATAAAATGAATCATGTCTTTTAGTATTCAAATGGTCTTATCTTTGATGATATGATTTCTTTATATCTATGATATAAATGCCTTGAAATGATTGAAATATTTTACACAAATGTTATGCTCTTCCCTACTTCTTTCTTGTTTTCAATGATAAAACGGGGAGAAGTTTTGATCATGCATGGTAGGATATAATTTGACAAAATTTATACCATCATGAAACATTTATGATTTACAATGATGCATGCAATACTTGTGCTTTCTAATTTTGATGTTATGTATTACATATGATGTAAATCATGATTTAAAATGCTATGAGTTGTTGCTAAAATGATAAATGTTGATTTAATGTTTTGTATCATGAATGCTCTAAATGATGATTGTTTGGTACCATGATCAAAATATTGATAAATAGTTAAAAATTTTAGTATCATGTATGATATCCTCATAATGTCGATCGATTTATTCAATATCGTGCATGAATGAAATATAAGGTTTTCGAAAATATGCATGTAATACTTCAACTTATGATAATGATGCATGCAATGATAAAATATTCATGATGAAAAATTGTCTTGACATTCATAACTTGATTATTCATCCTTTGTCATGATTTTGAAATCGTTGTAAAAGGAAAAAGAACAACAAAACTGTATTCTTCTTTTCTTTTTGACAATGACAAAGGGGGAGAAATATTGCTCGCTCAAGATGCAAAATTTGAAAACTTACACATTGCAAAAGAAGCAAAACTTGCAACTTGCACATTGCAATAAGAAGCAAGAATCATGAGCTTACACAAGAAAGCTATCTTGTATTTGCTTTCGTAATTTTTTTTGCTAGCTTGTATGTAGTAAAACTTGCATAGTATAAAAATTGCTATCTTATAGTCTAAAGAGAAGCCAATAGTTGCTATCTCAAAATGCAAAATATGCTAACTTGCTACAGAAGCAAAATTGCTAGCTCAAACATTGCAAAGGAAGCAAAAATTTGCTAGCTTGCAACTTGCATATCGTGAAAACTGCTAGCTAGTAGTCTAAAGAGAAGCAATCAATAGCTATCTCAAGAAGACCAAGCATGTTAAACTTACACATCTTTAATCGTTAGATTGCATGATGATAAAACTTGATATTATGTTTTTCATGCAATAAGTTGAACCCATATAACAAACACTTGATTGTGGTACTTCTCCTTTTTGTTGATGACAAAGGGGGAGAAGTATGTTGATGACATGACATATGATGCATAAGTTTTATGCATATGTTCATGATGATGTGTTGCAAGTATTCATGATGAATATTGCAATGACTTGAATTCAGTTTGAATTCAAGGTTCTATCAATATGGCATATTGATAGGGGGAGTTTGTTTAAACTCCGGGAGTTAAGGTTAACTCCATTAGTCATCAATTAGTTGTCATCATCAAAAAGGGGGAGATTGTTGAATCTCAGATTTTGATAATGAAACTAATTGATTGTGTTTAGATGTTTAACTGCATTTTGAGTGATGCAGGTTTACTCGATCAGGTTTAGACAGTTGACGCAGGAGGAATTGACGTTGCGTTGGAAGAGATCACGTTAGGATATTGGATGGCTGAACGCTTCGAACGTCGGGCATCGGGCCAAGGAGAGCGAAACTGTGCCAAGGATATCGGCGTTGCGAAGGTCAACCGCCGATTGGGCAACAAGCCGCAAGAGAGGATGATGCGCCGAAGAATCGGATGAAGCGCCAACCAATGACGTGCCGGGCAACAGAATGTCAATTCGCTTTATAATAATTGTCTAGATCGGAGTAGAGTTTTTGCTTGTGTGTGCAGGATTAACTACGATAATGACGAAGACATAAAGCAAAACAAAGTGTCAGAGTCAAGCACGAAGGATTTATTGCGAGTTCGAGAGTTCGACGGAAGTCCGAAGGTTCGTCGGGAATGCTGCCGAAACTAGCCAAGAATGAGTAGGGAGCTTACCGAAGGGTTTTTCGGAAGCTCGCCGGAAGGTTCGTTGGAAGTTCGCGGAGCTCACCGAGAATGATCGGAGCTTTCCGAAGAAGCTCGTTGGAACTCGCCAAGATCAAATCATGAAGTCTAGGAGCTTGTCGGGAGTCCGCAGAATGGTTTCCGAGAGTTTATCGAAAGACCGTCGGAAGTTCGCCGAAAGCTCGCCGGAAGAAGTCTTGACTTATGGACTTTGTAATAGCTTATAAAATGTCTTTAAATTCGTAGTTATCATGTTAATTAGAGTTAAGATTAGGTGTTAATCCTATAACCCAAGTAGGGGCTAATTGGGCCCGAGTTCGGACTGGTTTGGGCCAAGTTTGGAGCTCAACCAGTGAGCTGATTTGGCCTAGGCGGTGGCACCGCCTAGACTGGCGGTGGCACCACCCAGCACCCAAGAGCTGGGCGGTGACACCTCCTAGGCTGGGCGGTTGCACCGTCCAACACCCGAGCACTGGGCGGTGGCACCGCTTGGCTAGGCGGTGGCACCTCCAGCATCGGGAACCCTAAGAGAATTCAAATTTTGGAGCCCAAATTTGAATCCTCTTGAGGCCTATAAATACCCCTCAAATCTCAGCTGAGATTACAACTTTTTGAGCAGCAAGTGTTTGAGAGAAAGGCCTTAGAAAAGTGTTAGCTTGTCTTGTTTTCAATTTGCTAGTGTTCACCTCCTTCCTTCTTTCTGAAAATCTGTAAGAGAGTGAACCGCTTGTAAAAGTTGTAAGAGGGGTATTCACCCTTCACTTTCAAGAGATTTGCTAGTGGAAGGTGGGAGCCTCATCGAAGAGGGGCCTCGCAAGTGGATGTAGGTCACTTGACCGAACCACTTTAAAAACGGCGTAATCTCTGGTTTGCATTTCTTATTATCATTTACATTACTGCAAACCTTCTTACTTGCTTTATTTCATCATTATCTTTGCTGCTCAACTTTGCGAATACGCTTTCAAGTTAATCACTTCCGATTCTGATTTTTATCGTACGAAAGATTTGTCGAAATCAATGTTTTAATCTGCTGCACTAATTCACCCCCCCCCCTCTTAGTGCCGCTCCGATCCTAACATGAACATCTAAAAGAGAGCCTTGAACATGAAGAAGAAGATGCAGAAAAAGAGCCACAACCGACCAAAGTTATGGTACATACACTAGTTGGCTACTCAATCCCACAAACGATGAAAGTTGGAGGCCTTCTCAAACAACAACCGATCACTGTTCTCATCGACACGGATAACACTAATAACTTCCTAAATAGTAAGGTTGCTATCTATATGAACTTACCTATTGAGTATTGCAGCAGGTTTGTCGTTAAGGTCGCCAACTGACGGATTTTGAAGTGTGATCATAGGTGCCCGCAGGTGAAACTGTTGTTGCAGGACCAAGAGATAATTGCAGATTTCTTCCTCCTCCCTCTTGATGATCATGAGGCCATACTCAGAATTAAATGGTTGATGACATTAGGTGATATTTCTTGGAATTTTATGCAACTAATTATAAAATTTTACAGTAAGGAGAAACCGGTGATACTGCATGGGAAACGTGAGGGCGACGTAATGACGATTTGCACACAACAAATAGAGAAGGTTTTGCATAAAGCATGCAGCAGTTTTTTGGTACAACTTGAGCAACAAACTAAGGGAGAGCCAACAAAATTTGAAGATCCAAATCTACTTCCTTTGCTTGTTGAATTTTCGGATATATTTGACGAACCGCGCAACCTACCTCTTACCCATCGGCATGATCATTGTATAATGATTCTTCCAGGCAAATCTCCAGCAAATGCTCAGCCATATCAGTATCCACATCTCCAAAAGGATGAAATAGAAAGGATTGTAAAAGAGATGCTCAAAACAGGAGTTATTCGGCCAAGTTGCAGCCCCTACTCTTCATCGGTGCTCCTCATACGAAAGAAGGATGGAATATGGTGATTATGTGTTGATTACCGAGCTCTCAATGGCATAACCATCAAGGATAAATACCCTATTCCAGTAGTAGATGAGTTGCTAAGGGAGCACAAATCTTCACAAAGCTGGACCTTCGATCCGGGTATCATCAAATACGAGTATGCGAAGAAGACATACCGAAAACCACCTTTTGAATACACAACAACCACTATGAATTTTTGCTTTCTTCATAAGAAGGTGGAATATCTTGGGCATATCATATCAGAGGAAGGTGTTGCTAGTCATAGGTGCCCAGCAAGCCAATCACGTGAGTGATGGCACGTGTGACTTGATACAGAATCTTTTTGCTTATTATATTTTGGCGTATATCACTTTATAACTATTGCATAAATGCATATATATATTGTGATGTCCTTGGATTTGTGCAATGGGAATCGGATCGTGATGAGATCACGATAATGAGATCGATTCACCTTTAAACACATATCCTAAATAATCCCGGTCATAGGTTACTCGAGAAGGACATCGTGATAACCGGATAGACTGGTGTGCTGTATACCCGTCCATATGATGGATGCAGTTGGTCTCATAGTTGCTCATGTAGGGACACTAGGGATACAGTACAGGTGCTCATTGGAGAATGAGTTCACTGATTGATCCGCTTACGGAATGCTGGATGGTTGATGATGCCTTATTGTCAGACAGCGATTCCGTAGTCCTAGTGGTGTATCTGGTCCTTAGACTTGAGACACCAAGGATGTCCTGTATGAGTGCTCCACTCTTTGATACCAGACTTATAGGTTTGGCTGTTCCCAGATCTAGTACAGCTGGTCATTGGGAGTGGTAGTCGACCTTACGAGGGCTATTGAGTGTCGATAGAGGATCATCCACTCTCGGTATCATGAGAGGAATATCCCATGTGTTCTTGCTCAGACAAATCCCTGGCCAGGGTCATTCGGGTTGAGAGAGAAAGAGTTCTCCGGGAGAATCCGATTAGAGCGAGACTCGAGTAGAAACCGTATGGGTCTGACAGCACCATGCTCGATATACGGTCTCTGGGATATTAGATGGATGAGGGACTATAGGTACATGGTAACTGAGGACAGACAGGTCCAATGGATTGGATTCCCCTGTATCGTCTGGGGATTACGGCGTAGTGGCCTAGTACTTCCGTAGTCGATGAGTCGAGTGAATTATTACAGAGATAATAATTCACTTAGTTAGAAGGAGTTCTGACAGGTATGACTCACGGCCAGCTCGATATTGGGCCTAGAGGGTCACACACATATGGTAGGCATTGCGATGAGTAGAGGTTCGGATATGAGATATCCGACGGAGCCCTTGTCTTATTGGATGCAGATCCAATACCCACTAGGGAAAAGGACCCATTAGGGTTTAGACACGGGATCTCTATAAATAGGAGGGATTCACAGCCTCATAGGCTAGAGTCTTTGCTTGCCCTTCCTATTCTCCTCTCCCTCTCCACCTCAGAGTAGGCCTGGAGTTTTGAGGAGCGTCGTCGTAACCCTGCTGTGTGGATCACCGCTAGAGAGGAGGACGCTTGACCTCCTTCACCCTCTCCTGAGGATCTGCAAGGAAACAGGGATATACGATCTCCCTAGGTAACACAATCTCTATACGCAGTTTTGTGTTTTGCGGATTTTGCGCACCAATCTTCGCACGACGACGAACATCTTTTTGGGAATCGGGGATTTTTGTTTTCTTGTTCTTCCGCTGCGCATATGATGTCGCCCCCCATGATTTCCCAACAGTGGTATCAGAGCTAGGTTGTTCATGCGAATGATTGGTTTTTGAACTGCGTGTGTTGTGTTTAGGAAGAATATTGACGTCAAAATCGTTGACGCAAAAGCAAGGAAGGGCAGCAACAGTTGCTGCCCTCGATCTGCATGCCTGCAGCCAGCCGCAGCCGCAGCCAGGCAGCACAGCGCCGGCGCATACGCAAGCGCTGTGCTTGCAGTAGCCGGCCGGCGATCTGCTTGCAGCAGGCTTGCGGCCGGCGGGGCTGGGAGCCCGCTCGGTAGAAGCGCCTGCGGCCACTGAGCCCGCGGGCAGAGGCGCCGCGGGGCAGCAGCGCGGGCTGAGGCACCGCAGGGCAGCGGCGCCTGTGGCCGCTGCTCCCACGGGCAAAAACCCCGCAGGGGCGGCCGCCAGCGAGACAGCACCACCTGCGGGCGCTGACTCGCGGGCAGAACCGCCCGCGAAGGCGGCGGCGCCCGCGGGGGCGCCCACCTGCAGCGGCAGCGACCCCAGCGGGCGTGCCACCTGCAGGCGAGGGCAGTGCCCTCGCCCTCGCCGCACAGGCCGCCGCCAGCAGGGTGGCGGCGGCGGCGGCGCAGCAGCGAAAAGGGGAAAGGGTATTAGGGTTTTCTACGCAAAAGACAGTTTTGCCCCTCGGAATTTGAGAAATTCCAGTTTCTGTCTTTTGTCCAAATTACGAAAATACCCTTAGGAATTGAGAAATTCCCTATATATCCCTGATTTTAGAAAATATTAATTAATTAAAAGGTTTAGTTGATTATTATTTTTATTATCTAGTAGTCCTACATAATGACGATTATTTATACATGTGATGTATGATGAGTGGACGGATGATCATGGACCGTGTGATGTGTGTACTTGTGATTATTATTATTGAGGTCTGCGAACCTCCATTATATTTCTCGTTTATTGTCGGGCCTGCGTGCCTATGATTAGGTTGTAATCACATGAGGAGGCGCAGCGGGAGCGTGGAAGCCATAGCGGGACTCACGAGACGGACGATCGTGATGCATGAAGATGCATCAAGATGTCGACGGAACCAACGAGGACGAGATGGACGATCACAAGGCATGGAGATGCACCGTTGCACACATAGATCTTGATGTGAGTGATTAGGCCTACTGGCTCGGGCCTAATCATATTAGGTTGTGGTCCATGATCATCTGGTGTGATTGCTTATACACATACTAGATATGTATATATATTTGCATGCGATATAGATATATATTAAATATGTACATGTGTGACATGTCATATTAGGAGACCAAATCATAGAAACATCTCTCGATAATATTAAGTCGGTAAACGTGAGGCAATTAGATTGACCCACGTGGCCTTCCATCGTTATGAGTAGGAACCGAATCCCGGTGTAGGTTGAGTTGGTCGAGTCCCTCGAGACTCACCTATATCGCGATTCGTTATCTTGCTTACGACATAGAGATGTCACCGGTGACCTGAGGGCATGATATGCTTGGTCGAGTCCCTCGAGGGTATATCATCAAATCAGACTCATCTTGTAACGAAGGTGTTGACTTAACCGAGCATCATGGTTGGTCGAGTCCCTCGAGGCCATGGTGATTCGGAGGCCGAACAGGACGGGAATCACAAGGAGTTGTGATCGGCAAGAGTTGTCTACCTTTTAGGCTTAGTGTGATTGGTCGAGTCCCTCGAGGTTACACTAAGACGCTGATTGGATCCTGATCCCCACTAGAAGTCTGCCGGAGACTTCCGTTTCACGTGCTGAGGGTGTCGCGTGACTCGTTAGTAAAATAGTGGGAGCATATTAAGATAGAAGTCCATATCTTGATTGTTTATTTCTTGCAAAATCTGCATGTTATTCATTTTTGCTACATCTTTATTTTCAGAAAATGTCGCTTTCAAATCCCTTACGTGGCATACTTGATGTCAACCGCCTCACTGGTCCAAATTATACGGACTGGCTCCGTAACTTGAGAATTGTTCTCACAGCGGAGAATATCGTGTACGTCCTTGATACAGTGATGCCTACGCCCGAAGAAGGGGCAAGCGAGGATGAGATCGCTCGCTACGTGAAGTACATTGATGACTCCACTCTTGCTCAGTGCTATATGTTGGGCTCTATGACTCCAGAGTTATAGAGACAACATGAAAAGATGGATGCCAGATCCATTCTCCTACATGTCCGTAAATTGTTTGAGGAACAGGGAAGGACTCAACGATATGAGATATCCAAGAGCCTTTTCCGCGCTAGGATGACTGAGGGGACACCGGTTCAGAACCATGTCCTAAAGATGATTGAGTGGATAGAGAAACTCACAGGTCTAGGAATGGTCCTAGAGGATAACTTGTGTGTGGACATTGTGCTTCAGTCCCTACCAGATTCCTTTTCACAGTTCATAATGAACTTTAATATGAACAAGCTTGAGGTGACTCTCCCAGAGCTCCTCAATATGTTGAGGGAGGCAGAGAGTACTATTAAGAAAGAGAAGCCAGTTCTCTACACTGGTGAGACCAGAAAGAAAAGGAAAGCAGAAAGGTCCCTTAAGAAGGGAAAGGGCAAGGGCAAACAAGGTAAAGCAAAGGTTGCTAAGAAAGACCCAACAAAGGACAAAGGCCAGTGCTTCCACTGTGGTAAAGATGGGCACTGGAAGAGAAACTGCAAAGAGTACCTTGCAGAAAGGGCGAAACAAAAGCTTGATGAAGCTTCAGGTACATTCATGATCGGTCTCCATTTGTCAGACTCTTATGATAACACATGGGTATTAGATACCGGTAGTGCTTATCATATATGTAATTCGTTGCAGGTTCTGGCAAGGCCTAGGAGACTAGAGAGAGGCGAGATGGACCTCAAGATGGGTAATGGAGCAAAAGTTGCTGTTTTAGCTGTTGGCGAGGTCGCCCTACATCTGCCTAGTGGAGCTTTTATTGCATTAGATGCATGTTATTTTGTTCCTTCTATTATCAAAAACATTATCTCCATTTCATGTTTAACAGTTAGTGGATATAAATTTGTTTTTGAGAACAATGGTTGTTCGATATTATTAGATGATAAGATCATCACGAAAGGAACATTGCATAATGGTTTATTTATGTTAGACACCACTCCACATATCATGAATATAAATATGTCCAAAAAGGAAACGAGATGAGTTGAACAGTGCATACCTGTGGCATTGTAGGCTAGGTCACATCCATGAAAGAAGGATTCAAAAGTTGCTAAATGATGGATATCTAGATCCATTCGACTATGTGTCATATACAACTTGTGAGCCTTGCATTCGTGGAAAACTGACCAACTCTCCATTTAGTGGAACTGGAGAGAGAGCCACTGAGTTGTTAGAACTCATACATAGTGATGTATGTGGACCCATGTCAACTCATGCCATTGGAGGTTACTCCTACTTCATTACATTTACTGATGATTTCTCAAGGTATGGATATGTGTACTTAATGAAGTACAAGTCCGAGGCCTTTGAGAAATTCAGAGAGTATAAGAATGAGGTGGAGAACCAGACTGGAAAGAGTATCAAAACTCTTCGATCAGATCGAGGAGGTGAGTACTTAAGTACAGAGTTTACTCACTTCCTCAAGGACCATGGGATATTATCCCAATGGACACCTCCTTATACACCTCAGCTCAATGGTGTCTCTAAAAGAAGAAATCATACATTATTAGATATGGTACGGTCCATGATGAGTTTCGCTGACCTACCCATCTCATTCTGGGGATATGCCCTAGAAATCGCAGCTTACCTTCTGAACAGAGTTCCAACTAAGTCGGTGGTGTCTACACCATATGAGATATGGAAAGGGAAGAAGCCTGATCTTAAAATAGTTAAGATTTGGGGCTGCTCTGCCCATGTTAAAAGACACAACCCCGATAAGTTAGAATCAAGGACAGGGCGATGTAAATTTGTGGGATACCCCAAGGAAACTTGTGGGTATTACTTCTATCATCTCGAGGACCAAAAGGTCTTTGTAGCTAAGAGAGCAGTGTTCCTTGAGAAGGAACACATTCTTGACGGAGACAGTGGGAGAATGATAGAATTGAGCGAGGTTGGAGAACCAAGCTCAAGCACCACTCTACAGCCCGAGTCTGTTCAGGTATCTAATACACAAGTTTCAACTTTACGCAGGTCTGATAGAGTATCCCATCCTCCTGAGAGATATGTGGGATATATTAGAGCAGAGGATGTAGAGGATATTGATCCTCAGACCTACGAGGAGGCTATTATGAGTATAGACTCCGGGAAGTGGAAAGAAGCCATGAATTCTGAGATGGATTCTATGTACTCCAATAAGGTTTGGAACCTAGTTGATGCACCCGAAGGTATTGTACCCATCGGTTGCAAGTGGATCTTTAAGAAAAAGATCGGAGTAGATGGAAAGGTAGAGACCTATAAAGCAAGGCTAGTGGCTAAGGGGTATCGTCAAAGGCAAGGTGTTGACTACGACGAAACTTTCTCACCCGTAGCAATGCTAAAATCCATCAGAATTCTATTGGCTATTGCAGCACACTATGATTATGAGATCTAGCAGATGGATGTGAAAACCACATTCCTCAACGGGAACCTGGAGGAGGAGGTGTATATGATGCAACCTGAGGGATTCGTGTCCAAGAACTGCCCAGATAAGGTGTGTAGGTTGCTTAGATCCATTTATGGACTAAAGCAAGCTTCCCGAAGTTGGAACATAAGATTTGATGAGTCAATCAGATCTTATGACTTCGTTAAGAACGAAGATGAGCCTTGTGTGTACAGGAAGGTAAGTGGGAGCGCTATCACCTTTTTGGTGTTATATGTGGATGACATCCTCATCATTGGGAATGATGTAGGAATGCTATCCACAGTAAAGACTTGGTTATCTAGACACTTCTCCATAAAGGACTTAGGGGAAGCATCCTATATCTTGGGGATTAGAATCTATAGAGATAGATCCAAGAGGATGCTTGGCTTGTCCCAGTCCAGGTACATAGAAATCATTGTCAAAATGTTTGGCATTGAAAATTCTAAGAAAGGGCGAACATGGATATGATACCTTATGCCTTAGCAATATGGTATATCATGTATGCCATGCTATGTACTAGGCCTGATATAGCGCATGCTCTGAGTGTCACGAGCAGGTATCAGGCGGATCCAGGCTTGGAGCACTGGAAAGCAGTAAAGTGTATCCTTAAGTACTTGAGAAGGACTAAGGATTTTTTACTAGTATATGGAGGTAATAGCCTTAAGGTTGAAGGCTTCACTGACTCAAGTTTTCAGTCTGATGTCGATGATAGCAAGTCGAATTCAGGGAATGTGTACACCTTGAATGGAGGAGCAGTGTGCTAGAAGAGTTCCAAGCAAGATACCACTGCTAACTCGACCACAGAGGCGGAGTACATTGCTGCATCGGATGCAGCAAAGGAGGGAGTCTGGGTGAAGAAGTTCATCACAGATTTGGGAGTCGATACTGTTGGGAAATCATGGGGGCGACATCATATGCGCAGCGGAAGAACAAGAAAACAAAAATCCCCGATTCCCAAAAAGATGTTCGTCGTCGTGCGAAGATTGGTGCGCAAAATCCGCAAAACACAAAACTGCGTATAGAGATTGTGTTACCTAGGGAGATCGTATATCCCTGTTTCCTTGCAGATCCTCAGGAGAGGGTGAAGGAGGTCAAGCGTCCTCCTCTCTAGCGGTGATCCACACAGCAGGGTTGCGACGACGCTCCTCAAAACTCCAGGCCTACTCTGAGGTGGAGAGGGAGAGGAGAATAGGAAGGGCAAGCAAAGACTCTAGCCTATGAGGCTGTGAATCCCTCCTATTTATAGAGATCCCGTGTCAAAACCCTAATGGGTCCTTTCCCTAGTGGGTATTGGATCTGCATCCAATAAGACAAGGGCTCCGTCGGATATCTCATATCCGAACCTCTACTCATCGCAATGCCTACCATATGTGTGTGACCCTCTAGGCCCAATATCGAGCTGGCCGTGAGTCATACCTGTCAGAACTCCTTCTAACTAAGTGAATTATTATCTCTGTAATAATTCACTCGACTCATCGACTACGGAAGTACTAGGCCACTACGCCGTAGTCCCCAGACGATACAGGGGAATCCAATCCATTGGACCTGTCTGTCCTCAGTTACCATGTACCTATAGTCCCTCATCCATCTAATATCCCAGAGACCGAATATCGAGCATGGTGCTGTCAGACCCATACGGTTTCTACTCGAGTCTCGCTCTAATCGGATTCTCCCGGAGAACTCTTTCTCTCTCAACCCGAATGACCCTGGCCAGGGATTTGTCTGAGCAAGAACACATGGGATATTCCTTTCATGATACCGAGAGTGGATGATCCTCTATCGACACTCAATAGCCCTCGTAAGGTCGACTACCACTCCCAATGACCAGCTGTACTAGATCTGGGAACAGCCAAACCTATAAGTCTGGTATCAAAGAGTGGAGCACTCATACAGGACATCCTTGGTGTCTCAAGTCTAAGAACCAGATACACCACTAGGACTACGGAATCGTTGTCTGACAATAAGGCATCATCAACCATCCAGCATTCCGTAAGCGGATCAATCAGTGAACTCATTCTCCAATGAGCACCTGTACTGTATCCCTAGTGTCCCTACACGAGCAGCTATGAGACCAGCTGCATCTATCATATGGACGGGTATACAGCACACCAGTCTATCCGGTTATCACGATGTCCCTCTCGAGTAACCTATGACCGGGATTATTTAGGATATGTGTTTAAAGGTGAATCGATCTCATTATCGTGATCTCATCACGATCCGATTCCCATTGCACAAATCCAAGGACATCACAATACATATGCATTTATGCAATAGTTATAAAGTGATATACGCCAAAAATATAATAAGCAAAAAGATTCTGTATCAAGTCACACGTGCCATCACTCACGTGATTGGCTTGCTGGGCACTTATGACTAGCAATCTCCCACTTGACCTAAAGCCAATCACCTATGTGTCTGATCCCCATCAGACCCCTGTGACGCTCAAAGACAATCTAAGACAATGGCTTTGTTAGTGGATCTGCAATGTTATCTTCGGATGGAACTCTTTCCACTGCTACATCTCCTCGGGTCACGATCTCTCTGATAAGGTGGAACCTCCTCAAAACATGCTTAGATTTCTGATGAGACCTAGGTTCCTTCGCTTGAGCAATTGCCCCGTTGTTGTCGCAATATAGGGAAATCGGCTCCTCACTATCCGGCACGACTCCCAAATCTGTGATGAACTTCTTCAACCAGACTCCCTCCTTTGCTGCATCTGATGCAGCAATGTACTCCGCCTCTGTGGTCGAGTCAACAGTGGTATCTTGCTTGGAACTCTTCCAGCACACTGCTCCTCCATTCAAGGTGTACACATACCCTGAATTCGACTTGCTATCATCGACATCAGACTGAAAACTTGAGTCAGTGTAGCCTTCAACCTTAAGGCTATTACCTCCATATACTAGTAAAAGATCCTTAGTCCTTCTCAAGTACTTAAGGATACACTTTACTGCTTTCCAGTGCTCCAAGCCTGGATCCGCCTGATACCTGCTCGTGACACTCAGAGCATGCGCTATATCAGGCCTAGTACATAGCATGGCATACATGATAGACCCTATTGCTGAGGCATAAGGTATCATATCCATGTTCGCCCTTTCTTCTGGAGTCTTTGGGGACATACTCGTAGAAAGCGATATCCCATGTCTCATCGGTATGAGACCTCTTTTGGAATTTTCCATGCCAAACCTTTTGACAATAGTTTCTATGTACCTGGACTGGGACAAGCCAAGCATCCTTTTGGATCTATCTCTATAGATTCTAATCCCCAAGATATAAGATGCTTCTCCTAAGTCCTTCATGGAGAAGTGTCTAGATAACCAAGC
This sequence comes from Musa acuminata AAA Group, assembly GCF_036884655.1. NCBI lineage: Eukaryota > Viridiplantae > Streptophyta > Magnoliopsida > Zingiberales > Musaceae > Musa > Musa acuminata. The sequence goes on from NC_088340.1 coordinate 25,626,590, forward strand.
CTTTATTGTGGATAGCATTCCTATGTCATTCCCAATGATGAGGATGTCATCCACATATAACACCAAAAAGCTAATAGCGCTCCCACTTACCTTTCTGTATACACAAGGCTCATCTTCGTTCTTAACGAAGTCATAAGATCTGATTGCCTCATCAAATCTTATGTTCCAACTTCGGGAAGCTTGCTTTAGTCCATAAATGGATCTAAGCAACCTACACACCTTATCTGGGCAGTTCTTGGACACGAATCCCTCAGGTTGCATCATATACACCTCCTCCTCCAGGTTCCCATTGAGGAATGCGGTTTTCACATCCATCTGCCAGATCTCATAATCATAGTGTGCTGCAATAGCCAATAGAATTCTGATGGATTTTAGCATTGCTACGGGTGAGAAAGTTTCGTCGTAGTCAACACCTTGCCTTTGACGATACCCCTTAGCCACTAGCCTTGCTTTATAGGTCTCTACCTTTCCATCTACTCCGATCTTTTTCTTAAAGATCCACTTGCAACCGATGGGTACAATACCTTCGGGTGCATCAACTAGGTTCCAAACCTTATTGGAGTACATAGAATCCATCTTAGAATTCATGGCTTCTTTCCACTTCCCGGAGTCTATACTCATAATAGCCTCCTCGTAGGTCTGAGGATCAATATCCTCTACATCCTCTGCTCTAATATGTCCCACATATCTCTCAGGAGGATGGGATACTCTATCAGACCTGCGTAAAGTTGAAACTTGTGTATTAGATACCTGAACAGACTCGGGCTGTAGAGTGGTGCTTGAGCTTGGTTCTCCAACCTCGCTCAATTCTATCATTCTCCCACTGTCTCCGTCAAGAATGTGTTCCTTCTCAAGGAACACTGCTCTCTTAGCTACAAAGACCTTTTGGTCCTCGAGATGATAGAAGTAATACCCACAAGTTTCCTTGGGGTATCCCACAAATTTACATCGCCCTGTCCTTGATTCTAACTTATCGGGGTTGTGTCTTTTAACATGGGCAGAGCAGCCCCAAATCTTAACTACTTTAAGATCAGGCTTCTTCCCTTTCCATATCTCATATGGTGTAGACACCACCGACTTAGTTGGAACTCTGTTCAGAAGGTAAGCTGCGGTTTCTAGGGCATATCCCCAGAATGAGATGGGTAGGTCAGCGAAACTCATCATGGACCGTACCATATCTAATAATGTACGATTTCTCCTTTCAGAGACACCATTGAGCTGAGGTGTATAAGGAGGTGTCCATTGGGATAATATCCCATGGTCCTTGAGGAAGTGAGTAAACTCTGTACTTAAGTACTCACCTCCTCGATCTGATCGAAGAGTTTTGATACTCTTTCCAGTCTGGTTCTCCACCTCATTCTTATACTCTCTGAATTTCTCAAAGGCCTCGGACTTGTACTTCATTAAGTACATATATCCATACCTTGAGAAATCATCAGTAAATGTAATGAAGTAGGAGTAACCTCCAATGGCATGAGTTGACATGGGTCCACATACATCACTATGTATGAGTTCCAACAACTCAGTGGCTCTCTCTCCAGTTCCACTAAATGGAGAGTTGGTCAGTTTTCCACGAATGCAAGGCTCACAAGTTGCATATGACACATAGTCGAATGGATCTAGATATCCATCATTTAGCAACTTTTGAATCCTTCTTTCATGGATGTGACCTAGCCTACAATGCCACAGGTATGCACTGTTCAACTCATCTCGTTTCCTTTTGGACATATTTATATTCATGATATGTGGAGTGGTGTCTAACATAAATAAACCATTATGCAATGTTCCTTTCGTGATGATCTTATCATCTAATAATATCGAACAACCATTGTTCTCAAAAACAAATTTATATCCACTAACTGTTAAACATGAAATGGAGATAATGTTTTTGATAATAGAAGGAACAAAATAACATGCATCTAATGCAATAAAAGCTCCACTAGGCAGATGTAGGGCGACCTCGCCAACAGCTAAAACAGCAACTTTTGCTCCATTACCCATCTTGAGGTCCATCTCGCCTCTCTCTAGTCTCCTAGGCCTTGCCAGAACCTGCAACGAATTACATATATGATAAGCACTACCGGTATCTAATACCCATGTGTTATCATAAGAGTCTGACAAATGGAGACCGATCATGAATGTACCTGAAGCTTCATCAAGCTTTTGTTTCGCCCTTTCTGCAAGGTACTCTTTGCAGTTTCTCTTCCAGTGCCCATCTTTACCACAGTGGAAGCACTGGCCTTTGTCCTTTGTTGGGTCTTTCTTAGCAACCTTTGCTTTACCTCGTTTGCCCTTGCCCTTTCCCTTCTTAAGGGACCTTTCTACTTTCCTTTTCTTTCTGGTCTCACCAGTGTAGAGAACTGGCTTCTCTTTCTTAATAGTACTCTCTGCCTCCCTCAACATATTGAGGAGCTCTGGGAGAGTCACCTCAAGCTTGTTCATATTAAAGTTCATTATGAACTGTGAAAAGGAATCTGGTAGGGACTGAAGCACAATGTCCACACACAAGTTATCCTCTAGGACCATTCCTAGACCTGTGAGTTTCTCTATCCACTCAATCATCTTTAGGACATGGTTCTGAACCGGTGTCCCCTCAGTCATCCTAGCGCGGAAAAGGCTCTTGGATATCTCATATCGTTGAGTCCTTCCCTGTTCCTCAAACAATTTACGGACATGTAGGAGAATGGATCTGGCATCCATCTTTTCATGTTGTCTCTGTAACTCTGGAGTCATAGAGCCCAACATATAGTACTGAGCAAGAGTGGAGTCATCAATGTACTTCACGTAGCGAGCGATCTCATCCTCGCTTGCCCCTTCTTCGGGCGTAGGCATCACTGTATCAAGGACGTACACGATTTTCTCCGCTGTGAGAACAATTCTCAAGTTACGGAGCCAATCCGTATAATTTGGACCAGTGAGGCGGTTGACATCAAGTATGCCACGTAAGGGATTTGAAAGCGACATTTTCTGAAAATAAAGATGTAGCAAAAATGAATAACATGCAGATTTTGCAAGAAATAAACTATCAAGATATGGACTTCTATCTTAATATGCTCCCACTATTTTACTAACGAGTCACGCGACACCCTCAGCACGTGAAACGGAAGTCTCCGGCAGACTTCTAGTGGGGATCAGGATCCAATCAGCGTCTTAGTGTAACCTCGAGGGACTCGACCAATCACACTAAGCCTAAAAGGTAGACAACTCTTGCCGATCACAACTCCTTGTGATTCCCGTCCTGTTCGGCCTCCGAATCACCATGGCCTCGAGGGACTCGACCAACCATGATGCTCGGTTAAGTCAACACCTTCGTTACAAGATGAGTCTGATTTGATGATATACCCTCGAGGGACTCGACCAAGCATATCATGCCCTCAGGTCACCGGTGACATCTCTATGTCGTAAGCAAGATAGCGAATCGCGATATAGGTGAGTCTCGAGGGACTCGACCAACTCAACCTACACCGGGATTCGGTTCCTACTCATAACGATGGAAGGCCACGTGGGTCAATCTAATTGCCTCACGTTTACCGACTTAATATTATCGAGAGATGTTTTATATGATTTGGTCTCCTAATATGACATGTCACACATATACATATTTAATATATATCTACATCGCATGCAAATATATATACATATCTAGTATGTGTATAAGCAATCACACCAGATGATCATGGACCACAACCTAATATGATTAGGCCCGAGCCAGTAGGCCTAATCACTCACATTAAGATCTATGTGTGCAACGGTACATCTCCATGCCCTGTGATCATCCATCTCGTCCTCGTCGGTTCCGTCGACATCTTGATGCATCTCCATGCATCACGATCGTCCGTCTCGTGGGTCCCGCTGTCGCATCCACGCTCCCGCTGTGCCTCCTCATGTGATTACAACTTAATTATAGACACGCAGGCCCGACAATAAACGAGAAATATAATGGAGGTTCGCAGACCTCAATAATAATAATCACAAGTACACACATCACACGGTCCATGATCATCCGTCCACACATCATACATCACATGTATAAATAATCATCATCATGTAGGACTACTAGATAATAATAAAAAATAATAATCAACTAAACTTTTTAATTAATTAATATTTTTCTGAAATCAGGGACATGTAGGGAATTTCTCAATTCCTAAGGGTATTTTCGTAATTTGGACAAAAGACAGAAACTGGAATTTCTCAAATTCGAGGGGCAAAACTGTCTTTTGCCCAGAAAACCCTAATATCCTACTGCCCTTTGCTGCTGCCGTTGCCGCCGCCACCCTGCTGGCGGCGGCCTGTGCGGCGAGGGGCGGGGCGCTGCCCTCGCCTGAAGCGGCACGCCCGCTGGCGGCGCTGCCGCTGCAGGTGGGCGCCCCCGCGGGCGTCGCCACCTCCGCGGGCAGTTCTGCCGGCGAGGCAGCGCCCGCAGGCGGTGCTGCCTCGCTGGCGGCCGCCCCTGCGGGGTTTTTGCCCGTGGGAGCAGCGGCCACAGGCGCCGCTGCCCTGCGGTGCCTCAGCCCGCGCTGCTGCCCCGCGGCGCCTCTACCCGCGGGCTCAGCGGCCGCAGGCGCCTCTACCCGCGGGCTGCCAGCCCCGCCGGCCGCAAGCCTGCTGCAAGCAGATCGCCGGCCGGCTGCTGCAGGCACAGCGCTTGCGCATGCGCCGGCGCTGTGCTGCCTGGCTGCGGCTGCGGCTGCCGCTGCAGGTGGCTGCAGGCATGCAGATCGAGGGCAGCAACTGTTGCTGCCCTTCCTCGCTTTTGCGTCAACGATTTTGACGTCAAAATTCTTCCTAAACACAACACACGCAGTTCAAAACCAATCATTCGCACGAACAACCTGGCTCTGATACCACTGTTGGGAAATCATGGGGGCGACATCATATGCGCAGCGGAAGAACAAGAAAACAAAAATCCCCGATTCCCAAAAAGATGTTCGTCGTCGTGCGAAGATTGGTGCGCAAAATCCGCAAAACACAAAACTGCGTATAGAGATTGTGTTACCTAGGGAGATCGTATATCCCTGTTTCCTTGCAGATCCTCAGGAGAGGGTGAAGGAGGTCAAGCGTCCTCCTCTCTAGCGGTGATCCACACAGCAGGGTTGCGACGACGCTCCTCAAAACTCCAGGCCTACTCTGAGGTGGAGAGGGAGAGGAGAATAGGAAGGGCAAGCAAAGACTCTAGCCTATGAGGCTGTGAATCCCTCCTATTTATAGAGATCCCGTGTCAAAACCCTAATGGGTCCTTTCCCTAGTGGGTATTGGATCTGCATCCAATAAGACAAGGGCTCCGTCGGATATCTCATATCCGAACCTCTACTCATCGCAATGCCTACCATATGTGTGTGACCCTCTAGGCCCAATATCGAGCTGGCCGTGAGTCATACCTGTCAGAACTCCTTCTAACTAAGTGAATTATTATCTCTGTAATAATTCACTCGACTCATCGACTACGGAAGTACTAGGCCACTACGCCGTAGTCTCCGTAGTCCCCAGACGATACAGGGGAATCCAATCCATTGGACCTGTCTGTCCTCAGTTACCATGTACCTATAGTCCCTCATCCATCTAATATCCCAGAGACCGTATATCGAGCATGGTGCTGTCAGACCCATACGGTTTCTACTCGAGTCTCGCTCTAATCGGATTCTCCCGGAGAACTCTTTCTCTCTCAACCCGAATGACCCTGGCCAGGGATTTGTCTGAGCAAGAACACATGGGATATTCCTCTCATGATACCGAGAGTGGATGATCCTCTATCGACACTCAATAGCCCTCGTAAGGTCGACTACCACTCCCAATGACCAGCTGTACTAGATCTGGGAACAGCCAAACCTATAAGTCTGGTATCAAAGAGTGGAGCACTCATACAGGACATCCTTGGTGTCTCAAGTCTAAGAACCAAATACACCACTAGGACTACGGAATCGTTGTCTGACAATAAGGCATCATCAACCATCCAGCATTCCGTAAGCGGATCAATCAGTGAACTCATTCTCCAATGAGCACTTGTACTGTATCCCTAGTGTCCCTACACGAGCAGCTATGAGACCAGCTGCATCCATCATATGGACGGGTATACAGCACACCAGCCTATCCGGTTATCACGATGTCCCTCTCGAGTAACCTATGACCGGGATTATTTAGGATATGTGTTTAAAGGTGAATCGATCTCATTATCGTGATCTCATCACGATCCGATTCCCATTGCACAAATCCAAGGACATCACAATACATATACATTTATGCAATAGTTATAAAGTGATATACGCCAAAAATATAATAAGCAAAAAGATTCTGTATCAAGTCACACGTGCCATCACTCACGTGATTGGCTTGCTGGGCACTTATGACTAGCAGATACAGATAGCGACAAGTCGACTTCCTTATATTGCGACAACTATGGGGTGATTACTCAAATAAGGGAACCCGGGTCTCATCAGAAGTGTTCTGAGGAGGTTCCAGCTTATCAGAGAGATCGTAACCCGATGATATGTAGCAGTGGAAAGAGTTCCATCCGAAGATAACATTGCAGATCCACTGACAAAGCCGTTGTCTCAGATTGTCTTTGAGCGTCACAAGAGTCTGATGGGGATCAAACACATAGGTGATTGGCTTTAGGTCAAGTGGGAGATTGCTAGTCATAGGTGCCCAGCAAGCCAATCACGTGAGTGATGGCACGTGTGACTTGATACAGAATCTTTTTGCTTATTATATTTTGGCGTATATCACTTTATAACTATTGCATAAATGCATATATATATTGTGATGTCCTTGGATTTGTGCAATGGGAATCGGATCGTGATGAGATCACGATAATGAGATCGATTCACCTTTAAACACATATCCTAAATAATCCCGGTCATAGGTTACTCGAGAAGGACATCGTGATAACCGGATAGACTGGTGTGCTGTATACCCGTCCATATGATGGATGCAGTTGGTCTCATAGCTGCTCGTGTAGGGACACTAGGGATACAGTACAGGTGCTCATTGGAGAATGAGTTCACTGATTGATCCGCTTACGGAATGCTGGATGGTTGATGATGCCTTATTGTCAGACAGCGATTCCGTAGTCCTAGTGGTGTATCTGGTCCTTAGACTTGAGACACCAAGGATGTCCTGTATGAGTGCTCCACTCTTTGATACCAGACTTATAGGTTTGGCTGTTCCCAGATCTAGTACAGCTGGTCATTGGGAGTGGTAGTCGACCTTACGAGGGCTATTGAGTGTCGATAGAGGATCATCCACTCTCGGTATCATGAGAGGAATATCCCATGTGTTCTTGCTCAGACAAATCCCTGGCCAGGGTCATTCGGGTTGAGAGAGAAAGAGTTCTCCGGGAGAATCCGATTAGAGCGAGACTCAAGTAGAAACCGTATGGGTCTGACAACACCATGCTCGATATACGGTCTCTGGGATATTAGATGGATGAGGGACTATAGGTACATGGTAACTGAGGACAGACAGGTCCAATGGATTGGATTCCCCTGTATCGTCTGGGGACTACGGCGTAGTGGCCTAGTACTTCCGTAGTCGATGAGTCGAGTGAATTATTACAGAGATAATAATTCACTTAGTTAGAAGGAGTTCTGACAGGTATGACTCACGGCCAGCTCGATATTGGGCCTAGAGGGTCACACACATATGGTAGGCATTGCGATGAGTAGAGGTTCGGATATGAGATATCCGACGGAGCCCTTGTCTTATTGGATGCAGATCCAATACCCACTAGGGAAAAGGACCCATTAGGGTTTAGACACGGGATCTCTATAAATAGGAGGGATTCACAGCCTCATAGGCTAGAGTCTTTGCTTGCCCTTCCTATTCTCCTCTCCCTCTCCACCTTAGAGTAGGCCTGGAGTTTTGAGGAGCGTCGTCGCAACCCTGCTGTGTGGATCACCGCTAGAGAGGAGGACGCTTGACCTCCTTCACCCTCTCCTGAGGATCTGCAAGGAAACAGGGATATACGATCTCCCTAGGTAACACAATCTCTATACGCAGTTTTGTGTTTTGCGGATTTTGCGCACCAATCTTCGCACGACGACGAACATCTTTTTGGGAATCGGGGATTTTTGTTTTCTTGTTCTTCCGCTGCGCATATGATGTCGCCCCCCATGATTTCCCAACAGGTGTGGCAGTAGACCCCTTCAAAATTGGAGCAATGCAAAACTGGCTGACCCCGTGGAATATAAAATTGCTACATGGCTTTCTGGGTTTAACAGGCTACTACTGCAAGTTCGTGAAAAACTATGGAGAGATCAGTGCACCACTTACTTCCTTATTGAAAAAAGATGTCTTTTAATGGTCGGACAGAGCCTCCGCTGCCTTCGACAAACTTAAGGCAGCCATGACGACGATGCCGGTGCTAACACTACCAGATTTCAACCGACCCTTCATTATTGAGGCCGACGCATCTGGAGTCGAAATTGGAGCCATTCTTACGCAAGATGGTCAACCACTCACATACACTAGCAAGACATTATCTCCCTCCCATCAAAATAAGTCAACATATGATAAGGAGATGCTTGCCATTGTGCGCGCAGCAACGAGGTGGAGACCTTACTTGATTGGTCGACGATTTCAAATTAAAACCGACCATAAAAGCCTCAAGTACTTTTTGGAGTGAAAGATATCATCCCTTGAGCAGAAAACATGGGTAACAAAACTTCTTGGATTTGATTATGAAATAACATACAAAAAGGGGAAAGAGAATGTTCTTGCAGATGTGCTTTCGCAGCTACCTGAGCAAGCTGAATTTTCGGTTGTTTTACTTCCAACCAGCAACTTCCTTGAGGATATTAAGATGGAATGGCAGGAAGATTCGGAGACTAGTAAGATCAAAAAAAAAAATTAGAGGAAGCACCAAGCTCCGTGGCTCATTACAATCGGGACTCAAAAGAATTATGCTATAAGGGACGCATTGTGCTTGTGACAAATTCTACTTGCATCTTCAAGAGCAGATTTTGGACAAAGTTATTCCATATGCAGGGTACTAAATTGAAAAGGAGTGCGACATATCACCCACAAATCGATGGCCAGATAGAAGTTGTAAATAGGTGCTTGGAGACAGCCCAAAGCCACCCACCAAATATGACTACCCAAAGAGAACTCCAGACCCAGCCAAGTGCCATTATTGATCGACGGATCGTGACTCGATGACGACGACCCACTAATGAAGTGCTAATACAGTGGGCAAACCTACCAATAGAAGATGCCACTTGGGAGAACTATGACGACTTGAAGATCAAATTCCCAGAATTCACGAATCATCAGCCTCGAGGACAAGGCTGATTTGAAGAGGGCGGGTCTGTTAGGACTCTAGCTTGGAGAGTCCTAATTGAGAGGGACATTCATGTAAAACTGTTAGGACTAGCTAGGAGAGTCCTAATTGAGAGGGACATTCTGTTAGGACTCTAGCTAGGAGAGTCCTAATTGAAAGGGGCATTCATGTAGGAGGTTGTTTCTTAGAGAAGAATTAGGAGTTGTAAAGGAATAGGAGTCTTAAGAATTAGGAGTTGTAAAGAAATATGAGTCTTAAGTAGGAGTCATATTAGGAGTTGGTTAGAAGTAGGAGTCTTGAGTAGGAGTCCTATAAGGAGTTAGGGTTTAGAAGCCCTATAACTAGTCATGTATTCCTCCTCTTTTCATAATGAATCTTTTCTGCAGCCTTTGAGCAGCAACTTGGAGGGAGGAACCCCTATAGAGTTCCAAGGAGGCCGATCCCCTAAAGAGATCAACCCCAAGTTTAAAATCTGCAAGGGTTCTAACAAATTAACAATTTTGAGCTCGGAATTCAAACTGGGTTGGGGCCTATAAATACCCCACCCTTTCAGCACTGAAAGGGCACCCAAAAACCACCGAAATTCTGATTTTACTTTATGATTTTTAGAGCTCAAAAGCGTTGTATGAGTTGAAAGTTCTTCTTCCTCTTTTCTTCCAAGTTCTAATCTGTTAAGAGAGGAAAGGAAATTCTGTTAGGGTTGTCTCCTAAGCCCATCAAAAGGAGTGAAACTGTAAAAAGGTGGTTGGCCTTTGCCTATTGAAGGAAGGCCTCTAGTGGACGTCGATGACCTCGTTGGAGGAGGAAGCCAAAAGTGGATGTAGGTCAAGATTGACCGAACCACTCTAAATCTTGGTTTGCATTTACTTTGAGCATCTTATCTTTACTGCAAACCTCCTCAAAAGCTTACTGCCTTCTGCGCATATACGATCGTGTTTCAAGCTCTGCATTTTCCGAATCGGCGTTTAGACGTAAATCGATTTTATCGTACGAACATCATATTTCAGTTTGCGTTTACGTTATGATTTCTATCATAACTGCAAACTGCCTTTATGTCTTAGCTTTAATTGAATCTTGCTTGATTACAAGTTAAAGTGATTTACGAATCGGATTTTCTACCGAAATCGCTCTTATCGTACGAGCGCGATTTTAATCGTCAAAAGTTTTTCGCTGCACTAATTCACCCCCCCCCCCCTCTTAGTGCTCTTAATCCTAACAGGTACCACCGCCTGACATAGTCTCGAAGACTGTGCCATGAAAATGCTATCTCTTGGGTCACTGTTTGGGCCTTTCATTGGGCCCAATTGGCCCCTAATTAGGTTGGGCCAAATCCAATCCCAATTACATGCTAACTATGAATTCTAAGACATTTCCTAAGCTAAACAAGTCCGTTAGTCTAGTTTCTTCCGGCAAGCTTCTGGCGATCTTCCGGTGAACTTCCGACGATCTCTCAGCAATGTTCTAGTAGACTCCCGGTAAGCTCTTACACTTCACGATGATCTTCTTGGCGAGTTCCGATGAGCTTCTCTGGCAAGTTCTGAGACTTCTCGGTTGGTTCCTACAGAACTTCCGATGAACATTCGGACTTCCGACGAACTCTCGAACTCCCAACAAAATCGCGTTTTTGACTCCGGGACTTCATTTTGCTTTATGCCTTGCTATCGTATTTAATCCTGCAAATGTAAAAATATACTTCGATCTAGACAATTATTACTAAGCTTGAATCATATTGTCCGGTATGTCATTAGTCCATCGATGCTTCGTCCGATTCTTTGGTGCATCGTCCTCTCTTGCAGCATATTGCCCAATTAACTAGTTGACTCTACAACTCCGATATTCTTAGTGCAATATCCGCTCTTCTTGGCCCGATGCCCGAATCCATGGCCCGAAGCCTTCTATTGATACGTCGACCGATCCTGTGGCCTGACGTCCAATCTTTTGACATGTTTTCCTCCGGCCCAACATGATTTTTCCTGCTTTAATTATCTCTCCCTGATCGAAGCATCCTACGTCACTCAAAATGCAGATTAAATCATAAACACTTATCAATTGGTTTCATCATCAAAATGCGATATTTAACAATCTCCCCTTTTTTTATGATGACAACAAATTGATGACGGAGTTAAAACAAACTCCCGGAGTTTAAACAAACTCCCCTTATCAATATGCCATATTGATAGAGACTCCTGGATTCAAAAATTCAAGCAACATGTTATCATAAACTTATGCATAACATCATCATAAACTTATGCATAACATCATACTTCTCCTCCTTTGTCATCAACAAAAAGAAGTGTAACTTTCTAGTGTATAGACATACAAGATCAAATCATTACATTATAAATGTCAAGTTTGATCACCATACAAGCTATCAAATTTTATAATATTTTAAAACATGCAAGCTAGCAATTTTGAGATGTTTAAGAAAAACAACTCTTGCTTCTTGAAATATACAAGTTTGTAAGTTTTGTTAGAAGTGTAAGTTAGCATGTTTTGCTCCTTGAGATAAGCAAGATAGCACTTCTTTCTCCATACAATTTATAAGCTAGCAAATTTTTGCTTCCTTTGCAATGTTTGAGCTAGCAATTTTACTTCCTTTGCAAAGTGCCAGTTTCTAAATTTTGCAAGATGAGCTAGCAAAATTTCTTCCCCTTGTTAATGTCAAAAAGAAGGGAAGAATACAATGTTGTAATTCTTTTCCCTTTACAATAATTTTCAAAGCATGACAAAGGTAAACAACAAAAATAAATGTCAAAAGATTATATATCATTTTTGACAAGAAAGTATAATAGGAAAAATAATCTTGATTCAAAAAGAAGATTCAAGTCTAAAATTTGAGAAATCAAGATCATGATCTGAAAAAGAATGTATAAGGAGAGTTTATGCATTTTTTTGTAATTTGGCTAAATTTAACATTCAAACTAGCAATTTTCTCTCCCCTTTATTGTAATCAAGAAAGAAGTAGAGTGGAAGAATATAATTTTTACATCAATGCTCTACTTTTAACATGAGGTTTACAATCACAAATACAAAGGAATTTACACATCATGTCATGAAAGATAATATCAAATATCATGTGAATACTGATAGACATGATTTATATAGTAAATCTCTTCTTTAAATAAAATATCAAGAATAAAAATCATAGGTGTACAAAGAAGAGATCTTAAAAAAATCTCAAGTAATAAATCCAAGAACTCACAAGAAAAATTAAAATTCATTTAGAAAATCTCCTCTTAAGAAGATAACAAGTAGAATCGTACGAGATCGATTAAAAAAATCTTGATTCATAATAAATCTTTCAAGTTATAATCAATTCATGAATACCGAAAGAATATTCATGATTCATTTGGATAATTTTTCTGATCTGTAAATGACAAAAAGAAGCATAGGAGATATAAGATTTTGATTCATAAATCTCAAGAATATGTGAAAGATTTGGATAAAAAGTCATTCAAATTTTACTCATTAAAATCATTTTCATGGTCCAAGAGATTCATAAAAATAGATTCATTAGTATCTTCTTTTTGAAAAGTCGATAAAGTAGGGAAAAATAAATTTTTCAAGGAGAAACCTTTCCTCTTTTTAGTTGTTTCAATTCATGTAATTTATTTTATTTATGCCAAATAAAAATATGCGTCAATGTTAAAAAACCAAAAAAGCCACTTTAATTATCGTAAAAATCAATAATCTATAAATCTCAAGAATCATCATACATAATTTCGAAATTTATTAAGCATGATCATTATGCATAACATCAAAACATGATTTCAAAATATTTAATATTTTCATTACATAATTACATCATTATGCATCATCGAAATTGATTTCAACAAACATAAAGCATTTTTCATCAAGATCATTTTGTTTGTTGTAGTCATGCATTTTTCTTTTTAGGTGAATCTAACTTTTCATGCTTAGTTTTCTATAAAAAAAGTCATGCATCATCATTAAGCATGATATCAAACTTCTTAATATTTTCATTAAGACATCAAGCATAGTTTCAATCAAAATAAAAAATCATCAAGATACACATTATTTCTTCTTGAAAAACAAACATAGGATCATTAGATTTAAATATAATATTTTATTCCATTAACATAAAACATATAATTTTCATTATCATTTTCAAAATTACTAGCATGATCATGTTTTTTACATTTTTATTTTTAAATATGTAATTTTTAAGAAAAATAATTATTCTAAACTAAATTAAAAATAGCTCATGGAAAGTATCATGTAATTTCGAAATAAATTAAAGGCATTTTGATTACCTCGTCATCGAAATTTGCTAAGGCGTAGTTTGCCACCTCGCCTTTGTTGATTTTCTCCTCGTCTTCGGATGAGCTTGATTCATCCCAAAGTACTTACTTCTTCTTGCATTAATAGCAAGTAGTTGCGTCCTTTTTACTTTGGTTCTTTAACTTTTGTTTCATGAACCTTTTAAATTTCATAGTGAGGAGTTTATGTTCACTATCATTTGAGCTTATGCTCGAGTGATCTTCAATTGTTCTAAGTTCAAAATCCCTCCTGTTAAAGAATAGGTTCTCATGTTCGTCAAGTGCCACATTAGTCATTTAATAGATCATTAAAGACCTGATAAGTTCTTCGATCAAAAAAGTATTCAAGTTTTTTAATTCTTGAATAGTCATTACTATCAAATTCCAATTTTTAGAAAGAGATCTTAAAATCTTATTAACGAGTTCGAAATTCAAAAAGCTTTTACCAAGAGCTTTTAAACCATTGACGACATCCGTAAAACGAGTGTACATGTCAATAATGGTTTTGCTCGACTTCATTCAAAAAAATTTAAAATCAAGTATTAAAAAGTTGATTTTTGAATATTTAACTTTGCTAGTACCTTCATGTGTGATTTTGAGAGTGCGCCATATGTCAAAAGTCGTTTCGTACATAGGAACTTAATTGAACTCAGTTTTATCTAAGGCATAAAATAAGGCATTTATAGCCTTTGCATTTCGAGAAAAAGTCTTCTTCTCCAAATCATTCCAATGGTTCATTGGAAGAGAAGACCTTTGAAAACCAAATTCGACTATGTGCCATAAATCGAGATTCAATGAAAGCAAGAAAACTCTCATTCAAGTTTTCTAATAAGTGTAGTTTTGTTAGGACTCTAGCTAGGAGAGTCCTAATTGAGAGAGACATTCATGTAAAACCTACTTAAGCCGACCCCTATTAAAGAGGTGAAGAGGCCGGTGTTAGGACTCTAGCTAGGAGAGTCCTAATTGAGAGGGACATTTATGTAAAACCTACCTAAACCGACCCCTATTAAAGAGGTGAAGAGGCCGGCTACGGTTAGGAGATTATTTCTTAGAGAAGAATAGGGAGTTGTAAAGGAATAGGAGTCTTGAGTTGGAGTCCTATTAGGAGTTGGTTAGAAATAGGAGTCTTGACTAGGAGTCCTATTATGAGTTGGTTAGAAGTAGGAGTCTTAAGTAAGAGTCCTATTATGAGTTAGGGTTTAGAAGCCCTATAAATAGTCATGTAATCCACCTCTTTTCATAAGTAATAGATGAATCTTTTCTGCAGCCTTTGAGCAGCAACTTGGAGGGAGGAACCCCTATAGAGTTCCAAGGAGACCGATCCCCTAAAGAGATCAACCCCAAGTTTAGAATCTGTAAGGGTTCTATCACCTGGTATCAGAGCAGCGCTCTTGACATCTCGCTGCCCTTCCACAACCATCCATCAACCCTCCACAACTGCTCAAAGCAATTCCCACAATTGCTTAAAAGATCGTCATCAAATTCTGTCGTCATCTCCACCACGGCGGATCATCCTTTGATCTCCCCGTGAATTGCAACAAGTTCTAGTTTTCTACCTTACTGCTGCTGTAATTTAGTTATCCTTATTTGAAAATCTCAAAAAAACTATTCCTATATTTCTGCATAAACTTTTCGTCATAATGTTTTCATCTCTACGACGAAAGATACATTGCAGAATTCCAACCGTATAGCACCGTCTGTTTGATCTTGCTACTATATTTTTTCTATCCAAATCTCTATGAAATTTTTATGAAATCTTTGACACTTCCTAACAGCAGATTTTCCTTTGATTTTGTCAAAAAATTCTCAATATAAACTATTGATATTTTACATCTAATCTGCTATACTTGAAAATCTGCACTGTAAAATTTCCGTCGCATAGCACTGTTTTTTTATCTTGATACTACGTTGTTTCTGTCCAAATCTCTACGAAATTTTTATGATAGCTTTGACACTTCCTAACAGTGGATTTCCCTTTGGTTTCATCAAAAAATTCTCAATATAAACCACTGATCTTTTACGTCCAATCTGCTATACCTAAAAATCTGTGCTGTAGAAAATTTCAGCCGCATATTGTTGCCTTAACCCATCTATTTGTAATCTTTTTTGAATGAAATTTCTTATACACTTTATAGATCATCTTGGCTTCCATCTAAGATTGATCTATTAAGAAATTCATCTCTAAAATTGATTTTATGTTGCTGTAAATTTTCGTCGTAACCCGTTGAAATTTTTCGACGAGAATTCTGCAATCGCAAATTGCACCAATTTCCTTGCTGTTATACTGCCAAAATTTTCTTGATTAAATTAGATATCCTTGCTGTCATATAAACTGTGATTTTGCTATCAATTCCCTCCTCAATTCTCTCAAGTTTTTGGTGGAAATTACGTCGAGAAACCATTGTTTCTTCGACGACAATTCTACCCTTACAAGACAGCACATACTTGCTGCAACTTCCACTGATTTCTATCAAACCTTTGCTACCATCTAGCACAGATCTAAAACATTCATCCACAGCCCTAAAACTCCACCAAACCACACCCTCAAACTGCACCCAAAATAGCCACAAAACAAGCCTAAACCGTAGCCTACATCCACCAATCCACCAACCCTTTCGACCATCACCTCTCTCAACCAATACATGCCTTTAACCCGACAACAAAAGAGAGATCTTAACATCACAGATTTGGCAGCATATACTATGGCATCTGAGGAGGTAATCAATGCTAAATTTGAAGCCTTCGAGGTGCGAATGGAGGATAAGATTCAGATGCTCTTTACCGAACTCAGATTGGGTCGACCACTAAGCCCGAAGAAATCACATCAAGGAGAGAGCTTTGCCCAATCACACCAAGCCCGAAGATCTGACTTCCAAGAGAGGGGAAGCTCTATGGCCAACTCCAACTATCCATGCATGAGAGTGGACTTCCCTGGATGGGAAGAAGGAGACCCAATTGGTTGGATCTCGCGCGCGGAGTGATATTTTCGATACCATAAAACCGCGGATGCATCTATGGTGAAAATTACAGCTATATATCTTGAAGGGGATGCTATATAGTGCTTTGACTGGTTTGAACATACTTATAGAGTCCTTTCATGGCGACAATTCAAAGAAGGACTACTGATCCGCTTCAGACCAACCGATTACGAGAATATTGACGAACAACTAGCAAAGATCCGACAAACCTCTACCATTCAAGAGTACCAAATCAGGTTTGAAAGGTTATATAATTAAACTCATGATTGGTCTCAAAAATAGCTATTGAGGGCTTGAAGCTGGAGATCCGAGGAGAAGTTAAAGCGCGACAACCGTATACGCTTATGGCAGCCATCTCTTTCGCACGACATCAAGAGGAGCAATTGAACCATGAAACTCGGAGGACTAGGGTCGCTCCTCAACTAGTAATATTGAAGCCCTTAGCCCCCCCTACTGTCGACCAAGTCCCTACACTAAAGAGGTTAATAAGAGAAGAGTTTTGAGAGCGATATGCGAAGGGGTTATGTTGGCATTGTGACGAGCCGTGAGCATCGCTGTAGTAAAGGGAGACTTCTTATGATTGAACTGATAGAAGAAGAGGTCATTGAACATCCAAAAGAGAGCCTTGAACATGAAGAAGAAGATGCAAAAGAAGAGCCACAACCGACCGAAATTACGGTACATACACTAGTTGGCTACTCAAACCCGCAAACGATAAAAGTTGGAGGCCTTCTCAAACAACAACCGATCACTGTTCTCATCGACACGGGCAGCACTAATAACTTCCTAAACAGTAAGGTTGCTGTCCATATGAACTTACCTATTGAGAATTGCAGCAGGTTTGTCATTAAGGTCGCCAACGGATGGATTTTGAAGTGTGATCATAGGTGCCCACAGGTGAAACTATTGCTGCAGGACTAAGAGATAATTGCAGATTTCTTCCTCCTCCCTCTTGATGATCATGAGGCCATACTCAGAATTAAATGGTTGATGACATTAGATGATATTTCTTGGAATTTTATGCAACTAATTATGAAATTTTACAGTAAGGAGAAACAAGTGATATTGAATGGGAAATGTGAGGGCGACGTAACGACGATTTGCACACAACAAATGAAGAAGGTTTTGCATAAAGCATGCAGCGACTTTTTGGTACAACTTGAGCAGCAAACTAAGGGAGAGCCAATAGAATTTGAAGATCCAAACCTACTTCCCTTGCTTGCTGAATTTTCAGATATATTTGACGAACCACACAACCTATCTCTTACCCGTCGGCATGATCATTATATAACGATTCTTTCAGTAAAACCTCCAGCAAATACTCGGCCATATTAGTATTTATATCTCCAGAAGGATGAAATAGAAAGGATTATAAAAGAGATGCTCGAAATAGGAGTTATTTGGCCAAGTTGCAACCTCTACTCTTCACCGGTGCTACATGTACGCAAGAAGGACGGAACATGGCGAATATGCATTGATTACCAAGCTCTCAATGGCATAACCATCAAGGACAAATACCTTATTCCAATAGCAGATGAATTGCTAGATGAAAGGGAGCACAAATCTTCACAAAGTTGGACCTTTGATCCGGGAATCATCAAATACGAGTGTGCGAAGAAGACATACCGAAAACTACCTTTTGAACACACAACAACCACTACAAATTTTTGCTTTCTTCAATAGAAGGTGGAATATCTTGGGCATATCATATCAGAGGAAGGTGTGGTAGTGGACCCCTTCAAAATTGGAGCAATGCAAAACTGGCCGACCCCGAGAAACATAAAATTGCTACATGGCTTTCTGGGTTTAACAAGCTACTACCGCAAGTTCGTGAAAAACTATGGAAAGATCAGTGCACCACTTACTTCTTTACTGGAAAAAGATGTTTTTCAATGGTTGGACAGAGCCTCCGCTGCCTTCAACAAACTTAAGGTAGCCATGACGATGACGTCGGTACTAACACTACCAGATTTCAACCGACCCTTCATTATTAAGGCCGACGCATCTGGAGTCGGAATTAGAGTCATTCTCATGCAAGATGGTCAACCACTCGCATACACTAGCAAGGCATTATCTCCCTCCCATCAAAATAAGTCAACATATGATAAGGAGATGCTCGCCATTGTGCGCGCAACAACGAGGTGAAGACCCTACTTGATCAGACGATACTTTCAAATCAAGACCGACCATAAAAGCCTAAAATATCTCTTGGAGCAGAAGACATCTTCCCCCGAGTAGCAAAAATGGGTAACAAAACTTCATGGATTTGATTATGAAATAACTTACAAAAAGTGGAAAGAGAATGTTGTTGTAGATGCGCTTTCGCAACTACCTGAGCAAGCTGAATTTTCGGTCGTTTTACTTCCAACCAGCGACTTCCTTGAGGATATTAAGATGGAATGGCAGGAAGATTTGGAGACTAGTAAGATCAAAAAAAAATTTGGAGGAAGCACCATGCTCCGTGGCTCATTACAATTGGGACTCAAAAGATTTATACTATAAGGGATGCATTGTGCTTATAATAAATTCTACTTGCATCTTCACGAGCAGATTTTGGACAAAGTTATTCCATATGCAGGGTACTAAATTGAAAAAGTGTATGACATATCACCCACAAATCAACGGCCAGACAGAAGTTGTAAATAGTTGCTTGGAGACAACCCAAAGCCACCCACCAAATATGACTATCCAAGGAGAACTTCAGACTCAATCAAGTGCCATTATTGATCGATGGATCGTGACTCGACGACAACAACCCACTGTTAAAGTGCTAATACAGTGGGTGAACCTACTAATAGAAGATGCCACTTGGGAGAACTATGACGACTTGAAGATCAAATTCCCAAAATTCATGAATTGTCAGCCTTAAGGACAAGGCTGATTTGAAAAGGGTGGGTCTGTTAGGACTCTAGCTAGGAGAGTACTAATTGAGAGGGACATTCATGTAAAACCTACTTAAGCTGACCCCTATTAAAGAGGTGAAGAGGCCGGTGTTAGGACTCTAGCTAGGAGAGTCCTAATTGAGAGGGACATTTATGTAAAACCTACCTAAGCCGACCCCTATTAAAGAGGTGAAGAGGCCGACTAGGGTTAGGAGGTTATTTCTTAGAGAAGAATAGGGAGTTGTAAAGGAATAGGAGTCTTGAGTAGGAGTCCTATTAGGAGTTGGTTAGAAATAGGAGTCTTGACTAGGAGTCCTATTATGAGTTGGTTAGAAGTAGGAGTCTTAAGTAAGAGTCCTATTATGAGTTAGGGTTTAGAAGCCCTATAAATAGTCATGTAGTCCACCTCTTTTCATAAGCAATAGATGAATCTTTTCTGTAGCCTTTGAGCAGCAACTTGGAGGGAGAAACCCCTATAGAGTTCCAAGGAGACCGATCCCCTAAAGAGATCAACCCCAAGTTTAGAATCTACAAGGGTTCTAACAAGTTTGTCACATTGAAAAAGGAAGGACGAATGAGAGAGTAACTCTCTTGAAAGTGAAACGAGCCATTTCTCTTTGGGTGTTAAACCAAATGAGAAAACGAGGCTCTGATACCAATTGTTAGGAAATGGGTTGACACTAAAAGGGGGGGTGAATTAGTGCAGTGGTAAAATATATCGGTTCTAAAAACTTCTTTGTACGATAAAAGCCGAACTCAGAAATGCTTAACTTGAAAGCATGTTCGTAAATGTATTGAAGGCAGTAAGCAAGTAAAATGGTTTGCAGTAAAGTAAATTGCTCAAGAAGAAATACAAACTAGATTTTAGAGTGGTTCGATCATCACGACCTACATCCACTTTGTCGATTCCTCTTTCGTCGAGGCCACCGGCATCCACTATCGGTCTTCCTTCAATAGGCGAAGACCAACTACCTTTTACAACTTGATTCTCCTTTTATCGGGTTTAGGAGATAACCCTTACACCTCCACTTATTCCTCTCTCAAACTATTCTAACACTTAGAACTTTTGAGAGGAGTTCACACAAGATTGCAGAAGTGTTTCTTTCTATTTTTACTCTTAAGTCTTGTGTATGTTAACTAGGGATGAGAGGAGTATTTATAGGCCTCAAGTTAATTCAAACTTAGAGCCTAAAAATATCTTATCCTAGGTTTCCTAGGATCGGGCGGGACCATCGCCTGTGCTGGGTGGTACCACTGCCCAATCTAACGGTACCACCACCTGGCACTAGGCCACTAGGCGGTACCACCACCTGATATAGTCTCGAAGACTGTGCTATGATGGTGCCATCTCTTGGGTCACTGTTTAGGCCTTTCATTAGGCCCAACTGACCCCTAATTGGGTTGGCCCAAATCCAATCCCAATTACATTCTAACTATGAATTCTAAGACATTTCCTAAGCTAAACAAGTCTGTTAGTCTAGTTTCTTCCGGCGAGCTTCCGGCGATCTTCCAGCGAACTTCCGACGATCTCTTGACAATGTTCCAGTAGACTCCCAGTAAGCTCTTGGACTTCACGATGATCTTCTTGGCGAGTTCTGATGAGCTTCTCTAGCAAGCTCTGAAACTTCCGGCTGGTTCCTACAGAACTTCCGATGAACGTCCGGACTTCCGACAAACTCTCGAATTCCCAACAAAATCGCGTTCTTGACTCCGGGACTTCATTTTGCTTTATATCTTGCTATCGTAGTTAATCCTACACATGTAAAAACACACTTCGATCTAAACAATTATTACTAAGCTTAAATCATGTTGTCTGGCATGTCATTAGTCCATCGATGCTTCATCCGATTCTTTGGCACATCGTCCTCTCTTACGGCCTATTACCCAATCGGTTAGTTGACTCTACAACTCTGATATCCTTGGCACAATATCCGCTCTTCTTGATTTGATGCCCGAATCCATGGCCCGAAGCCTTCTATCGATACGTCAACCGATCCTCCGGCCCAACGTCCAATCTTCTAACATGTTTTCCTTTGGCCCAACATGATTTTTCCTACTTTAATTGTCTCTCCCGAATCGAAGCATCCTGCGTCACTCAAAATACAAATTAAATCATAAACACTTATCAATTGGTTTCATCATCAAAATACGAGATTCAATAGCATCATCTGCTCTCGATATCATGAGAGAAATATTATATGTATTCTTGCTCAAACAAATCCTTGGCCATGGTTATTCGAATTGAGAGAGAAAGTGTTCTACGGGAGAATCCGATTAGAGCGAGACTCGAGGAGAAACCATATAGGCCTAATAGTACCATATCCGGTATATGGTCTTTGGGATATTAGATGGATAAGGGACTATAGGTACGTAGTAATTAAGGATAGATAGGTCTAAAGGATTAGATTCCCCTGTATCGTTTGGGGCCTACAACTTAGTGGCCTAGTACGTCCATAGTTGATGAGTCGAGTGAATTATTATGGAGATAATAATTCATTGAGCTAGATGGAATTCTCATAGGTATGACTCACGGCCAGCTCGATATTGGGCATAGAGGGTCACACACATTTGGTAGGCATAGTGACGAGTAGCGGTTCGGATATGAGATATTCGTTAGAGCCCTTATCTTATTAGATAACCAATAAGCCCCTAAATTATTAGATCCTATAGAGGAGATCAAATAAGAGCTAATGAGAGAATATTTGATAGAGATACACTAATCTAAGAGGCTTGGGTAGTTGGATGGAGATCCAATACCCAATAGGGCAGGATCCATTATGGTTAAGTTTACAAGGGGCCTCTATAAATAGGATGGAACCAAACACCCATAGGCTAGAGGTTTCTTGGCTGCCACCTCCTATTCTCGTCCCCCCTTCTCCTCCTCAGATAATGGGTGTGGAGAATCGGGTAGTTGGATGGAGATCCAATACCCAATAGGGTAGGATCCATTAGGGTTAACTAGAGGCCTCTATAAATAGGAGGGAACTAAAGGCCCATAAGCCGGGGCTTCTTAGTTGCCACCTCCTATTCTCCTCTCCTTTTCTCCTCCTCAGATAGCAGGCCTGGAGATTTTATGAGCGTCGTTGCAGCCCTGCTGTGTGTATCACTGCTAGAGAGGAGGACGCTTGACCTCCTTCATCCACTCCTACAGATTTATAGGGATTCAGGGATATATGATCTCCCTAGATAACATAGCTATCTCACACATGGTTTTCTATTTCGTGGGTTTTTATGCACCAATCTGCGCATGACAATGAACATGTATTAGGAAATTTAGGATTTTTTTTTTATGTTCTTCCGTTGCACATGTGATGTCGCCCTAATATTTTCCAATAATGAGTGATGGCATGTATAACATGTTATGCATTCTTTTTTCTTATTATATTTTGCCATTTCTATCTCTTTACATTGCTTGTTGCATATATGCATATATATTGTCATATCTGTTGATTTGTGCAATGGGATTCGAATCGTGATGAGATCATAATAATGAGACTGGTTTACCTTTAAACATAGACCCTAAATAATTATGGTCATAGGTTACTCGAGAGGGACATCGAGATAACTAGATAGACTGGTGTACTATATACCCATCCATATGACGGTAGCAGTTGGTCTCATAGCTGCTCGTGTGGGGACACTAAGGATACATTGCAGGTGCTCATTAGAGAATGAGTTCACTGATTGATCCACTCATGGAATGCTGGATGGTTGATGATACCTCGACAGTGATTCCATCATTTGAGTATGTACCTAGTCCTTAGACTTGAGACACCAAGGATGTCTTGTATGAGTACTCCACTCTTTGATATTAGTCTTACAGATTTGAAAGTTTCAGATTAGCACAGTTGGTTATTGAGATGGCAGCTAACCTTACGAGAGCTATTAAGTATCAATAGAGGATCAGGATTGGATTCCTTTGTTCGTTTGGGGACTACGGCGTAGTGGCCTAGTACATCCGTAGTCGATGAGTCGAGCGAATTATTATGGAGATAGTAATTCACTGAGCCAGAAAGAGTTATGATAGGTATGTCTCACGGCCAGCTCGATATTAGGCCTAGAGGGTCATACACATATGGTAGGTGTTGCGACGAGTAGAAGTTCGGATATGAGATATCTGTTGGAGCCCCTATCTTATTGGATATCCAATAAGCCCTTGAATTATTGGATCCTATGGATGAGATCCAATAAATGCTAATGAGAGATTATTAGATAAAGATCAGCTAATCTAATAGGCTTGGGTTGTTGGATGAAGATCCAATACCCAATAGGATAGGATCTATTATGGTTAAGTTGATAGGGGGCCTCTCTAAATAGGAGAAAACTAAATACTCATAGGCTAGGGGTTTCTTTGTTATCACCTCCTATTCTCCTCTCCCCTTCTCCTCCTTAGATAACAGGTGTGGAGATTTGGGTAACGATTGGAGGAGCGTCATCATAGCCCTGTTGTGTGGATCACCGCTAGAGAGGAGGACACTTGACCTCCTTCATCCTCTCCTATAGATCTATAGGGATTCAAGGATATATGATCTTCCTAGGTAAAACATAATATTTCATATATGTAGTTTTTAATTTTGTGAATTTTGTGTACCAATCTTCACACGATGACGAACACATCATTGGAAAATTTAGGGTTTTTGTTTTCTATTCTTCCGTTGTGCATGTAATGTCGCCCCTAGAATTCTATACAGTGATATCATTGTCAGGTTGTTCGTGTGAAAGAATGGTTTTGAACTACGTGTATTTACTTGCAGTAGTAGCCACAAGGGTAGCGGCCATAGGCAAGCGACACAATGCCAACACAAGCACAACAATTATTGCTGTGTGCAGGCACTGTGCCTACAGCAGCAAGCTGACGACCTACTTGTAGCAGGCTTACGACCGACATGTGCTACCTACGGGCATAGCGCTCGTAAGGGTGGCATCGCTCGCGGGCGAGCAGCCCGTAGGGTTGATCGCCACTTGCAGTGGCGCCTGCAAGGGCAAACGGTGCCCACAGCAGTGCTCGCCCGCAAAGGGACCACCGGCTTGCTACGGGCACTACCCCCGCAAGAGCGATGCTTACTAACGAGGACGAGATGAACGATCACAAGGCATGGAGATACACCGCTGCATACATAGATCTTGATATGATTGATTAGGCCCACTAGCTCGGGCCTTATCATATTAGATAGTGGTCCATTATCATTTAGTGTGATTACTCATGTGATGTGTGATTGCTTATACACCTACTAGATATGTATCATATCACACATGTCATCACTCATATGATTGGCTTGTATGACACCTATGACTAGCAATTAGTATAGAAAAATCTTAGGGGGCAACATCACATGCGTAGTGGAAGAATAGAAAATAAAAATCCCTAAATTTTCTATAAATTGTATTCATCGTCATGCGAAAATTGGTGCATAAAATCTGTAAAACTGAAAACCACATGTGAGATAGTTGTGTTATCTAGGGAGATCGTATATCCCTGAATCCCTACAGATCTGTAGGAGAGGATAAAGAAGGTCAAGCATCCTCCTCTCTAGGGGTGATCTACATAGTAAGGCTGCGACGACACTATTAGTAACGAGTCGACACTAAGAGGGGGGGGGTGAATAAGTGTAGTAGTAAAAATTACATTGGTTTGAAAATCTCATTGCGATTAAACCCATTTCGAAAGATGTTAACTTGAAAGTATATGAAAAAGTGTAGTGGATGTAAAGCAAGTAAAGAAGGGTAGTTTGTAGTAAATGTAAATTGCAAGAAGTAAATGCAAACTGAGTTATAGTGGTTCGGTCGTCATGACCTACATCCACTCCACCGATTCCTCTTCCGTCGAGGCCATCGACATCCAATAATGATCTTCCTTTAATATGTAAAAATTAACCTTCTTCTTACAACTCTATTCTCCTTTTGTAGGCTCAGGAGAGAACCTCTACGCACCCTTTTTACAAAGCTTCCCTCATATTCTCTCTTAAAATGGTCTGTAAACTTTAGGAGGAGGGACTCTATACTTTACAAGGGTTTTAAACTATAGAAACACAGAGTTTTTGTTCACTTTTATTACTTCTCTATGCAGGAATAGCTTGGGTATTTATAGACCCCAAATGGCTTCAAAAATAGAGCCAAAATTTAAATCCCCTGAAATTTTAGGGTACGGGTGGTACCACTGCCTAGAAGAGTGTGTTTGGGCAGTACCACCACTTGACATAGTCTTAGAGATTGTGCCACGAGGATTTCACCTGTTTGATCACTGTTTGAGCCTTTCTCTTGGCCCAACACAACCTAAACTTGGGCCCAATTATCCCCTAATTGGGTTGGCCCAATTCTAATCCCAATTATGTGATAACTATGAATTTTAAGATATTTACTAAGCTAAATAAGTCTGTAAGTCTAGGTTTCTTTCTGGTGAGCTTCCGACGATCTTCTAGTGAACTTCTGATAATCTCTCGGCAATGTTCCAGCGGACTCCCGACATGCTCATGGACTTCACGACGATCTTCTTGGCGAGTTCTGACGATCTTCTTGGTGAGTTCCAATGAGCTTCTTTGGTAAACTCTTGGACTTCTCGGTTGGTTCCTGTAGAACTTCTAATGAACGTCTAGACTTCCGACGAACTCTCGAACTCCCAACAAAATCGTGTTCTTGACTCCGGACTTCATTTTGCTTTATGCTTTGCTATCGTAGTTAATTCTGCATACATAAAACACACTTCGATCTAGACAATTATTACTAAGCATAAATCATGTTGTCTGGTATGTTACTGATCCATCGACGCTTCGTCCGATTCTTCGACGCATCATCCTCTCTTGCGACCTATTGTCCAATCAGCCAATTGACCTCCACAACTCTGATATCCTTGCGCAATATCATCTCTTCTTGGCTAGATGCCCGAAACCATAGCCCAAAGCCTTTTGTCGATACATCGACCGATCCTCCAACGCGACGTCCAATCTTCTGACATGTTTTTCTCCGACCTAACATGATTCTTCCTGCTTTAATTCTCTCTTTGATTAAAGCATCATGCGTCACTCAAAACACAGATTAAATCATAAATACTATCAATTGGTTTCATCATTAAAATCTAAGATTCAACAAATGCTCCTAAAATCTTTAAGCCTACTATCTGAGGGGGACAAGGGGAGAGGAGAATAGGAGGTGGCAACCAAGAAAACCTCTAGCCTATGGGTGTTTAGTTCTCTCCTATTTATAGAGGCTCCCTTTCGACTTAACCATAATGGATCCTGCCCTATTAGGTATTGGATCTCTATCCAACTATCCAAGCTTAGATTAGTAGATCTCTATCCAATAATCTCTCATTGGCTCTTATTGGATCTAATCTATAGGATCCAATAATTTTAGGGCTTATTGGATATCCAATAAGATTAGGGGTCTAATGGATATCTCATATCCGAACCTCTACTTATCGTAACGCCTGTCATATATATGTGACCCTCTAGGCCCAATATTGAGCTAGCTATGAGTCATACCTGTCATAACTCCTTCTGGCTCAATGAATTATTATCTCTATAATAATTCACTCGACTTATCAACTACAGATGTACTAAGCTATTACGCCACAGTCCCCAAACGATATAAGAAAATCTAATCCTTTGGACCTATCTATCCTCAATTACTATGTATCTATAGTCCCCTATCCATCTAATACCCTAGAAATTGTATACCGGGCATGGTATTGTTAGGCCCATATAGTTTCTACTTGAGTCTCGCTCTAATTGGATTCTCTTAGAGAACTCTTTCTCTCTCAATCTGAATGACCCTGTTTAGGGATTTATCGGGGCAAGAACACATGAGATATTCCTCTCATGACATGAGAGCAGATGATCATCTATTGACACTTAATAGCCCTCGTAAAATTGGCTACTACTTTCGATGATCGGTTGTACTAGATCTGAAATCTTTAGACCTATAAGTTCGGTATCAAAGAGTAGAGTACTCATACAGGACATCCTTGGTGTCTTAAGTCTAAAGACCATATATACTATTGGGAAGACGGAATCACTGTTTGACAATAAGGCATCATAAACCATCCAACATTTCGTGAGTAGATTAATCAGTGAACTTATTCTCCAATAAACACCAGCACTATATCCCTAGTGTCTTTAGACGAGCATCTATGAGACCAACTGCATCTATCATATGGACGGGTATACAGCACACCAATTTGTCCATTTATCTTGATGTCCCTCTCGAGTAACCTATGATTAGGATTATTTAGGATCCGTGTTTAAAGGTGAATCTGTCTCATTATCGTAATCTCATCACGATTCGATTCCCATTGCATAGATCCACGGACATCATAATATATTCATGCAACATGCAATATAAAGTGATAAAATAGCAAATAATAATAATAAGCAAAAATACCGTGTGTCAAGTCACACATGTTATCACTCATGTGATTAGCTTATAGGACACCTATGACTAACAATTAGTTCATGAAGATGAAAAAGAAGAGATTATGAGCTTATTGTTAAAGGAGTTATATTTGCCACAATTATCGTCGACTGGAGAGGGAGGCTCTAGAAGGCTGGTAGACGAGCAACTACCGAGCTCCCAATGGACGTATCTAGCAATGGTAGAAAAATATGGGTCATACAATTCGATGTTGAGTACACCACTACTAATTTGAATATTAAAATTATCTTTTTAATTTTTATTTTTATATTTCAATTGATATAACCGACGATATTAGAGTAAATGGAAATATATGTTTCAGTTACAAATATGTGGAGAAAAAAAAGATAAGTATATTTTTATCTATTTATAAAAAGATAATTTAAAAATATTAAAAATTTAAAATAAAGTATAAATAATATAAAAGGGATGGTAAATGATAATATGCAAACTGATTAAACGTTCATTAGTAATTATTTTTTTCGATAAATTACCCGTATTCGTCGCGAAGGGGAAACGGACCCTGATTCTCCGATACTATAAACGCCCTGCTCATCGATCCCGTACGATTTGCCCGTGGCGAAAGAGGAGGGAAGGGGAGGGAAGGGGCGCCTCACAAACCGCCGCCTACTTCTGCTCTCTACCGCACCTCGCAGAGACGGTGGCCGACGCTGGAGCCCTCGTGCGATCGTCCTGCGATCGTCCTGCCGATGGCCTCGACTGGCACCATCGCCGTCAGCGGCGCCACCGACGATCCGGTTCGTCTTGATCTCACTCTATTCGTTTTCCGCCGCTCGCGCGGATCTTGATGCTATTGTTCACCTGCCAACTTCAACGCGTTTCTGACAAGAAAAAAGGAAAGAACAAAACCCTAATGACTTTGTACCTCCAAAATCTCGCCTTTGCAGGTTTTGAAAAGGAAGTATGAGCTGGAGAAAATTCACTGTGAATTGGGTGGAAATATAACCAGAATCTTTTTAGACTTCATGACAAAGTAAGCACAAAAAATAGCTTTTACTTAGACACAGTATTGTTTGCAATAATATTATCATTTTCCATTGCAACTGTCCATGAGATGTGGCAGCTTTCCCCTGCCTCTATACCTCGTTGTTCCACTAATAGTAATTATTTCACACCTTCTAACTGCAGTCTCACTACAGTATGTATAGGTCTCTTTAGCACATGTCTGAACCATGTTAAATGATTCTTCTTCCTCATTTTATCTTCGAAGGCACACCTAACAATTTACGAAGATAACATTTTTTTCCTATCTTTCCTACAAATTCTACATATCCACCCCAATATATATGGTTTGTTAACTACCCAACATTCAGATCCATAATATCATTGGTCTAACAATAGTCTTATAGAATTTTTTAATCTAAAAGGTATGTATCACAGAAAACTCCTGATGTCCATCTCCAGTTGGACCATTTAATTTTTATCTTATGGATAATATATTAATCGATGTCTTCAGCTTGTTGAATAATTGATCCAAGACACCTAAGCCCTTTACTTAAGGAAATTTCTTATTTGTCAACTTTTCTGTATATACTAATCAACTTGTCTATATATCTTTTAACACTATATCATTAGGTCTACTAGTGATTTTATTACTATCTTATATATCTTTTATAACATCAATATAATTAGTAGATACATCCTTCTTTTGTACAATCCACAATTATAAATCTCTATGAACTCTATCATAAACCTTCTCTAAATTAATAAAGACCATACTCATATCTTTCCCTTTCTCTCTATACTTTTTCATAAATTGTTTTAATAAATAAATAACTTCAATTATTGATCTTCCAAGCCTAAAATCAAATTGTTTTTTTGGAAATATTTGTTTCACATCTTATTCAACTTCCAATGATTGTCCCAAATTTTCATAGTGTGACTCATAATCTTTATTGCTCTATAACTAGAACAACCTAGGATTTCACCCTTATTCTTATAAATTAGTACTAAAATGATCTTCCTCCATTCGTGAGGTATGTGATGACCATATTATTATATGAATTAAATGCCTAAATTCAAGTGCAAGAGCTATGCTTGAAGATTAACTCCATTTTGTCCATAAAAGTTTCTGATCCATTCCTTTGTGTCAATATCTTAGCATGGGATTGCAGTCATTAATGTATTCACTAATGAAGGTGGCATGAGAATTTCATGCATTTATGGGTGGTGAGGACACATCAACCATCATGAATCTTTTCTTCTAGCAACTGCATATGTTTCCTTTGTTAATTCCAGTTATTGCAGCTACGCCCGATGTGGCTCATTCTGACTGGTATTTACCAATCCGAGCCTGAATCGAGACGTGGACTGCCTCCATTTCAGGCGGTCTGATCTGTTCTATTAAAAGAAGAAAAACTTTAAGTGTACATCTGATTCAATTAGGCTCGCATTCTCTTCTTCCTCTTCCTTCTCCTCTTGCCCCACCGCGTCCTCTTCTTCCTCGATTGCGACCTCTTCTTCCATCCTCTTCCTCCTTACTCCGTTTCCTCGATTGCCTCCTCTTCTTCCTGTTCCTCCTCCTCCTCTTCCCCCATGTTCTCTTCTTCCTTCCCCTTCCTTCTTCCTTCTTCCATCTCTTTCTCCACCTCCTCTTCTTCCTTCTGTGTCACAGCTTCTTCCTCTTTGGTATAGACACAATGTACCAGTCCTACCAAGGACTGATACAGTACCAGTCCAACAAGGGACTGGTACAGAACCAATCCGACCAGGGACTGGTACAGTACCTGTTACGAGATTGCAATTTTTTGTTAATTCATCATCAATTTTGTTCTTTTGCAAAAAATTCTCAAGAAAAAGGATGTTCATTAAAAATGGAATCCTAATAACCAATATATTTCTCCTGATGCTTTCTGTTTCTCTATGTTTTTGTGTCTATTTGTTTGTTATTAGCAACAAGATATATTTTATGTTCCATATTGTTGAATTAACAACAAATTCTTCAAAATTCTAGTTAGTAGATACAATTAGGACGATATACATCAATTTTATAAGTTTTTTATTTCCTGTTTTAACAAAAAAGAATAGGATTTTAATAGTAGAAAGATAGGAATTCTTATTGTCTGACAGTTTTTCAACATTTGCATAAATCTATCAGTTTAATGTAATCATGAGTAAGAGAGTTTATATCACAACAATGAATGACTGACATGAAAGCTCAGATTCTATAATCTTGATAACAAGATTAGGGAGCAAAACAATATTCTAATTGGACTTTGATTCTAGTTTCGTGCTTATGCCAAAGAAAAAAAACCATATATCTACCAAAGAAAATAAAAATAAAACTATTTCTCATCATCATATCCAAATGACTTGTCAAAGAAATTCATGAAAAGTTGGTTCCTAAGCAATATGCATTACCAAAAACATCCATGCCTTTTCTTATTCGCCTTTAGTTGAAAAATGTACTTTTGAGTTCCTCATTTCACACATGTAAGAATTAAACTGACCTTAAAGCATATCTGTATCTGTTCTAAGACCATTTGTGGCTAAATTTATTTTTCTAGTACAATGAGCATCATATACATTTTTCTAGCAGAAGCTGATGCATTTTCCTAATGAGACATTGAAAAGACTACCAATAATAGAGCATTCCATGACTGTAATGAGTTACTTTTTCATAAGACAAATGTTTAGCTAAATAAGCAACTCATGTTTATCTTGATAGTCTATTTGCTCATTTCTTTGAGGCATTAATTAAATAAGCAATTTTTATATAAATAGGGGATTGATATTAGGAGGCCCAACCTTACTATATTATGGTATGCTTTTGTGGGATTCCATCATTGGGTATGAGTTCCTGCAGGGGAAAGTTCATGGGTCTGTCCAACTGAAAATCTTGAGATTTTGAATTAATAATGTTGAATCTAGTCTACAACTTCTTATAGTTAGTTTTAGAAAATCCTAGCATTTTACTATAACAATAATTTTCTTTATGATTTTAAGTCACTGGAGAGGCAAAATTCTTTCAATTGTCTCTAATATCATACTACATATAGTTGTTTTTTAAATGACTCATTACAATCTGACTGAGACGTTGTCTTGTGTCTAACTTGGTAATTAAAAACTTGACAGGGTATGCACTTTTTCTGTCATATATCTTCTAGCCATTGAGTGGATTTAGACAGTGATTTCAATAGGCGCTCGGGCGCTCGCCTAGGCGCTCGGGCGAGGCGAGGCGAGGCCCGAGCGCCTCGCTTCATGTCCAGGCGTCGAGCGCTTCGGGCGAGCGCCTGGGTTAAACCAGGCGACCGAACCAGATTTTTAGGTCTGGTTGGTCTCAGGTGCCTTTGTTGGTTCAATCGAACCAACTAAATCACCGATATCATGCTCTCTTTCGTGATTTACCCGACTTTCCCAACCCTAACACTCACGATTTTACCGTCGAGATTTCTTCTCCGTTGTCGCTGCTCTCTACTGCCGCTACAACTGTCGCTGCTCGCCGCTACTATCGCTACTCGCCGCTGCCACAATCGTTGCTCGCCGATTGCTCGCCGCTGCCACAATCACTGCTCGTCGCTGCTGTCGTCGCTCGCCGCTGTTGTTGCTACTACCGCTCGCAGCTCCCGCTCCCACTCCCGCTGTCGCCGTCACTAGCCGCTTCCGCTCCCGCTCCCGCTCCAGCTATGGCTGTCGCTTGTTACCGTTGCCTCAGCAGCCTCGGTCTTCTCACACTCTTCTTACTATACTGTCGACAGTATATTAACAGTATACTGCTAATTGTATACTAATAATAGTATTTTTATTTATTAGATTACTAATATATTATTTTTATTTTAATATTATTAATTTTTATTTATTTAATAGTATTTTTATTTAAAAAATAAAAATATACTATTATGATTTATTTATTTATTTATTTATTATGATTTTGTACCTAATTTTCTTAATTTAATAGCATATTTTTATTTAAATAATTATATTTATTAATTATATTATATATTTTTATATTTTAGCGCATCGCTTCGCTCGGGCGAGCGCCTAATGCCTCAGGCGTTTTTGGACCTTAGCGCCTATTGGCGCCTAACGCTTTTGAAATCACTGGATTTAGAGAGTAATCATTGTATTTACAACAAGAGGGAACAAGCTTTGGTTGTCAAACTGGAATTCTTGACTTTGTTTGATATACTAGTCTATATTAATACCTAACTTATTATCAGATTGAGTAACATTCTCTTAAAAACAAAATGTATCTATTTACTAAAGTGTATTATTTTGAAGTTGAACGGGGGATAATGTTTCATATCAATTTGTCAAATGATAATGATAGTGATGATTCACATGCCCCTTTATTCTTTTGACATTTCAAGACCCCCTTAACTTCTGAAGTGCTTGATTTTGGAATTTTGCTTGTTTACATGCACTTTTTTGGTGCCTACTTCAATAATATGGATAAAATCAGTAGGTGTGACATTGTGATTGTTCTTTTACTGTTATATCACTTGGTGGAATCTCAAGTAAACTGTCATTTTATTTATTGTTCTTACTTCTTATTAAGTTTTGGTGCAACAATCAACGTGAAATGTTGCAAATTTTCAGTTACCATGTGATAAAATAAAAGTTACCATTTGATGATGATGTTTCTTATGCATCAAAAGCCTTTGTTAAGTACTTTGAGAAAGAATTAATAGGAACACAAAGAATTTACATCTTCTGCAACTGCCATAATAAGTACATCTATTTGGATGCCTTTATGCTGTATAATTCATTGCAAGTACTTCCGTTGGTACAAATTTTATGTCTTTCTCAGTTCTCATTCCAAAACTAGCAATCTCGGATCAGTGCGTTGTGTCAACTTATTATATTTATTTGATGAGTGCTTCTTATTGTAACATAATCATGAGATCAAGAGGAGATAATCTTGCAGAACTGCAAAATATGAGGAGCTGGTTGATGTGGGAAAGAGGTTTCTTATTGGATTTCATGGATCGATAGGTATGCCTACTCTTTTATATCTTTATAGATGCATACCATTTAGTAGATCTGTGGAAGGGTGAGGTTTTGATCCTGTACAATTTCGGGGTTCTAAATCCTGATGGGGTTATAATTTAGAGTCTCAGATTACTGGTATTTAGAAACACCTCAAAGCTTGAAAAAGATAATTGTCACTGTTTACTAGCCATGCTTTATTTCTATATAGTATGCTGACAAATTACTATTTGCTTGTCTTCCTTTCTTATTCTAAATGCTTTTTTGTCATGATATATATACCCGTGGTGCCAAGGTTCTATATTTCAGCTCTGGCACAGACCACCGACTTGCTCTGTTCTGGTCTGTGTTCATGTGCCGGCAAACGATATGCCGACATGCACTGTGGTCCCAAGAAAAGATGGGGGTGGGAGGAGGGGGAGGGCGGAGGAGAAGATGAGGAGGAAAGACAGGACAAGAGGAGGTGGAAAGAAAGGGGAGGAGGAGTCTGTGGCAGAGGAGGACAGTAGTACCAGGCTTATTGACGGCATTAGGTTGTAGACTGTGGGTGGTGTCATGGAGGTGAGCACAAGGGAGATGGAATAGGGTGGGTTATGAGATCAGAGTTGATTAAAGCAAAAACTGAACTAGGCTTATCACATGGTTCAAGCCCGTTATCAGGCCCAAACCAGCGGAGGTCTACACCGAATGTGGATTGTCTGAAGTTGAGCAGTCTGCAACTGCGCATTTCAGTTGAGGCCCAGATTTATATGTACCACATGACATGTACCAGTTCAGGGGAAATGTTAAAATTGCTTGTTGCACCAAATGTGGATTGTCTGAAGTTGAGCAGTCTGCAACTGCGCATTTCAGTTGAGGCCCAGATTTATATGTACCACATGACATGTACCAGTTCAGGCGAAATGTTAAAATTGCTTGTTGCTCTTTTCTTAGGTGCAGGTTTTCTGGCTTAATTAACTTGTTCCTCTTTTTTTGGTATTTTTACTTGCTTAATCTTTGTTTTATTTCTCTTTTGATTTCATATCTTCTGAAAATGCTAGTCCCTGCCTTTTTTTGATAAAACATGAATAATATGCTTAGAAATTTGCCCTATTCTGCTGTTACAATTCTATCTTACAGATGAAGTTCATATTTTTTATGTTTTTCTTCTTTTGTACAGAAAAGTTTAGGAGTTCAGAATTTCAGAAGACATCAGAGAATGTTGCTGTCACAATTGGTGCCAATTGGAATGAGCGAATGAAGGCTTATGTTGAAGCTGGGTACAGACATCACCAAGAAAGTGTACAAAATATATCTAACTGTAAGTTGCTACTTGCCACATAAACTAAACAGGGCCAAAGTTGTTTCAATAACTACTGAAGGTATACAATTACTGTATGTTTCAGTATAAATCAAGAACTGAATATATTTTTCCATATGAAGTTGCTTTAATGGTGCATCATAACTGAAGATAATCAGCAACACATGGCGTAATTGGCACAAAAATTATCAAACATATCTGATCAGCCATGTTGAAGTTGCTTTAATGGTGCATCATAACTGAAGATAATCAGCAACACTTGGTGTCATTGGCACAAAAATTATCAAACATATCTGATCAGCCATGTTGATGTGTTAGCCAAGCGTTTGGCATGGTTGCCTTGATACATGCCTACGTCTTTGTAGAATGGTATATTCCAACCATGCCAATCGGAAAACAATTCCTTGTTTGATGCAACCACAAAAGTGAATCATAGATATTTCAGTGTTTCTTATTACATACATAACTATATCAAATGATGCAAAGACTAGACATCTTGGATTATTTGTACAAATAACTTAATAATGACCTTGGAAACTATATCCTTTCGCAGAAGATCCATCAGATTCATATCCAAATGCATAAAAATTTAGAGACTGAGAATTGAGATATTTCTCTTAAGGAGATGGATATTAACTTGTTCATGTAAATTCAAACATATAATTTCAGCAAAAAAGCTTGAACACATTATAATAATATGTGGCTCTAGTAACCAGTAACCACAGGTCAAAAATGCTACTGTCATTCCTTCCCTTTGTCGACACTGGTTATTTGCTTATTCCAATTATTGAAACAAAATCTGGGGATGTTTCAGTTTCCAAAAGTGGAACAAGACGGTGATCCGATCCAAGAGGTTCCAAGCAATATGGGGTTTGGGGAAGGTTAATTAATGTACAAAACTTTATCCTTGCAAGCAAGGATTGATAAACCAAAGCGTACCACTCGGTATGGGCGGTATGCACTAGTCTGACAGAGGACCTATACGAGTGGTTGTTAGGATCCCTTTATTTTCTAAGCTTTTGAATAATGTTTTGTTGAGTTTTTTTAGTTTGGTAAGAGTCGGATAGGGGTTTATTTAATATTTATTTATTATCAAGAGTCCAAGTCCCGGTGGATTTTGTGTGGAATTCTATAAATAGAGATGTATCTGTTTCTTTTAACCTATCAATGAAATATTATCTAGTCTTTTGACAAACCCTAGGAGGCCGATCCCCTCGAAGTGATCAAGGAGGTCGATCCCCTCGAAGCAATCATCCATTTTTTCCCTCTTCTTCTACGATAAAACCCCAGGGGTCTTATCATTTGGTATCAGAGCAACGATCCTCAGTGTTCTCATTGTAATTTCTCACAATACTTCGTCGTAGCCATCATCATAATAAAAAAAAAAAAACAGAGAAAAGAAGAAGTCGTGGTCCTCAGCAGCCTTTGTTTCCTAACCGCGGTCCTCGGCATCTCTACAATCGCCTCAGCCACGCCTCCATCGGAGACAGCACTGCCAGCATCTCCTTCCAGCAGCGCGCCTTCCAGCCCTCAGTAGTTGCCGCGCCTCCTAGCCGAGAGCAGCGTGAGGGCAGTGCGCCTCCCAGCCCGCTTGAGCGAGAAAGGGCCGCCGCCGTTGTTCCCGGCCAACGGACAACCCCCCTCGCCACGCTTAGCCTCTACGACCCTTTGCTACTTCTCATCCTCGGCGACACTGCTCCTAGTCGCACCGTCACTGTTGCCTCTCAACCTCGGTAGCAACCTTCCCTCCTCGCAACAACCGAAACAAGGAAACCACCCACCCCCACCCCCCCGCCTCCTCACACCTTCTGTCATAACCATCGATCATCGTTGCTTCCTTCTCCCTTCGATATCGTCATCGGCAGTAGCTGCCACAGCCTGAAACAAAGAATTATTGCCAGTCGTGCCGCCAACGTTGCTCCTAGCGTCTCATCCCGCGGTGCCTCCCAGCCTCGGTAGCAATAGCCTCCTAGCCTCGGTAGCGGCAGCCTCCCAACCTCGGCAACAGCAGCCTTCCAGCCTCCCAGCCTCGGTTGCAGCCCCGACAGCTACTCCCAACCGTGTCGCCATCATTGTCTCCCAACCACGCCCTTAACACTGCCTCGGGCCGACGTCACTGAAAATTGCACTGAATAGGCAGTGCTGATGCCCTTGACCAGACATTAGAAATAAGAACTGGGGATTACAGATCTGCAGTCTTACGTAATGGCTATCGACAACTCAGTGAAAGCCCAATTAAAAGCCTTGGAAACCAGAATTGAGAATCGACTATAAGAAACCCTTAACAATTTCAAAAAGAGTTTATTGGAGAGCTTCAAGAAGTTTCAACAACATGAAAGTTCAAGTCTTACATTGAATCGATCTGGAGACACAGGAAAAAGGAACCAAGAACAGGACACAAGCTACCCACGCATGAAGTTGGAATTTCCAAGATGGGAAGATGGAGATCCGACTAGTTGGATCTCTACGGCAGAAAATTTTTTTTGTTTTCACAGAACCCTAGAAGAATCTACGATGGAAATAACCTTAATCCAGCTAGATGGAGATGCAATCCAATAGTCTGATTAGTACAAAACTTGCCATGGGGTTCCCTCGTGGGAGCAATTCAAGAGAGGACTTCTTATTCGTTTTGGGCCATCCGAATACGAAAATATTGATAGGCAGCTCGTCAAAATTCGTCAGACTTCCACAATGTTAGAATATCAGAGCAGATTTGAACGATTGTTAAAACAAGTCAGAGATTGGTCCGAACGGCAACTAGTGGGTACATTTCTCGAAGGACATAATCCAGATATCCGGTGTGAAGTTAAAGCTCACCAACCCTACACTATGACAGCTACAATATCATATGCACGTTTACATGAGAAAAAAATCAACAGGGAAAATCGTCGAAACATAAGTGACAACAAACATATGATCAACAAGCCACTCGCCCCATCTATTCCCAGTCGGAACCCTAACACCCGAAGACAAACCCGAGAATAACTTAAGGAAAGATTAGCAAAGAGTTTGTGCTGACATTGTGATGAAAAGTGGAGTAGGGAGCACCGATGTAAACAAGGGCAACTTCTGATGATTGAACCAATTGGGGAAATAAGGGCAACTTCTGATGATTGAACCAACTGGGGAGGAATCAGAAGCTAACAATGTGGACTCGGATCATGAAGGTATGGATTCTGATGAAGATGTTGGACCTATCATACATACAGTGCATGCATTAGTCGGCTACTCTAACCCGCAAACTATGAAAGTTGGAGGAACTTTGAAACATCAGCATGTTATAGTTTTAATTAATACTGGTAGCACTAACAATTTTATGGACAGTAAAGTTGTTGACCGATTGGCCTACCATATTGAAGGTTGTAACAAATTCGAAGTAAAGGTCGCTGATAGACGAATTTTAACTTGTGATAACAAATGTTCGAAGATAAAGTTGATTATACAGGGCCAAGAGTTGCTTGTGGACTTCTTTTTGCTACCCTTGGAAGACTTCGAAGTGGTCCAAATGACTATCAACCCTGGGTGATGTTTCTTGGAATTTTTCTAAACTAATCATGAAGTTTTTTATTAATGGAAAGCAGGTGATCTTAAAGGGAAGACATGGAAGTAAGGTCACAACTATCACTAGCTATCGGATGGAGAGAGTTCTTCAGGAGACTACAATGACTACTACACCGAAAGGTCGACCTATTGCTTACACTATCAAGGAATGGAGACCGCACTTACTTGATCAATGGGTTGTGATGCGCTGCAAATACCCTGTGATTGAAGTGCTGAAAGAGAAACTCCCCGAGTTTGATGTTGCTCAGCCTTGAGGACAAAATTGATTTGAAGAGGGAGGAATTGTTAGGATCCCTTTATTTTCTGAGCTTTTGAATAATGTTTTGTTGAGTTTATTTAGTTCGGTAAGAATCGGATAGGGGTTTATTTAATATTTTATTTATTATTAAGAGTTCAAGTCCTGGTGGACTCTAGGTGGAACTCTATAAATAGAGATGTATCTGTTTCTTTTAACCTATCAATAAAATATTATCTATTCTTTTGACAAACCCTAGAAGGTCGATCCCCTCGAAGTGATCAAGGAGGTCGATCTCCTCAAAGCAATCATCCATTTTCTTCCTCTTCTTTTACGATAAAACCCTAGGGGTCTTATCAGTGGTACATAGGTACACCCCAGTGTACCATCGTATGTTGATAAGCTCGGTAAGTATTGTATCGACAGCCGGTCGGTACATCGGAATGGACCGGTAATACGAACCATGCTTGCAAGTAGATGGTTTTGTGACTTCGACTCTGCTCATTTAGTTTGCCAAGAAACAAACATAGTGTGGTTCCCAAACAAGCCTACAAAATACTTGAGCAAGAAAACTAAATATGCTAGAGCAGAATCACTACTTGTCTGAAATTGTGATGTATGCTATGAGATGATGCTTTCAGACAAATTTTAGTCGATTAGAGCTTGTTGCCATTAGTTTTTGTTATAAAGAGAACTAATGTTATACGAGCACAATGAAGTGTTTTCCCATTTGCTACCCATAAGAAGTGTGGTTGCTGTCAGGTTTCTCTTGGAGATTGAGCGAAAGAAAGTGTAACATTGGCTAAATGGGTCATTGAACCTCAAGTCTAGCTGTAGTATATTTAATAAATTTATAAAACAAGATGAGCAAGTCTTAGCAACTCACAGATGAGACCTAAAATAACATAGGACATGATGTTTTGGTACAAAGTTTAATGTAGGATATGATGCAAGGTGAAGCTCATAGAGCAAAGAAGATATATATACTTTTTTTGAGGGTAATAATGATGATTGAGAAAAGAGGGATAAAAATCTATTAAATAATTTATTAATAGAAAATGATAAATGCTTGACTCCCTCTAACTTAAAGATTGACTCTCCAGGATAAGACCTCACCTTTGTATGTCTTGCACATGGTTGATTAAATTAGTTTCAAGGAAGAAGATTTCTTATTATGTTCATAACTTCAAACATCATAACGTAACATGAGAAAAAGAGAAGAGACTAACTATATTTATAGAATATATAACTGTTTTTACTTTAGATGAAATAAACTAAGTAAATATTAGAAATAAATTTTAGATTTGTTTGTCATTTTTTCTCTCCACTTGAAAAACTTATAAAAATTATAGCTAATCATTTATTGGGTAAAGATGTACTCCAAATTTGCTTACAAGATAATCTGAATTTAAATAGGCGCTTGGGCGCTTGGCTAGGCGCTCTGTGACGCAAGGCCCCAGCGACTCGTGTGTGGACCAGGCAATGTGCCTCAACGAGGCACGACCGCCTAGGTCGCGCCCAAACCCAAGCGTCGGGCGCTTTGGGCGAGCACTCGGTTCAAATAAGCCAATTGAACCAGACTTTTAACCGATTCAAATAAGTTACGTTCGGTTCAATAACGCGGTTACTTACCCCCTGTGCAACCCCGAGCCAACCCTCGTGCTGCTTTTGCCTCCGTCGCCGATGCTTTTTTCCATTGGCTTCGTCGTAGACGCAACGGACTGAGCCTTCCTCTATAAAAAGAGTAAGTTGATTAATTTGAAAGCATAGAGAAGTCCTAACATCTCATAAAGAGGGAAGCGTTACAAGTAATTTAGCAAACACTTTGAGTGTAAGAGAGAAAAGAGAGGAAGGAGAAAACAAGGACTTTATAAGGCAAAACAAATAGTTGCAAGTCTACAAATGACTGCTCATCGGGTGTCGGGCGTGATGGCAAATTTCCCGTCAAGTTAACGTGCGAACTTGTGTATACCGATCAACGCCCAACACTATCTCGAAGCCCCATCCACCCCTATGCCACTCGGGGGGTTCTAGGGGTTTGAGATGGTTGACGTTCACGCGGTTGCGATCTGTAAAAAACAAACCGTGGCACACAAAAATGGAGCCATTTTAGGACAGTTTTGCTTAGCATGGTGAGCGGTCGCACTGCAATGCTACGAACTATTCTTGCTTACATTTTTCTAGAAAAACACACAAAACCAAGGCAAAATATGCTGCCAAGCATCTGTACAAGCATGCAAAAGCGATGAACGGTTCATTGAGCGAAGATGTTGCGAGTAATCGATGACCGTTCGTGACATTCTCCCCCACTTAAACTATCGACACCCTTGTCGACGCTTGCTGGTAGGCTTTGATGATTGCTTTTTAATGTCGTAGGGCATCTTCAGGCTCCCAACTAGCTTCTGTTCAAGGAAGCTTTCGCCACTTCACCAGGTATTTGGTTTGCTCCGCTTCGTTGGGTAGCTTTGTCTTGCGATCTGCTAAAATGGTTTCAACTCACTTCTAGTAGGAGGCTCTGGTGTGGGGTAGCCGAGTTGGAACACTTCGGGAAGCATCTTGCGGATCTAAGTGGTAGGCTTTCAAGTTGTTTGCTTGGAAGACATTGTGAATTTTAAACCACGTCGACATTTGCAACTTATAGGAGACTTTGCCTACCCTACTGATAATTGAGAAGGGTCCTTCGTACTTGCGCACAAATCCCTTGCGCACTTTTTGCCTAAAGAACTGGAGTGATGTTGGTTGGAGCTTTACCAACACTAAGTCGCCAACTTTAAACTCCTGTGGTCGCCTTCCCAAGTCTACCCACTTCATCTTTTTGGCCGCCTTCTCCAAGTAAGCCCATGCAATATCTGTATTTCGGTGCCATTCCTTCACAAAGTAATATGCTGATGGACTACTCCCAGTATAACCGATCGCCAAGGCGTGAGGAGTCGATGACTACTGTCCCGTAATGATCTCGACGGGGCTCTTGTTGGACGCAAAACTCTGCTGCAAGTTGTAGGAGAATTGGACAATGTCCAACAGTTTCACCCAATCCTGTTGGTTAACATTATGTAGTGCTGAAGATATTGCTTAAGGAGCAAATTTAGTCTTTTAGTTTGGCCATTTGTCTGGGGGTGGAGGCTTGTGGAGAAGTATAACTTGGACCCTAGCAATTTGAATAGCTCGGTCCAAAATTGCCCTAATAACTAAGCATCTTGATCACTGATGATTTTGTGCGGGACTCTCCAATACTTCACCACATTCTTCATTATCAACTTGGTCGCCTTATCTGCTAAACAGTGTAGGGGTGCAGCAATGAATGTTGCATACTTTGAAAATCGATAAACCACCACGAGTATCGATCTGAGTCCCCTTACTACCGGCAAGTTTGATATGAAGTCTAAGAAAATGCTCTCCTACGACCTTTTTGGTACGGGCAACCAAGGTTCGCCGTACCGTACCGTACCGGCGTTTCGACCCACGCTCGGTACGGTACGGTACGGGTGTACCGACCGGTATACCGAGGTGTACCGAGCGGTACACCCGATTTCACCGATTTAACCCTCCGAAAATACCTGAAAATTAAAAAAAAAGTTAGGATAGGGTTTTCAAGTTACAAATAAATATAGTAATAGTATAAGTTTGGCAAAATCAATGTAAATTAGGTAAGAATAGCATCACATATCTTTTTCGGGCTTTGAGGTAGTCTTGTTCGGGGTTCGTATTTCAGCTCGTTATAGATTGAAATATCTACAGAA
This sequence comes from Musa acuminata AAA Group, assembly GCF_036884655.1. Classification (NCBI taxonomy): domain Eukaryota; kingdom Viridiplantae; phylum Streptophyta; class Magnoliopsida; order Zingiberales; family Musaceae; genus Musa; species Musa acuminata. The sequence continues at coordinate 25,669,198 of NC_088340.1, forward strand.
AAATTAGTTGAATTGTTAGACTATTTTGTTACAATATAAACTCTAAAATTCAAATGAATTAAATAATTATATATCTAGATATACTTGATTGTTAATTCTACCACCAAAACGAACGACGGGCCTCCACGGGTGGTGGATCAGGGTCCTCGATCCGATACATATCAATATGATACGTTTGTTGGACCCAATCATGAAATTGATCCCATGACATAGTGTATTGATACACCGTATGCCATTGATGCATCAATGTGGTGCTGATCGTAGATTGATCGTCATGAATCATATTTGTCCGAGGCAGCTCTTGAGGCATATATTGATGTTGTTCTGTATCATGCTGTTGCTCAGAGAAGGATGACCAACTATCACCATACTGTTGTTGCCCATATGATTCTCCATAATATGATTGCTGTGAATACGTTGAGTCTCTTTCTGTGTCTATATCATGTATGCTCTGTCGCATTTGTTCATATTCATCCACTGCCTTCCCCTTCCCCTTCCCCTTCCGCGCATAAACTTGACCAGTACCTTGTCGAGTTCCATGATCTGAATCTTGAGTGGCATGTGTAAAATATTGCTCCTCAGTCCATTCACCACCCTCAAGTTGTGTAGACGAGACCAACGACTGCCCGGCATCACCGCCATCATCTGTCGAGGCACTGCTGTCCGTGTTGCTGTCATGTCTCTGGACCGAGCGAGAAAGAGAATGTGATTGTGAAGGTGTCTCGTCGCCCGACTCGATTCTTTCCAACGATGCAACTGATGCTACCGCCTTCCCCTTTGCCTTTGCACGTTGGGCGGACGAGTGTGACCGTTGGGTATCGGTAGTTTCTCGAGCAGTTTGACTCATACCATGTTGTAATCGAGGGGGATTTTCCACCTGTTGGGGTTGTGCTTCTTCTTCTTCTTCTATTGCCTCGGTGATAAAACGCGAAGGACTTTGAGGATCTCCCGCCTCATCAAGTAGAGGATCCTCTTGGTTCTCTGCTGCTTCAACCCAATCTAACATTGGCTCTGAATCTTCGTTGTAGAATTGGAGGTCAATGGGATCAATATCTGGTTCCTCTGGCTCCTTATCCAACTCAGCACATCGCAATTTTAGCCGCATGTTATAATGGACATATACTAGTTTCTCTAACCGTCTGTAGGAGAGTCTGTTGCGGACCTTCGTATGAATCAATGCAAACGTTGACCAATTACGTTCGCAACCACTAGATGTTGTCTGTGAAAGTATACGAACGGCAACCTTCCTTAAATGTGGTGCATCGCCTCCAAATTGTAGCCACCACTCGACTGCAAAATGATATAAATAAGATTTTATTAGCATAACAAATAATCAACATTAAATATAATTGATAATCAATATGCATAACTTTTCCTCACTAGGATCCATAGTGTAACGGCACGATACAGCTACAACGTCGGAGAATGAACCAATTGTTTCTCGAAATAATCGACCCTCCATAAGAGCATTGGTTGCCTCGGTAGTATTTGGCAAGAGCCGATATATAACATTTCGTAGTGTCATTAGGAAATTATTTTGCGTTCCGAGAGCATATCGATATTGAATTGCTGGGTTTAGATAATACGCTGCAAAACATAATTTTGTTAGTATGATTTTTTATTATCTAAATAATAATAAATTAAATTATTCTGAATATGAATTTACCTACATTATGGATATCTTGATCTATATGAACATCGGTCCGACGATCAATGATTCGTACATATTGGTCGACCTTAAAATCATCTTTGAATGCTTTTCTGACCTCCTCTCTTGCTGAAATCAACATATATTTAAGATACGACATTTGTGGACGCTTGTCCATATCGACCTTACGGAGGACAGTATAAAGTGGTTCCACACCTTTTATGATTTATGCTATAGTATCCCAAAATCTAGAGGAAAGAATGGCCTTTTCTATCTTCTTTCCATCACTCAATTTTGAATATCTGGATTCAGACCACTCTTGTGAGCTAGCCATTGCCTTCAAGCCTTGCCTTTTTTGCTGTAATGACTTTAATGCAATAAAATTGGTAGCAAACCGAGTAATTCCAGGTCGAAGTACCTCACCATTTACATACTTTTGCATTAATGCGTGGACCCAATGATGATTATATATAAATTTTGTAATTGATTGTGCTCGAGCTACACATTTTTTGACCGCATCCAACTCACCAATATCCTTCAACATTAGATCTATGCAATGAGCTGCACATGGAGTCCAAAACAAAGTTTTTCTTTTTTCCATCAATTGCAAACCGGCCTTTTTGAAATTCGCTCCATTGTCGGTTATTATTTGTACAACATATTGTGGTCCAATCTCCTCTACCATAGTGTCCATCAAGCTCTCAATGTAGTTTGCATCTTGGATCTTTTCAGAAGCATTAACGGACTTATGAAACACCACTCTTCTATTGCAATAAACAAGAAAGTTGATGATACTCATTCTTGTTGGTCCTGTCCAACTGTCACACATCAATGTCACCCCATATTCTTCCCATTGCCTCTTGAAGGATTTGATCCAATCCTTTATTTCTGCCACCTCCTCATCTAAGTACACGCCGTGAATCTCCTTTGGTGTTGGAGGTTGGATCCCCGTGCCAGACTTTTGAATAGAGGAGATCATGCTCTGATAATATGGACCTTTGGCTGTGTTGGCTGGAATCCTATGAAAGTTAAACCATTTTGAGATTGCTTTCCTAATATCCCGTTTTTTTTCTTTTGTGTATGCATTGTCAATCCGTGTCTGTTTCGCTGTTTGTGGGGGATAGGCTTACGGATCAATATCAACAATATTTGGTGCGGACCTCCTGCCAAGACCTCTCATAAAACCACGGAGTCCACCATATCTCATGCTACTAGTTCGTCCTAGCTGAGAAGGAGCAGTTGGTTGCCTCATGCTGGTTGACCTTTGGATTCCACTACCAGTGCCATGCTCAAATTGTGAGTCAGGTCGTCGATGCCTCATTGCTTCATCGATCGTATACTGATGCTCCAATGATGCACGAATCCCAACTGTGAGATCCGGGTCGACTTTATCGCCGCAACCCTCATACTGATCATAAACCGGTTCCTGTGTAGCCCTATGATATTCTTCCTCAACTCTTGCCTTCTTTTTTAATGTATCTTCCTTTGTTTGTTTAAGCTTGCTTTGAAATAATTTACGGATTTCCGTTGGAACTTTCTTGCATTTTGCAACATCAGGATACCCACCAGCCAAATGCATTTTCATTCGAGTTATTCCTCCACCTTTGCCAATGTAGTCACAATAAATACATTGCCAATGATGACGATTTCCATCTAGCTTTCGGGCATGAACCCATGCATCATCATGTGGCTGTTCCTTTGGTGCCATGATCCTATCAAATTTAAATCAAATAAACTATAAAGTATAAACATATTAAATTGACCAAATATCGATCATAAATCACTAATCACAACATTAAGTAATTTTATTAAAACATAACTAATTATATTTTATTATCATAAATATGTTACATGCATAAAATAAGTATTAACATCATTAGATATACTAATTACGCGATTAACATAGTTAATTTTTCACTAATTACTTCTCTTTCAATACTATAAACATGGCAAACACCCTAATAGATATTAAAGATATTAGATTCACATAAAATCAAATAAATTTCGATTAAATCATCGTTAAAATGACTAATTACAGTATTAAATAACTTTAATAAATTATAATTAAACTTATTTTACCATCATATATATGTTAAATACATAAAAGAAACATTAAATATATAATTTTAATCCAATATGATTCAAATTATGATAATTATCATTTATCTACACTAATTATACGATTAATATAGTTAATTTTTCACTAATTACTTCTCTTTCATCATTATAAACATGACAAATACCTTAATAGGTATTAAAGACATTAAATTGATATAAAATCAAATAAATTTCGATTTAATCATCATTAAAATAACTAATCGCAGCATTAAATAATTTTAATAAAATTTAATTAAACTTATTTTACTATGATAAATATTATTCAATATTTACTATGCATGAAAAACACTAACCATAATCTTAAATATCTTAATTACTCTCTAATTAAAGAAAACGAATACATACCTCTTGATTAGAAAGTTCTTCCTATTAATCTTCCCAAATTAGCCTCAATTGAATTCACAAATCGTTATTTTATAGAGTTTAGGAGAGAAAAGAAAAGTTTGAGAGAGAGTTTAAGAGAGTATAATGAAATAGGGGAGAGAAGATTGGTTTATATAGGAGGAGAAAGGGCTCCAACGGTCAATTTGACCGTTGGAGCACTGTAGCACTGCTACAGTGTGGTAACGGTCGATTTCGACCGTTACCGAGTGGTACCGGGCGGTAACGGTCGAAATTTCGACTGTTACCGCCCGATATTAGGTTTTTTGGGTGTACCGCCCGGTAGCGGGCGGTCCGCGTACCGGTCACTTATCGGACCGGTACGTACCGCCCGTACCGGGCGGTACGATTCGGTAAGTCAATCCTTGCGGGCAACGACTCCAAAAGTCCCATCGGCTTCCGCTGCTCTACCTTATCTTGTTGGTAAGTAAGGCACATTCGAATATATTCCTCCACATCAATCCCCATCTTCGGCTAATAGAAGGCCCTCTCCACGAGAGCCAATGTTCGGTGAATGCTTGGATGTCTAGCCCAAATGGAATTATGACACTCTCAAGAGTTCACGCCTCAAATTGTTTGCTCGAGGAACATAAACCCTATTTTCTTTGGTGTAGATGAATTCCTCCTGGACTCAAAATCATCGTGCCTTGCCTTCTTTGATTAGTTGCATCAGGGTTATTGCTTGGGGATTATTGTGCAGTCCATTCCTAATCTTGGAAAGGAAGTTGGAGTGCAACTGACTTACTTGGCCTCCGCCTTCCAATTGCATGGCATTCCCCAGCTCCACTTTCCGACTCAACGTATCGACCACGATATTTGCTCTTCCGGGCTTGTACTTCATTGCCATATCAGACTCAGCCAGGAAGTCATACCATCGTGCTTGCTTTGGGGAGAGTTTCTTTTGAGTATGTAACTCAAAGCGATGTTGTCCGTCCTTAGCATAAATCGTGATCCGAGAAGGCAGTGCCGCTAAACTCATAGACAATAGATCACCACTGTCATCTCCTTCTCGTGCACTGGATACCACCGCTTGATCTCGTTGAGCTTGCGGCTCTCGTAGGCCACCAGGTGACCCTCATGCATGAGTACTCCCCCAATAGCGAAGTCTGAAGCATTTGTATAGACTTCAAAAGGCTTCTTATAGTTCGGCAATTTGAGTATCAATTATTCCAACATAACAGTTTGTAGATCTTGGAATGCTACTTTGCATTTGTCGGACCATCGCCAAGGCTGCTCCTTTAGCAACTTCGTCAGTAGAGCTGTGCGCTTCGAATATCCAACTGATAAAGCGTCGATAATAGTTGACGAAACCAAGGAAGGATCTCAGCTCCGGCAACTTCTTTGGTGTTTGCCATTTCGCCATAGCTTGCACCTTTGATTTATCCATCTAAATAGAACCATCGCCAATTCGGTGCCCCAAGAACAAAATCTCCGTCTGAGTAAAGTAGCACTTCTTCCTTTTCACGAACAAAGTGTTCTTCCTGAGAACCTTGAAAATTGTTTGAAGGTGCTCAATATGCTCCTCGAGCGTTTTACTGTAAACGACGATGTCGTCCAAGTAGACAACCACAAACTCGTCCAAATACTCCTTGAATAGTTAGTTCATGAGAGTGCAGAATGTGGTTGGAGCGTTGGTTAAGCTGAAAGGCATAATCAAGAACTTGAACGCTCCATACCTGGTCACGTAGGTAGTCTTCACTTCATTGCCTTAAACAATGCGTATTTGCTAGTACCCTGACCGAAGGTCGAGTTTTGAGAAATACTTTGTTTTACCCAGTTGGTCGAACAAGTTACGATGAGCGCGATGGGGTACTTGTTCTTCACCGTTACCTTGTTGAGGGCTCAGTAGTCGACTCATAATTGGAGGCTCCCATCTTGTTTCTTTTGGAAGAGGATTAGAGCTCCAAATGGTGCTTTGGAACTGCGGATGAGACCACTGCTTAGCAGTTCATCTAATTGCTTCCTGAGCTCTGCCAACTTTGGAGGGGCCATGCAGTATGGTGGTTTCACTAGATGCTTCAGTTCCTGCTCTAGCTCGATACGATGATCCACGCCTCTGCGTGGTGGCAGAGTTTTTGCCACCACAGTAGGTTCATGAATGACATTCTCATCAAATGTCGCCAGCTTTACAATGGCCACGAAAGTTAAATTCACCTTTTCGTACCCGCTTCTTCAGTTGTAATACTGATAGATATTATGGGTCCTTGGTCCCTCCTTGAGAAACAGGAACCATGCAAGGGTTATTGCCTCTCATTAAACATAGGGAGTTTAGGAATGACATTGGCACAAACTTTGCCGCATGCATGAATTCCATTCCGAGAATCACTTGGAAGTTGTCCAGTGGCACCGCCATCATGTTTGTGCTTCCGCTCTATGTCCCAATCTTGATGGGCACTACTTTTGCCAACTCAGAGATTCGCTTAGCCTCCGAGTTCACTGCCTTAGGTTTTTCTCCAAGTTTAGCCCAAGTTGCCTTGGTTCTCTATCGATAATGAAATTGTGGGTGGCACTTGTGTCCACCATCACACTATCACGGACAAAACTGTAAACAAGGTGTTTAGTGTAATGCTCATGTATGTTTATATCTTTTGGTTTGTTCATGCTTTGCACAACATATAGAGAGATGGTCAAAGGCTTAACAACCCCAATTTAGTTGGGTTTGGTGGCCATTTTAGGCTTGTAAATAAAGGTTGTGTCATGTTGACACTTGTGGGAGATCTCGGTCTGTAGTGGACATTTTGGATCCTTTGTTGTGCGATCGCTCAGAGCTTGTGAAGTCTGTTTGTAATTTGCATTGGTTATGAAGTGTTTTCTGAAATGTTTGCTTGTGGATCCCGAGTGAGGCACTTTCTCTAACCCGTTTTATCTTTTGTAGGTCCTAAGGGATCATGAGAAGTTTCGAGGAGGCTGACCTTTGCGGACGGACATACAAGGGTGCCGCACGACTAGGCAAAACCAACTAAGTCCGTGACAGATGGTATTAGAGCGAGACAAGCACTTATAGAAATACTTGGCATGTAAACGTGGGGGACCTAGCGGGGCTGTGTTGAGGGCAGCTAGCACGTGCGACCGTTTGAGGGAAAAACGAGCATGAAGATGTAGGGAAAATGAGTCGCTTAGAGGAGCAGACATCTGAGATTGACATTTAGAGGAATGGCCAACCCTTCGCGCAAGAGGCATTACGAGGACAAGCAAGCTGGGAAGAATACCTAGCGCACAAAGGTTGGGATGGCTGAGTTTGAGCTACGGCTCAATGTTGGCAACCATACTTGATGGTGCTCAAGGCAAGTGAGGCGCTTGATAAAGGATGAGCCCATGTAAGGTGGAATGAGTTGTTCAGCGACCGAAAGAGTTGTGCAAAGCTCATAGAGGTGAGGGAAATTGCTAACTCGAAGAATTCGGTACTCATGCAAAGGCTTGTATGCGAACGATGGAGTGTTCGTGGCCATCCCAAGGCGATCGAAACTCGGTGCCATGGAGCATTGAAACTTTCTCTTCAGCATGAGAAGGATACGTCTGTAGGAGGTTGAAGTGTGCAGCGAGTTCAACATGTTACTAGGCCTTGAGGGGCGCAGTGGGTACTGTATTGACGTGGAGTCGCAATCTAGCAAGTGTGTTTGTGGGAGGCAGAACAATACACAGTTTGTTCAGCAGTGCGGAGTAGTCCAAGGGGATGGTGGTCTCCAAAACTTTCAGAGAGATGGAAGCGAAGAGAGAAGTTGCTCCAACGGGATAGATATCTAGGAGGGATAAGTCCCGACTCTCCAGAGGGAGAACCATGTGCAACGGACCGCACATGTTGAGGAGTACCTCAAAAATAACTTCACAAAGCTCAACGGATCGAGCGAGCGGCGAGGAGTCATCGCATGATCTCACTTTAGATAATGCATTGAGGAATGCATTGAGAGATCAAGTGGGGGAACGATCCAAGGCAACACAAATGAAGACACACTTAGAGTCGATATGGAGATCATGCTCAACGAAGGGCTGACCCGTGGAATGGTGGGCGCGAGGGCCACCATTAACTCAATGCAAAACGAGGAGCAGAGCAACTTGGGTGTAACTTGGCGAAGTACTCAAGCCGCATAAAGGTAGCTGACATAGAAGATGGAATATGGAGCGGAGGCACGGAGTTTTCCTTGGACAGAGATTAAGGACATGAACTCTTGCAGAGGCAAGAGCGGGTTCATGTCGTTCCATGGGTCCCTCATTCTGATGGAGCGAGCTCATCCTGCATGGTGCCAAAGTCGAAGGGAGCCTCGAGGCGCATGCACCTTACCTCAGAGAAGCATTTGACGGAGGAACTGAGGCGACTCAACTTGCGGAGGCGAAGTTGGGTTCAGAAAGCCTTGGCATGGGGCAAGAGGACGTAGAGGCGGGTACTTTTGAAGAATATACCACAGTGTTGCCATTCAAGTTGCCATGTAGGGAGTAGTGCGCAGCGGAGATTGTGCTGCACACTAAAATTCATAACAAAATTTCATCAAGGAAATTAAAGTTTCTTGTAGATGTTCATTTTCAGTTAAAGTGATATAAATTCAACCCAAGAAATCTTCGTGAGGAGTCCCATGCCAAAAGTTTTGGTTCTTATAGGTCCACAAGAAAGAAACAAATATAATGCATGAACTTAATATTCTGCCAAATTTTGGCATTGGTCATGTTATCAACACAGAGAACTTAACATGTAATCAAAACTGTAAGATAAGGTTTCAACTAACTTCCCTGGTACCTTATTTTGCCCCTTCACCTCTGTAACCTATTGCTTCCCCATCTTTACGAAACCTTTCAAGGAGAAGATAGACAATAGATTGTTGGGTATAACAAAATTCTTATCAAGTTGAAAGTGTGACCATATTCAAACTGCACTTGGACTACCAAGAAGGAATTATAGTGAATCAGCCTGAACTCTTTGAACACTTCTTTAGTATCCACTCGTTGAGAATAAATGCTTTCCATATGATCAGGGACAATCTCAACAACACACAACAGAATTGTTTAACCTTTATTGAAGGGCTTTTTGAAGCCTCAAAACCCTATCTAGCCAAGCAAAGCCCTTTTCACAGCAGTCCACTTACCCCAATCCAAATACTACTAGGACTAGGATTAGGACTGCCCTCACCCAAATAGGGGCATCCACAAGGAGAGGTTGGTGCCAACTCCTAATAGGAGTAGGAATCCCATGCATGAGCCCTAAAACAAGTCCTAAAGGCACTAGGACTTTCCAAGACATATGGCATTAAGACTCTCTAAGTCCTAATTGTTTTAGGATTCTCTTAAGTCCTAACCTAGTTAGGACTCCACCTCTTCCTCAGCTATAGAAGGAGGAGGAGAGACCCATCTAAGGCATCCCAAGGGAAACCAAGAATCCTCTAGCAAGTGCCTAGTTGGCCCTAGTTTTTCCAGTCTTAGAAGAGAGAAGAGAAAAGAGGAGAAGAGAGAGAGGAGGAATTTGGCAAGGTATAGCCAGTCCTTCCAACCATAGCCTTTTTCTTCGCATTTCAATAGTCAAGGCTTTGCATCAAGCTCCGCCCAGCTGCTATGAGAAGCCTCAAAGCCTGTTGCCTGCTGTCCAAACCTTAGGAGGAGGTTCCAATAGCGGAAACCGATAGCAATACACAAACTATCGAGAGTGCCCAGGTGCTGTCCAAAGACAACCTACGTTCTTACACATTTATAAGTCTTTTATCACGCTTTTATTTCATTACATTAAGTATTGTAGTTGGCACTTTAGCTTTATAAGCAATAGATGTTGTTTTCTTTTGGTTTTATGTTTGTTTCTTAGTGATAGTTCTCTCATTTGTCAAAACTTTCATTTAAAAAGTGATATCGAGTCGACGGTTCGTCTAACCCAAACCTCATACTGATCACCATAGAGGAAAAAATGATAAAAATCAAGGCAATTAGATTCCTTTGAATTGAACTTTTATTTAGGTTGGTTGAACCTTTTTTTCAATCTTTACCTTTTTCATAAATTTTAATAGCTGATTTTGCTAATTATATAGTTTGCTATAGAGCAACATCTTCTATGTCCTTACTTTATTTATCTAGATTTTCAGGGATAAAGAGAAGAGGAAGCCAAAAAAAGAAAAGAAAAATTTTGGACAATTGAATTTTTTGGGGTTTAATTGAAAGAATTGTCCCATAATCATTAATGAATTTGCAAAAATAAAGTCTATATATCAATTGAATATTCTGTAAAATAAGAAGATTATTTACCAAAACAAAATTGAAAGTAATCTTCTCTAAAAAAAGAAATTAGATGGATGAATCTTGATATAAGGGATATAATTTTTTATTGTAATTTTCATTATTATTATGTATTTTTCTTATATCTAGGATGCCTGTAAAAAAGAGACGAGGGTTGTAATCTGGGTTATTGTAGATTGAATGATTTAAACTCTTTGTTCTCGCAATATGTGTGAGTAATGTGTGACCGTGTCTTTTTTTTTTTTTTCTCTGAGGCAAATTTGATGGATTTTGAGTAGATCCAATATATTATTTGATTCCTAGCTTCTCCACTTCGACCATCGTATCGTTTCTCTTTCACCATTATAACAGGTCATAAAGCCCTAGGGACTAGACCATACAATAAATTTGCTTCCTTATAACTTTCTTTTTGCCTTCACAAATCATTGAGACTCAAATTGCTAAGTATATGGTGTTACCAGAGCGACAGAACCATTGGTGACAAGGGGATCTGATACTTATTGAACATACTTTAATTGTATTTTTTTCTAAATTATTTTCCTATAAGTCAAACTGGTTTTCGGTGATTCCTCCCATTCGTTCTTTTATTTTCTTTCTATATCTAATCTTGAACCTTATCCGTATAAGTTGTCGTAGGTCACCAAAAAGTTATTTTCTTTGATAAACCCTTGGTGAAAGATCATATGTAGTATATCTTTAGAAGATCATTTTAATCTTCTTGTTATCCATGCTTGTGCAAGTGTTCAAGTTGAACCTCAAATACAAGTTGAGTACATGGCCACATTTGATTTCGTTTCCCTTTCATCTGATACCTTAATAGCTGAAATCTACCTTTTGAAAGATAATCTTTCACCATCTTGAGAATCAAGGCATTACTATGACCTTAACATGTAGTTTAGTTTCTTGCGTGTTTCTGTCCACCTTTATGCCTCTGGTCAAGTGTCTTGACTATAGTCTTTATGCTATGGTCAAGGCATTATGCAAACTTTCACCATCTTTATGCAATCTTTTGGGAATCTGAAATAAGTATAATCTCACTGTTCTCTCTAACATTTAAAATGAATCACTTTTGTTAAAGTTATCTTCAAGTAATTAAGATATAGTTAGCATTCTTGAACTTTTGGCATTCGGCACCTCTCTCTCCTTCGATCCTGCTGTCAAGGTACCTGAGTTCTTTTGTTGCTTGCTGGATGTCTTCTGACATGACTTCCTAGGGTATGGATGGTCTCTTGTCATACTTCTTTTATAGTAAATGTTTAATTGCCCTTGTTTGATCTTTTTTTCTTTTCTACTTGTGCTCATAATTTCACATCCCTTGCAGTGCATTTATAAATTTTGAAATTTGTATGTCAGATATTTTTTTGAGTGATTTTAGGTGGAATGGATTCAGGGCTTTGAGATTTCTAATACTGTGTCATTATGATGTTGTCAAGAGACTCAAGACCATAACTTGTTTTATTGAATCTGCTTGTGTTAAGAACTTATGTGTTCTGGTGTAATATAAGAATCTCTTAGTTGTCTTAGAGGGGTAAATCCCAGGACTGACCAATTTTTTTGCTGTATCTAACCTACTTAAACTGCAAAGACTCGCTGTAACTTTGAATGGGTTCACAAGGTTATGTATTGATGAATGTGTTGCACAAGGAGTGCTGCATGTATGACTAATAACTCCATTGGATGATTAACATCCTAGCGTGAGTGCAAGGGTCTTGTTCTCCATTGCTATGGAGACCTTTGAAACTGAAGGGCCTCTTGATTGTCAGGGATTGATTTATAACAAGGCTATGGAAGACATGGTGGAGTTTCTGTAAAAATAAATTTGCATTTAGTTTGAAAATTGATGCTGTTTTCTTTTTATCTAGATTTTATGAAGTTCTTTATCAATTGCAATTTCTTCTCTTCTTATTTTTCCATGAAAATTTTCACAACAGTGCATATTTGCGTACAGGGGCTTCAAGACCATTTGAAGAAAGGTGATTCCTTGTCCCGTTATTATATAAAATCTGTGTATGTACCACAAATATGATCCCTATAACATAACATTTTTAAGCATAATCTTATTTTCATACTAAAATTTTCTAGATTTGCTACTGAACCAGGATCTCAACTTTATCTATTTGATCTATTTTAGTTTATCTATTTTTAAGCATATTTTTGAGTTATTTTTCTATTAATTTAACAATGATGGATATTTTTAGACTCATTTTTTCTTAAACACTCACTGTTGCAGTAGAAACTTTGCTCCATGAACTTGTTTGCCTAATGGAAGACGCCAATGGTGTCACACAAGCTGCAAATCAAAATATTTCAGCTCTGTTGGATGACACTCCTAGTGAAGAAATGCTGTGTCTGGTTCTTTCTTTGGAGGTAGACTGGTTACTTGATATCTTGCTAAGTAGTTTTCTCTTAATTAATTTTTAGAAGGTTACCTTGGATGAAGATTATGAAGATGATGACTATTGTCTACTTTTCTTTTGGACTAATAATGATTAGAAACGAAGTTTGTAATTTTGTACCCAGGTCACTTATTGATCAATGGCCAAACCGGTATGGGTCCCGTTAATGCCAACATACCAACACATGGTATGCTGGCATGTACCAAGGTACTGTTTCTGCCCGGGGAGGGGGGGAGAAAACAGGAAGGAGGCAAGGACGAGGAAGGAAGAAGAATGGAGAAGAATGAAGAAGGGAGAAGGAAGAGGAACAAGGGCGAAGAAAGAAGAGAAGGAGAGATGGAAATACCTAGATGAGGCAGTAGCCACCGACAATGGGAGGTAGACTGTGGACAGTGGACCATGTGATAGTGCAGAGAGGGAGAACACTGCATGACATCTAGGGTTCATGACTCTTCGCAAGCCCTGAAAAGGGCTGGTCAGGTTTGGTTTAATCATGTTAAAATAAAGAAACTCGGCCGCATGTTAGGAAGAAAAAAGAAAAAAAAGAAGAAAAACGGGATGGAATTGCCTGAAATGGTGGCAGTCCACGTCTTACTTTGGGCTCGCACTTGTAGACCGGTTGGTATGAATTGAATAGGGCAAAATTGGATTCTCTGATTATAAGGTTATTAGGTAACAAAATTTTGTACATTTATTATTTGTTTTAACTTTTGTTGGTACATATATATAAGCTTCAATGCTTGGTATTTGTACTCGAAATATCATGTTGAATCTCGGATTTTGATGATGAAATCAATTAATAAGTTTATGATCTAATTTGTATTTTGAGTGATGTAGGACCAGTTTCGATCAAGGAGAGGTAAATTGATTTAAGCAAGAGGAATCAAATGTTGGGCCAAAGTGAACATGTCAAAAGATTGGACGTCGGGCCAAAGGATCGGTCGATTTGTCAGCAGTAGGTTTCATGTCGTGAATTTGGGTATCAGACCAAAGGATCGGACATTGCACCAAGAAGATCGGAAGTTATGGGAGTCAACATGCCGATTGGGCAATACGCTGAAGGAGAGGACAATGCGTCGAAGGATCGGACGAAGTGCCAAATGAACCAATGACATGCCGGACAAATGATTCATGCTTTATAATTATTTGTCTAAAATCGAAGTAGTTTAGGGGGTTAATTGAGTTAGCTTTTGGTATAATTATGCTAACTCAATTAGGGGGCCAATTGAGCCTTAATTGGGATCGATTTGAGCTCATTGGGAGGCTCATTCAATGACCCAAAAGTTGGGTCAAGCAGTGGCACCGTTAGAACAGTCAGAACAGGCGATGGCATCGCCAAAACAAGCGGTGGAACCGCTTATGAGTTGGAAAACTCAAAAAACTCGATCTCCGAGACTGTCAGGCGGTGGTACTACTAGACTAGGCGGTGGTATCACCTAGTTGTCACGGATAAAACTATAAATAAGGTGTTTAATGTAATGCTCATATATGTCCGTGTTTTTTGGTTTGTTCATGTTTTACACAACATGTAGAGGGACGGTTGAAGGCTTAACAGCCCCAAGTTAGTTGGGTTTGGTGGCCATTTTAGGCTTGTAAATAAAGGTTGTCATATGGACACTTGTGGGAGATCTCGGTCTGTAGTGGACCATTTTAGATCCTTTGTTGTGCGACCGTTCAGAGCTTGTGAAGTCTTTTTGTAATTTGCATTGGTTATAAAGTGTTTCTTGAAATAATTGCTTGTGGATCCCAAGTGAGGCGCTTTCTCTAACCAATTTTCTCTTTTGTAGGTCCTGAGGGACCATAGGAGGTTCGGGGAGGTTGACCTTTCTGGACGGACATGTAATGGTGTTGCAAGACTTAAGCAAAACTAGCTAAGTTAATGACAGATGGTATCAGAGCGGGATAAGCACTCATAGAAACAGTTGGCATGCAAATGTGGGGGACCTAACAGGGTTGCGTTGAGGGCAGCCTGGCACGTGCGACCGTTTGGGGGGGAAAACGAGCATGAAAATGTAGGGAAAAAGTCGCTTAGAGGAGCAAGCATCTGAGATTGGCATTCAGAGGAATGGCCAACCCTTCGCGCAAAAGGCACCATGAGGACAGGCAAGCTGGGAAGAATGCATAACGCACAAAGGTTGGGATGGCTGAGTTTGAGCTACAGCTCAACGTTGGCAACCATACTTGATGGTGCTCAAGGCAAGCGAGACACTTGGTAAAGGATGAGACCATATAAGGTGGAATGGGTTGTTTAGTGACCGAAAGAGTTGTGCAAAGCTCACAGAGGTGAGGGGAATTGTTAACTCGAAGAATTCGGTACTCATGCAAGGGCTTGTATGCGAATGATGGAATGTTCGTAGCCATCCCAAGGCGACTGAAACTCGACGCCATGGAGCATTGAAACTTTCTCTTCAGCATGAGAAGGATACGTCCGTAGGAGGCTGAAGTGTGCAGTGAGTTCAGCATGTTGCTAGGCCTTGAGAGGTGCAGCGGGGGGCTGTATTGACGTGAAGTTACAATCTAGCAAGTGCGTTTGTGGGAGGCAGAACAATGCACAGTTTGTTCAGCAAGGAGGAGTAATCGAAGGGGATGGTGGTCTTTGAAACTTTCATAGAGATGGAAGCAAAGAGAGAAGTTGCTCCAACGGGATAGATATCCAGGAGGGATAAGTCCTGGCTCTCCAGAGGGAGAACCATGTGCGACGGACTGCACATGTTGAGGAGTACCTCAAAACAACTTCACAAAGCTCAACGGACCGAGCGAGCGAT
Organism: Musa acuminata AAA Group; assembly: GCF_036884655.1. NCBI lineage: Eukaryota > Viridiplantae > Streptophyta > Magnoliopsida > Zingiberales > Musaceae > Musa > Musa acuminata. The sequence continues at coordinate 25,684,713 of NC_088340.1, forward strand.
GAAGAGTCGTCGTATGATCTTGCTTGAGATAATGCATTACGAGATCAAGTGGGGGAGTGACCCAAGGTAACACAAGATAAAGGTACATGTAGAGTCGATATGAAGATCAGACTTAATGGAGGGCTGACCCGTGGAATGGTGGGCGTGAGGACCATCATCAACTCAATACAAATCGAGGAGTAGAGCAACTTGGGTGTAACTTGGCGAAGTACCCAAGCCGCATAAAGGTAGTCGACATAGAAGATAAAATATTGAGTGGAGGCATAGAGTTTTCCTTGGACAAAGATAAAGAACATGAACTCTTGCAGCGGAAAGAGCGGGATCATGTCGTTCCATGGGTCCCTCATTCTGATGGAGCGGGCTCATCCTGCATGGTGCAAAAGACGATGGTAGCTTCGAGGCACATGCATCTTACCTCAAAGAAGCATTTGATAGAGGAACTGAGACGACTCAACTTACGGAGACGAAGTTTGGTTTAGAAGACCTTGGCACGGGGCAAGAGGATGCGAAGGCGGGTACTATTAAAGAATATGCGATAGTGCTGCCATTCAAGTTGCCATGACGGGAGTGGTGCATAGCGAAGATTATGCTGGTAGGGGTAGAGGCCCAGGATCCAAACAATGATGCACCAATTTCAGCGAAGTCGATGTACTTCGAGAGCTACTAGGCGACAGACTGTCCTAGAGTAGTGCTTCGTCTGGGTGAACCCGAGTGCGGGTGGATGAAGGTCGATTGCCAAAGGAGCGAACACAATTGAAGGTGAAAGAGGCCCTGCGATGTGTTGGCAGAGATCGCATATAGAGGGTTCATAATCCGAGTTCATCCCATAAGGATCAGAATGCAATGTAGACATCACTAAGAGATGACATAGTGCAGCAGATTGTGGTGGAATAGTTCGTGGCAATGCATTACACACGAATCTAGTCCCGTGAGGGACTATATCATACGGAGGTATATGATCGGGAGCTCCACTTCGGTGAACAACACGACGACAAGAAAGGCTATGGATTCAAGAAGTGAAAGCCATGGTATCGCAAAGGCGGGTCTTCCATGCGTGCATCGAATGAAAGCCTTGGTCATCAGCTTATGGGGGCTGTGTACCACCGAGAGAAAAATTCGAATGCAAGTACTAGTGAGTCCCATGGGAGGGATTTGATCATGCAAAGGTATGATCAGAGCGATTGGAGAGTTGGACTGCTCTAAAGCTTATATTCGCTTAAGGGAGTCGGACAAGTTAGAGGACATGGTCGAGTAAGCGAATGTTGCTATCAAGGAAGCTAAGGAGAACAGAATCAGTGCGAACCCTACAATATGATGGCAGAGGCCATGCATGAGAGTTGTAGTCTGTCTTTCCATCGACCAAGGGGGAACTGCATGGAGGATATAGAGGTATTGAAGTAGGGGGTCGAAAGGGGCGAGAAAGCGACGATTAGTACCGCAGAGGCGGGACTTCCGTGAAGTCATCGATCCCTTACTCTCATGGGTGGGAGAGCGCTTGGTCGTGAAAGGGGCCAAGGAGGTGGAGAATACAGAGGCAAACTCTAAGTATCGAGATAAGGTTGAAGGACAGAGGCCAGGGAACTTCGTAAGACCGGTGTCAATGAGCTTCTCATCAAGATAGCCGAAAGTGAAGGACTTCAGGCCGATGCAAGAGTGCACGACCAAGGAACGAAGTAGGTCGTACGCAGTGCTGTACCTTTGCTACTCAGTGGAGTAGGCGGTGGGGTTGATGAAGAAGACAGTACAATTCCAGAGACGATCAAAACTATTAGAGACTTACTCCAAGTTGGGGTGAAAACTTCTTGCATTCTAGAAGTTCGATGGCATTGGGAAGGTGAATCACAGTAACTAATCCAACGTAAGGAGTGCAAACACTTCAAGTGCTTCAGAAGTATGAGCAAAAAGCAAGCGAAGGCTAGTAACCAGCTCGATGAATGAAGTACAACACTCGAGGAGGTGGGCGAAGTCAAGTAAACTTTGCCTTCTCAACTCTTAAGAGAATGGGCGAAACTGAGTACCCAAATTCTCTGATCTATCCAACAGAGGAGCTCTACACATATTTAAAGAAACCAAATGGAAGACAATAGTTGTCAAATCCTCACCAATGGAGATCAGTGCTACTGAGAGTAGATTATCCGCTTCATTTCCCAACAGAATGTCAATCGAAAGCGGAAGTGATGCAAATCTACTTAGAAGTGACAACTAAGTAAAAGAAGAGTCGATGGGTAAATTTTGTGAAGGAAAAACCCAAAACTTCAAAAGTTTGCGAGGCGATGCTCGTTAAAACTCCAACAAGCATCTACCTAATTCAAGCAGCATGAGACATTTGAGAGACTAACGCATAGTAAGATGGTCTTTTCCTTCATCTGAAGGATCCGCAGGAACTAATAGGGATCAACACAACTCAACCAACCCCACATTAGATTCAGAGTCATTGGAGAGTTGAAATAGCATGGCGGATCAAAAGTTCGACTATTCAACAACAGCAGTGGAGAGCAACTGGGACCTAAGAGGCGCATTGCAATTGGAGCAGAAGATTGAAGACTCAACAAAGGCAGGGAGTTGTAGTGTCGACAAAGGCTTCGACGAGGACGTCGAAGGAATTAGTGGGGGAGAATGTCACAGACAAAACTGTAAACAAGGTGTTTCATGTAATGCTCATGTATGTCCATGTCTTTTGGTTTGTTCATGCTTTACACAACATGTAGAGGGACGATCGAATGCTTAACAATCCTAAGTTAGTTGGGTTTGGTGGCCATTTTAGGCTTGTAAATAAAGGTTGTGTCATGTGGACACTTGTGGAAGATTTCGGTCTGTAGTGGACCATTTTGGATCCTTTGAATTTTTTTGTAATTTGCATTGGTTATGAAGTGTTTCCTGAAATGATTGCTTGTGGATCCCGAGTGAGGCGTTTTCTCTAACCCGTTTTTTCTTTTGTAGGTCCTAAGGGACCATAGGAGGTTTCGGGGAGGCTGACCTTTGCGGACGGACACGCAAAGGTGTTGCACGACTTAGGCAAAACTAGCTAAGTCCGTGACACAGTGTCAGGTTGTAGGCGGTGGTACCGCCCGTACATGGAATAGCCGAAAATTTGAATTTTTGACTCTATTTTTTAAACCATTTGAGGCCTATGAATACCCCACTTGGGCAATAAGAAATGAGCAAGAATTCTTGAGAAAAAAACTGAGTAAACTTTGTCAAAACTTTGAGTTCCCTCCTCCTAGTGCTTAGAAAAGGTATTTTCAAGAAGAACGAAATCATTTTCACTGTTGAGGTCTTTAAATTGTATAATCATAAAATGAAGGGAAAATAAAGTCCTTATACTAGTGATGTGGGACATCACATGTAACCCAAGGAGAGATGTAAAAAAAAGGTAATCAAGTGTTCAAATTAATAATTTTTATTATATTCCCATGAAATTAACATTTTTTGCTTTGTGCATTTGCTTCCATATACTTGGCCAGAAAAATTATGTTTTGTGCTTTGTTACTTTACTAGGAGGAAACAATATCACAGGTCATTATAATGAGGGTCATCAGTCACATGCTGAAGCTTGACTGTGATATGCAGGTAAATGGATCCACATGTTTGTAATATTTGTTATACTTAAGACATTCTTATCTGACAGCTGGAATTGTTGCAGAAAAACATTGTTCGGGCTCTCAACCTTAAAACATCCTCACCAGAACTAGAAAGCTACTGTCTGATGTGGGATCTGCACCCTTACATAAATGTTGATGTCATGCATCTCGCATGGAGACTTGTACCACCTCAAGATCAAAGATTCTGCCACTAGTTAATGGTGACGTTGGTCAGTCAAAGAGAAGGAATTTGGTCTTTCAAGATATTTTGTTAATTATTGTTTTATTTTTTTTCTTTATTACAGACAAGGAACTCTCTTTTGTGAGTTTACTGCTTCTAGAGGTAGTCAAGTCAGGTATTGTCGTAATGTTTTCTTTCTGTTGTCAGGTGCCTCAGTTGGGAGACATTTTGTTGGACTGAGACGGTAATAGTGTATTAAAAATCATTAAAAAATAAAAAAAACATATTTACTATGGTGGTGATGTACCAGATTAATTTACCAAAGATTGAATGTTTAAAATCTTATTTGATATTTTTGTGTCATTTTATGTCATTGATAATACTATAAATTTGTAAGGTACTTGCAACTTTCTTTGGCATAATAATCAATCGTCACTCTCCGATAAGATAGATTGGCTAACATGATTACTCTACTGTCCTATAAAACCTCTCTAGCTCAATGTGGAAGGCTAATTGGACTAAAATATCTCATAATATTTGTCTAATTGAAAATAGGGTTTGACATATTTATGTACTTTCAAAATTTGAAGATTTCTGTATAAATTTTAGCATATCATGTATGTCACTCCAAATATTTAGATTTTTCTTTAAACTGAAAGGGAAAGTCTATTTAATTAAGTGTTAGATTAAAAAAATTATTTGACATACGAAAAATAAAAATAAGGAAGAAGAACCTAGGGAGGAGCAAGCCGAACACAAAGTTAAGCTCCCTATGTATGTGTTTGAAATCTACCACATTAATTTTGCATTAATTCTCTGACCAGTAAGGTGTCCGAGACGAGAGAAAGTAAAAACTAAGAAATTATAGATGTTATGCCTTGGCATCAAAGATATTCAGGAAACCCATTCTTTGCTTTGTGCAATTCAATTCTTTTCTTTGGGCATCCAAGATATTCAGGAAAGAAGTTTGATTCAATTTTTTGGACGCCAGCTAACAACACACCGCATTCCACCATATAGGAGGTGGTGTTATAGTAAGGTCCATTGCCTTTCTCAAGGATCCTTTTATTCCTTGATAAGGAAATCAAAAAGGTTCAAATGATTCATCACATCAAGTGTATAATCAAATGATACATTGCATTCAAGGGTGTAAACATAGATGACGTTAGAATATGTGACAGCGCAGTTCAATCTACCTAAAAATCGTCTTTTGTATCATAGTATATAAAGGTGAATGATCCACTTCGAGATTCGGGTTCAACGATATATTGACCCAATACCTTAGATAGGACTCTCCTCTCTTCTTCTTTTCTTTCTTCTCCTCTCAGCTTAAGATTGGCTAAGAGGGGGTTACGACTTTGATTACTTTGCAGTGTTTTAGATGAGGCTTTCCTCTTTTTATAGTTGAGGAATGAGGTGAGGTCATAGCTGCATTAAGACTTAGAGAGTCTTAATGTTTTTAGAATTTGGAGAGTCCTAATGTATTTAATGTTTAAAGTTGACTTGAATATGATCTTTGAGCTCGAGATTCTAGTTTGATTCTAATTTAGTTTGATTAGGATAGAAGTGGAGTCCTAGTGAAACTCTAATTTGGCCAAATTAGAATTTGGCTCAAACTCTTCTAGATCATCCCTAATCATGATTCTCCAAGTTAGGGAGGTTCACATCCCATTAAATCTTGCTTTGAGACTTCTTTTCTTTCTAGGTTTTGCTTTGGTTTGTCAATGTGATCGGTATTATCATGCTGTTTTGATGAGGGTTCTCTTTTGCTGTTAACCTATTAACTTGTGGGCTTTGTTGGACTTCTTGGTACTTCAAACTTGCTATTGTTCCTTTTTTATTTCTCTATCTCTTCTCTAGTGTTAAAAGGTATATTTTAGTTATTTGCATATGCCAAAGTAAGAGTCACGAGCTTTCAGCAAGCCTTCACTATCCTTTTTGTTTGGTCGGCTAATGTCAAGTCTTTTATAGAACCAATTGGATCTTGAGTGATAGAAACTTCCTTTCTTCCTTTTGGATTTGATATTTTTAGGATTGACAAAAGTAAACATCTTAATTCTATAAGTAGAGGCTCCTAACGATGACTTGACATATGTCAAGCAGGATCAGCTTACACATCACCTTATGGATGAATTCTTTTATGGTGATGAAACATTTCTTATATTATTAGTCGATATGGTTGAATCTCGGATTTTGATAATAAAATCAATTATAATTTGTTTGATCTAATCTATATATGTTGATAAAAGTGTCTAGGATTAATTACGATAGCAGTAAGACATAAAGCAGGTATTGTATCAAGGTCAAGATCGAGATCTCATTGGGAGTTCGGGTGTTCAATCGAAGTTCGGATGTTTGTCGGAAGTTCTATCGGAACCAACCGAGAAGTCTAGGAGCTTACCAAAAAAGCTCATCGAAACTCGCTAAGAAGACCGTCGTAAAATTCAAGAGCTTGTTGGGAGTCCGTTGGAACATTACTGAGAATTTGTCGGATGTTCGCCGGAAGTATGTCGGAAGCTCGTCGGAGGAGTAATTGACGCACCGGAACAAGAAGTGCTGTAATTATATCTTAATTATTGTAGTTAGAGCATAAATTAAGTTACGATTGAGAGGTAATACCACTAACTTAATTAGGGGCCAACTGGGCCCTTAACAGGGCTGAATTGGGCTAAATTGAGTAGCCAATTCAGCCCCTGAAAATATGGCCGGCGGTGGCACCGCTTGGAAAGTAGTGCCCTAGGATTTCTGGGCGGTGGTACCACCCAGACTAAGTAGTGGTATCGCTCCTGTCAGGTGGTGGTACCGCTAGAGCTCAGTCTCCAAGTTCTGTCAAGCGGTGGTACTGCTCAAATTGAGCGATGATACCGCCCAATGTCAGGTGTCAAGCGGTGGTACTGCCCAGTAATGGCGGTGGTACCGCCAGTACCCCAGAAATTCAGGATGAGACACTTTTTGACTCCAATTTTTAAATCATTGGAGCTTATAAAAACCCCACCCTTTTCTGCATGAAAGGGCACAAAAGCTATTAGCATAATCTTGAGTTCTTGAGTCTTAAAAGTATTATAAAATTGAAGAGTTCTTCTCCTTCATCTTTTAGCCTTCATCCAAGAAAGAGGAGTAAGACTTGTAATGGTTGTCTCCTTAACATCCCCCATTTTTGAAAATTTAGTAAAATATTTGTTTGTAAAAATAAGGATTATTTAATAATTTTTTTATTAAATAATATTATATTAAAGTTTATGGCTAAGGACCTAAGAGTAAATATTAAAAGTTTGAGATGATTTATAGAATATTCAGAATTGAGTAAATAAAAATAAAATAAAATGGAGGACATGTGTCATTAACAAGGATGAGCCACTTAGCATTTATTCTAAAGTTGACACCTAAACCCCCATGCATGCTTGCCACCTCACTATTTTAATATGAGCCAAACCTAGGTAATTTAAGGCACCATTAAAAAGAAAGTTTCCAGCCACCTATATTTGGGAATCAAACTCATCTAAGGCAAGTGTTCTAACCTCTTCCTACATAATTCCTAATCTCTGTTTTCCTTTTAATTCTTCATAATTCAAAAGATTTCAGCTTAGTACCAAACCGTTCTTTCCTTTTGATACAAAGCCATGAATCTGAAATTTTTTCGGTAATCTGACTTCTATACATTGTTTTGGATCTAACTTTAGCACTAAACTCTAATTTAGGAAAAGTCTAATTCATTTGAAAGTAGACTCAAATATCTTTATTTTGACACTAAGATTGAATGATTTGGAGTTTAAATGGCTACTAAGACTTCAATTTCAATTAACCCTATAGATTCTGCAAAATAGGGACTGAAATTTCTGACCTTCTGTTACTAAATTGCTCATAACTATCTAGAGAAAATTCTGAATTATACAAAGCTTAGTTCTTTGGAAACTAGATTCGTATATCTTTCTTTTGACACCAAGTTGGAAATTTTGAAGTATGTTTGCCTTCTGAAACATCTGTTTAAATTGATTCTATCAAGTCTGCAAAACAGGGATGATCAATTCTGACCTTCCTTTACTCTATTTGTTGTAACTTCCTGTCAAGAAGTCAAAAAATTATAAATCTGAGTTCATCGGAAAATAGATTGATACAGCTTTCCAATGACACCAATTTTTAATGATTTGGAGCATATTTGGTCACTCAAACAATTCAGAAAATATACAATTCAAATTCTGTCATAATTGAAAACTTTGTTGGGTTTTGCCTATTCAATTTTCATCCTATTGGAAATATGATTTCTGCTAAATTATTCTTCAATTGAGCTTTATATTAGTCATTTGAAGTTCTTGTATTGTTCATCCTGAAATTATTATATAACTGAAATTTATTATGTAATGCTTTGTTTGCATTTCCTTGTTTGATAAAGGCACATGCATATCTTCGTTGTTTCGCATGTGCTTCTGATATGTGTCAATGTTATTGTTCATACTACCCTTTTGTACTATGGTGTCTTGTGGGATATTGTGAACTTTTGCCAGAAATGGTAAAGGGAGTTATGCTTAGAGCCTGCGATTGCTCTGCCGGCCCCATTGACTTCACTCAAATGTGGGTGGTTGGAGCTCCCAAACGTGGGAGACTTATGCTTGGTGGTCATCCAGTAATGGATGAATCACATTATGTATGTGGTCTCACAGCACCCTCTATGTTTATTGATATGATATCCAAAGCTTTGTTTATGAGTTCATATTATGCTTTGGATAAAAATGGAATGTATGCTACATCAAAAATGTCATACAAGCTTGTGTTTATTATTCGGTTCACTTGTTATACTTTGAAGTGTTTCGTTTGTCATTATCATGCCCCCAAACACTCTTATTCCTTTGATATGTGCCTAAATGCTTCATGTGCCATTTGATACATGCCTAAATATTTCTTTTGCCAATGAAATGCTCTAATTTCCCTTCTCCTATTGTCATGTCTAATGCTTATTTTTGAATGAGGTAAACCTTTGTGATTTTATATCAAATGAGATGATTTCAAATGAACACTTATATTTCTACTTTTGTATCTTGATACTAAGCCTGCTTGAACTTCTCCTATCGCCATGGATATGTTAGACGCTTGCTGAGCTCTTTATACTCACCTTGTTGCTATATAAATTTTTCAGGTTAGCTTGTCACGCACTGAAAAGCTAGAATTGGGTTAAAGCAGTGAAAGGTTAGAAGATTTTTGAGCTAATTTTGTTGGATGATGGTTTTTGTTGTATAGTAAACTTTACTTCTGATGTAATGTTAAGGATCTGTTGATACTTATGTGTTGTAAAAGTTTAAAGGACCGCTCATGTGTATGGAATGATAAGTTTAAGTTGTATAAGGATAAGAACTCATGGTGAATAATTATTTTTTTTTGTGATTGTATATATTTCTATGATTATGGATTTGTGTTGTGGTTGATGTTTAGTTGAGTTGCCTTTAGATTTTGTGAATCTTTGAGTGAAGTGGATTATGATTTATGTAACGTATAGGTTTATGAATTGTGAATATTGATTTTGAATGATTCTTAGTATCCTCAAATTGTTAGATTTGATCCTGGAATGAATTGATGATGAATTATAATATTATTGATTTTAGACAGGGTCACACCTCCTAAATGTGTTAATTCGGGGGGGGGGGCGTGACAGAGTTGGTATCAGAGCATGATTTGAGGAACACATGAGAAATATATTATCCATACTAAGAGAAAAGAAGTTGTATGCAAAGTTCAGCAAATGTGAATTTTGGTTGAATGAAATTGCTTTCTTAGGCCATGTGATTTCAGGGAAAGTCATAATTCAAAGTACACCTTGCATCCTGGTAGCACTAAGATGTATAGAGATCTCCAAAGTCATTATTGGTGGGAAGGCATGAAGAAGGAGATTGCAATATATGTTTCAAAATATTTGACTTGTCAGCAATGCAGAACACCAAAGACCTGGAGGTTTGTTACAACCTTTAGATATTCCTGAATGGAAATGGGAATGTATTACCATGGACTTTATTTCAGGACTACCCCGAACTTCTAGAAAGCATGATGCTATTTGGGTTATCATTGATAGGTTAACGAAATCTGCACATTTCCTACCGATCAATATGACTTATTCTCTTGATAGGCTTGCAGATTTATATATCAATGAAATAGTAAGACTTCATGGTGTTCCAAAAGAGATATCATTCTGGAGAGGAAACAATCTGCGAGCTTGAGGAAGAAATGATAAAAAGCATATCCTCATCTTTTCGTCGATTGAGGTATGATAAATTTAGAGGACTAAATTTTTCTTTAAGGAGGGGAGAGTGTAACATTCCTCATTTTTTAAAATTTAGTAAAATATTTGTTTGTAAAAATAAGGATTATTTAATAATTTTTTTATTAAATAATATTATATTAAAGTTTATGGTTAAGGACCTAAGAGTAAATATTAAAAGTTTGAGATGATTTATAGAATATTCAGAATTGAGTAAATAAAAATAAAATAAAATGGAGGACATGTGTCATTAACAAGGATGAGCCACTTAGCATTTATTCTAAAGTTGACACCTAAACCCCCATGCATGCTTGCCACCTCACTATTTTAGCATGAGTCAAACCTAAGTAATTTAAGGCACCATTAAAAAGAAAGTTTGCAGCCAACGTTAGTTTGAGGAGAAGAAGAAGAAGAGAAAAGAAGAAGAAGAAGAAGGAGAAGAAGAAGAAGAGGAAACTTTGTTTGAGGTTTTGCATCAACTCCCTATATTTGGGAATCAAACTCATCTAAGGAAAGTGTTCTAACCTCTTCCTACATAATTCCTAATCTCTGTTTTCCTTTTAATTCTTCATAATTCAAAAGATTTCAGCTTAGTACCAAACCGTTCTTTCCTTTTGATACAAAGCCATGAATCTGAAATTTTTTCGGTAATCTGACTTCTATACATTGTTTTGGATCTAACTTTTAGCCCTAAAATCTGATTTAGGAAAAGCCTAATCCATTTGAAAGTAGACTCAAATATCTTTATTTTGACACTAAGATTGAATGATTTGGAGTTTAAATGCCTACTAAGACTTCTATTTCAATTAACCCTACAGATTCTGCAAAATAGGGACTGAAATTTCTGACTTCTGTTACTAAATTGCTCATAACTCTCTAGAGAAAATTCTGAATTATACATAGCTTAGTTCTTTGGAAACTAGATTCGCATATATTTCTTTTGACACCTAGTTGGAAATTTTGAAGTATGTTTGCCTTCTGAAACATCTGTTTAAATTGATTCTATCAAGTCTGCAAAACAGGGATGATCAATTCTGACCTTCCTTTACTCTATTTGTTGTAACTTCCTGTCAAGAACTGAAAAAATTATAAATCTGAGTTCATAACAAAATAGATTGATACAGATTTCCAATGACACCTATTTTTAGTGATTTGGAGCATATTTGGTCACTCAAACAATTCAGAAAATATACCATTCAAATTCTGTTATAATTGAAAACTTTGTTGGGTTTTGCCTATTCAATTTTCATCATATTGGAAATATGATTTCTGCTAAATTCTTCTTCAATTAAGCTTTATATTAGTCCTTTGTGTTGAATCTCGTATTTTGATAATGAAACCACTTGATATGTGTTTATGATTTAAACTGCATTTTGAGCGATGCAAGTCTACTCGATCAGGTTTAGACAGTTGACGCAGGAGGAATTGACGTTGCACCGGAAGAGATCACGTCAGGATATTGCATGGCTGAATGCTTCAGACGTCGGGCATCGGGCCAAGGAGAGCGAAATTGCGCCAAGGATATCAGGGTTGCGGAGGTCAACCGCCGATTGGGCAACAAGCCGCAAGAGAGGACGATGCATCGAAGAATCGGACGAAGCGCCAACCAATGACGTGCCGGGCAACAGAATGTCAATTCGCGTAGTAATAATTGTCTAGATCGGAGTTGAGTTTTGGTTTGTGTGTGCAGGATTAACTACGATAACAATGAAGACATAAAGCGAAACAAAGTGCTGGAGTCAAGCGCGAAGGATTCGTTGGGAGTTCGAGAGTTCGACGGAAGTCCGAAGGTTCGTCGGGAATGCTGCTGGAACTAGCCGAGAATGAGTAGGGAGCTTGCCGAAGGGTTTTTCGGAAGCTCGCCGGAAGGTTCGTTGGAAGTTCGCGGAGCTCACCGAGAAAGATCGGAGCTTACCGAAGAAGCTCGTTGGAACTCGCCAAGATCAAATCGTGAAGTCTAGGAGCTTGCCGGGAGTCCGCAGAATGGTTTCCGAGAGTTTATCGGAAGACCGTCGGAAGTTCGCCGGAAGAAGTCTTGACTTACAGACTTTGTAATAGCTTAGAAAATGTCTTTAAATTCGTAGTTAGCATGTTAATTAGGGTTAGGATTAGGTGTTAATCCTATAACCCAAGTAGGGGCCGATTGGGCCCGAGTTCGGACTGGTTTGGGCCAAGTTTGGAGCCCAACCAGTGAGCTGAATTGGCCTAGGCGGTGGCACCGCCCAGCACCCGAGAGCTGGGCGGTGACACCTCCTGGGCTGGGCGGTTGCACCGTCCAGCACCCGAGCGCTGGGCGGTGGCACCGCTTGGTTGTGCGGTGGCACCGCCAGCATTGGGAACATAAGAGAATTCAAATTTTTGGAGCCCAAATTTGAATCCTCTTGAGGCCTATAAATACCCCTCAAGTCTCAGCTGAGAACACAACTTTTTGAGTAGCAATTGTTTGAGAGAAAGGTCTTAGAAAAGTCTTTGCTAGTCTTGTTTTCAATTTGCTAGTGTTCACCTCCTTCTTTCTTGCTGAAAATCTGTAAGAGAGTGAACCGCTTGTAAAAAGTTGTAAGAGGGGTATTTGCCCTTCCATTTCAAGAGATTTGCTAGTGGAAGGTGGGAGCCTTATCGAAGAGGGGCCTCGCAAGTGGATGTAGGTCATTTGAACGAACCATTGTAAAATCGGCGTGATCTCTGGTTTGCATTTACTTATTGTCATTTACATTACTGCAAACCATTTGCACTTTAATGCTCTACTTCTTTGTCTCAGTCTTACTTATCTCTTCAAGTTAAAACGCAATCAAAACGGTTTCAAACGAAACGCTGCTTTTATCGTACGAAGTTTCCGAAAGTGTTTAAATCGTCAAAAGTTTATCGTACTTTACCGCTGCACTAATTCACCTCTCGGATTTGAAAATAATAGCCTCCCTAATCATGCATTTAAATTAATTAAAGCTCTCTATGGTTTAAAACAAGCCCCAAAGGCTTGGTATGATAGACTTAGTACTTTTCTTATTGAAAGTAATTTCACAAAAGGCAAGGTCGATACTACATTGTTTATCAAAAATTTTGAAAATAATTTTCTTATTGTTCAGATTTATGCCGATGATATTATCTTTGGTTCTACGAATGAATCTCTTTTTGAATCTTTTGCTGAAACCATGAGTCTCGAATTTGAAATGAGTTTGATGGGAGAATTAACCTTTTTCTTAGGCTTATAAATTAAGCAACTAAGCAATGACATCTTTATTAGTCAAACTAAATATGCTTTAGATTTGCTAAAAAGATTTAATATGAATAGCTCAAAAGCTATTAACACTCCTATGAGTACCCCCACTAAGTTAGAAGTTGATGAAAGTGGAGAATGCTTCGATCAAAAAACTTATAGGGGTATGATAGGAAGTTTACTTTACCTGACTGCAACTAGACTAGATATCATGTTCAGTGTAGGACTTTGTGCTAGGTTTCAATCGAACCCTAAGATATCTCATTTTAAAGCAGTTAAAAGAATACTTAGATATCTTAAAGGTATCACAAATCTAGGATTATGGTATCCAAAATCCGAGAATTTTGAGTTAATTACGTATGCTGATGCGGATTTTACTGGGTGTAGATTAGATAGAAAAAGCATATCAGGATCATGTCAATTTTTGGGATATTCCCTTGTTTCCTAGTCATCTAAGAAACAAAACTTGGTTGCACTATCAACAACCGAAGCTGAGTATATTGCAACTAGTGCATGCTGTGCACAAGTTGTGTGGATGAAAAACACCTTAGAAGATTATAAAGTCCATCTTAAAAACATTCCTATTAAATGTAATAACACAAGTGCAATATGTTTAACAAAGAATCCCATTCAACACTCAAGAATAAAACATATTGATATTAGACATCACTTCATACGAGATCATGTCACTAATCATGATGTAATCATAGAGTTCATTGATACTAAGCATCAACTAGCTGATATTTTTATAAAACCTCTAACCGAAGAACAATTTGATTTCATTAGAAGAGAATTAGGAATGTTAATGTGTCCGAATGCATAAACTTGTTAAAATCATTTTTCAGACTTTATTGATTGAATGATCAAATCACTTGATTACCATTACATGCCTAAAATTACATGTTGGAAATTATTTGTTTTAGATACAAAAATTTCCATAACAATGAGCATGTTTTGTTTTCATGATTGTATTTGAAAATCTATAGTATAGTCTTGTCCAAATGAATGAAAGTGTTAATTTCATTTTCGAATTCTCTTAACTAGTGGTATCCTAACAATCGGATTTTCTCGATACATTATTCTCTTCTGAATTTAATAAGCATATGTCATATTGAGTTTGATTCTCATCATTGATTTTTGACATATGAAATCAACTAGCAAATACATCTCTCATACACTTATCATGTGAAAAATATTTTTTGAGAAATGGATTTGATAAAATGATTCCTGCTTGTAAATTCCCTCTTGAAATATGGATGTTAGTGCTTTTACTTGCAAGGATTTGTTTCACATACATATCTTGATCCTTGTAAAAATGAAGTATGATTTAATCTCTCATCGATTTTAACTTCATTTAAAGTAAACTCACAAATAGCTGGTATCACAAATAGCCTTCCTCCTTCATGCAAAAAGAAAGAAGTATTCAAAGCTATTTCCATGTCATGTTTTCCTTGAGATGTTTGCATAATTGGTATCCTATCACTCGCTGTTGGAAAATGACATGAACCCAGTTATGGCATGAATAATTACCGCACTTATGCTTAAAATTTGCTTATATCGTTCTCCTTTTTGTTGATGACAAAGGGGGAGAGATATATGAATTGATGCTATGAGTATTGATGCTATGATTATGCCATGCTTACATCATCGAAAATATATGAATTGATGATAACTATGATTGCCATATTTGCATTATACCACGTTTGCATCATGTTAAGATATCAAGAACTTGCATCATAATTTTATGTGTTGATATCTTACCATATGATGAAATGCTATGATTGCTAAAACACTTGAAATATGTGCATCAGGTTAAGATATCAAATCTTACTTCGAAATTTTACATGTTGATATCTTATGTTGAACTTGTAATATCCCATTAGTCCCACATCGGAAGTGGAGAATGTGTATGATTAGCTTATAAGGGCCTGATGAGTGAACTACGTTGAGGACCAAAATGGAGTTATTGGCAAGTTAACTCATCAGACTCGGGTCATGACATTTGGTATCAGAGCCAACCTAGCATTTGGGCATGGTGAGGGGGCTCGAGTAGGAAAGGGCTACCCGTGGATGGAGTCGATAACTCATCACGGCGTTGAGCCACCACTGAGTTAAACCTCACATGCACTATGCTAGGGTTCGATCTGGGTTATGTCGGGCCTTGACGAGGACGTCAAGCTAATTGAGTTGGGGATATTGTAACATCCCATTAGTCCCACATCGGAAGTGGGCAATGTGTATGATTAGCTTATAAGGGTCTGATGAGTGTACTACATTAACTCCCGCTTAAGCATTTTGGTCCGCCGTTGAGGACCAAAATGGAGTTATTGGCTAGTTAGCTCATCAGACTCGGGTCGTGACATTTGGTATTAGAGCCGACCTAACATTTGGGCAGGGTGAGAGGGCTCGAGTAGGAAAGGGCTACCCGTGGATGGAGTCAGAGAACTCATCACGGCGTGGAGCCACCACTGAGTTAAACCTCACATGCACTATGCTAGGGTTCGATTTGGGATATGTCCGCTTAAGCATTTTGGTCCGCCGTTGAGGACCAAAATGGAGTTATTGGCTAGTTAGCTCATTAGACCCGGGTCGTGACATTTGGTATTAGAGCCGACCTAACATTTGGGCAGGGTGAGAGGGCTCGAGTATGAAAGGGCTACCCGTGGATGGAGTCAGAGAACTCATCACGGCGTGGAGCCACCACTGAGTTAAACCTCACATGCACTATGCTAGGGTTCGATTTGGGATATGTCCGCTTAAGCATTTTGGTCCGCCGTTGAGGACCAAAATGGAGTTATTGGCTAGTTAGCTCATTAGACACGGCGTGGAGCCACCACTGAGTTAAACCTCACATGCACTATGCTAGGGTTCGATTTGGGATATGTCCGCTTAAGCATTTTGGTCCGCCGTTGAGGACCAAAATGGAGTTATTGGCAAGTTAACTCATCAGACCCGGGTCGTGACAGAACTGCTACCATTATTCATATTTGAAATGTAAAACTTGAGAATGGATATCAAGTCTTGACATCATTTTCAGTAAAATACATCATGATAAAACTTGAGAATGGATATCAAGTCTTGACATCATTTTCAGTAAAATACATCATGATAGGAATCATGATGGGAGTAATTGATAAGGTTAAGAGTTCTTAAATTATCAATAAGTCTATTGAATTCAAAGGCCTTGAATTCAAGAATAACTTATCTCAAGTATGGCATATAGATAGGGGGAGTTAAAGTTAATTCCGTTATCAATTGATTGTCATCATAAAAAAGGGGGAGATTGTTGAATCTCGGATTTTGATGATGAAGTCAATTGTCATTTGTTATCTAATCCATATGTTGAGATAAGTGTGCAGGATTAACTACGATGAAAGTAAGACATGCAGCAGGAGTTGCGCCGGAGTCAAGATTATGATCACGTTGGGAGTTCGAGAGTTCAACGGAAGTCCGGACGGTCGTCAGAGGTTCTGCGGGAACAAATCCGAGAAGTCCAGGAGCTTGCCAAAAGAAGCTCGTCGGAACTCGCCAAGTGGATCGTCGCAAGTCCAGGAGTTTGCCGGAAGTCCGTTGGAGCATCACCGAAGGTTCTTCAGATGTTCGCTAGAAGTTCGCCCGAAGCTCGCCGGAAGAAGCGATTGACGCATCGGAGCAAGTTGTAGTAAATGTCTTAAGAAATGTCATAGTTAGCATGTAGATTAAGTTAGGAATGGGAGGTGATCCCATTAACTTAATCTGGGGGCAATTGGGCCCTTGAATCAACTCATTCAGACCAGAATTCCTGCTAGGCGGTGGCACCGCCTAGGAGAGGGTCTCCCAGGAAAGCTGGGCAGTGCAACCGCCCCATTCAGGTGGTGGCACCGCTTGGGCTCAGTCTCTGAGCGAGACTAGGCGGTGCAACTGCCCTTGACAAGCGGTGGAACCGCCTGAGCTCGGTCTCCGAGCTCTACCAGGTGGTGCAACCGCCCCTGTCAGGCGGTGGCACCGCCTAGAGGCTCAGTCTCCGAGCTGCCAAGCGATTGTACCGCCCTAGTCAGGAGGTGGTACCACCAGGACCCCGGAAACCCGGGAAAAGATATTTTTGAGCTCCAAATTCAAACTAGTTTGGGGCCTATATATACCCCACCCTTTCCTGCATGAAAGGGCACCGAAAGCTTGATCTTACTTTATGATTTTAGAGCTCAAAAGTGTTGTAAAGTCTAGAAGTTCTCCTCCCTCTTTCCTTCCAAGTTTTGATCTTTCAAGAGAGGAGAGAAAAGTTTGTAAGGGTTGTCTCCTAAGCCCGTCAAAAGGAGTGAAACTGTAAAAGGGTTGTTGGCCTTCGCCTATTGAAGGAAGGCCTCTAGTGGACGTCGGTGACCTCGTTGGTGGAGGAAGCCAAAAGTGGATGTAGGTCAAGATTGACCGAATCACTCTAAATCTCGGTTTGCATTTACTTTGAGCATCTTATCTTTACTGCAAACCTCCTTAGTAGCTTACTGCCTTCTGCTCATTTACGAACGTGTTTCTTAGTTAAGTATTTTCCGAATCGACGTTAAGACGGAAATCAGTTTTATCGTACGAACATCATATTTCAGTTTGTGCTTACATTCTAATTTCTATCTTAACTGCAAACTGCCTTCCTTACTTTTACTTCAAATACGTTTCCGTAAGCTTTCAAAGTTATTATCTACACGAAACGACTTTTACGTCAGAATCGAATTTCAACGTACGATCGCAGTTTTAATCGTCGAAAGTTTTCCGTTGCACTAATTCACCCCCCTCCCCTCTTAGTGCTCTTGATTGTAGCAAATGCAATATGATAAGCTATGTAGATCGATTTTTGAGGCACCCAAGGTCAAATGGGTACCTAAAAATCATTCTTTTTTATCAAAAAATATATCTTCATAAGCTTGGAGCAGGAGATGGTACCTTGATAGTGGATGCTCAAGGCATATGATTGGAGATCCATCTCAATTCTCTGAGCTCACTAGCATAGATGAAGGATATGTCACATTCAGAGACAATAACAAGGGTAAAATCATTGGCAAAAGAACCATAGGTAACAAATCCAATTTCTTTATTGAAGATGTGTTATTGGTTGATGGCTTAAAGCATAATCTCTTAAGCATTAGTCAATTATATGATAAAGAATATATCATTAAATATGAATATAATACTTGTATTATTGAAAAATTACACAAAAACACATCTATGATTGCCTTAAAATAAAATAATGTATACACTATCGATATTAATGATCTATGTAATGAAATATGCTTTTCGATTTTGAGTGATGATGCTTGGCTTTGGCATAGGAGATTAGGTCATACTAGCATAAAACTAATCTCTCAAATTTTATCTAAAGAACTTGTAAGAGGAATTTCTCATATCAAGTTTGTCAAAGATAATGTGTGTGATGCATGTCAACTAGGAAAACAAATAAAAGGTAGCTTCAAACCTAAGAACCAAATAAGCACCTCTAGACCTTTGCAATTGATCCATATGGACTTGTTCGGACTAATTGCTACATCAAGCTTAGGAGGTAGCAAATACACATTCGTCATTGTGGATGATTTTAGTAGATACATATGGACTTACTTTTTGACACACAAAAGTGATTGCTTTAAATATTTCTCTATGTTTTGTAAACTAGTTCAAAATGAAATGGGCATTATGTTTTCATCAATATGAAGTGACCATGGTGGTGAATTTCAAAACTATAATTTCCAAGAATTTTGTGAATCTAATGGATACAACCACAACTTCTCTACTCTAAGAAATCCTTAACAAAATATAGTAGAAAGAAAGAATAAAAACTTACAATAAATGGCTAGAACCATGTTAAATGAATATAGCCTACCCAAATATTTTTGGGCCGAAGCCGTAAATATGGTATGCTATATCATGAGTAGGGTTCTAGTAAGACCATTACTTTCCAAAACTCCTTATGAGTTGTGGAATAATAAAAAAACTCAATGTTTCATATTTTAAAGTTTTTGGATGTAAATACTTTATATTGAATGAAAAAGATACATTAGAAAAGTTTGATGTAAAATCCGATGAAGGAATTTTTTTTGGTTATTATTTTATTTCTAAAGCTTTTTGTATCTTTAACAAAAGAACTTTAATTATAGAAGAATCAATTCATGTGGTTTTTAATGAAATTTTCTAAGTTAAAAAAAATGATTTCGATGATGATCTTAATTTTGATACTTTGAATTTAAATGAATACCCTTCTCCACTTAGCAACTTGGATGCATCTTCTTCCGAAACATCCTTACCTAAGAAATGAAAGTATATAGATGCTCATCCCAAGGAGCTAATCATAGGAGACACATCTAAAGGGTTCAAACTCATTCATCTCTTAAGAATTTTTGTGCAAACATCACTTTTCTCTCTCAAATTGAACCTAAATTCATTGATGAGGCCTTGGAAGATGATTCATGGGTCATCACAATGCAAAATGAGTTAAATTAATTTGAGAGAAATAAGGTGTGGAAGCTTGTTCCGAGGCCAAATGACCATTTAGTTATCGGTACTAAATGGGTCTTTAGAAATAAGCAAGATGAACTTGGTATCGTAGTTAGAAACCAGGCTAGATTAGTGGTCAAAGGTTTCAACCAAGAAGAAGGTATCGATTATGAAGAGACCTTCGCTCTTGTAGCACGATTAGAAGCCATAAGGATGCTCCTTGCCTATGCTAGTAGTAATAATTTTAAGTTGTTTCAAATGAATGTTAAAAGTGCTTTTCATAATGGCTTTATTTTTGAAGAAGTTTATGTTGAACAATCTCCCAGATTTGAGAATGATAATCCCCCTAATCATGTGTTTAAATTGACTAAAGCTCTTTATGGTTTAAAACAAGCCCCAAGGGCTTGGTATGAGAGACTTAACTCTTTTCTTATTCTAAATAATTTCTCTAAAGGCAATGTCGATACCACATTATTTATCAAAAATTTTAAAAATAATTTTCTTATTGTTCAAATTTATGTTGATAATATTATTTTTGGTTCTACGAATAAATCTCTATATGAATCATTTGCTAAAAGTATGAGTCTTGAATTTAAAATAAGCCTAATGGGGGAATTAACCTTCTTTTTAGGCTTACAAATCAAACAACTAAGTAATGATATGGATAAGTATTTTTCTTAGTCAAACGAAATATACTTTAGATTTGTTAAAAAGGTTTAATAAGGATAGCTCAAAGGCTATCAACACTCCTATGAGCACCTCCACTAAGTTAGACATTGATGAAAGTGGAGAAAGCTTTGATCAAAAAGCTTATAGGGGTATGATAGGAAGTTTATTATACCTTACCATAACTAGACCGGATATTATATTTAGTGTAGGACTTTGTGCTAAGTTTCAATCTAATCCTAAGATATCTTATCTTAAAGTAGTTAAGAGAATACTTAGATATCTTAAAGGAATAGAACTTTGAACTAATTGCTTATGTTGATGCAGATTTTGCTGGATGTAGATTAGATAGAAAAAGTATATTCGGAACATGTCAATTTTTAGGACACACACTTGTTTCTTGGTCTTCCAAGAAATAAAACTCGGTTGCACTATCTACAACCGAAGCTGAGTATATTGCAGCTAGTGCATATTGTGCACAATTTGTGTAGATGAAAAACACTTTAGAGGATTATAAGATTCATCTTAAAAATATTTCCATAAAATGTGACAACACAAGTGCAATATGTTTAACAAAAAATCCCATTCAACACTCTAGAACTAAACATATTGATATTAGGCATCACTTTATATGAGATAATGTTAATACTCATGATGTAATCTTAGAGTTTATTGATACGAAATATCAATTAGTCGATATTTTTATAAAACCTTTAAGTGAAGAATAATTTGATTTTATTAGAAGAGAATTAGGAATGTTAATTTGTCTGAATGCATGAATTTGTTAAATTTTATTTTTGGACTTTCTTGATTCTTTAGATCACTCACTTAAATCTTCTCCTCTTATTATGTGAATTTTACATGATAATGTAAATAAGGTTGTGTGCTTCACGACAATAAAATTATTTACCTTGATGTTATAAACTTAAAATGATGTTTACTTTGATATTGGAATTCTGTGCTTTGATGCTAAAAATTTCTATGATGTTGTGATCTCTATAAATGATGAGTATGTTATCATACAATGATGCAATATCATGTTTACTTTGATGCTGAAAATTTCTATGATGATTATGATCTCTATTGAATATTGAGAAGTTTTAATCATACATGATACAATATCGGATTCTTAACTTTTGAGTGCTACAAGCACTAATGATATTACCTCATGCAAGTAGTGATGAAAGGCTATGACGAAACATTTTATAAATGCATTAAGTGTTTATATATTTCTTAATGTTTGATACATGGAAGTCAATGACAATGCATCTCTCACGGATTTCACTCTTATGAATTTTTAATTTGAAATTGATTTGATGTAATGCTCTTCTCAAAGTTTTATTTGTGAATTTCTCCTTCATGTGATACTCCTCTCCCATAAATTCTTCCTTATTCTTCTCATGAAAAATGAAGGAATTCCAATGGATATCTTAATTCTTGAAAGATGAATTTTCGTATATAATAATTATTTATAAGATTGGGGATTTGATTTCATATGGATATCTCGATCCTTTTCATGAATCCATTCTTTTTGTCAAAATGAAAGCATGTTTTAATGAAAACTTATTTATCGTTTTTGACTTTGATTCAAATCATTTCACAAATTTAGTTCTTAATGGTTCCCTCCTTACCTTCTTTCCTCTTCTTCATGTAAAATATGATGACAAAGGGGGAGAAGATGATGGAATCTATTGCTTTAATGTTGATAACATTTAATGATGAGAACTTTTAAATGTGAAACTTGAATTTTTTTTTACCGCACTTGCATTGTTGAATTGTTCTCCTTTTTATTGATGACAAAGGGGGAGAAATAATATCAAAATACAGTAAATTGATGACAAATGTATGCAATGTATTTCATCATATATACTTGAAATATTTGCTTGATAAATTTCTTTCATTATGATAAGATATCTAGAGCTTAACTTGCTATTTTACAATGGATATCTTGCCATAGAATGATGAATTGCTATCTTTATCATCTTTCATATTTGAAATATCATACTTGAAAATGGATGTCGTGACTTGACATCATACTTGGCATCGTATCTTGAGATTGTTAGATCATGATTGGAATCATGATGTGCATGTTGATAAGTCTAATGAACTTATCTTATAGGTTTGTTTCTTGAATTCAGAGCCCTTGAATTCAAGAATGTCTTTTCTTAAGTATGACATATAGATAGGGGGAGTTAAGGCTAACTCCGTCATCAATTGATTATCATCATAAAAAAGGGAGAGATTGTTGGATCTCGGATTTTAATGATGAAGTCAATTGTAATTTGTTTGATCTAATCTATATATTGAGAAAAGTATGCAAGATTAACTATGATAGTAGTAGACATAAAGTAGGTGTTGTGCTAGAGTCACGATCGAGATCTCATTGGGAGTTCGAGAGTTCGTTGGAAGTCTGGACGTTCATCGGAAATTTTGCCAAAACTAACCGAGAAGTCCAAGAGATTGCCAAAGAAGCTCGTCGGAACTCGCCAAGAAGATCATTGTAAAGTCCAGGAGCTTGCTAGGAGTCCGTCGGAACATTGTAGAGAGTTCGTTGGATGTTTGCTGGAAGTATGCCGGAAGCTCGCTGGAAGAGCAATTGATGCACCGGAACAAGAAGTGCTGTAATTATATCTTAATTATTATAGTTAGAGTATAAATTAAGTTAGGATTGGGAGATAATCCCACTAACTTAATTAGGGGCCAACTAGGCTCTTGACAAGGTTGAATTGGACCAAATTGAGTAGCCAATTCAGCCCCTGAAAATATGGCCGGCGGTGGCACCGCCTGGAAAGCAGTGCCCCAGGATTTCTGGGTGGTGGTACCGCCCAGACTGAGTAGTGGTACAACCCCTATCAAGTGATGGTACCGCCAAAGCTCGGTCTCCGAGCTCTATCAAGCTGTGGTACCGCTAGTACCTCGGAAATCTAGGATGAGACTTTTTTTGGCTCTAATTTTGAAGCCATTGGGGCCTATAAAAACTCCACTCTTTTTTGCATGAAAGGACATGAAAGCTATTGGCATAATCTTGAGTTCTTGAGTCTTAAAGTATTATAAAATTGAAGAGTTCTCTTCCTTCATCTCTTAGCCTTGTAACCATCCAAGAAAAATGAGTGAGACTTGTAAGGGTTGTCTTCTAAACCTGGCAAAAGGAGAAAGAGCTATAAAAGGTACTTGGCCTTCACCTATTGAAGGAAGGCCTTTAGTAGATGCCGGAGACCTCGTCGGAGGAGGAATATGAAAGTGGATGTAGGTCACATTGATCGAACCACTCTAAATTCTAGTTTGCTTTTCATTTGTGCAATTTACATTACTGCAAATCTCCTTAATCGTCTCTTGCACTTTTACGAAAGCTTTCAAGTTCATATTCTCTCCAAAACAAATTGAATTGAAACCATTTTCGTCGGAATCAGTTTTAATCGAAATGAACATTTTTCTGAAATAGGAAAAGTTTTCCGATTGAAGCCATCCAAAAGGATATGAGCGCAAATGCGATGTCATTTGTAGTCCAAGCTTCTTGACCAAACTCATTGACATGAGATTCTTTTGGCACCTGGTATTGAAGATTGTGTTGACTTCTTACTTGGATCTTTTCGTTGAAGAGTTCTTCTCAAACCTTTGGATTGAGAATTAGATTTGAGTCTATCACCTTCGATCTAGTCATTAACAAATGACTCAGATCCACATATGAAATCGGTGGAAGTTTAATAGAGTCATCACTTGTAGTTGTGACTATAATTTGCCGACTTTGATCGTTCTTTAACCACTTATTTGAGAAGAGTTCCAAGTGAGCTTCTTAACCAAACTCATTGAGATGAGGTACCTTTGGCATCAGTATTGAAGATTGTTTTGACTTCTTACTTCACTTGGATCTTTGTGGTGAAGAGCTCTTCTTGAACCTTTGGATTAAGAATCAAATTTTAGTCAATACCCTTCGATTTAGTCATCAATGATAGACTTAGATCCACATGGGGAATCAATAAAATTTCAATAGAGTTATCACTCATGGTTGTAGCTACGGTTCGCCGACTTTGATCATTCTTCAACCACTTCTTTGGGAAGGGTTCTAAGTGAACTTTTCAATACTTTTCTCTAAAGTGACATGTAATTTTACAATGCTTATAGAATAGAACACTTCATTTTAAGAAATAAAAAGTTTTACCATTTTCAAAATTCTCTTAGACCTTCTAGTACTCCCTTTGGATTTCTCTACGAGGGGTGTGTTTCTTTCTCTTTATTGGCATCATTATGTTGCTTGCAGTAAAGATATTATATACGCTAAAGAGGCTCATATGACTATGTTCATAGAGGCTAGTAGTGTATTTCATTATTATCAATGGAGATTTTGAGTGCCATCGCTTGTCAAGGGAACTTTATAGTAAATTTTTGCATAGACTGATCCTTTCCTTGGTATAAGTAGTTCCACTTTCTCTATTTTTCTTTAAGATATCCCATATGGTAAAATTCCTTTCATATGAGCCTTTTGAATTGTATCTATGATATATATTCATCATTATTTCTTTGAAGATAAGCATTCTATTATGTGAGCATGTGTCCTGTCAACTTGAGTCGCACAGATATCATACTATCCTTATTGCTATAGTCATAAATCAAAGTAAGTTTCAAGCAAATCTATCCATGAGCCTTATACCTCAGCATTGATTGAGTCACCATAGGAGGGTATGTCGATGCAAGCCTTGATGTGAACGGGTTGAGTCCTTGTTGCGATGCTATGTTCGATAGTGTCTTCTTTGCAACTGTACATTTTGGATAGAGATAACTCTCTTTTTTGTATCAAAATTCTTTGCTCGGTTGTCCTACACCGCAAGGTTTATTTGGGCTTGTATCCAACCCATCATAGTCTCCATTTGCTAGGCTAATATCATTATTTGAACAATAAGGTCAGCCAATATTATTGGGGTATTATCCACCATTTCATCATCGGTGGTTTTTCCTCCACATGAGCATAGCTCGAACTCCAACAATTATAACTTTTCTCTAGCGACTTTGTATCCTTATCTCATGGTTGCCATCCATAAGTGAAGCATCATTGTTCTAATATCACTTATTTCATATGTCGTTTAGGTTCAACAATCCATCAACTCGATACCATCTTTCAAATAGAAGTTTCTGAGGTTTGGATAGCGAGCAATAGGGATTTGAGATTTCTCATAGTAGTCAGATGAAGCTTTAATGTAGAGTTTTAGCTACTAGAACTTGAAGAAGAAGGGGATATAGTCGGAGGGTAAAACCCTTTTTCGAACTCTTCTTCTTTCAGCTCTCAACATGAGAGGAAATTTGTTGAATCTCGGATTTTGATGATGAAATCAATTGATGAGTTTATGATATAATCAGTATTTGAGAAAAGTGATGCAGAACTAACTTCAATCATGGAAAGGCAAAATGATTGAAGTATGGGAATCATACGTTGGGCCGGAGTTAAAAATTGGGCATCGAGTAGGAAGAATCAAACATTATGCTAAGATCGGATGTTGCGAGAGTCAACTGTTGAATCTCGGATTTTGATGATGAAATCAATTGGTAAAGTATTTAATCTAATCTATATGTTGAGATAAGTGTATGAGATTAACTACGATAGTAGTAAGGCATAAAGCAGATGTTGGGCCGGAGTCAAAGATCGGACGATACATTAATGATTCGGACAATGTGCTGGAAGTTTATCGGAAGCTCACTAAGAGTTCGTCGGGAGTTCGCTAAGAGTTCGTCGGAAGTTTGCTAGAAGTTCACCAAGAAGTTCACCGAAAGAACAATCAACATATCGGATAGAGATTGCTTATTTAAATATCTTAATTATCATAGTTAGACCTTAAGTTGAGTTAGGATTGGGAGGTAATCCCACTAACTCAGTTAGGGGCCAATTGGGCCCTTGATAGGGCTAAACTGGGCTGGTTGAATAGCTCATTCAGCTCCTAAAGTCACGTCCGACGGTGGCACTGTCTGGTGACTTAGTCTCCCAAGTGGTCTGGGTGGTGGTACCACCGGCAGTTAATGCTACCAAGCGGTGATACCGCCCCTATCAGGTGGTGGTACCACCAGAGCTCAATCTTCGAGCTCTATCAAGCGGTCTTCACCGATTGAAGGAAGACCATTAGTGGACACTGGTGACCTCGACGGAGGAGGAATCTGAAGTGGATATAGGTCACAATGACCGAACCACTATAAATTTTGGTGTGCTCATTTCCATTCTGCTTTTTACTATTGCTATTACTTTCTAAGTTAACTACTAGTTCATTTACTCTAAAGTCAAGCACTTTCCAAAATTGATTTTCAACGAACGAACATCTTACAAAATCGACGATTTTTTCACTATACTAATTCAGCCCCCCCCCCTCTTAGTGCTGCTCTTGATCCTAACATCAACATGCCAAAGGATCAAGAAATACATCAAAGGAAAGCATGATGCACTGGGAGTTTGGATGAACTAATGACACGCCAAACAACATAAAATTCTTGTCTTGTAATCGTTTAGGCCATAATCATTGTAGTTCAGGCCTTAATTGAGTTAGTTTGGGGTGTAATCATGCTAACTCAATTAGGCCTAATCTAGGGTTGAGTTGGGCCTATTGCGAGGCCTATTCAATGATCCATAGTTAGGTCAGGTGGTGGAGTCATAAGTGGCCTGCAAGCCAATCATGTGAGTGATGACACGTGTGACTTGACACGTAGTCTTATTGTTTATTATTATTATTTGATATTTTATCACTTTATTTTATCTGTGGCTTAAATATATTGTGATGTCCATGGATCTGTGTAATGGAAATCGGATCGTGATGAGATCATGATAATGAGACCGATTCACCTTTAAATATAGACCCTAAATAATCCCAGTCATAGGTTACTCAAGAAGGACATCGAGATAACCAGATAGATTGGTGTGCTGTATACCCATCGATATGATAGATGTAGTTGGTCTCATAGTTGCTTATGTAGGGACACTAAGGATATAGTGCAGGTTCTCATTAGAGAATGAGTTCACTAATTGATCCGCTTACGGAATGTTGGATGGTTGATGATGCCTTATTGTCAGATAGTGATTTCATAGTCCTAGTGGTGTATTTGGTCCTTAGACTTGAGGCACTAAGGATATCCTGTATGAGTACTCCATTCTTTGATACCAGACGTATAAGTCTGGAGGTTTCAAATCTAGCACAACTGGTCATCGGGAGTGGTAACCAACCTTACAAGGACTATTGAGTATCGATAGAGGATCATCCACTTTTGGTATCATAAGAGGAATATCCCATGTGTTCTTACTCAAACAAATCCCTAGCTAGGGTCATTCAGATTGAGAGAGAAAGAATTCTCTAGGAGAATCTTATTAGAGCGAGACTCGAGTAGAAACCTTATGGGTTTGACAACACCATGCCTGGTATACGGTCTCTGGGATATTAGATAGATGAGTGACTATAGGTACATGGTAATTGAGGACAAACAGGTCCAATTGATTGGATTCCCTTGTATCGTCTGGGGACTACGGCGTAGTGGCCTAGTACGCCCACAGTCGATGAGTCGAGTGAATTATTATAGAGATAATAATTTATTGAGCTAGAAGGAGTTCTGGTAGATATGACTCATGGCCAGCTCGATATTGGGCCTACAGGGTCACACATGTATGGTAGGCATCGCGATGAGTAGAGGTTCGGATATGAGATATCAGCCGGAGCCCTTATCTTATTGGATATCCAATAAGCTCCTGAATTATTGGATCCTATGGATGAGATCCAATAAGAGCCAATGAGAGATTATTGGATAGAGATCCACTAATTTAAGAGGCTTGGGTAGTTAGATGTATTAGAAATGAGTCGGCACTAAGAGGAGGGGTGAATTAGTGGATGTAAAGAGGGTGGTGGATATAAGATACCTAAAATTGAAAGCGTACGGAAGAGTATAGTGGATATAAAGCAAGTAAGTTTGCAGCAAAGGTAAATTGCATAAATAGAAATGCAAACTGAGTTTATAGTGGTTCGATCGTCGTGACCTATATCCACTCCATCGATTCCTCTTCGGTCGAGGCTACCAGCATCCACTATCGGTCTTCCTTCAATAGGTGAAGACCAACCACCTTTTACAGCTCTTTCTCCTTTTACCGGGTTTAGGAGATAACCCTTACACCCCCACTTACTCCTATCTCAAACTATTCTATCACGTAGATTTTTAAGAGGAGTTCACAGAAGATTACAACAGCGTTTCTTTCTTTTTCACTCTTAATTCTTATTTATATGCTTCAAGTTGATTCAAACTTGGAGCCTAAAAATGTCTCATCTTGGGTTTCCCGGGTATGGGGGGTACCACCGCTTGCATTGGGTGGTACCACCGCCTGCAGCCTGACACTAGGCAGTACCACTGCTTGACAATCTCTTGGAGACTGTGTTTGCGCGGTACCACCACCTAACACTAACACTAGGTGGTACCACCACCCAGACTAGCGG
This sequence comes from Musa acuminata AAA Group, assembly GCF_036884655.1. Classification (NCBI taxonomy): domain Eukaryota; kingdom Viridiplantae; phylum Streptophyta; class Magnoliopsida; order Zingiberales; family Musaceae; genus Musa; species Musa acuminata. The sequence goes on from NC_088340.1 coordinate 25,713,499, forward strand.
TACCATCGCCTGACATAGTCTCGAAGATTGTGCCATGATGGTGCTACTTGTTGGGTCACTATTTGGGCCTTTTATTAGGCCCAACACAATCCATACATGGGCCCAATTGGGCCCTAATTGGGTTAGCCTAATTCCAATCCTAATTATGTGCCAACTACAAAATTTAAGGTATTTACTAAGCTAAACAAATATATAAGTCTAGGTTTCTTCCGGCGAGCTTCCGGCGAACTTTTGACGATCTCTCGGCAATGTTCCAATGGACTCCCGGTAAGCTCCTGGACTTCACGACAATCTTCTTGGTGAGTTCCGATGAGCTTCTTTGGTAAGCTCCTGGACTTCTCGATCAATTCTAGTAGAACTTCCGACGAACCTCCGAACTTTCGACGAACTCTTGAACTCCCAACGAAAACATGTCCTTGACTCCAAGACTTCATTTTGCTTTATACATTGCTATTGTAGTTAATCTTGCACAGTTAAAACCTACTTCGATCTAGACAATTATTACTAAGCTAATAAAATATTGTCCGACTTGTCATTGGTTCATCGACGCTTCATTTGATTCTTCGGCGCATCATCCTCTCTTGCGGCCTATTGCCCAATCGGCCAGTTGACCTTTGCAACTCTAATTTACTTGGTGTAATTTTTGCTCTTCTTGGCCTGATGCCCGAACTCATAGCCTGAAGCCTTCTACCGATACATCGACCGATCCTTCGGCTCGACGTCCAATCTTCTGATATATTTTTCTTCGGCCCAACATCATTCTTTCTGCTTTAATTGTCTCACTTAGATCGAAGTATCCTGCATCACTCAAATCGTAAATCAAATCATAAACACTATAAATTGGCTTCATCATCAAAATATGAGATTCAATAATTTTCTCCTTTTTTATGATGACAACCAATTGATGACGGAGTTTAAACAAACTCTCCCTATCAATATGCCAATTTGATAGAACTCTTGGATTCAAAAATCCAAGCAACATGTTATCATAAACTTATGCATAACATCATACTTCTCCCCCTTTGTCATCAACAAAAAGGAAAAGTGCAACTATCAAGTTTTTAGACATACAATTTCAAATCATTGCAAAATAAATATAATCTCCAGTTTTATCATCATGCAAGCTAGCAAATTTGTTCACCAACTTATAACATGCATAATAACTAAATCATCATTAATTTTAAATATGTGCAAGATTGTAAATTTTGTAAGTTTGCATTTTTACTTCTTAAGATAGGCAAGCTAGCAATTTTTGGTGATGTTCAAGATAGCATGTTATTTCTTATCTTTTGAGAAGTGCAAGCTATCAAATTTTCTCCCCCTTTGTCATTGTAAAAATAAAAGGGAATAATATAATTTTGTAATTCTTTTTTCCTTTACAATAATTTTTAATTTATGACAAAGGTAAAGTATCAATCTTATTTCAATATGTTTGTGCTTCATTATAGTTTTAAATTAAAATATGCACAATTTGAAAACCTTAAATTTCATCCTTACTTTATGCATGATACCAAAAATAAATCATCACTATGGGCATATCATACATGATACTCAAGACATTAAATTTTTTAAGCATTTATCAACATTTTGATCATGATACCAAACATTCATCATTTAAAGAATTCATGATATAATATCTTGATTCGTGCAAAAAACATCTGAAGTTATAAATCTCAAAAAGTCAAGATAAAGCTCATTCAAATTCAAATCATCAAATCAAAATTATTTTCAGGAGATTCATAAAGAAAAGGACATAGATAGATTCATTAATCTCTTATTTTTAGATAAATGGTAAGAAGAAACATAGGAGTTCAAAATCAAGATGATGATTCATATAAAAAAAAATCACAAGTTATAATCAAGAGAAAAATCATCATTGATCTTCAACTCATTCAACTTGTCAAATCACCAAAGTCACTTTTAAGAGATTCATAAAAATGATCAAATAGATTCATCAAAATCAATAGAGAAAAAGAATTTTTAAGAAAAATATTTTTCTCTTTATAGTTGTTTTATTTTAAGTGATTTGATTTCTTACAAGCATGCCTAATAAAAACATGCATCAACTTTTAAAATCGAAAGTGCAAGATTTATTACGATAAAGATCAATAAGGCATAAATCATAAAAATCATCATGCATCATTTCTAAATCTCATGCATAGTAAAAAATCACCAAGCATTGTACCAAAACTTTTAATATTTTCATTACATAATTACATCATTATGCATCATTAAATCATTGAAATTGATTTCATCAAACATAAAGCATTTTCCATCAAAATTATTTTGTTTGTTGTTGTCATGCATTTTTCTTTCTAGGTGAATCTAACATTTTATGCTTAGTTTTTCATACAAAAGCCATGCATTATTATTTATAATTGGAAGGCAATCTGAAAATCATTAAGATATACATTATTGCTTCTTAAAACATGCATAGAATTAACATTTTCAAAATTACTAGAAGGATAAGCATGATTCCTAAATTTTTATTTTTATTTTTATCATATAACTAAAAACAAATTATAAATAATTTTTCTAAACTAATTTAAGAACAACTCATGAAATACATCATGTAATTTCAAAATAAAGTAAAGGAGTTTCGTTTGAGTTGTTTACCTCATTGTCGAGAGTCATCAAAGCAAAGTTCGTTGTTTCATCTTCATCGGTTTGCTCCTCGTCATTGGATTAGCTCGATTCATCCCAAGGTACTTCCCTCTTCTTGCGTTCATGACAAGTAGTTGCGTTCTTTTTAAGTTTATTTTTGTTCTTTAATTTTGTTTCATGAACTTTTAAAACATTAAGAGTTCAAGGTCATGACAAGTACTGCCTAAATTTTCTTGATTAAATTAGTCATTCTTGCTGTCATATAAACTGTGATTTTGCTACAATTCCCTCCTCAATTCTCTTAAGTTTTTGGTGGAAATTACGTCGAGAAACCGCTGTTTCTTCAACGATAATTCTGCTCTTACAAGATAGCACATACTTGCTGCAACTTTCATTGATTTCTCTCAAACCTTTGCTGCCATCTACCACAGATCCAAAACTTTCATCCACAGCCCTAAAACTCCACCAAACCACACCCTCAAATTGCACCCAAAACAGCCACAAAACAAGCCTAAATCGTAGCCTACATCCACCGATCCACCAACCCTTTCGACCATCACTTCTCTCAACCTATACATGCCTTTAACCTGACAACAAAAAAGAGATCTCAACATCATAGATTTGGAGGCATATACTATGGCATCTAAGGAGGCAATCGATGCTAAATTCAAAGCCTTGGAGGCGCGAATGGAGGATAAGATTCGGACGCTCTTTACCGAACTCAGATTGGGCCGACTACTAAGCCCGAAAAAATCATATCACGGAGAGAGCTTTGCCCAATCGCACCAGGCCCGAAGAGATGAGTTCCAAGGGAGGGGAGGCTCTATAATCGATCCCAACTATCCACGCATAAGGGTGGACTTCCCTAGATGGGAAGAAGGAGACCGGATTGGTTGGATCTTACACGCGGAGCGATATTTTCGGTACCACAAAACCGCGGATGCATCTATGGTGAAAATTGCAGCTATACATCTTGAAGGGGATGCTATACAGTGGTTTGACTGGTTTGAACATACTTATGGAGTCCTTTTATGGCAACAATTCAAAGAAGGATTGCTGATCCGCTTCAGACCAACTGATTACGAGAATATTGACGGACAACTAGCAAAGATCCGATAAACCTCCACCATTCAGGAGTACCAAACCAGGTTTGAAAGGTTATCTAATCAAACTCTTGATTGGTCTCAAAAACAGCTATTGAGGACCTTTATTGAGGGCTTGAAGCCGGAGATCCGAGGAGAAGTTAAAGCGCGACAACCGTACACGCTTATGGCAGCCATCTCTTTCGCATGACATCAAGAGGAGCAATTGAACCATGAAGCTCGAAGGACTAGGGTCACTCCTCAACCAGTAATATTGAAGCCCTTAGCCCCCCCTACTGTTGACCGAGTCCCTGCACCAAAAAGGTTGACAAGAGAAGAGCTTCAGGAGCGATCTGCGAAGGGGTTATGTTAGCATTGCGACGAGCCGTGGAGCCATGAGCATCGCTGTAGTAAAGGGAGACTTTTTATCATTGAACCAGTAGAAGAAGAGGTCATTGAACATCCAGAAGAGAGCATTAAACATAAAGAAGAAGATGCAGAAGAAGAGCCACAACCGATCGAAGTTACGGTACATGCACTAGTCGGCTACTCAAACCCACAAATGATGAAAGTTGGAGGCCTTCTCAAACAACAACTGATCACTGTTTTCATTGACACGGGCAGCACTAATAATATCCTAAACAGTAAGGTTGCTATCCGAATGGCATTACCTATCGAGAATCGTTGCAGGTTTGATGTTAAGGTCACCGACAGACGGATTTTGAAGTGTGATCGTAGGCGCCCGCAGGAGAAACTATTGCTGCAGGACCAAGAGATAATTGCAGATTTCTTCCTTCTCCCTCTTGAAGATCATGAGGCCATGCTAAGAATTAAATGGTTGACAACATTAGGTGATTTTTCTTGGAATTTTATGAAACTAATTATGAAATTTTACAGTAAGGAGAAACAGGTGATACTGCACGGGAAACGTGGGGGCGACGTAACGATGATTTGCACACAACAAATGAAGAAGGTTTTGCATAAAGCATGCAGTGGCTTTTTGGTACAACTTGAGCAGCAAACTAAGGGAGAGCCAACAAAATTGGAAGATCCAAATCTACTTCCTTTGCTTGCTGAATTTTCAGATATATTTGACGAACTACGCAACCTACCTCTTACCCGTCGGCATGATCATTGTATAACGATTCTTCCTGGCCAATCTCCAGCAAATGCTCAGCCATATCAGTATCCACATCTCCAGAAGGATAAAATAGAAAGAATTGTAAAAGAGATGCTCAAAACAGGAGTTATTCGGCCATGTTGTAGCCCCTACTCTTCACCGGTGCTCCTCATACGAAAGAAGGATGGAATATGGCGATTATGTGTTGATTACCGAACTCTCAATGGCATAACCATCAAGGATAAATACCCTATTCCAATAGTAGATGAGTTGCAAGATGAAAGGGAGCACAAATCTTCACAAAGCTGGACCTTCGATCCGGGTATCATCAAATACGAGTATGCGAAGAAGACATACCGAAAACCACCTTTTGAACACACAATAACCACTATGAATTTTTGCTTTTTTCAAAAGAAGGTGGAATATCTTGGGCATATCATATCAGAAGAAGGTGTGGTAGTAGACCCCTTCAAAATTGGAGCAATGCAAAATTGGCTGACCCCGAGGAACATAAAATTGCTACATGGCTTTCTGGGTTTAACAGGCTACTACTCTAAGTTCGTGAAAAACTATGGAGAGATCAGTGCACCACTTATTTCCTTTTTGAAAAAAGATGTCTTCCAATGGTCGGACAGAGCCTCCGTTGCCTTCGACAAACTTAAGGCAGCCATGACGACGACGCCGGTGCTAACACTACCAGATTTCAACCGACCCTTCATTATTGAGGCCGACGCATCTGGAGTCGGAATTGGAGCAATTCTCATGCAAGATGGTCGACCACTCGCATACACTAGCAAGGCATTATCTCCTTCTCATTAAAATAAGTCAAGATATGATAAGGAGATGCTCGCCATTGTGCGCGCAGCAACGAGGTGGAGACCCTACTTGATTGGTCGACGATTTCAAATTAAAACCGACCATAAAAGCCTTAAGTACTTTTTGGAGCGAAAGATATCATCCCCTGAGCAGCAAAACTGGGTAACAAAACTTCTTGGATTTGATTATGAAATAACTTACAAAAAGGGGAAAGAGAATGTTCTTGCAGATGCGCTTTCGCAGCTACCCGAGCAAGCTGAAGTTTTGGCCATTTCACTTCCGACCAGCGACTTCCTTGAGGATATTAAGATGGAATGGCAGGAAGATTCAGAGACTAGTAAGATTATAAAAAAATTGGAGGAAGCACCAAGCTCCGTAGCTCATTACAATTGGGACTCAAAAGAATTACACTATAAGAGTACTAAATTGAAAAGGAGTATGACATATCACTCACAAACCGACGGCCAGACAGAAGTTGTAAATAGGTGCTTGAAGATAGCCCAAAGCCACCCACCAAATATGACTACCCAAGGAGGACTTCAGACTCAGCCAAGTGCCATTATTGATCGACGGATTATGACTCGACGACGACGATCCACTACTGAATTGCTAATACAGTGGGCAAACCTACTAACAGAAGATGCCACTTTGGAGAACTATGATGACTTGAAGATCAAATTCCCAAAATTCATGAATCGTCAGCCTCGAGGACAAGGCTGATTTGAAGAGGGCGGGTTTGTTAGGACTCTAGCTAGGAGAGTCCTAATTAAGAGGGACATTCATGTAAAACTGTTAGGACTTTAGCTAGGAGAGTCCTAATTGAGAGGGACATTTTGTTAGGACTCTAGTTAGGAGAGTCCTAATTGAGAGGGATATTCATGTAGGAGGTTTTTTCTTAGAGAAGAATTAGGAGTTGTAAGGGAATAGGAGTCTTGAGTAGGAGTCCTATTAGGAGTTGGTTAGAAGTAAGAGTCTTAAGTAGGAGTCCTATTAGGAGTTAGGGTTTAGAAGCCCTATAAATAGCCATGTATTCCTCCTCTTTTCTCAAGCAATAGATGAAACTTTTCTGCAGCCTTTGAGCAGCACTTGGAGGGAGGAACCCCTATAGAGTTCCAAGGAGGCCGATCCCCTAAAGAGATCAACCCCAAGTTTAGAATCTGCAAGGGTTCTAACACTGTCTATCCTCAATTACCATGTACCTATAGTCCCTTATCCATCTAATATCCCAAAGACCGTATATCAAGCATGGTGCTGTCAGACCCATACGGTTTCTACTCGAGTCTCGCTCTAATCGGATTCTCCTAGAGAACTCTTTCTCTCTCAACCTGAATGACCCTGGCTAGGGATTTGTCTGAGTAAGAACACATGGGATATTCCTCTCATGACGCCGAGAGTGGATGATCCTATATCGACACTCAATAGCCCTCGTAAGGTTGACTACCACTCCCAATGACCAGTTGTACTAGATTTGGGATAGCCAAAACTATAAGTCTGGTATCAAAGAGTGGAGCACTCATACAGGACATCATTGGTGTCTCAAGTCTAAGGACCAGATATACTACTAGGACTACGGAATCACTGTCTGATAATAAGACATCATCAACCATCCAGCATTCCATAAGCGGATCAATCAGTGAACTCATTCTCCAATGAGCGCTTGTATTGTATCCCTAGTGTCCTTACACGAGCAGCTATAAGACAAGCTGCATCCATCATATGAACGGGTATACAGTACACCAATCTGTCCGGTTATCACGATGTCCCTCTCGAGTAACCTTTGACCGGGATTATTTAGGATATGTGTTTAAAGGTGAATCGATCTCATTTTCATGATCTCATCACGATCTGATTCTCATTGCACAAATCCAAGGACATCACAATATATATGTGCATATATGTAATAGTTATAAAGTGATATATGCTAAAATATAATAAGCAAAAAAGATTCTATATCAAGTCACACGTGCCATCACTCACGTGATTGGCTTGTTGGGCACCTATAACTAGCAATCTCCCACTTGACCTAAAGCCAATCACCTATGTGTCTGATCCCCATCAGACCCCTGTGACGTTCAAAGACAATCTGAGACAACGACTTTGTCAGTGGATCTACAATGTTATCTTCGGATAGAACTTTTTCCACTGCTACATCTCCTCGGGTTACGATCTCTCTGATAAGGTGGAACCTCCTTAGAAAATGCTTAGATTTCTGATGAGACCTAGGCTCCTTCGCTTGAGCAATCGCCCCGTTGTTGTCGTAATATAAGGAGATCGACTCCTCGCTACCCGGCACAACTCCCAAATTTGTGAAGAACTTCTTCAACCAGACTCCCTCCTTTACTGCATCTGATGCAGCAATGTACTCCGCCTCTGTGGTCGAGTCAGCAGTAGTATCTTGCTTGGAACTCTTCCAGCACACTGCTCCTCCAATCAAGGTGTACACGTACCCTGAATTCGACTTGCTATCATCAACATCAGATTGAAAACTTGAGTCCGTGTAGCCTTCAACCTTAAAGCTATTACCTTCATATACTAGTAAAAGATCCTTTCTTCTTCTCAAGTACTTAAGGATACACTTTACTGCTTTCCAGTGCTCTAAGCCTGGATCCGCCTGATATCTGCTCGTGACACTCAAAGCATGCGCTATATCAGGCCTAGTACATAGCATGGCATACATGATATACCCTATTGCTGAGGCATAAGGTATCATATCCATGTTTGTCCTTTCTTCTGGAGTCTTTGGGAACATACTCGTAGAAAGCGATATCCTATGTCTCATCGGTATGAGACCTCTCTTGGAATTTTTCATGCCAAACCTTTTGACAATGGTTTCTATGTACCTGGACTGGGACAAGATAAGCATCATCTTGGATCTATCTCTATAGAATCTAATCCCCAAGATATAGGATGCTTCCCCTAAGTCCTTCATAGAGAAGTGTCTAGAAAACCAAGCCTTTACTATGGATAGCATTCCTACATCATTCCCAATGATCAGGATGTCATCCATATATAACACCAAAAAGGTGATAGCGCTCCCACTTACCTTCTTGTACACACAAGGCTCATCTTTGTTCTTAACGAAGTCATAAGATCTGATTGCCTCATCAAATCTTATGTTCCGACTTCGGGAAGCTTGCTTTAGTCTATAAATAGATCTAAGCAACCTACACACCTTATCTGGGCAGTTCTTGGACACGAATCCCTTAGGTTGTATCATATATACCTCCTCCTCGAGGTTCCCATTGAGGAATGTGGTTTTCTTATCCATCTGCCAGATCTCATAATCATAGTGTGCTGCAATAGCCAATAGAATTCTGATAGATTTTAGCATTGCCTTTGACGATACCCCTTGGCCACTAGCCTTGCTTTATAGGTCTCTACCTTTCCATCTACTCCGATCTTTTTCTTAAAGATTTACTTGCAACCGATGGGTACAATACCTTCGGGCGCATCAACTAGGTTCCAAACCTTGTTGGAGTACATAGAATCCATCTCAAAATTCATGGCTTCTTGCAACTTCCCGGAGTCTATACTCATAATAGCCTCTTCGTAGGTCTGAGGATTAATATCCGCAACATCCTCTCCTCTAATATATCCCACATATCTCTCAGGAGGATGGGATACTCTATCAGACCTATGTAAAGTTGAAACTTGTGTATTAGGTACTCAACTCTATCATTCTCCCACTATCTCTGCCAAGAATATGTTCCTTCTGAAGGAACACTGCTCTCTTAGCTACAAAGACCTTTTGGTCCTCGAGATGATAGAAATAATACCCACAAGTTTCCTTGGGGTATCCCACAAATTTGCATCGCTTTGTCCTTGATTCTAACTTATCGGGGTTGTGTCTTTTAATGTGGGCAAGGTAGCCCCAAATCTTAACAACTTTAAGATCAGGCTTCTTCCCTTTCCATATCTCATATGGTGTAAACACTACTGACTTAGTTGGAACTCTGTTCAGAAGGTAAGCTGCGGTTTCTAGGGCATATCCCCAGAATGAGATGGGTAGGTTAACGAAACTCATCATGGACCGTACCATATCTAATAGCGTACGATTTCTCCTTTCAAAGACACCATTGAGCTGAAGTGTATAAGGAGGTGTCCATTGGGATAATATCCCATGGTCCTTGAGGAACTGAGTAAACTCTGTACTTAAGTACTCACCTCCTTGATCTGATCGAAGAGTTTTGATACTCTTTCCAGTCTGGTTCTCCACCTCATTCTTATACTCTCTAAATTTCTTAAAGGCCTTGGACTTGTACTTCATTAAATACACATATTCATACCTTGAGAAATCATCAGTAAAGGTAATGAAGTAGGAGTGACCACCAATGGAATGAGTTGACATGGGTCCACATACATCACTATGTATGAGTTCGAACAGCTCAGTGGCTCTCTCTCCAGTTCCACTAAATGGAGAATTGGTCAGTTTTCCACGAAGGCAAGGCTCACAAGTTGCATATGACACATAGTCGAATGGATCTAGATATCCATCATTTAGTAACTTTTGAATCCTTCTTTCATGGATGTGACATAGCCTATAATGTCACAGGTATGCACTGTCCATCTTATCTCGTTTCCTCTTGGACACATTTACATTCATGATATATGGAGTAGTGTCTAGCATAAACAAACCTTTATGCAATATTTCTCTCGCCAATCTCCCTTCGGCTTTGTTAGAATTTACAATAAATTGTAGATATGATAAGCAATACTGGTATCCAATACTAATGCACTATCATAAAAATCTGACAATTGAAGATTGATCATGAATGTACCTGAAGCTTCTCTAAGCTTTTATTTCGCCCTCTCTGCAAGGTACTCTTTGCAGTTCCTCTTCCAATGCCCATCTTTGCCATAGTGGAAGCACTGGCCTTTGTCCTTTACTGGGTCTTTCTTAGCAACCTTTGCTTACTTGGTCTGCCCTTGCCCTTTCCCTTCTTAAGGGACCTTTCTGCTTTCCTTTTCTTTCTAGTCTCACCAGTGTAGAGAACTGGATTCTCTTTCTTAATAGTACTCTCTACCTCCCTCAACATATTGAGGAGCTTTGGGAGAGTCACCTCAAGCTTGTTCATATTAAAATTCATTATGAACTGTGAAAAGGAATCTGGTAGGGACTGAAGCACAATGTCCACACATAAGTTATCCTCTAGGACCATTCCTAGACCTATGAGTTTCTCTATCAACTCAATCATCTTTAGGACATGGTTCTGAACCGGTGTCCCCTCAGTTATCCTAGCACGGAAGAGGCTCTTGGATATCTCATATTGCTGAGTCCTTCCCTATTCCTCAAATAATTTACGGACATGTAGGAGAATGGATCTGGCATGTTTCTTTTCATGTTGTCTCTGTAACTCAGGAGTCATAGAGCTCAACATATAGCACTGAGCAAGAGTGGAGTCATCAATGTACTTCATGTAGCGAGCAATCTCATCCTCTCTTGCCCCTTCTTCGGGCACAGGCATCATTGTATCAAGGACGTACACGATTTTCTCCGCTGTGAGAATAATTCTCAAGTTACGGAGCCAATCCGTTTAATTTGGACCAGTGAGGCGGTTGACATCAGTATGCCACGTAAGGGATTTGAAAGCGACATTTTCTAAAAATAAAGATGCAGTAGAAATGAATAACATGCAGATTTTACAAGAAATAAACTATCAAGATATGGACCTCGATCTTAATATACTCCCACTATTTTACTAACGAGTCATGCGACACCCTCAGCATGTGAAACGGAAGTCTCCGGCAGACTTCTAGTGGGGATCAGGATCCAATCAGCGTCTTAGTGTAACCTCGAGGGACTCGGCCAATCACACTATGCCTAAAAGGTAGGCAACTCTTGCCGATCACAACTCCTTATGATTCCTGTCCTGTTCGGCCTCCGAATCATCATGGTCTCGAGGGACTCGACCAACCAGGATACTCGGTTAAGTCAACACCTTCGTTACAAGATGAGTCTGATTTGATGATATACCCTTGAGGGACTCGACCAAGCATACCATGTCCTCAGGTCACCGGTGACATCTTTATGTCGTAAGCAATATAGCGAATCATGATATAGGTGAGTCTTGAGGGACTCAACCAACTCAACCTATACCGGGAATCAGTTCCTACTTATAATGATGGAAGGCCACGTGGGTCAATATAATTGTCTTAAGTTTCCTGACTTAATATTATCCAGAGAGATGTTTCTATGATTTGGTCTCCTAATATAATATGTCACACATATACATATTTAATATATATCTACATCGCAAGCAAATATATATACATATTTAGTATGTGTATAAGTAATTACACCAGATGATCATGGACCACAACCTAATGTGATTAGGCCCGAGCCAGTAGGCCTAATAACTCACATCAAGATCTATGTGTGCAATAGTGCATCTCTATGCCCTGTGATTGTCTATCTCGTCCTCGTCGATTCTGTCGACATTCGATGCATCTTCATGCATCGCGATCGTCTGTCTCGTGGGTCTCGCTATCGTATCCACGCTCCCACTATGCCTCGTCATGTGATTACAACTTAATCATAGGCACGCAGGCCCGATAATAAATGAGAAATATAATGGAGGCTCGCAGACCTCAATAATAATAATCACAAGTACACACATCACACGGTCTATGATCATCCGTCCACATATCATACCTCACATGTATAAATAATCATCATCATGTAGGACTACTAGATAATGATAAAAGTAATAATCAACTAAACCTTTTAATTAATTAGTATTTTATGATATTAGGGACATATAAGGAATTTCTGAATTCATAGGGATATTTTTATAATTTGGATAAAAGGACATAATTTAAATTTCTGAAATTCATAGGGGTAAAACTATCTTTTTTCCCAAGAATACCCTAATGCCCTACTCCCCTACTGCCGCCGCCGTTGCCACCCTGTTGGCGACGGCCTGTGCGGTGGGGCGAGGGCGCTGACCTTGCTTGCAGGCGGCACGCCCGCTGGCGGCGCTGCTGTTGTAGGTGGGTGCCACCGCCTCCACGGGCGGTTCTACCGGTGGGGCAACACCTGTAGGCGGTGTTGTCCCACCGGGCGACCGCCCATACCGAGGGGTTTCGCCCTCGGGAGCAGCGGCGCCTCACCCCACGGGAGAAGCGGCCGTAGGCACCTCTGCCCGCGGGCTGCCAGCCCCGCCGGACGCAAGCCTACTGCAAACAGGCCGCCGACCGGCTGCTGCAGACGCAGCCCCTATGCTGCCTGCCTGCGGCTGCGCCGTATGCACGCGGATCGAGTGCAATAACTATTGCTGCCCTTTCTCGCTTTTGCGTCGATGATTTTGACGTCAAAAGTTTCTTCAAAACACAACACACATAGTACAAAACCAATCTATCGCATGAACAACCTGGCTCTAATACCACTGTTAGGAAATCTTTAGGGGGCGACGTCACATGCGCAGCGGAAGAACAAGAAAACAAAATCCCTGATTCCCAAAGAGATGTTCATCGTCGTGCGAAGATTGGTGCGCAAAATCCGCAAAACTGAAAAAACTGCATATAGAGTATATTGTGTTACCTAGGGAGATCGTATATGTTAGAACCCTTGCAGATTCTAAACTTGGGGTTGATCTCTTTAGGGGATCAGCCTCCTTGGAACTCTATAGGGGTTCCTCCCTCCAAGTTGCTGCTCAAAGGCTGCAGAAAAGATTCATCTATTGCTTATGAAAAGAGAAGGAATACAAGGCTATTTATAGGGCTTCTAAACCCTAACTCCTAATAGGACTCCTACTTAAGACTCTTACTTCTAACCAACTCCTAATACGACTCCTACTCAAGACTCCTATTCCCTTACAACTCCTAATTCTTCTCTAAGAAAAAACCTCCTACATGAATGCCCCTCACAATTAGGACTCTCCTAGCTAGAGTCCTAATAGAATGTCCCTCTCAATTAGGACTCTCCTAGCTAGAGTCCTAACATTTTTACATGAATGTCCCTCTCAATTAGGACTCTCCAATCTAGAGTCCTAACAGTATATCCCTGTTTCCTTGCAGATCTTTAGGAGAGGGTGAGGGAGGTCAAGCGTCCTCCTCTCTAGCGGTGATCCACACAACAGGGCTGTGACGACACTCTTTAAAACTCCAAGCCTGCTTTGAGGTGGAGAGGGGGAAGGAGAATAGGAGAGGCAAGCAAAGGCTCTAGCCTATGAGGCTCTGAATCCCTCCTATTTATAGAGGTCCCCTGTCAAACCCTAATGATCCTCCCCTAGTGGGTATTGGATCTGCATCCAATAACCCAAGCCTTTTAGATTAGTGGATCTCTATCCAATAATCTATCATGGGCTCTTATTGGATCTCGTCTATGGGATCCAATAATTCAGGGGCTTGTTGGATATCCAATAAGACAAGGGTTCCGTCGGATATCTCATATCTGAACCTCTACTCATCGCAATGCCTACCATATGTTTGTGACCCTCTAGGCCCAATATCGAGCTGGCCGTGAGTCATACCTGTCAGAACTCCTTCTAACTCAGTGAATTATTATCTTTGTAATAATTCACTCGACTCATCGACTACAGACATACTAGGCCACTACGCCGTAGTCCTCAGATGATACAGGGGAATCCAATCTATTGGACATGTCTATCCTCAGTTATCGTGTACCTATAGTCCCTCATCCATCTAATATCCCAGAGACCGTATATCGAGCATGGTGCTATCAGAACCATACGGTTTCTACTCGATTCTCGCTCGAATCGGATTCTCCCGGAGAACTCTTTCTCTCTCAACCCGAATGACCCTGGTCAGGGATTTGTTTAAGCAAGAACACATGGGATATTCCTCTCATGACGTCGAGAGTGGATGATCTTCTATCGACACTCAATAGCCCTCGTAAGGTCGACTACCACTCCCAATGACCAACTGTAATAGATTTGGGACAGCCAACCTATAAGTCTGGTATCAAAGAGTGGAGCACTCATACAGGACATCCTTGGTGTCTCAAGTCTAAGGACCAGATATACCACTAGGACTACGGAATCGCTGTTTGACAATAAGGCATCATCAACCATCTAGTATTCCGTAAGCGGATCAATCAGTGAACTCAATCTCCAATGAGCACCTGTACTATATCCCTAGTGTCCCTACATGAGCAGCTATGAGACCAGCTGCATCCATCATATGGACGGGTATACAACACACTAGTCTATCCGGTTATCACGATGTCCCTCTCGAGTAACCTATGACGGGATTATTTAGGATATGTGTTTAAAGGTGAATCGATCTCATTTTCATGATCTCATCACGATCCGATTCCCATTGCACAAATCCAAGGACATCACAATATATATGTGCATATATGCAATAGTTATAAAGTGATATATGCCAAAATATAATAAGTAAAAAAGATTCTATATCAAGTCACACGTGCCATCACTAACGTGATTGGCTTGTTGGGCACCTATGACTAGCAACATGGGCCCAACTAGCCCCTAATTGGGTTGGCCCAATTCCAATCCCAATTATGTGCTAACTATGAAATTTAAGGCATTTACTTAGCTAAACAAGAATGTAAGTCTAGGTTTCTTCCGGTGTGCTTCTAACGATCTTCCAGCGAACTTCCGATGATCTCTCGACAATGTTCCAGTGGACTCCCTGCAAGCTCCTGGACTTCACGATGATCTTCTTGGCGAGTTCCGATGAGCTTCTTTAGTAAGCCCCTGGACTTCTCGGTCAATTCTAGCAGAACTTCTGATGAACTATCGAACTCCCAACGAAATTATGTCCTTGACTCCGAGACTTCAGTTTGCTTTATACCTTGCTATTGTAGTTAATCCTGCATAGTTAAAATCTGCTTTGATATAGACAATTATTACTAAGCTAATCAAATGTTATCCGGCATGTCATTGGTTCATCGACGCTTTGTTTGATTCTTTGGCGTATTGTCCTCTCTTGTGGCCTATTGCCCAATCGTCTAGTTGACCTCTGCAACTCCGATTTACTTGGTGCAATTTCTGCTCTTCTTGGCCCGATGCCCAAACTCATGGCTTGAAGCCTTCTACTGATACGTCGACCGATCCTTTAGCTCGACGTCTAATCTTTTAACATGTTTTTCTTCGGCCCAACATGATTCTTCCTGCTTTAATTGTCTCACCCAAATCGAAGCATCCTACATCACTCAAAATATAGATCAAATCATAAACACTATTAATTGGTTTTATCATCAAAATCTAAGATTCAATAGGATGGAGATCCAATACCCAATAGGGCAAGATCCATTAGGGTTAAGTTGATAGGGGACCTCTATAAATAAGAGGGAACCAATGGTTTATAGGCTAGAGTCTTTTGTGGGTTTCTCCTCTTATTCTCCTCTCATCTTCTCCTCCTCAAGTAGTAGGCCTCGAGTTTTGAGAAGCATCATCGCAGCTTTACTGTGTGGATCACTGCTAGATATGAGGGCGCTTGACTTCCTTCATCCTCTCCTACAGATCTGCACGATTCAAGGATATACGATCTCCCTAGATAACATAACTATCTCACACGTGGTTTAAAGTTTCACGGATTTTATGCACCAATCTTCGCATGACGACGAAATAAGTGACATGGAGGGAATTTTTTGAATTGTGAGAGGTATTTTCATAATTTTGACAAAGGATAGAATCAGGAATTTTTTAAATTTCGAGGGGCAAAACTATCTTTTGCCCAAAAAATGCCCTACACCCCTACTCCTCCCCTTGCTAACTGCGACCGCCGCCACCCTACCGGGGGCAGCCCTCTGCGTCCGGGGGGTGGGGGGGCAGGGTCGTACGGGGGCACTGCCTTCCCCACGAGCGGCTTTGCTCTCGGGCACAGTGCCTGCAAGCGCTGCTGCCCCATGGCGTCTCAGCCTATGTGCGCAGCGCCCGCAGGTGTCGTTGCCACGCGGCGCCTTTGCCCGCGGGCGTAGCGCCCGCATGTCACGGATAAACTTCTAAACAGGATGTTTGATATAATGCTTATGTATGTCCATGTCTTTTGGTATGTTCATGCTTTGTACAACATGTAGAGGGACGGTCGAAGGCTTAATAGTCTCATTTTAGTTAGGTTGGTGGCCGCTTTAGGCTTGTAAATAAAGGTTGTGTCATGTGGACATGTGTGAGAGATTTTTGGTCTATAATAGACCATTTTACTCTTTGTTGTGTAACTGTTCAGAGCTTGTAAAGTCTGTTTGTAATTTGCATTGTCTATGAAGTGTTTCCTGGAGTGTTTGCTTATGGATCCCGAATGAGGTGTTTTCTCTAACCCGTTCTCTCTTTTGTGGGTCCTAACGGACCGTGGGAGGCTTCGGGGAGGCTGACCTTTGCGGACGGACACGCAAGGGTGCCGCACGACTTAGGCAAAACCAGCTAAGTTCGTGACAGATGGTATCAGAGCGGGACAAGCTCTCATAGAAACACTTAGCATGCAAACATGGGGGACCTAGCGGGGCTACGTTGAGGGCAGTCAGCACACACGCGACCGTTTAGGGGAAAACGAGCATGGATATGTAGGGAAAAGAGTCGCTCGAAGGAGCGGGCATCTGAGATTGGCATTCAGAGGAATGGCCAACCCTTCGCGTAATAGGCACCACGAGAATAGGCAAGCTTGGAAGAATGTGGAGCGCACAAAGGGTGGGATGGCTGAGTTTGAGCTATAGCTCAACGTGGACAACTATACTTGATGGTGCTCAAGGCAAGTGAGACGCTTGGTAAAGGATGAGACCATGCAAGGTGGAATGAGTTGCTTGTTGGGAAATCATGGGGGGCGACATCATATGCGCAGCGGAAGAACGAGAAAACAAAAATCCCCGATTCCCAAAAAGATGTTCGTCGTCGTGCGAAGATTGGTGCGCAAAATCCGCAAAACACAAAACTGCGTATAGAGATTGTGTTACCTAGGGAGATCGTATATCCCTGTTTCCTTGCAGATCCTCAGGAGAGGGTGAAGGAGGTCAAGCGTCCTCCTCTCTAGCGGTGATCCACACAGCAGGGTTGCGACGACGCTCCTCAAAACTCCAGGCCTACTCTGAGGTGGAGAGGGAGAGGAGAATAGGAAGGGCAAGCAAAGACTCTAGCCTATGAGGCTGTGAATCCCTCCTATTTATAGAGATCCCGTGTCAAAACCCTAATGGGTCCTTTTCCCTAGTGGGTATTGGATCTGCATCCAATAAGACAAGGGCTCCGTCGGATATCTCATATCCGAACCTCTACTCATCGCAATGCCTACCATATGTGTGTGACCCTCTAGGCCCAATATCGAGCTGGCCGTGAGTCATACCTGTCAGAACTCCTTCTAACTAAGTGAATTATTATCTCTGTAATAATTCACTCGACTCATCGACTACGGAAGTACTAGGCCACTACGCCGTAGTCCCCAGACGATACAGGGGAATCCAATCCATTGGACCTGTCTGTCCTCAGTTACCATGTACCTATAGTCCCTCATCCATCTAATATCCCAAAGACCGTATATCGAGCATGGTGCTGTCAGACCCATACGGTTTCTACTTGAGTCTCGCTCTAATCGGATTCTCCCGGAGAACTCTTTCTCTCTCAACCCGAATGACCCTGGCCAGGGATTTGTCTGAGCAAGAACACATGGGATATTCCTCTCATGATACCGAGAGTGGATGATCCTCTATCGACACTCAATAGCCCTCGTAAGGTCGACTACCACTCCCAATGACCAGCTATACTAGATCTGGGAACAGCCAAACCTATAAGTCTGGTATCAAAGAGTGGAGCATGCTAGTCATAAGTGCCCAGCAAGCCAATCACGTGAGTGATGGCACGTGTGACTTGATACAGAATCTTTTTGCTTATTATATTTTTGGCGTATATCACTTTATAACTATTGCATAAATGCATATGTATTGTGATGTCCTTGGATTTGTGCAATGGGAATCGGATCGTGATGAGATCACGATAATGAGATCGATTCACCTTTAAACACATATCCTAAATAATCCCGGTCATAGGTTACTCGAGAGGGACATCGTGATAACCGGATAGACTGGTGTGCTGTATACCCGTCCATATGATGGATGCAGCTGGTCTCATAGCTGCTCGTGTAGGGACACTAGGGATACAGTACAGGTGCTCATTGGAGAATGAGTTCACTGATTGATCCGCTTACGGAATGCTGGATGGTTGATGATGCCTTATTGTCAGACAACGATTCCGTAGTCCTAGTGGTGTATCTGGTTCTTAGACTTGAGACACCAAGGATGTCCTGTATGAGTGCTCCACTCTTTGATACCAGACTTATAGGTTTGGCTGTTCCCAGATCTAGTACAGCTGGTCATTGGGAGTGGTAGTCGACCTTACGAGGGCTATTGAGTGTCGATAGAGGATCATCCACTCTCGGTATCATGAGAGGAATATCCCATGTGTTCTTGCTCAGACAAATCCCTGGCCAGGGTCATTCGGGTTGAGAGAGAAAGAGTTCTCCGGGAGAATCCGATTAGAGCGAGACTCAAGTAGAAACCGTATGGGTCTGACAGCACCATGCTCGATATACGGTCTCTGGGATATTAGATGGATGAGGGACTATAGGTACATGGTAACTGAGGACAGACAGGTCCAATGGATTGGATTCCCTTGTATCGTCTGGGGACTACGGCGTAGTGGCCTAGTACTTCCGTAGTCGATGAGTCGAGTGAATTATTACAGAGATAATAATTCACTTAGTTAGAAGGAGTTCTGACAGGTATGACTCACGGCCAGCTCGATATTGGGCCTAGAGGGTCACACACATATGGTAGGCATTGCGATGAGTAGAGGTTCGGATATGAGATATCCGACGGAGCCCTTGTCTTATTGGATGCAGATCCAATACCCACTAGGGAAAGGACACATTAGGGTTTTGACACGGGATCTCTATAAATAGGAGGGATTCACAGCCTCATAGGCTAGAGTCTTTGCTTGCCCTTCCTATTCTCCTCTCCCTCTCCACCTCAGAGTAGGCCTGGAGTTTTGAGGAGCGTCGTCGCAACCCTGCTGTGTGGATCACCGCTAGAGAGGAGGACGCTTGACCTCCTTCACCCTCTCCTGAGGATCTGCAAGGAAACAGGGATATACGATCTCCCTAGGTAACACAATCTCTATACGCAGTTTTGTGTTTTGCGGATTTTGCGCACCAATCTTCGCACGACGACGAACATCTTTTTGGGAATCGGGGATTTTTGTTTTCTTGTTCTTCCGCTGCGCATATGATGTCGCCCTCATGATTTCCCAACAGTGGTATCAGAGCCAGGTTGTTCGTGCGAATGATTGGTTTTTGAACTGCGTGTGTTGTGTTTAGGAAGAATATTGACGTCAAAATCGTTGACGCCAAAGTGAGGAAGGGCAGCAACAGTTGCTGCCCTCGATCTGCATGCCTGCAGCCACCTGCAGCGGCAGCCGCAGCCGCAGCCAGGCAGCACAGCGCCGGCGCATGCGCAAGCGCTGTGCCTGCAGCAGCCGGCCGGCGGTCTGCTTGCAGCAGGCTTGCTGCTGGCGGGGCTGGCAACCCACGAGCAGAGGCGCCGCAGGGCAGCGGCGCTTGCCGCCGAAAGAAAGCGGCGCCTGCCGCCGCAGGGCAGCGACGCGCGACGCCTGCCGCCGCTGCTCCCGCGGGCGAAACCCCCCCCACAGGGGCGGCCGCCCGGCGGGACAGCACCGCCTGCGGAGGCAGCGGCGCCCGAAGGGGGAGCCCACCCGCAGCGGCATCGCCGCCAGCGGGCGTGCCGCCCGCAGGC
Source organism: Musa acuminata AAA Group (assembly GCF_036884655.1). NCBI lineage: Eukaryota > Viridiplantae > Streptophyta > Magnoliopsida > Zingiberales > Musaceae > Musa > Musa acuminata. The sequence goes on from NC_088340.1 coordinate 25,733,837, forward strand.
GAGGGCAGCGCCCCGCCCCTCGCCGCACAGGCCGCCGCCAGCAGGGTGGCGGCGGCAGCAGCAGCAGCAGTAAGAGGGAATTAGGGTTTTATGGGAAAAAGACAGTTTTGCCCCTCGGAATTTGAGAAATTCCAGTTTCTATCTTTTGTCCAAATTACGAAAATACCCTTAGGAATTGAGAAATTCCCTACATGTCCCTGATTTCAGAAAATATTAATTAATTAAAAGGTTTAGTTGATTATTATTTTTATTATTATCTAGTAGTCCTACATGATGATGATTATTTATACATGTGATGTATGATGTGTGGACGGATGATCATGGACCGTGTGATGTGTGTACTTGTGATTATTATTATTGAGGTCTACGAACCTCCATTATATTTCTCGTTTATTGTCGGGCCTGCGTGCCTATGATTAAGTTGTAATCACATGAGGAGGCGCAGCGGGAGCGTGGATGCGATAGCGGGACCCACGAGACGGACGATCGTGATGCATGGAGATGCATCAAGATGTCGACGAAACCGACGAGGACGAGATGGACGATCACAGGGCATGGAGATGCACCGTTGCACACATAGATCTTGATGTGAGTGATTAGGCCTACTGGCTCGGGCCTAATCATATTAGGTTGTAGTCCATGATCATCTGGTGTGATTGCTTATACACATACTAGATATATATATATATTTGCATGCGATGCAGATATATATTAAATATGTATATGTGTGACATGTCATATTAGGAGACCAAATTATAGAAACATCTCTCGATAATATTAAGTCGGTAAACGTGAGGCAATTAGATTGACCCACGTGGCCTTCCATCGTTATGAGTAGGAACCGAATCCCGGTGTAGGTTGAGTTGGTCGAGTCCCTCGAGACTCACCTATATCGCGATTCGCTATCTTGCTTACGACATAGAGATGTCACCGGTGACCTGAGGGCATGATATTCTTGGTCGAGTCCCTCGAGGGTATATCATCAAATCAGACTCATCTTGTAACGAAGGTGTTGACTTAACCGAGCATCATGGTTGGTCGAGTCCCTCGAGGCCATGGTGATTCGGAGGCCGAACAGGACGGGAATCACAAGGAGTTGTGATCGGCAAGAGTTGTCTACCTTTTAGGCTTAGTGTGATTGGTCGAGTCCCTCGAGGTTACACTAAGACGCTGATTGGATCCTGATCCCCACTAGAAGTCTGCCGGAGACTTCCGTTTCACGTGCTGAGGGTGTCGCGTGACTCGTTAGTAAAATAGTGGGAGCATATTAAGATAGAAGTCCATATCTTGATAGTTTATTTCTTGCAAAATCTGCATGTTATTCATTTTTGCTACATCTTTATTTTCAGAAAATGTCGCTTTCAAATCCCTTACGTGGCATACTTGATGTCAACCGCCTCACTGGTCCAAATTATACGGATTGGCTCCGTAACTTGAGAATTGTTCTCACAGCGGAGAAAATCGTGTACGTCCTTGATACAGTGATGCCTACGCCCGAAGAAGGGGCAAGCGAGGATGAGATCGCTCGCTACGTGAAGTACATTGATGACTCCACTCTTGCTCAGTGCTATATGTTGGGCTCTATGACTCCAGAGTTACAGAGACAACATGAAAAGATGGATGCCAGATCCATTCTCCTACATGTCCGTAAATTGTTTGAGGAACAGGGAAGGACTCAACGATATGAGATATCCAAGAGCCTTTTCCGCGCTAGGATGACTGAGGGGACACCGGTTCAGAACCATGTCCTAAAGATGATTGAGTGGATAGAGAAACTCACAGGTCTAGGAATGGTCCTAGAGGATAACTTGTGTGTGGACATTGTGCTTCAGTCCCTACCAAATTCCTTTTCACAGTTCATAATGAACTTTAATATGAACAAGCTTGAGGTGACTCTCCCAGAGCTCCTCAATATGTTGAGGGAGGTAGAGAGTACTATTAAGAAAGAGAAGCCAGTTCTCTACACTGGTGAGACCAGAAAGAAAAGGAAAGCAGAAAGGTCCCTTAAGAAGGGAAAGGGCAAGGGCAAACAAGGTAAAGCAAAGGTTGCTAAGAAAGACCCAACAAAGGACAAAGGCCAGTGCTTCCACTGTGGTAAAGATGGGCACTGGAAGAGAAACTGCAAAGAGTACCTTGCAGAAAGGGCGAAACAAAAGCTTGATGAAGCTTCAGGTATATTCATGATCAATCTCCAATTGGCAGATTTTTGTGATAATTCATTGGTATTGGATACCAATATTGCTTATCACATCTACAATTTATTGTAAATTCTAGCAAAGCCGAGGGGAGATTGACGAGAGGAATATTGCATAAAGGTTTGTTTATGCAAGACACTACTCCACATATCATGAATGTAAGTGTCTAAGAGGAAACGAGATGAGGTGAACAGTGCATACCTATGGCATTGTAGGCTAGGTCACATTCATGAAAGAAGGATTCAAAAGTTGCTAAATAATGGATATCTAGATCCATTCGACTATGTGTCATATGCAACTTGTGAGCCTTGCATTCGTGGAAAACTGACCAACTCTCCATTTAGTGGAACTGGAGAGAGAGCCACTGAGTTGTTGGAACTCATACATAGTGATGTATGTGGACCCATGTCAACTCATGCCATTGGAGGTTACTCCTACTTCATTACATTTACTGATGATTTCTCAAGGTATGGATATGTGTACTTAATGAAGTACAAGTCCGAGGCCTTTGAGAAATTCAGAGAGTATAAGAATGAGGTGGAGAACCAGACTGGAAAGAGTATCAAAACTCTTCGATCAGATCGAGGAGGTGAGTACTTAAGTACAGAGTTTACTCACTTCCTCAAGGACCATGGGATATTATCCCAATGGACACCTCCTTATACACCTCAGCTCAATGGTGTCTCTGAAAGGAGAAATCGTACATTATTAGATATGGTACGGTCCATGATGAGTTTCGCTGACCTACCCATCTCATTCTGGGGATATGCCCTAGAAACCGCAGCTTACCTTCTGAACAGAGTTCCAACTAAGTCGGTGGTGTCTACACCATATGAGATATGGAAAGGGAAGAAGCCTGATCTTAAAGTAGTTAAGATTTGGGGCTGCTCTGCCCATGTTAAAAGACACAACCCCGATAAGTTAGAATCAAGGACAGGGCGATGTAAATTTGTGGGATACCCCAAGGAAACTTGTGGGTATTACTTCTATCATCTCGAGGACCAAAAGGTCTTTGTAGCTAAGAGAGCAGTGTTCCTTGAGAAGGAACACATTCTTGACGGAGACAGTGGGAGAATGATAGAATTGAGCGAGGTTGGAGAACCAAGCTCAAGCACCACTCTACAGCCCGAGTCTGTTCAGGTATCTAATACACAAGTTTCAACTTTACGCAGGTCTGATAGAGTATCCCATCCTCCTGAGAGATATGTGGGACATATTAGAGCAGAGGATGTAGAGGATATTGATCCTCAGACCTACGAGGAGGCTATTATGAGTATAGACTCCGGGAAGTGGAAAGAAGCCATGAATTCTGAGATGGATTCTATGTACTCCAATAAGGTTTGGAACCTAGTTGATGCACCCGAAGGTATTGTACCCATCGGTTGCAAGTGGATCTTTAAGAAAAAGATCGGAGTAGATGGAAAGGTAGAGACCTATAAAGCAAGGCTAGTGGCTAAGGGGTATCGTCAAAGGCAAGGTGTTGACTACGACGAAACTTTCTCACCCGTAGCAATGCTAAAATCCATCAGAATTCTATTGGCTATTGCAGCACACTATGATTATGAGATCTGGCAGATGGATGTGAAAACCGCATTCCTCAACGGGAACTTGGAGGAGGAGGTGTATATGATGCAACCTGAGGGATTCGTGTCCAAGAACTACCCAGATAAGGTGTGTAGGTTGCTTAGATCCATTTATGGACTAAAGCAAGCTTCCCGAAGTTGGAACATAAGATTTGATGAGGCAATCAGATCTTATGACTTCGTTAAGAACGAAGATGAGCCTTGTGTATACAGAAAGGTAAGTGGGAGCGCTATTAGCTTTTTGGTGTTATATGTGGATGACATCCTCATCATTGGGAATGACATAGGAATGCTATCCACAATAAAGGCTTGGTTATCTAGACACTTCTCCATGAAGGACTTAGGAGAAGCATCTTATATCTTGGGGATTAGAATCTATAGAGATAGATCCAAAAGGATGCTTGGCTTGTCCCAGTCCAGGTACATAGAAACTATTGTCAAAAGGTTTGGCATGGAAAATTCCAAAAGAGGTCTCATACCGATGAGACATGGGATATCGCTTTCTACGAGTATGTCCCCAAAGACTCCAGAAGAAAGGGCGAACATGGATATGATACCTTATGCCTCAGCAATAGGGTCTATCATGTATGCCATGCTATGTACTAGGCCTGATATAGCGCATGCTCTGAGTGTCACGAGCAGGTATCAGGCGGATCCAGGCTTGGAGCACTGGAAAGCAGTAAAGTGTATCCTTAAGTACTTGAGAAGGACTAAGGATCTTTTACTAGTATATGGAGGTAATAGCCTTAAGGTTGAAGGCTACACTGACTCAAGTTTTCAGTCTGATGTCGATGATAGCAAGTCGAATTCAGGGTATGTGTACACCATGAATGGAGGAGCAGTGTGCTGGAAGAGTTCCAAGCAAGATACCACTGCTGACTCAACCACAGAGGCGGAGTACATTGCTGCATCAGATGCAGCAAAGGAGGGAGTCTGGTTGAAGAAGTTCATCACAGATTTGGGAGTCGTGCCGGATAGTGAGGAGCCGATTTCCCTATATTGCGACAACAACGGGGCAATTGCTCAAGCGAAGGAACCTAGGTCTCATCAGAAATCTAAGCATGTTCTGAGGAGGTTCCACCTTATCAGAGAGATCGTGACCCGAGGAGATGTAGCAGTGGAAAGAGTTCCATCCAAAGATAACATTGCAGATCCACTAACAAAGCCATTGTCTCAGATTGTCTTCGAGCGTCACAGGGGTCTGATGGGGATCAGACACATAGGTGATTGGCTTTAGGTCAAGTGGGAGATTGCTAGTCATAAGTGCCCAGCAAGCCAATCACGTGAGTGATGGCACGTGTGACTTGATACAGAATCTTTTTGCTTATTATATTTTTGGCGTATATCACTTTATAACTATTGCATAAATGCATATGTATTGTGATGTCCTTGGATTTGTGCAATGGGAATCGGATCGTGATGAGATCACGATAATGAGATCGATTCACCTTTAAACACATATCCTAAATAATCCCGGTCATAGGTTACTCGAGAGGGACATCGTGATAACCGGATAGACTGGTGTGCTGTATACCCGTCCATATGATGGATGCAGCTGGTCTCATAGCTGCTCGTGTAGGGACACTAGGGATACAATACAGGTGCTCATTGGAGAATGAGTTCACTGATTGATCCGCTTACGGAATGCTGGATGGTTGATGATGCCTTATTGTCAGACAACGATTCCGTAGTCCTAGTGGTGTATCTGGTTCTTAGACTTGAGACACCAAGGATGTCCTGTATGAGTGCTCCACTCTTTGATACCAGACTTATAGGTTTGGCTGTTCCCAGATCTAGTACAGCTGGTCATTGGGAGTGGTAGTCGACCTTACGAGGGCTATTGAGTGTCGATAGAGGATCATCCACTCTCGGTATCATGAGAGGAATATCCCATGTGTTCTTGCTCAGACAAATCCCTGGCCAGGGTCATTCGGGTTGAGAGAGAAAGAGTTCTCCGGGAGAATCCGATTAGAGCGAGACTCAAGTAGAAACCGTATGGGTCTGACAGCACCATGCTCGATATACGGTCTCTGGGATATTAGATGGATGAGGGACTATAGGTACATGGTAACTGAGGACAGACAGGTCCAATGGATTGGATTCCCTTGTATCGTCTGGGGACTACGGCGTAGTGGCCTAGTACTTCCGTAGTCGATGAGTCGAGTGAATTATTACAGAGATAATAATTCACTTAGTTAGAAGGAGTTCTGACAGGTATGACTCACGGCCAGCTCGATATTGGGCCTAGAGGGTCACACACATATGGTAGGCATTGCGATGAGTAGAGGTTCGGATATGAGATATCCGACGGAGCCCTTGTCTTATTGGATGCAGATCCAATACCCACTAGGGAAAGGACACATTAGGGTTTTGACACGGGATCTCTATAAATAGGAGGGATTCACAGCCTCATAGGCTAGAGTCTTTGCTTGCCCTTCCTATTCTCCTCTCCCTCTCCACCTCAGAGTAGGCCTGGAGTTTTGAGGAGCGTCGTCGCAACCCTGCTGTGTGGATCACCGCTAGAGAGGAGGACGCTTGACCTCCTTCACCCTCTCCTGAGGATCTGCAAGGAAACAGGGATATACGATCTCCCTAGGTAACACAATCTCTATACGCAGTTTTGTGTTTTGCGGATTTTGCGCACCAATCTTCGCACGACGACGAACATCTTTTTGGGAATCGGGGATTTTTGTTTTCTTGTTCTTCCGCTGCGCATATGATGTCGCCCTCATGATTTCCCAACAGAGCACTCATACAGGACATCCTTGGTGTCTCAAGTCTAAGAACCAGATACACCACTAGGACTACGGAATCGTTGTCTGACAATAAGGCATCATCAACCATCCAGCATTCCGTAAGCGGATCAATCAGTGAACTCATTCTCCAATGAGCACCTGTACTGTATCCCTAGTGTCCCTACACGAGCAGCTATGAGACCAGCTGCATCCATCATATGGACGGGTATACAGCACACCAGTCTATCCGGTTATCACGATGTCCCTCTCGAGTAACCTATGACCGGGATTATTTAGGATATGTGTTTAAAGGTGAATCGATCTCATTATCGTGATCTCATCACGATCCGATTCCCATTGCACAAATCCAAGGACATCACTATACATATGCATTTATGCAATAGTTATAAAGTGATATACGCCAAAAATATAATAAGCAAAAAGATTCTGTATCAAGTCACACGTGCCATCACTCACGTGATTGGCTTGCTGGGCACTTATGACTAGCAATCTCCCACTTGACCTAAAGCCAATCACCTATGTGTCTGATCCCCATCAGACCCCTGTGACGCTCAAAGACAATCTGAGACAATGGCTTTGTTAGTGGATCTGCAATGTTATCTTCGGATGGAACTCTTTCCACTGCTACATCTCCTCGGGTCACGATCTCTCTGATAAGGTGGAACCTCCTCAGAACATGCTTAGATTTCTGATGAGACCTAGGTTCCTTCGCTTGAGCAATTGCCCCGTTGTTGTCGCAATATAGGGAAATCGGCTCCTCACTATCCGGCACGACTCCCAAATCTGTGATGAACTTCTTCAACCAGACTCCCTCCTTTGCTGCATCTAATGCGGCAATGTACTCCGCCTCTGTGGTCGAGTCAGCAGTGGTATCTTGCTTGGAACTCTTCCAGCACACTGCTCCTCCATTCAAGGTGTACACATACCCTGAATTCGACTTGTTATCATCGACATCAGACTAAAAACTTGAGTCAGTGTAGCCTTCAACCTTAAGGCTATTACCTCCATATACTAGTAAAAGATCCTAAGTGCTTCTCAAGTACTTAAGGATACACTTTACTGCTTTCCAGTGCTCCAAGCCTGGATCCGCCTGATACCTGCTCGTGACACTCAGAGCATGCGCTATATCAGGTCTTGTACATAGTATGGCATACATGATAGACCCTATTGCTGAGGCATAAGGTATCATATTCATGTTTGCCCTTTGGAATTTTCCATGCCAAACCTTTTGACAATGGTTTCTATGTACCTGGACTGGGACAAGCCAAGCATCCTCTTGGATCTATCTCTATAGATTCTAATCCCCAAGATATAGGATGCTTCCCCTAAGTCCTTTATGGAGAAGTGTCTAGATAACCAAGTCTTTACTATGGATAGCATTCCTATGTCATTCCCAATGATGAGGATGTCATCCACATATAACACCAAAAAGCTAATAGCGCTCCCACTTACCTTTCTGTATACACAAGGCTCATCTTCGTTCTTAACGAAGTCATAAGATCTGATTGCCTCATCAAATCTTATGTTCCAACTTCGGGAAGCTTGCTTTAGTCCATAAATGGATCTAAGCAACCTACACACCTTATCTGGGCAGTTCTTGGACACGAATCCCTCAGGTTGCATCATATACACCTCCTCCTCGAGGTTCCCGTTGAGGAATGCGGTTTTCACATCCATCTGCCAGATCTCATAATCATAGTGTGCTGCAATAGCCAATAGAATTCTGATGGATTTTAGCATTGCTACGGGTGAGAAAGTTTCGTCGTAGTCAACACCTTGCCTTTGACGATACCCCTTAGCCACTAGCCTTGCTTTATAGGTCTCTACCTTTCCATCTACTTCGATCTTTTTCTTAAAGATCCATTTGCAACCGATGGGTACAATACCTTCGAGTGCATCAACTAGGTTCCAAACCTTATTGGAGTACATAGAATCCATCTCAGAATTCATGGCTTCTTGCCACTTCCCGGAGTCTATACTCATAATAGCCTCCTCGTAGGTCTGAGGATCAATATCCTCAGCATCCTCTCCTCTAATATGTCCCACATATCTCTTAGGAGGATGAGATACTCTATCAGACCTGCGTAAAGTTGAAACTTGTGTATTAGATACCTGAACAGACTCGGGCTGTAGAGTGGTGCTTGAGCTTGGTTCTCCAACCTCGCTCAATTCTATCATTCTCCCACTGTCTCCGTCAAGAATGTGTTCCTTCTCAAGGAACACTGCTCTCTTAGCTACAAAGACCTTTTGGTCCTCGAGATGATAGAAGTAATACCCACAAGTTTCCTTGGGGTATCCCACAAATTTACATCGCCCTGTCCTTGATTCTAACTTATCGGGGTTATGTCTTTTAACATGGGCAGAGCAGCCCCAAATCTTAACTACTTTAAGATCAGGCTTCTTCCCTTTCCATATCTCATATGGTGTAGACACCACCAACTTAGTTGGAACTCTGTTCAGAAGGTAAGCTGCGGTTTCTAGGGCATATCCCCAGAATGAGATGGGTAGGTCAGCGAAACTCATCATGGACCGTACCATATCTAATAATGTACGATTTCTCCTTTCAGAGACACCATTGAGCTGAGGTGTATAAGGAGGTGTCCATTGGGATAATATCCCATGGTCCTTGAGGAAGTGAGTAAACTCTGTACTTAAGTACTCACCTCCTCGATCTGATCGAAGAGTTTTGATACTCTTTCCAGTCTGGTTCTCCACCTCATTCTTATACTCTCTGAATTTCTCAAAGGCCTCGGACTTGTACTTCATTAAGTACACATATCCATACCTTGAGAAATCATCAGTAAATGTAATGAAGTAGGAGTAACCTCCAATGGCATGAGTTGACATGGGTCCACATACATCACTATGTATGAGTTCCAACAACTCAGTGGCTCTCTCTCCAGTTCCACTAAATGGTGAGTTGGTCAGTTTTCCACGAATGCAAGGCTCACAAGTTGCATATGACACATAGTCGAATGGATCTAGATATCCATCATTTAGCAACTTTTGAATCCTTCTTTCATGGATGTGACCTAGCCTACAATGCCACAGGTATGCACTGTTCAACTCATCTCGTTTCCTTTTGGACATATTTATATTCATGATATGTGGAGTGGTGTCTAACATAAATAAACCATTATGCAATGTTCCTTTCGTGATGATCTTATCATCTAATAATATCGAACAACCATTGTTCTCAAAAACAAATTTATATCCACTAACTGTTAAACATGAAATGGAGATAATGTTTTTGATAATAGAAGGAACAAAATAACATGCATCTAATGCAATAAAAGCTCCACTAGGCAGATGTAGGGCGACCTCGCCAACAGCTAAAACAGCAACTTTTGCTCCATTACCCATCTTGAGGTCCATCTCGCCTCTCTCTAGTCTCCTAGGCCTTGCCAGAACCTGCAACGAATTACATATATGATAAGCACTACCGGTATCTAATACCCATGTATTATCATAAGAGTCTGACAAATGGAGACCGATCATGAATGTACCTGAAGCTTCATCAAGCTTTTGTTTCGCCCTTTCTGCAAGGTACTCTTTGCAGTTTCTCTTCCAGTGCCCATCTTTATCACAGTGGAAGCACTGGCCTTTGTCCTTTTCTTTCTGGTCTCACCAGTGTAGAGAACTGGCTTCTCTTTCTTAATAGTACTCTCTGCCTCCCTCAACATATTGAGGAGCTCTGGGAGAGTCACCTCAAGCTTGTTCATATTAAAGTTCATTATGAACTGTGAAAAGGAATCTGGTAGGGACTGAAGCACAATGTCCACACACAAGTTATCCTCTAGGACCATTCCTAGACCTGTGAGTTTCTCTATCCACTCAATCATCTTTAGGACATGGTTCTGAACCGGTGTCCCCTCAGTCATCCTAGCGCGGAAAAGGCTCTTGGATATCTCATATCGTTGAGTCCTTCCCTATTCCTCAAACAATTTACGGACATGTAGGAGAATGGATCTGGCATCCATCTTTTCATGTTGTCTCTGTAACTCTGGAGTCATAGAGCCCAACATATAGCACTGAGCAAGAGTGGAGTCATCAATGTACTTCACGTAGCGAGCGATCTCATCCTCGCTTGCCCCTTCTTCGGGCGTAGGCATCACTGTATCAAGGACGTACACGATTTTCTCCGCTGTGAGAACAATTCTCAAGTTACGGAGCCAGTCTGTATAATTTGGACCAGTGAGGCGGTTGACATCAAGTATGCCACGTAAGGGATTTGAAAGCGACATTTTCTGAAAATAAAGATGTAGCAAAAATGAATAACATGCAGATTTTGCAAGAAATAAACAATCAAGATATGGACTTCTATCTTAATATGCTCCCACTATTTTACTAACGAGTCACGCGACACCCTCAGCACGTGAAACGGAAGTCTCCGGCAGACTTCTAGTGGGGATTAGGATCCAATCAGCGTCTTAGTGTAACCTCGAGGGACTCGACCAATCACACTAAGCCTAAAAGGTAGACAACTCTTGCCGATCACAACTCCTTGTGATTCCCGTCCTGTTCGGCCTCCGAATCACCATGGCCTCGAGGGACTCGACCAACCATGATGCTCGGTTAAGTCAACACCTTCGTTACAAGATGAGTCTGATTTGATGATATACCCTCGAGGGACTCGACCAAGCATATCATGCCCTCAGGTCACCGGTGACATCTCTATGTCGTAAGCAAGATAGCGAATCGCGATATAGGTGAGTCTCGAGGGACTCGACCAACTCAACCTACACCGGGATTCGGTTCCTACTCATAACGATGGAAGGCCACGTGGGTCAATCTAATTGCCTCACGTTTACCGACTTAATATTATCGAGAGATGTTTCTATGATTTGGTCTCCTATTATGACATGTCACACATGTACATATTTAATATATATCTACATCGCATGCAAATATATATACATATCTAGTATGTGTATAAGCAATCACACCAGATGATCATGAACCACAACCTAATATGATTAGGCCCGAGCCAGTAGGCCTAATCACTCACATCAAGATCTATGTGTGCAACGGTGCATCTCCATGCCTTGTGATCGTCCATCTCGTCCTCGTTGGTTCCGTCGACATCTTGATGCATCTTCATGCATCACGATCGTCCGTCTCGTGGGTCCCGCTATGGCTTCCACGCTCCCGCTGCGCCTCCTCATGTGATTACAACTTAATCATAGGCACGCAGGCCCGACAATAAACGAGAAATATAATGGAGGTTCACAGACCTCAATAATAATAATCACAAGTACACACATCACACGGTCCATGATCATCCGTCCACTCATCATACATCACATGTATAAATAATCGTCATTATGTAGGACTACTAGATAATAAAAATAATAATCAACTAAACCTTTTAATTAATTAATATTTTCTGAAATCAGGGATATATAGGGAATTTCTCAATTCCTAAGGGTATTTTCGTAATTTGGACAAAAGACAGAAACTGGAATTTCTCAAATTCCGAGGGGCAAAACTGTCTTTTTCCCAGAAAACCCTAATTCCCTCTTTTTGCTGCCGCGCCGCCGCCGCCGCCACCCTGCTGGCGGCGGCCTGTGCGGCGAGGGCGAGGGCACTGCCCTCGCCTGCAGGTGGCACGCCCGCTGGGGTCGCTGCCGCTGCAGGTGGGCGCCCCCGCGGGCGCCGCCGCCTTCGCGGGCGGTTCTGCCCGCGAGTCAGCGCCCGCAGGTGGTGCTGTCTCGCTGGCGGTCGCCCCTGCGGGGTTTTTGCCCGTGGGAGCAGCGGCCACAGGCGCCGCTGCCCTGCGGTGCCTCAGCCCGCGCTGCTGCCCCTCGGCGCCTCTGCCCGCGGGCTCAGTGGCCGCAGGCGCTTCTACCGAGCGGGCTCCCAGCCCCGCCGGCCGCAAGCCTGCTGCAAGCAGATCGCCGGCCGGCTACTGCAGGCACAGCGCTTGCGCATGCGCCGGCGCTGTGCTGCCTGGCTGCGGCTGCGGCTGGCTGCAGGCATGCAGATCGAGGGCAGCAACTGTTGCTGCCCTTCCTTGCTTTTGCGTCAACGATTTTGACGTCAATATTCTTCCTAAACACAACACACGCAGTTCAAAAACCAATCATTCGCACGAACAACCTGGCTCTGATACCACTGTTGGGAAATCATGGGGGGCGACATCATATGCGCAGCGGAAGAACGAGAAAACAAAAATCCCCGATTCCCAAAAAGATGTTCGTCGTCGTGCGAAGATTGGTGCGCAAAATCCGCAAAACACAAAACTGCGTATAGAGATTGTGTTACCTAGGGAGATCGTATATCCCTGTTTCCTTGCAGATCCTCAGGAGAGGGTGAAGGAGGTCAAGCGTCCTCCTCTCTAGCGGTGATCCACACAGCAGGGTTGCGACGACGCTCCTCAAAACTCCAGGCCTACTCTGAGGTGGAGAGGGAGAGGAGAATAGGAAGGGCAAGCAAAGACTCTAGCCTATGAGGCTGTGAATCCCTCCTATTTATAGAGATCCCGTGTCAAAACCCTAATGGGTCCTTTTCCCTAGTGGGTATTGGATCTGCATCCAATAAGACAAGGGCTCCGTCGGATATCTCATATCCGAACCTCTACTCATCGCAATGCCTACCATATGTGTGTGACCCTCTAGGCCCAATATCGAGCTGGCCGTGAGTCATACCTGTCAGAACTCCTTCTAACTAAGTGAATTATTATCTCTGTAATAATTCACTCGACTCATCGACTACGGAAGTACTAGGCCACTACGTCGTAGTCCCCAGACGATACAGGGGAATCCAATCCATTGGACCTGTCTGTCCTCAGTTACCATGTACCTATAGTCCCTCATCCATCTAATATCCCAGAGACCGTATATCGAGCATGGTGCTGTCAGACCCATACGGTTTCTACTTGAGTCTCGCTCTAATCGGATTCTCCCGGAGAACTCTTTCTCTCTCAACCCGAATGACCCTGGCCAGGGATTTGTCTGAGCAAGAACACATGGGATATTCCTCTCATGATACCGAGAGTGGATGATCCTCTATCGACACTCAATAGCCCTCGTAATGTCGACTACCACTCCCAATGACCAGCTGTACTAGATCTGGGAACAGCCAAACCTATAAGTCTGGTATCAAAGAGTGGAGCACTCATACAGGACATCCTTGGTGTCTCAAGTCTAAGAACCAGATACACCACTAGGACTACGGAATCGTTGTCTGACAATAAGGCATCATCAACCATCCAGCATTCCGTAAGCGGATCAATCAGTGAACTCATTCTCCAATGAGCACCTGTACTGTATCCCTAGTGTCCCTACACGAGCAGCTATGAGACCAGCTGCATCCATCATATGGACGGGTATACAGCACACCAGTCTATCCGGTTATCACGATGTCCCTCTCGAGTAACCTATGACCGGGATTATTTAGGATATGTGTTTAAAGGTGAATCGATCTCATTATCGTGATCTCATCACGATCCGATTCCCATTGCACAAATCCAAGGACATCACTATACATATGCATTTATGCAATAGTTATAAAGTGATATACGCCAAAAATATAATAAGCAAAAAGATTCTGTATCAAGTCACACGTGCCATCACTCACGTGATTGGCTTGCTGGGCACTTATGACTAGCATTGCTCAGCTACCGAAAGAGTTGTGCAAAGCTCACAAAGGTGAGGGGAATTGCTAACTCAAAGAATTTGGTACTCATGCATGGGTTTGTATACGGACGATGGAATGTTCGTGGCCATCCCAAGGCGACCGAAACTCGGTGCCATGAAGCATTGAAACTTTCTCTTCGGCATGTGAAGGATACGTCCGTAGGAGGCTGAAGTGTGCAACGAGTTCAGCATATTGCTAGGCCTTGAGGGGTGCAGCGGGGGCTGTATTGACATGGAACCGCAATCTAGCAAGTGTGTTTGTAGGAGGCAGAACAATGCACAGTTTGTTCAGCAAATCGGAGTAGTCCAAGGGGATGGTGGTCTCCGAAACGAAGAGAGATGTTGCTCCAATGGGATAGTTATCCAGGAGGGATAAGTCCCGGCTCTCTAGAGGGAGAATCATATGGGACGAACCTCACATGTTGAGGAGGAGTACCTCAACAAACAACAACTCCATGAAGCTCAATGGACTGAGCAAGCAGCGAGGAGTCATTGCATGATCTCACTCGAGAGAATGCATTGGTGGATGTATTGCGAGATCAAGTGGGGGAGCAACCCAAAGCAACACAAATAAAGGTACACTTGGAGTCGATATGAGATCGAACTCAAGGGAGGGCTGACCCGTGGAATGGTGGGCGCGAGGACCACCATCAACTCAATACAAAAATGAGGAGCGGAGCAACTTGGGTGTAACTTAGCAAAGTACCCAAGCCGCATGAAGGGAGCTAGCGTAGAAGATGGAACATGGAGCGGAGGCACAATGCTTTCCTTGGACAGAGGTCAAGGACATGAACTCTTGTAGAGGCAAGAGCGGGATCATGTTGTTCCATGGGTCCTTTATTCTGATGGAGCGGACTCATCTTGCATGGTGCCAAAGACAAAGGGAGCTTCTGAGCACATGTACCTTATCTCGAAGAAGCATTTGATGGAGGAACTAAGGTAACTCAACTTGCAGAGGCGAAGTTAGGTTTAGAAGGCCTTAGCACGGGACAAGAGGACGCGGAGGTGGGTACTCTTGAAGAATATGCCACAGTGTTGCCATTCAAGTTGCAATGAAGGAAGTGGTGCGCAGCGAAGATTGTACTGGTAGGGGCAGAGGCCCAGGATCCAGACAATGGTTCACTAATTGCAACGATGTTGGGGGGACTTTGGGAGCTACTAGGCGACGGACTATCCTAGAGTGGTGCTTCATCTAGGTGTGACCCAAGAGTGGGTGGATGAAGGTCGATTGCCAAAGGAGCGAACAAAATTGAAGGTGGAAGATGTTGGGAAATCTTGGGGGCGACATCATATGCGTAGCGGAAGAACAAGAAAAACAAAATCCCCGATTCCCAAAGAGATGTTCGTCGTCGTGCGAAGATTGGTGCGCAAAATCTGTGAAACTTAAAACTGCGTATAGTGTAGATTGTGTTACCTAGGGAGATCGTATATCCTTGTTTCCTTGCAGATCCTTAGGAGAGGGTGAAGGAGGTCAAGCGTTCTCCTCTCTAGCGGTGATCCATACAGTAGGGTTGCGACGACGCTCCTCAAAACTCCAGGCCTGCTCTGAGGTGGAGAGGGAGAGGAGAATAGGAAAGGCAAGCAAAGACTCTAGCCTATGAGGCTCTGAATCCCTCCTATTTATAGAGGTCCCCTATCAAACCCTAATGGGTCCTCCCCTAGTGGGTATTGGATCTGCATCCAATAAGACAAGGGCTCCGTCGGATATCTCATATCCGAACCTCTACTCATCGCAATGCCTACCATATGTGTGTGACCCTCTAGGCCCAATATCGAGCTAGCCGTGAGTCATACACATCAGAACTCCTTCTAACTCAATGAATTATTATCTCTGTAATAATTCACTCGACTCATCGACTACGGACGTACTAGGCCACTACGCCGTAGTCCCCAGACGATACAAGGGAATCCAATCCATTGGACCTGTCTGTCCTCAGTTACCATGTACCTATAGTCTCTCATCCATCTAATATCCCAAAAACCGTATATCGAGCATGGTGTTGTCAGACCCATACGGTTTCTACTCGAGTCTCGCTCTAATCGGATTCTCCCAGAGAACTCTTTCTCTCTCAACCCGAATGACCCTAGCTAGGGATTTGTCTGAGCAAGAACACATGGGATATTCCTCTCATGACGCCGAGAGTGGATGATCCTCTATCGACACTTAATAGCCCTCGTAAGGTCGACTACCACTCCCAATGACCAGCTGTACTAGATCTGGGACAGCCAAACCTATAAGTCTGGTATTAAAGAGTGGAGCACTCATACAAGACATCCTTGGTGTCTCAAGTCTAAGGACCAAATACACCACTAGGACTACGGAATCACTGTCTGACAATAAGGCATCATCAACCATCCAACATTCCGTAAGCGGATCAATCAGTGAACTCATTCTCCAATGAGCACCTATAATGTATCCCTAGTGTCCCTACACGAGCAGCTATGAGACCAGCTGCATCCATCATATGGATGGGTATACAGCACACCAGTCTGTCCGGTTAACACGATGTCCCTCTCGAGTAACCTATGACCAGGATTATTTAGGATATGTGTTTAAAGGTGAATCGATCTCATTATCGTGATCTCCTCTTGATCCGATTCCCATTGCACAAATCTAAGGACATCACAATATATATATATATATATATATATATATATATATATATATATATATATATATATATATATATATGCATTTAATGATACCCCTTGCTTTATAGGTCTCTACCTTTCCATCTACTCCTTGCCTTTGACGATACCCCTTAGCCACTAGCCTTGCTTTATAGGTCTCTACCTTTCCATCTACTCCGATCTTTTTCTTAAAGATCCACTTGCAACCGATGGGTACAATACCTTCGGGCGCATCAACTATGTTCCAAACCTTATTAGAGTACATAGAATCCATCTCAGAATCCATGGCTTCTTGCCACTTCCCAGAGTCTATACTCATAATAGCCTCCTCGTAGGTCTGAGGATCAATATCCTCAACATCCTCTCCTCTAATATGTCCCACATATCTCTCGAGAGGATTGGATACTCTATCAGACATGCGTAAAGTTGAAACTTGTGTATTAGGTACCTGAACAGACTCGGGCTGTAGAGTGATGCTTGAGCTTGGTTCTCCAACCTCGCTCAACTCTATCATTCTCCCACTATCTCCACCAAGAATGTGTTCTTTCTCAAGGAACACTACTCTCTTAGCTACAAAGACCTTTTGGTCCTCGAGATGATAGAAATAATACCCACAAGTTTCCTTGGGGTATCCCACAAATTTGCATCACTCTATCCTTGATTCTAACTTACCGGGGTTGTGTCTTTTAACATGGGCAGGGCAGCCCCAAATCTTAACAACCTTAAGACCAGGCTTCTTCCCTTTCTATATCTCATATGGTGTAGACACTACCGACTTAGTTGGAACTCTGTTCAGAAGGTAAGCTGCGGTTTCTAGGGCATATCCCCAGAATGAGATGGGTAGGTCTGCGAAACTCATCATGGACCGTACCATATCTAATAACGTACGATTTCTCCTTTCAGAGACACCATTGAGCTGAGGTGTATAAGGAGGTGTCCATTGGGATAATATCCCATGGTCCTTGAGGAACTGAGTAAACTCTGCACTTAAGTACTCACCTCCTCGATCTGATCGAAGAGTTTTGATACCCTTTCAAGTCTGGTTCTCCACCTCATTCTTATACTCTTTGAATTTCTCAAAGGCCTCGGACTTGTACTTCATTAAGTACACATATCCATACCTTGAGAAATCATCAGTAAATGTAATGAAGTAGGAGTAACCTCCATTGGCATGAGTTGACATGGGTCCACATACATCACTATGTATGAATTCCAACAACTCAATGGCTCTCTCTCCAATTCCACTAAATGGAGAGTTGGTCAGTTTTCCACGAATGCAAGGCTCATAAGTTGCATATGACACATAGTCGAATGGATCTAGATATCCATCATTTAGTAACTTTTGAATTCTTCTTTCATGGATGTGACCTAGCCTATGTTAGGATCGAGAGCACTAAGAGGGGGGGGGGGTGAATTAGTGCAGCGGAAAACTTTCTACGATTAAAATCGAAAGCTGCGTTCAAACGATAAAAACAACTTCTGTATGAAAGTTGATACTAAGCAAGGTTAAAGTCAATCTATGCAGACAGTTTGCAGCTATGATGAAAACCAGAATATCGGCGCAAACTGAAATCCGACGTTCGTACGAAGAAACTAATTTACGTTTAAATGCTGATTCGTAAATTACTTGATTAGATAAGATGCAGTTTAAGCAGGAGTATAAAGGCAATGTGCAGTTATGGTAAAGCTCAAAACGTAAATGCAATCTGCAATATGATGATCATACGAAAAAAAGCAGATTTACATCTAAACGCAGATTTAAGTCTAAACGCAGATTTACGTTTGAACCTTGAAAATCGTTCGTAAAATCACAGAGGGCAGTAAGCTATTGAGAAGTTTGCAGTGAAGGTAAAATGCTCAAAGGAAATGCAAACCGAGATTTAGAGTGGTTCGGTCAATCTTGACCTACTCCACTTTTGGCTTCCTCCACCGACGAGGTCACCGACGTCAACTAGAGGCCTTCCTTCAATAGGCGAAGGCAAACCACCCTCTTACAGATTCACTCCTTTTGACGGGCTTAGGAGACAACCCTTACAAAAGTTTTCTCTCCTCTCTTTACAACTCAAACTTTGAAGAACAGAAAGAGGAGAACTAGTAGTTTTGAGCTCTAAGAACCATAGAAAGACAGCAAGATTTCGAGTGTGTGTTCTGTGCCTTCAGTGCTGAATGGGTGGGGTATTTATAGGCCCCAACCTAGTTCAAATTTGGAGCTCAAATCTGTCAATTCCCGGAATTCCGGGATCAGGCGGTTGCACCTCCTGACTGGGGCGGTTGCACCACCTAGCAGAGCTCGAAGACTGAGCCTCTAGGCGGTGCCACCTCTATCAGGGGCGGTTGCACCTCGCTGCCAGAGCTCGAAGACCGAGCTCAGGCGGTTGCACCGCCTGACTAGGGAGGTTGCACCGCCTGGCAGAGCTCGAAACTTGAGCTCTGGCGGTGCTACCTCTTGACAGAAGAGGTTGCACCGCCCAGTCTCGCTCGGAGACTGAGCCCGAGGCGGTGCCACCTATTGGCTGGGGCGGTTGCACCGCCCAGTCTCGTTGGGAGACATAGCCTTGGCGGTGCTACCTCCTGGCTTGGGCGGTTGCACCTCCCACAGCATTCAGGGTCCGAATGGGTTAATCCATTCGGCCCAATTTGATTCTTTCAGGGGCCCAATTGCCCCAAGATTAAGCTAATGGGATCACCTCCCATTTCTAACTTAATCAATGTGCTAACTACGATTATTTCCTAAGACATATTCTGCAGCTTGCTCCGGTGCGTCAATCGCTTCTTCCGGCGAGTTTCCGGCGAACTTCCGTCGATCATCCGACGAACCCTCGGTGATCCTCCTACGGACTTCCGGCAAACTCCTGGACTTGCGATGATCCACTTGGCAAGTTCCGATGAGCTCCTTTGGCAAGCTTCTGGACTTCTCGGATTTGTTCCCGCAGAACCTCCGATGACTATCCGAACTTCCGTCGAGCTCTCGAACTCCCAACGTGATCATTGTCATGACTCCGGCGCAACTCCTGCTACATGTCTTTCTTCCATCGTAGTTAATTCTGTATACTCAAAACAAAAACTTCGATCGAGACAATTAATCCTAAGCAATTAACCAAGTTGTCCGGCATGTCATTGGTCCCTCGACGCTTCGTCCGATTCTTTGGCGCATCATCCTTTCCTGCAGCCTATTACCCAATCGGCCAGTTGACTCCGCAACTCCGATATCCTTGGCACAATACCCACTCTTCTTGGCCCGATGCCCGAGTCCACGGCCCGAAGCCTTCTGTCGATACGTCGACCGATCCACCGGCCCGATGTCCAATCTTCTGACATGTTTCTCCGGCACAATATGATTTTCCTGCTTTAATTGTCTCATCCTGATCGAAGCATCCTGCGTCACTCAAAACGCAGATTAAATCATAAACATATATCAAGTAGTTTCATCATCAAAATACGAGATTCAACAATCTCCCCCTTTTTGATGATGACAACCACTTGATGACGGAGTTAAACTTAACTCCCGGAGTTTAAACAAACTCCCCCTATCAATATGCCATATTGATAGAAACTCTTAGATTCAAAAATCTAAGCAACATGTCATCATAAACAGAGTTAACCTTAACTCTCAGAGTTTAAACAAACTCCCCCTATCAATATGCCATATTGATAGAAACTCTTGGATTCAAAAATCCAAGCAACATGTCATGTCATCAACATACTTCTCCCCCTTTGTCATCAACAAAAAGGAGAAGTACCACAATCAAGTGTTTGTGATATAAGTTTAACTCATTGCATGAAAAACATAATATCTATTGTTATCATCATGCAAGTTTACTATCATCAAATGGTAAGATATCAACATGTAAAATTGTGATTCAAGTTCTTGATATCTTAACATGATATGACATTTATAGCACCTATTCATATGAATACTGCTTTTGATATCTCATCATAATATGGCATTCATGACATCTATTCATATTCTTCAAATATGGCACTCATAGTATCAATTTATATATTTCTCCCCCTTTGTCATCAACAACAAGGAGAACGATATAAGCAAATTTTAAATATAAGTGCGATGCCATAAGTTGGTTTATGTCATTTTCCAACAGTGAGTGATAGGATACCAATTATGCAAACATCTCGAGGAAAACATGACATGGAGATAGCTTTTATTGCTTCTTCCTTTTTATTTGTTATCTTTTTACATGAAGGAGGAAAGCCATATGTGAAGTTCAAATCGATAAGATATTAAAGCACACTTCATTTTTGCAAGGATTAAGATATGTAAGTGAGTCAAATCCTTGTATGTAAAAATATCTTCCTTTTATAAGAGGGAATCATCAAATATGTTTCTCGAAAAATATTTTTCACATGATAAGTGCATTTGCTAGATGATTCCATATGTCAAAAATCAATGATGTGAATTAAACTTGATATGACATATGCTTATTAAGTTCGGAAGAGGATAATGTATCAAGAAAATCCAATTGTTAGGATCAAGAAAATCCGAAAATGAAATTTGACACTTTCATACATTCGGACAGGGTTTTACTAGAGATATTCAATTACAATCATGAAGGTAAAACATGCTTATTATCATGAAATTTTTTGTATTCAAGCATATAATTATGGCAAGTAATTGTGTAAAATCATTATGGCAATCAAGTGATTTGCTCATTCAATCAAAAAAGTCCGAAAAATAATTTTAACACGTTTAATCATTCGGACATATTTTTGCCATAGTTTTTCAAATATAATCATGAAGATAAGGCATGCTCATCATCATGGTAGTATGATAGCAAGTTTACCATATACAAGCTAGCAAAAAATTTCTCCATTTTAAGGCCCGCAAGCTAGCAATTTTGAGATGTTTAAGAAAGCAACTCTTGCTTCTTGAAATATAAGTTTTGCTAGATGTGCAAGTTAACTTTTTGCTTCTTGAGATAGGCAAGATAGCATTCCTTGGTGATGTTCAATATAGCTAAGTTCTACATCATGCAAGCTAGTGAATTTTATAACATTTTAGAACATGCATAATCACCAAAGCATCATAAATTTTAATGATGTGCAAAATTACAAATTTTGCATGATTGCATTTGTGTGTCTTGAGATTTGCAAGATAGCACTTCTTGGTGATGTTCAAGATAGCAATTTCTTCTCTTTTGAGAAGTACAATTTTTGCTTTCTTCTTGAATTGTGCAAGCTAGCTATCTCCCCTTTTGTCATTATCAAAAAGAAGGGAAAAACCCTTTACATAAATTTTTGAATCATGACAAAGGTTAGTATCAATCTCATTTGTGCATCATTATATTTTCAAATTAAAACATGCACATTTTCAAAACATATAAACTTATTATTATATGCATGATTCCAAATCATCATTCATATTATTTCAATCATTGTTTCACTCATCACTATAGCTTATCATGCATAATATGTAAAACCATCTAACATGATATAAACATTTATTTATTTAAATTTTTTTAAGAATTCATGATACACATCATACATTATCATAATAAAAAGCATATGCATCATTCCAAATCATAAATATTTCAAATCATCATGGTATTAATTTTGTTAGGATCGAGAGCACTAAGAGGGGGGGGTGAATTAGTGCAGCAGAAATCTTTCAGCGATTAAACACGAAAGCTGCGTTCGTTCGATAAAAACTATTTTGATGCAAAAGCCGATTCTAAGATTACTTATGATTAAGTGCATTTTACGTCTAAACACAGTTTGCGTCTAAACGCAGTTTGCGTCTAAATGCAGATTGCGTCTAAGCTCAGATTGCGTCTAAGCGCAGTTTGCGTCTAAGCGCAGTTTGCGTCTAAGCGCAGATTGCGTCTAAGCGCAGTTTGCGTCTAAACACAGTTTGCGTCTAAGCGC
Source organism: Musa acuminata AAA Group (assembly GCF_036884655.1). Taxonomy (NCBI): domain Eukaryota; kingdom Viridiplantae; phylum Streptophyta; class Magnoliopsida; order Zingiberales; family Musaceae; genus Musa; species Musa acuminata. Next base: position 25,756,519 of record NC_088340.1, read on the forward strand.
AGTTTAAGCAGAAGTATAAAGACAGTGTGCTGCTATTGTACATCTCAAAAAGTAATATGCAAAAAGCAGATTTACGTCTAAACGCAGATTTACGTCTAAACGCAGATTTACGTCTGAACTTTGAAACTCGTTTGTAGACTCGCAGAAGGTAGTATGTAGTTGAAATCAAGACATAAACGTAAACTGAAATCTGATGATTGTACGAGGAAAGCCGATTTACGTCTAAATGCAGATTTTCGTCTAAACCTTGAAACTCGTTCATAAAATTACAGAAGACAGTTTGCAGTTATAAATAGAATCAAAACGTAAATGTAAACTGCAAAGAAACTCGTTCGTAAAAGCGCAGAAGACAGTTTGCAGTTACAAAATGTAATCGTAAACTGTAATGTATGAAAACACCGATTTACGTCTGAATGCAGATTCCGAAAGATCAGCACTTAGAAACTTGTTCGTAAAGGCGCAGAGAGTAGTAGCTATGTAGGAGGTTTGCAGTAATGATAAAGTGCTCAAAATAAACGCAAACCAGAGATTTAGAGTGGTTCGGTCAGTCTTGACCTACTCCACTTTTGGCTTCCTCCACCGACGAGGTCACCGACGTCAACTAGAGGCCTTCCTTCAATAGGCGAAGGCCAACTGCCCTTTTACAGATTCACTCCTTTTGATGGGCTCAGGAGACAACCCTTACAGGACCTTTCTCTCCTTTCTTTACAACTCAAACCTTGAAGAACAGAAAGAGGAGAACTTTAGGACTTTACACAAATTTGAGCTCTTAGAATCACAAAAAAGATCAAGAATTCGGTGTAGGTCTGTATCTTTTCATTGCTGAATGGGTGGGGTATTTATAGGCCCCAACCCAATTCAAATTTGGAGCTCAAAACGATCAAATCTCGGAATTCTGGGATCAGGTGGTTGCACCTCCTGACTGGAGAGGTTGCACCGCCTGGCAGAGCTCGAAGACTGAGCCCAGGCGGTTGTACCTCTGTGTCAGGGGCGGTTGCACCTCCTGAGTCTGGCTCGGAGACTGAGTCCCAGGCGGTGCCACCTCTTGACTGAGGCGGTTGCACCTCTCTGCCAGAGCTCGAAGACTGAGCTCAGGCGGTGCCACCTCTCTATCAGGGAGGTTGCACCGCCCAGTCTAGCTCGAAGACTGAGCTCAGGCGGTGCCACCTCTTGACTGGGGCGGTTGCACCACCCAGTCTCGTTGGGAGGCTTAGCCCAGGCGGTGCCACCTCCTGGCCTAGGCGATTGCACCTCCTAGTGCAATCAGGGTCCGAATGGTTAGCTCCATTCGGCCCAATTTCAGTCTTTCAGGGGCCCAATTGCCCCAAGATTAAGCTAATGGGATCACCTCCCATTTTCCAACTTAATCAACATGCTAACTACGATTAGATCTAAGACAATTTCTGCAGCTTTGCTTCGGTGCGTCAATCGCTTCTTCCGGCGAGTTTCCGGCGAACTTCCGTCGATCATCCGATGAACCCTCGGTGATGCTCCTGCGGACTTCCGGCAAACTCCTGGACTTTGCGATGATCCACTTGGCAAGTTCCGACGAGCTTCGCTTGGTAAGCTTCTGGACTTCTCGGATCTGTTCTCGCAGAACCTCCGACGACCGTCCGAACTTCCGTCGAACTCTCGAACTCCCAACGTGATCATGAACTTGACTCCGGCGCAACTCCTGCTGCTTGTCTAACTTTTATCGTAGTTAATCCTGCACACTTATCTCAACACATAGATTAGACAACAAATGACAATTGACTTCATCATCAAAATCTAAGATTCAACAATCTCCCCCTTTTTCATGATGACAATCAATTGAAAATGGAGTTATCCTTAACTCCCCCTGTCTATATGCCATAGTTGAGATAAGTCAACCTTGAATTCAAGACCTAAGAATTCAAGTGACATATTGATAAGTTAGTTCAGTTAAACTTATCAATACTCCCATCATGATACTCATCATGATGTATCTCTTCAAAGATGATGTCAAGACTTGACATACATCATCAAGTTTGTATGATTATGTTTGTAACTATTCATCATGTGGTTTGAACATTATCATATAAAGCTGTGAAGCACTATTACATGATGCACACATTTGAAATATTCTAGCAAGTTTTGCATTTTCTTCACATGATAAGATATCAACTCAGGGCATAATGCAAACTTTAGCACATGTTCATATATCTCTTGGTGATGCAAGGATGGCATAATCATAGCAGTGTTTATAGCATCACTCATAGTATTTCTAATCATGGCAGTGTTTATCAATTCATATATCTCCCCCTTTGTCATCAATAAAAAGCATAGTAATTATGATACCTGGAAAATAATAATAGCAAGCTTATAGAGGAATTTTACATAGATTGCTTTAAATACTTCTTCTCCTTTTTGTTATAATCCATTGTCTATGTAAAGATTTTGCAGGATGGAATACATACACATGAATCACTTCATCAAATCTATTTCAGAAACTTATTTTTCATGAAAGTGTACGAGAAAATCTGTTTTATAGCATTCGAATAAATAAGATGCATTCAGACAAGATTTCGTTGCAGATTTTCACATATAATCATATAAACATGGCAATCAAGTGATTTGATCATTCAATATAGTCCGAAAAATAATTTTAACAAATTTATCTATTCGGACACATCAACATTCCTAATTTTCTTCGAATGAAATCAAATTGTTCTTCACTTAGAGGTTTTATAAAAATATCAGCTAGTTGATGTTTAGTATCAATGAACTCTATGGTTACGTCATGATTAGTGATATGATCTCGTATAAAGTGATGTCTAATATCAATATGTTTTGTTCTTGAGTGTTGTATAGGATTCTTAGTTAAGCATATTGCACTCGTGTTATCACATTTAATGGGAATATCTTTAAGATTAACTTTGTAATCTTCTAAAGTGTTTTTCATCCATACAACTTGTGCACAGCATGCACTTGCTGCAATATATTCAGCTTCGGTTGTTGATAGAGCAACCGAGCTTTGTTTCTTAGATGACCAGGAAACAAGGGAATGTCCTAAAAATTGACATGATCCTGATGTGCTTTTTCTATCTAGTCTACAGCCAGCGAAGTCCGCATCAGCATAAGCTGTTAACTCAAAATTTTCTGATTTTGGGTACCATAATCCTAGATTTGTGGTTCAATTAAGATATCTAAGTATTCTTTTAACTGCTTTGAGATGAGATATCTTAGGGTTTGATTGAAATCTAGCACAAAGTCCTACACTGAACATGATGTCTGGTCTAGTGGCAGTGAGGTAAAGTAAACTTCCTATCATACCCCTATAAGTTTTTTGATCAAAGCTTTCTCCACTTTCATCAATTTCTAACTTAGTCGAGGTGCTCATAGGAGTGTTACTAGCCTTTGAGTTGTTCATATTAAACCTTTTTAATAAATTCATGGCATAATTAGTTTGACTAATAAAGATGCCATTGCTTAGTTGTTTGATTTGTAAACCTAAGAAGAATGTTAATTCTCCCATTAAGCTCATTTCAAATTCAAGACGTATAGTTTTAGCAAAAGATTCACAAAGAGATTCATTTGTAGAGCCAAAGATAATATCATCAACATAAATCTGAACAATGAGAAAATTATTTTCAAAATTCTTGATAAACAATGTAGTATCAACCTTGCCTTTTGTAAAGTTATTTTTGATAAGAAAAGAACTAAGTCTCTCATACCAAGCCTTTGAGGCTTGTTTTAATCCATAGAGAGCTTTAGTTAATCTAAACACATGATTAGGGAGGCTATTATTTTCAAATCCAGGAGGTTGTTCAACATAAACTTCTTCGAAAATAAAGCCATTTAGAAAAGCGCTTTTAACATCCATTTGAAATAACTTAAAATTATTACTACTAGCGTAGGCAAGGAGCATCCTTATGGCTTCCAATCGAGCCACAGGTGCGAAGGTTTCTTCGTAATCGATACCTTCTTCTTGGTTGAAACCTTTGGCCACTAATCTAGCCTTGTTTATAACAACGATACCATTTTCATCTTGCTTGTTTCTGAAAACTCATTTAGTACCAATAACTAAATGGTCATTTGGCCTAGGAACAAGCTTCCACACCTCAGTTCTCTCAAATTGATTCAATTCATCTTGCATTGCGATAATCCATGAATCATCTTTCATGGCTTCGTCAACGCATTTGGGTTCAATTTGGGAGAGAAAGGCGGCGTTTGCACAAAAAGTTTTAAGAGAAGATCGTGTTTGAACCCCCTTTGACGTGTCTCCTAAGATTAGCTCCTTGGGATGAGCATCTACATACTTCCAATCCTTGGGTAAGGATATTTCGGGAGTGGATGCATCCAAGTTGCTAGTTGGAGAAGGGGTTTCATTTAAATTCAAGGAATCAAAATTAACATCTTCGTCAAGATCATTTTTCGTGATTTCGGAAATCTCATTGAAAACAACATGAACGGATTCTTCGATAACTAAAGTTCTTTTATTGAAGATACGAAAGGCCTTAGAAATAGTAGAATAACCAAGAAAGATTCCTTCATCGGATTTAGCATCAAATTTTCCTAAGTTGTCCTTTTCATTTAAGATAAAACACTTACACCCAAAGACTTTAAAATATGAAACATTGGGTTTTTTATTGTTCCATAACTCATAGGGAGTTTTGGATAGTAGAGGTCTTACTAGAACTCTATTCAAAATGTAGCATGCAGTATTTACGGCTTCGGCCCAAAAATATTTGGGTAGGTTGTGTTCATTCAACATGGTTCTTGCCATTTCTTGTAAATTTTGATTTTTTCTTTCTACAACTCCATTTTGTTGAGGATTTCTAGGAGTAGAGAAATTATGGTTGTATCTATTGAGTTCACAAAATTCCTAGAAATCATGGTTTTGAAATTCACCACTATGATCACTTCTAATTGATGAAATCATAGACCCTTTCTCATTCTGAACAAGTTTGCAAAACTTGGTAAAAGATCTAAGGCACTCACTTTTTTGTTTTAAGAAGTAAGTCCATGTGTATCTGCTATAGTCATCCACGATGACGAAGGCGTATTTGCTACCTCCTAGGCTTGATGTGGAGATTGGTCTGAACAAGTCCATATGGATCAATTGTAAGGGCTTAGAGGTGCTTATTTGATTTTTAGATTTGAAGCTACTCTTAATTTGTTTATCTAATTGGCAAGCATCACATACATTATCTTTGATGAACTTGATATGAGGAATTCCTCTTACAAGTTCTTTGGATGATATTTGAGTGATTAGTTTCATGCTAGCATGACCTAATCTTCTATGCCATATCCAAGCATCCTCATTCAAAGCAGAAAAACACATTTCATTACACAAATCATTGATGTCAATAGTGTATACGTTATTTTATTTCAATGCAATCATAGATATATTTTTGTGTGGTTTTTCAATGATGCAAGCATTAGATTCAAATCTTATAATATATCCTTTATCACATAATTGACTAATGCTCAAGAGGTTATGTTTTAAACCATCAACTAGCAAAACATCTTCAATAGAGAAGTTGGATTTGTTACCTATGGTTCCTTTGCCAATGATTTTACCCTTGTTGTTGTCTCCGAAGGTGACATATCCTTTGTCTATGCTAGTGAGCTTAGAGAATTGAGATGGATCTCCGGTCATATGCCTTGAGCATCCACTATCAAGGTACCATCTCTTGCTCCTAACTTGCGATGGTTTAGTTTTCTACAAGAAAGGATGATGTTTAGGTACCCATTTGCTTTTGGGTGCCTCATAAATAGATCTACATTTCTTATCATGTTGCATAGAATTTGTCATGGTTCCTTTAGGAACCCAAATCAATTTGTTTGGACTTATTTTCTTGAATGGACAACAATGTGTCTTGTGTCCAAATTTACAACAGAAGTTACATTTGTCTTGATGTTGAATATGTAAGATGGAGCCTTTTATGAAGGTGGTTGGATTTTGGTGAGGACTTCTCACGAATCCAATTCCACTTCTTTTGGGAACGTGACCCTTGTTTGTAAGGATCATGTTCAATGACTTGCTACCAACCTCGAATTTCTTCAAGGTATCCTTAAGTAGTAAGTTTTCTTTTTGGAGAATTTCTAGATCATGGCATTTTATGCATGGGCTTAAACTATCATGATGTTCAGCATTTAACTTATCGAAATTACAAATAAGACTATCATACTCCTTTTTTAGCAATTTGTATTTACTACTGATAGTCTTACACTCATCAAACAATTCATGGAAAGCATTTAATAATTCATCGAATGATAAATCTGCATCTATTGAATTTGTTACCTCATCTTCGATGGCCATTAAGGCGTAATGAGCAACTTGCTCGGTGTTGGACTCCTCTTCTTCGGATGCGCTCGAGTCATCCCATGTTGCTTGAAGCGCCTTCTTCTTTGATATTCTCCTTTTGACTTGGGGACAATCACTCTTGTAGTGTCCCGGCTTTTTGCATTCATAGCAGATTACTTGGTCCTTCTTGGGTTCAAGTTTATTTTTTGCATCATTCTTAAACTTGTTTCTTTTAAAGAACTTTTTAAACTTTCTTGTTAGAAGTGCCAAGTCATCATCACAGTCCTCATCACTTGAGTTTTCTCTCAAGTGGCATTCAGAAGTTTTGAGTGCCATATCCTTCCTGTTCTTTGGAAGGATGTCTTCTCGCTCTTCATGAGCTTTACAAGTCATTTCGTAGGTCATTAATGACCCGATTAGTTCTTCAAGAGGAAAATTTCGCAGATCTTTTGCCTCTTGAATAGCAGTGACTTTAGGATCCCAACTCTTAGGAAGGGATCTTAGTATCTTATTAACAAGCTCAAAATCCGAAAAGCTCTTTCTGAGTCCTTTTAGATCGTTGACGACATCCGTGAAACGGGTAAACATGTTGCCAATGGTTTCACTCGGTTTCATTCGAAAAAGTTCAAAAGAATGTAACAGCAAATTGATTTTTGACTCTTTTACTCTACTTGTGCCTTCATGGGTCACTTCGAGTGTGTGCCAAATATCAAATGCAGTTTCACAAGTTGAAACACGGTTAAACTCGTTTTTATCAAGTGCACAAAATAAGGCATTCATAGCCTTTGCATTAAGAGCGAAAGCCTTCTTCTCCAAATCATTCCAATCGATCATTAGAAGAGAAGACTTCGAAAATCCGTTTTCGACAAGATTCCACAGTTCAAAATCCATAGAAATAAGAAAGATCCTCATTCGGGTCTTCTAGTAGGTGTAGTCCGTCCCACTGAACATGGGTGGACGCGTAATAGAATGCCCCTCTTGGTTTCCGGCGTATGCCATTTCTCTTGGGTTTTAATCCATTAGAGAGTTAACCTTGCTCTGATACCAATTGTTAGGATCGAGAGCACTAAGAGGGGGGGGTGAATTAGTGCAGCAGAAATCTTTCAGCGATTAAAAACGAAAGCTGCGTTCGTTCGATAAAAACTATTTTGATGCAAAAGTCGATTCTAAGATTACTTATGATTAAGTGCAGTTTACGTCTAAACACAGTTTGTGTCTAAACGCAGTTTGCGTCTAAATGCAGATTGCGTCTAAATGCAGATTGCGTCTAAGCGCAGTTTGCGTCTAAGCGCAGATTGCGTCTAAGCGTAGTTTGCGTCTAAACACAGTTTGCATCTAAGCGCAGTTTAAGCAGAAGTATAAAGACAGTGTGCTGCTATTGTACAGCTCAAAAAGTAATCTACAAAAAGCAGATTTATGTCTAAACGCAGATTTACGTCTAAACGCAGATTTACGTCTAAACGCAGATTTACGTCTGAACTTTGAAACTCGTTTGTAGACTCGCAGAAGGCAGTATGCAGTTGAAATCAAGACGTAAACGTAAACTGAAATCTGATGATTGTACGAGGAAAGCCGATTTACGTCTAAATGCAGATTTTCGTCTAAACCTTGAAACTCGTTCGTAAAATTGTAGAAGACAGTTTGCAGTTATAAATAGAATCAAAACGTAAATGTAAACTGCAAAGAAACTCGTTCGTAAAAGTGCAGAAGATAGTTTGCAGTTACAAAACGTAATCGTAAACTGTAATGTATGAAAACACCGATTTACGTCTGAATGCAGATTCGGAAAGATCAGGACTTAGAAACTTGTTCGTAAAGGCGCAGAGAGCAGTAGCTATGTAGGAGGTTTGCAGTAATGATAAAGTGCTCAAAATAAACGCAAACCAGAGATTTAGAGTGGTTCGGTCAGTCTTGACCTACTCCACTTTTGGCTTCCTCCACCGACGAGGTCACCGACGTCAACTAGAGGCCTTCCTTCAATAGGCGAAGGCCAACTGCCCTTTTACAGATTCACTCCTTTTGATGGGCTCAGGAGACAACCCTTACAGGACATTTCTCTCCTCTCTTTACAACTCAAAACTTGAAGAACAGAAAGAGGAGAACTTTAGGACTTTACACAAATTTGAGCTCTTAGAATCACAGAAAAGATCAAGAATTCAGTGTAGGTCTGTATCTTTTCAGTGCTGAATGGGTGGGGTATTTATAGGCCCCAACCCAATTCAAATTTGGAGCTCAAAACGATCAAATCCCGGAATTCCGGGATCAGGCGGTTGCACCTCCTGACTGGAGAGGTTGCACTGACTGGCAGAGCTCGAAGACTGAGCCCAGGCAGTTGTACCTCTGTGTCAGGGGCGGTTGCACCTCCTGAGTCTGGCTCGGAGACTGAGCCCCAAGCGGTGCCACCTCTTGACTGAGGCGGTTGCACCTCTCTGCCAGCGCTCGAAGACTGAGCTCAGGCGGTGCCACCTCTCTATCAGGGAGGTTGCACCGCCCAGTATAGCTCGAAGACTGAGCTCAGGCGGTGCCACCTCTTGACTGGGGCGGTTGCACCGCCCAGTCTCGCTGGGAGGCTTAGCCCAGGCGGTGCCACCTCCTGGCCTAGGCGGTTGCACCTCCTGGTGCAATCAGGGTCCGAATGGTTAGCTCCATTCGGCCTAATTTCAGTCTTTCAGGGGCCCAATTGCCCCAAGATTAAGCTAATGGGATCACCTCCCATTTTCCAACTTAATCAACGTGCTAACTACGATTAGATCTAAGACAATTTCTGCAGCTTTGCTTCGGTGTGTCAATCGCTTCTTCCGGCGAGTTTACGGCGAACTTCCGTCGATCATCCGATGAACCCTCGGTGATGCTCCTGCGGACTTCCGGCAAACTCCTGGACTTTGCGTTGATCCACTTGGCAAGTTTCGACGAGCTTCGCTTGGCAAGCTTCTGGACTTCTCGGATCTGTTCTCGCAGAACCTCCGACGACCGTCCGAACTTCCGTCGAACTCTCAAACTCCCAACGTGATCATGAACTTGACTCCGGCGCAACTCCTGCAGCTTGTCTAACTTTCATCGTAGTTAATCCTGCACACTTATCTCAACATATAGATTAGACAACAAATGACAATTGACTTCATCATCAAAATCCGAGATTCAACAAATTTGTCACATTGCATCCTACCATGCATGATCGAAACTTCTCATTTGCATACATCAAAATAAATTCATGAATCTCATGCATTCATATCATCACTTGAGGAATATTGAAAAGAAATAATTGGGTGATGAGATAAATATTTCATGAATACAAAGAATTGCATAAAAATCATATCATGAATACAAGGAATACAAGTCACAATCATTCAAGAGAAAAATCATCATTCATTTTCAATTCATTCAATTTGATAAATCAAGATCATGATTTTGATAAAACTCATTTCAAATTTAAATCATCAAAATCATTTTTATGGCTCACAAAATTTATAACATAAATAGATTCATGATTTCATTGATAATATATTTTGCCCCTTTTTAAGTGTTTCATTTTAAGTGGTCGATTTCATGTTAGCATGCCTTTTCATTTATGAAAACATGCATCAATTTTTTTAAAGCCACTGTTATTATCATGAAAATCGATAATCCATAAATATCAAGAATCATCATAATTTCAAAAATATATACTCATTAATCATAACTTCAAATTAAACATGATTTCATATACTCAAAATCGAGAAATAACAATGGAAATCAACATGATACACATTATTACTTCTCAACCACATATATCATGATTTCATAAGGTATTTTTAATCAAGATCATTTTGTTTATCATAAACATGCAATTTTCATGATTATTTTCAAAATTACTAGAATGATAAGCATGATTCCTAATTGTTTGTATTTTCATTATAAAATTATTAAACATGTAATTTTCAAGAAAATTAAATAAAAAAGAAAAATGCTTTATGAAAAGCATCATGTAATTTCAAAGTAAATTAAAGGCATTTTGATTACCTCAGCGTCGAAAGGCGTAAAGGCGTAGTTTGCCACCTCGCCTTTGTTGATTTTCTCCTCGTCTTCGGAGGAGCTCGATTCATCCCAATTTTTGTTCTTCTTCTTGCGTTCAAAGCAAGTAGTACCGTTCTTTTTTACTTTTTAATTTTTGTTTCATTTGTAGTTTAAGCTCACCATCACTTGAGCTTATGCTCGAGTGGTCTTCAAATGTTCTATGTCCCAAATCCTTCCTGTTCTTAGGAAGGTGGTTCTCAAGTTCTTCACGTGCATTGCACGTCATTTCATATGTGATCAATGAACCAATTAGTTCTTCAACTGGAAAAATATTTAAATCTTTTGTTTCTTGTAAAGCCGTTACTTTTGAATCCCACTTCTTAGAAAGAGAATGCAAAATCTTGTTCACAAGTTCAGAATTCAAAAAACATTTGCCAAGAGCTCTTAAACCATTGACGACATCCGTAAAACGGGTGTACATGTCACCAATGGTTTCGCTTGGCTTCATTTGAAAAAGCTCGAAATCATGCAGTAAAATATTAACTTTTGAGTCTTTGACTCTACTAGTTCCCTCGTGCGTGATTTCAAGAGTGTGCCAAATATCGAAAGCCATTTCGCACAAAGAAACCCGATTGAACTCATTTTTGTCCAAAGCGCAAAATAAGGCATTCATAGCCTTTGCGTTTAAAGAAAAATGCTTCTTCTCTAAATCCGACCATTCGATCATTGGAAGAGAAGACTTCGAAAAACCGTTTTCGACAAGATTCCAAAATTCAACATCCATAGAAATAAGAAAGATCCTCATTCGGGTCTTCCAATAGGTGTAGTCCAATCCGTTAAACAACGGTGGACGAAAAATCGAAAAGCCCTCATGAAAGCCATGAAGAGCCATTTCTCTCGGGTGTAAGTCCGAAATGAGAAATACCGGGCTCTGGTACCAATTGTTAGGATCGAGAGCACTAAGAGGGGGGGGGGGGGGGGGGGTGAATTAGTGCAGCGGAAAACTTTCTGCAATTAAAATCGAAAGCTGCGTTCAAACGATAAAAACAACTAATGTATGAAAGATGAAACTAAGCAAGGTTGAAGTCAATCTATGTAGGCAGTTTGCAGCTATGATGAAAACTAGAATATCGGCGCAAACTGAAATCCGACGTTCGTACGAAGAAACTGATTTACGTTTAAATGTTGATTCATAAATCACTTGATTAGATAAGACGCAGTTTAAGCAGGAGTATAAAGGCAGTGTGCAGTTATGGTAAAGCTCAAAACGTAAACGCAATATGCAATATGATGATCATACGAAAAAGCAGATTTACGTCTAAACGCATATTTACGTCTGAACCTTGAAACTCGTTCGTAAAATCGCAGAGGGCAGTAAGCTATTGAGAAGTTTGCAGTGAAGGTAAAATGCTCAAAGGAAATGCAAACCGAGATTTAGAGTGGTTCGGTCAATCTTGACGTACTCCACTTTTGGCTTCCTCCACCGACGAGGTCGCCGACGTCAACTAGAGGCCTTCCTTCAATAGGCGAAGGCCAACCACCCTCTTACAGATTCACTCCTTTTAACGGGCTTAGGAGACAACCCTTACAGAAGTTTTCTCTCCTCTCTTTACAACTCAAACTTTGAAGAACAGAAAGAGGAGAACTAGCAGTTTTGAGCTCTAAGAACCACAGAAAGACAGCAAGATTTTGAGTGTGTGTTCTGTGCTTCCAGTGCTGAATGGTTGGGGTATTTATAGGCCCCAACCCAGTTCAAATTTGGAGCTCAAATCTGTCAATTCCCGGAATTCCGGGATCAGGCGGTTGCACCTCCTGACTGGGGCGGTTGCACCGCCTGGCAGAGCTCGAAGACTGAGCCTCTGGGCGGTGCCACCTCTGTCAGGGGCGGTTGCACCTCTCTGCCAGAGCTCGAAGACCAAGCTCAGGCGGTTGCACCGCCTGACTGGGGAGGTTGCACCGCCTGGCAGAGCTCGAAACTTGAGCTATGGCGGTGCTACCTCTTGACAGAAGAGGTTGCACCGCCCAGTCTCGCTCGGAGACTGAGCCCGAGGAGGTGCCACCTCTTGGCTGGGGCGGTTGCACCACCCAGTCTCGCTGGGAGACATAGCCTGGGCGGTGCTACCTCCTGGCTTGGGTGGTTGCACCTCCCACAGCAATCAGGGTCCGAATGAGTTAATCCATTCGGCCCAATTTGATTCTTTCAGGGGCCCAATTGCCCCAAGATTAAGCTAATGGGATCACCTCCCATTTCTAACTTAATCAATGTGCTAACTACGATTATTTCCTAAGACATATTCTGCACCTTGTTCCGGTGCATCAATCGCTTCTTCCGGCGAGTTTCCGGCGAACTTCCGTCGATCATCCGACGAACCCTCGGTGATCCTCCTGCGGACTTCCGGCAAACTCCTGGACTTGCGACGATCCACCTGGCAAGTTCCAACGAGCTCCTTTGGCAAGCTTCTGGACTTCTCGGATTTGTTCCCGCAAAACCTCCGATGACTGTCCGAACTTTCATCGAGCTCTCGAACTCCCAACGTGATCATTGTCATAACTCCGGCGCAACTCCTGCTGCATGTCTTTCTTCCATCGTAGTTAATCCTGTATACTCAAAACAAAAACTTCGATTGAGACAATTAATCCTAAGCAATTAACCAAGTTGTCTAGCATGTCATTGGTCCCTCGACGCTTCGTCCGATTCTTTGGCGCATCGTCCTTTCCTGCAGCCTATTGCCCAATCGGCCAGTTGACTCCGCAACTCCGATATCCATGGCACAATGCCCGCTCTTCTTGGCCCGATGCCCGAGTCCACGGCCCGAAGCCTTCTGTCAATACGTCGACCGATCCACCGGCCCGACGTCCAATCTTCTAACATGTTCCTCCGGCACAACATGATTTTCCTGCTTTAATTATCTCATCCTGATCGAAGCATCCTACGTCACTCAAAACGCAGATTAAATCATAAATATATATCAAGTAGTTTCATCATCAAAATACGAGATTCAACAGCCTACAATGCCATAGGTATGCACTGTTCAACTCATCTCGTTTCCTTTTGGACACATTTACATTCATGATATGTGGAGTAGTGTCTAACATAAATAAACCATTATGCAATGTTCCTTTCATGATGATCTTATCATCTAATAATATCGAACAACCATTGTTCTAAAAAACAAATTTATATCCACTAACTGTTAAACATGAAATGGAGACAATGTTTTTGATAATAGAAGGAACAAAATAACATGCATCTAATGCAATAAAAGCTCCACTAGGCAGATGTAGTGCGACCTCGCCAACAGCTACTACAGCAACTTTTGCTCCATTACCCATCTTGAGGTCTATCTCGCCTCTCTCTAGTCTCCTAGGCCTTGCCAGAACCTACAACGAATTGCATATATGATAAACACTACCGGTATCCAATACTCATGTGTTATCATAAGAGTCTGACAAATGGAGACTGATCATGAATGTACCTGAAGCTTCATCAAGCTTTTGTTTCACCCTTTCTGCAAGGTACTATTTGCAGTTTCACTTCAAGTGCCCATCTTTACCACAGTGGAAGCACTGGCCTTTGTCCTTTGCTGGGTCTTTCTTAGCAACCTTTGCTTTACCTGGTTTGCCCGTGCCCTTTCCCTTCTTAAGGGACCTTTCCGCTTTCCTTTTCTTTTTGGTCTCACTAGTGTAGAGAACTGGCTTCTCTTTCTTAATAGTACTCTCTGCCTCCCTCAACATATTGAGGACCTTTGGGAGAGTCACCTCAAGCTTGTTCATATTAAAATTCATTATGAACTGTGAAAAGGAATCTGGTAGGGACTGAAGCACAATGTCCACACACAAGTTATCCTCTAGGACCATTCCTAGACCTGTGAGTTTCTCTATCCACTCAATTATCTTTAGGACATAGTTCTGAACCGGTGTCCCCTCAGTCATCCTAGCGCGGAAGAGGCTCTTGGATATCTCATATCGCTGAGTCCTTCCCTGTTCCTTAAACAATTTACGGACATATAGGAGAATGGATCTGGCATCCATCTTTTCATGTTGTCTCTGTAACTCAGGAGTCATAGAGCCCAACATATAGCACTAAGCAAGAGTGGAGTCATCAATGTACTTCATGTAACGAGCGATCTCATCCTTGTTTGACCCTTCTTCGGGCGTAGGCATCACTGTATCAAGGACGTACACGATTTTCTCCGCTGTGAGAACAATTCTAAAGTTACAGAGTTAATCCGTATAATTTGGATCAGTGAGGTGGTTGACATTAAGTATGCCATGTAAGGGATTTGAAAGCGATATTTTCTAAAAATAAAGATGCAACAGAAATGAATAACATGCAGATTTTGCAAGAAATAAACTATCAAGATATGGACTTCTATCTTAATATACTCCCACTATTTTACTAACGAGTCACGCGACACCCTCAGCACGTGAAACGGAAGTCTTCGACAGACTTCTAGTGGGGATCAAGATCCAATCAGCGTCTTAGTGTAACCTCGAGGGACTCGACCAATCACACTAAGCCTAAATGGTAGGCAACTCTTACCAATCACAACTCCTTGTGATTCCCGTCCTATTCGGCCTCTGAATGACCATGGCCTCGAGGGACTCGACCAACCATGATGCTCGGTTAAGTCAACACCTTCGTTACAAGATGAGTCTAATTTGATGATATACCCTCGAGGGACTCGACCAAGCATACCATGCCCTCAGGTCACCGGTGACATCTCTATGTCGTAAGCAAGATAACGAATCGCGATATAGGTGAGTCTCGAGGGAATCGACCAACTCAACCTACACCGGGAATCGGTTCCTACTTATAACGATGGAAGGCCACGTGGGTCAATCTAATTGCCTCACGTTTACCGACTTAATATTATCGAGAGATGTTTCTATGATTTGGTCTCCTAATATGACATGTCACACATATACATATTTAATATATATCTATATCGCATGCAAATATATGTACATATCTAGTATGTGTATAAGCAATCACACCAGATGATCATGGACCACAACCTAATATGATTAGGCCCGAGCCAGTAAGCCTAATCACTCACATTAAGATCTATGTGTGCAACGGTGCATCTCCATGCCCTGTGATCGTCCATCTCGTCCTCGTCGGTTCCGTCGACATCTTGATGCATCTTCATGCCTCACGATCGTCCGTCTCGTGGGTCCCGCTATCGCATTCATGCTCCCGCTGTGCCTCCTCATGTGATTACAACTTAATCATAGGCACGCAGGCCTTACAATAAATGAGAACTATAATGGAGGCACGTAGACCTCAATAATAATAATCACAAGTACACACATCACACGGTCCATGATCATCCGTCCACACATCATACATCACATGTATAAATAATCATCATCATGTAGGACTACTAGATAATAATAAAAATAATAATCAACTAAACCTTTTAATTTATTAATATTTTCTGAATTCAAGGACAAATAGGGAATTTCTCAATTCATAAGGGTATTTTCGTAATTTAGATAAAAGATAGAAATTGGAATTTCTGAAATTCCGAGGGGCAAAACTGTTTTTTTCCTAGAAAACCCTAATGCCCTACTCCCCTTTGCTGCTGCCGCCGCCGCCACCCTGCTGGCGGCGGCCTGTTCGACGGGGCGAGGGCATTGCTCTCGCCAGCTGGCGGCACGCCCGCTAGCGGCGCTGTCGCTGTAGGTGTGAGCCCCCATGGGTGGTTCTACCGGTGGGGCAATGCCCACAGGCGGTGCTGTCCCGCCGGGCGGCCGCCCCTATGGGGGGGGGGGGGGGGGGGGGGGGGGGGTTTCGCCCGCGGGAGCAGCGGTGGCAAGCGCCGCTGCCCTACGGCGCCTCACCCCGCGAGAGAAGCGGCCGCAGGCGTCTCTGCCCGTGGGCTACCAGTCCCGTCGGACTGGCGCCTGCTGCAAGTAGGCCGCCGGCCGACTGCTGCAGACGCAGCCCCTGTGCTGCCCGCCTTCGGCTGCGCTGAACGAATGCAGATCGAGTGCAGCAATTGTTGCTGCCCTTCCTTGTTTTTGCGTCAACGATTTTGACGTCAAAATTCTTCCTAAACACAATACACGTAGTTCAAAACCAATCATTCACACGAATAACCTAGCTCTAATACCACTGTTGGGAAATCTTGGGGGCGACATCATATGCGTAACAAAAGAATAAGAAAAACAAAATCCCCGATTCCCAAAGAGATGTTCGTCGTCGTGCGAAGATTGGTGCGCAAAATCCGTGAAACTTAAAACTGCGTATAGAGTAGATTGTGTTATCTAGGGAGATCGTATATCCCTGTTTCCTTGCAGATCCTTAGGAGAGGGTGAAGGAGGTCAAACGTCCTCCTCTCTAGCGGTGATCCACATAGCAGGGTTGCGACGACCCTCCTCAAAACTCCAGGCCTGCTCTGAGGTGGAGAGGGAGAGGAGAATAGGAAAGGCAAGCAAAGACTCTAGCCTATGAGGCTCTGAATCCCTCCTATTTATAGAGGTCCCCTATTAAACCCTAATTGGTCCTTCCCTAGTGGGTATTGGATCTGCATCCAATAAGACAAGGGCTCCGTCGGATATCTCATATCCGAACCTCTACTCATCGCAATGCCTACCATATGTGTGTGACCCTCTAGGCCCAATATCGAGGTGGCTGTGAGTCATACCCGTCAGAACTCCTTCTAACTCAGTGAATTATTATCTCTATAATAATTCACTTGACTTATCGACTACGGACATACTAGGCCACTACGCCGTAGTCCCCAGATGATACAAGGGAATCCAATCCATTAGACCTGTCTGTCCTCAGTTACCGTGTACCTATCTATAGTCTCTCATCCATCTAATATCCCAGAGACCGTATATCGAGCATGGTGTTGTCAGACCCACACGGTTTCTACTCGAGTCTCGCTCTAATCGGATTCTCCCGGAGAACTCTTTCCCTCTCAACCCGAATGACCCTGGCCAGGGATTTGTCTGAGCAAGAACACATGGGATATTCCTCTCATGATGCCGAGAGTGGATGATCCTCTATCGATACTCAATAGCCCTCGTAAGGTCGACTACCACTCCCAATGACCAGCTGTACTAGATCTAGGACAGCCAAACCTATAAGTCTAGTATCAAAGAGTGGAGCACTCATACAGGACAACCTTGGTGTCTCAAGTCTAAGGACCAGATACACCACTAGGACTACGGAATCGCTGTCTGACAATAAGGCATCATCAACCATCCAGCATTCCGTAAGCGGATCAATCAGTGAACTCATTCTCCAATGAGCACTTGTGTTGTATCCCTAGTGTCCCTACACGAGCAACTATGAGACTAGCTGCATCCATCATATGGACGGGTATACAGCACACCAATCTGTCCGGTTATCATGATGTCCCTCTCATGTAACCTATGACCGGGATTATTTAGGATATGTGTTTAAAGGTGAATCGATCTCATTATCGTTATCTCATCACGATCCGATTCCCATTGCACAAATCCAAGGACATCACAATATATATATATATATATATATATATATATATATATATATATATATATATATATATATATATATATATATATATATATATATATATATATGCATTTATGCAATAGTTATAAAGTGATATACGCCAAAATATAATAAGCAAAAAGATTCTTTATCAAGTCACACGTGTCATCACTCAAGTGATTGGCTTGCTGGGCACCTATGACTAGCAGAAGAGACCCTACGGTGAATTGGCAGAGGCCACACATGAAGGGTTCACAATTCGAGTTCATCAACTAGAGGGATGACCCAATTCCTCAGGATCTTTTCTTTCTTATCAATAATCTGATTGGGCTTCTCCATATAAGACAAGTCTTTATCAATCACCATCGACTCATACTTACTGATATGAGAGGGATTAGGTATATAATTTCTGATCATTTAAACATAAAATATATCATGGATATGACACAATGATGGTGACAAGGTAATCCTATAAGCGACAGAACCAACCCTCTCAAGAATCTTAAAAGGTCCAATAAATCTTGGGCTTAACTTTCCTTTTTTCCCAAATCTTACAACGCCTTTAGAAGGGGAGACCTACAAGAATACAAAATCCCCGATTTAAAACTCAATATTTCATCTTCTGTTATCAGCATAACTCTTTTGATGACTCTGAGCAGTCTTTAACCTTTTTCTTATAAGTTGAATTCTTTTAGTAGTCTCTTGTACTTTGTCTGGTGCTAATAACTTTCTATCACCAATTTCTTCCCAACATATAGGTGTCCTAGACTTTCGCCCATATAAAGCTTCAAAAGGAGCCATCTGAATATTTGAATGATTACTATTATTATATATGAACTCAATAAGAGATATATCTTCATCCCATTCACCTTTCCAATCTATAACATAAGCTCGAAGGAAATCCTCAAGTGTTTGAATGGTTCTTTCTGATTGACCATCAATTTGAGGGTGATAAGCAATGCTAAACTTGACTTTAGTACCCATAGATTCCTGTAACTTTCTTCAAAATCTAGATAGAAATCTGGAGTCTCTATCAGAGATGATCTCCTTTGGAACACCATGAAATCTTACTATTTCATTGATATATAAATCTGCAAGCCTATCAAGAAAATAAGTCATATTAATCGGTAGGAAATGTGTAGATTTCGTTAACCTATCAATGATAACCCAAATAGCATCATGCTTTCTAGAAGTTCGGGGTAGTCCTGAAACAAAGTCCATGGTAATACATTCCCATTTCCATTCAGGAATATATAAAGGTTGTAACAAACCTCTAGGTCTTTGGTGTTCTGTTTTGTTTTGTTGACAAGTCAAATAGTTTGAAACATATATTGAAATCTCCTTCTTCATGTCTTCTCACCAATAATGACTTTGGATATCTCTATACATTTTAGTGCTACTAGGATGCATGGTGTACTATGAATTATGACCTTTCCTCAGGATTTGATTTTTAATACCTGGGTCATTTGGAACATATATTCTATCCTCAAATCTCAATAAGTCATCCTCTGAAACTTGAAAATTCAGTTTCAATCTCTTTTCTACTTTATTCATTAAGCAGATTAATCATCGATCTCATAGTTGTCCTTCTTTAATTTGTTGAATGAGATTAGATTGCACTTAGATTGAGGCCATTAATATCATTGAGTCTTGCCCTTTTCTCATACAATTCAAATCATAATTCTCTTCTAATAACTTCCATTGCTTCACAACTAAAGTCGTCATAAAACTTGTAGATTTTCTACAAAGGGCATCTGCTACAATATTAGCTTTACCCGGGTGATAACGAATGGTACAATCATAATCCTTTAGAAGTTCTATCCATCTCCACTACCTCATGTTTAACTTTTTTCAAGTAAAAATATATTTTAAACTCTTTTAATTAATAAAATTTCAAATATTCGCCCATACAAGTAATGCCTCCAAATCTTTAGAGCAAAAACAATTGTTGCCAATTCCAAATCATGAGTTGGATAATTCAGTTCATAACTCTTTAGTTGTCTAGAAGCATAAGCAATCACTTTCCCTTCTTGCATCAAAACACATCCAAGGCCCTTTCTTGAGGCATCAGTATAAACCATAAATCCCTCATCACCACTTAGAATAGTGAGAATAGAGGCACTAGTCAATCTCCTTTTTAACTCTTGAAAACTTTGCTCACGATCATCACCCCATACAAATTTCACATTCTTTTGAGTGAGTTTGGTGAGAGATTGAGCAATTCGAGAAAATTCCTCAACAAATCTCCTGTAATAACCTGCCATGCCCAAGAAGCTTCTAACTTCTGTTACATTTGTGGGTACTTCCCACTTAACTACAGCTTCAACTTTCTTTGGATCAACAGATATGCCCTTCCCTGAAATCACATGGCCTTGGAAAGTAATTTCTTTCAACCAAAATTCACATTTTCTGAACTTTGCATACAACTTCTTTTCTCTTAGTATGGACAATATATTTCTTAAGTATTCCTTATGCTCCTAAGTACTCCTTGAATATACTAATATGTCATCAATGAATACAATTACATAATCATCCAGGAATAACTGAAATATCCTATTCATCAGTTCCATAAAAGCAACAGGGACATTAGTTAAACCAAAAGGTATTACTAAGAATTCATACTGACCATATCGAGTTCTAAAAGCTGTTTTTGGAATATCCTACTTCTTGATATTCAACTGATAGTAACCTGACCTTCGATCAATCTTGGAGAATACTTGTGCACCCTGCAATTGATCAAACAAATCATCAATTCTGGGTAGGGAATACTTGTTCTTGATGGTCACCTGATTCAATTGTCTATAATCAATACAAAGCCTCAATGTTCTATCCTTCTTCTTAACAAATAGCACCAGAGCACCCCATTATCATGGACAAACTTCGAAACTGGATGTTTGATGTAATGCTTATGTATGTCCATGTCTTTTGGTATGTTCATGCTTTGTACAACATGTAGAGGGATGGCCGAAAGCTTAATAGTCCCATTTTAGTAGGGTTGATGGCCGCTTTAGGCTTGTAAATAAAGGTTGTGTCATATGGACACGTGTGAGAGATTTTCGATCTATAATGGACCATTTTACCCTTTGTTGTGCAACTGTTTAGAGCTTGTAAAGTCTATTTGTAATTTGCATTGTTTATGAAGTGTTTTCGGAGATGTTTGCTTCTGGATCCCGAATAAGGCGTTTTCTCTAACCCGTTTCTCTCTTTTGTGGGTCCTAAGGGACATGGGAGGCTTCGGGGAGGCTGACTTTTGCGGACGGACACGCAAGGGTGCCACACGACTTAGGCGAAACCAGCTAAGTCCGTGACACCATGGTGAAACACTAGGTCAAATGAAACCCTTATCTAATAGTTCTTTTAGTTGCTTTTTCAATTCCTCTAGCTCAAGTGGTGCCATTCTGTAAGGAGGCTTAGATATTGGGGTTATCCCGGGGACCAAATCAATAGTAAATTCACCCTCTTTATCTAGAGGTAAACTAGGCAAGTCATCTGAAAATACATCGGGGAACTCTTTAACCACTAAAATTTCATTTAGGTGAGTTTCTTGATTTGAATACTCCTTTATGCATCCAATATAACAAAAACAACCCTTCTGCATAAGACGATAAGCCTGAAGTGTTGATATCAAGCAAGAAGGCAAATCCATACCATGTATAGCAATCAAACAATAAGACGGAAAGTAATTATTTTTGTATAGCAATCAATACTAGCATGATAGGAAGATAACAAATCCATACCATGTATAATATCAAAACCCTGGATCTCTGGGAGAATCAAATCAGCAAGACGTTCATATTCTCCGATAGAAATCAAACAAGATAGATAAACCAAGTTTACTGTCAAAGAATCCCCAACAGTAGTAGTTACACATAACATATAATCTAGGGGTCTAGGTTGAACGCCCAAGTAATAAGCAAAGTATTATGAAACAAAAGATAAGTTGGAACCAGGATCAAATAAAACTTTTGTATTTCTTTTAGAAACATGAAGAATACCTTCAACCACTGATTTAGAGGCTCTGGAATCCTATTCAGTGATAGCATATACTCTAGCATGGGTGTTGACTTAGGAGGTAGTGGCTCTTTCTTCTTGTTCAGTGGGTAATCTCTTACTTTATGATCTAACTTCCCGCAAGCAAAATAAGCTCCAGTCATCCAAAAATATTGACTTGTTTCATGATTTAATCTGCATTTAGCACATGATTGAGTCCCCTATGGTGGTTTTTCTTTATCAAATATGGACGTCTTGACCCTCTTATAACTTCTTTCAAATTCATTCCCTCTCTTACTTTTGCTAATAAGCTTCTTATCTTTCTTATCCTTGATTTCCTAAATTTCCTCCAAGTCTCTTTCAATTATCAGAGCCCTTTCGACCACATCGGCATAAGATTGGAGTTTTAATGCTGATATCCGACTTCTTATAGTCGGCCTTAGGCCCCTTTCAAATTTCTTTGCTTTTCTAAGTTCATCATCAGCTATATGAGTGGCAAATCTGGGGAGCTCAATGAATTTAGATTCATACCTTGCAATTGTCAAATTTCCCTAGATGAGATCCAAGAACTCCAATTCTTTCGCTCTCTAATTCAATCCGGAAAATATTTATCGTTGAACTTTTCTATGAATACCTTCAATATGATTGGCTCATGTTTGATTTCAAAAATCCTTTTAATCATTCTCCACCAGTGCTTAGCCTCTCCTTCCAACATAAAGGTTGCAAGAGAAACCTTCTGATCATCAAGGCAATTTAAGACGTCAAATATTTTCTCTATCTGCATCATCCATTGTTATGTTACTATTGGATCCGGCTCACCACTAAAACTAGGAGGACCAAGCTTCTTAAACTGTTCAATTCCCAACCCAGTCTGATTTGATGTCCCCATTCTATCATTTCTTCCTTGTTGGACTTATTGTTGCATCACTTGTGTCCTAGTCTCCAGAGTTCTCATAATTCCACTCAATTGATCAATAGTAGATGCAACAGAAGAACCAGATGACCTCGTCATCCTCGCTTCCTAAAAACAACAAAAAAGAATTTTTTTGATCAATCTCTGAATAAAAGTCACTAAACCTCCAAGTTTTTTTATTGTGCATCTAGCATATAAAAAAAAAAATCTTAGTGATCCGCAAATCATCTGATACCACCTCTGATACGCCCCCTAAATTTAATTCTTATTCAAGAGGTATGAACCTAACTCAAAATTGATAATATTATAATTCAACAAACAATCCAGGATCTAATCACACATTTGAGGCCACTAAGAAAACACTCAAGTCAAAATTCACTTATATAATCTACAATTCATAAAACTTGTGCAGCTTATAATCATACCATCGTATCACTTAATGATTCACAAAATCCAAAGCCAACATAACGAAACCATAACCACATCATAAATCCAAAAGCGTGACAATCTATATAATCACAGAACCAACATATACCACAAGTTTATATCATTACACAGCTTAAACTTAACATTCTCAAAATCCCGACATAAGAGATACTTTTCAAATATTTACAAAATATATCGATCTAGATTTGTCATTGATATTTCATTACACACAAAAGGAACATATACAACATTAACCTATCAAGTACGAAATATTTGCCCCAAAATCTTCTAGCTTTCCACTGCCTCAACCCAATTTATACATTTTAGCGAGCGATAAGCTATCCTGAAAATTTGATATAGCAATAGGGTGAGCATACAAAACTCAGCAAGTGGCTAACATATTCAATAGCAAAGAGGACAGTTTTCAAATAAATAAGGTATCAAAAATATAAAGCAGAGATACAAGACGAAAATAGAGGCATGTTTTGTTTGAACGAAGAATTACGATGTCGTTTCGTTCGAAGCATGTTTTGTTCATATAATCGAGGAAAGTTAACTATAGTATATCATTGGCATAAGGAGCATATCCATGGTATATGGAATATTTCAAGGTATAACAAAGAAATATAAACATTTTGGAAACATATCAAAGAATAAAACATGAATAGAAGCTCAAATGTCACATGACATTGTATTCATTTCATTCTTATCCAAAGCATGCATAAAAACATAGTCAAAGCCTTGGATATCATGTCAAACACATAGAAGGTGAAGTCAGATCATAACATAATATGGTCCATCCATTTCTGAATGACCACCAAACATAAGTCTCCCATGTTTGGGAGCTTCATATAATCGAGGAAAGGTAACTATAGTATATCATTGGCATAAGGAGCATATCCATGGTATATGGTATATTTCAAGGTATAACAAAGAAATATAAACATTTTGGAAACATATCAAAGAATAAAACATGAATAGAAGCTCAAATGTCACATGACATTGCATTCATTTCATTCTTATCCAAAGCATGCATAAAAACATAGCCAAAGCCTTGGATATCATGTCAAACACATAGAAGGTGAAGTCGGATCATAACATAATATGGTCCATCCATTTCTGAATGACCACCAAACATAAGTCTCCCATGTTTGGGAGCTCCATCTACCCACGTTTGAGTGAAGTCATAGGGGGCCGACAAAGCATCGCGGGCTCTAAGAATAACTCTCTTTATCATTTCTGGCAAAGGTTCACATTTATCCCACAAACACTGGAGTACATAAGGATAGTGAATAATAAAATTGGGACATATCGAAAACACATACGAAAACAACGGAATGCATGTGCCTATACAAAATATGTGTCATTCGAAAGAATATCCTCCTTCTTGATCTTCAATTGATAGTAACCTGACCTTAGATCAATCTTGGAGAATACTTATACACCCTACAATTGATCAAATAAATCATCAATTCTAGGTAGGGGATACTTATTCTTGATGGTCATCTGATTCAATTGTCTATAATCAATACAAAGCCTCAATGTTCCATCCTTCTTCTTAACTACTAGCACCGAAACACCCCATGGTGAAACACTGGGTCTAATAAAACCCTTATCTAATAATTTTTGTAGTTGCTTTTTCAATTCCTCTAGCTCAAGTGGTGCCATTCTGTAAGGAGGCTTAGATATTGGGGTTATCTCGGGGACAAAATCAATAGTAAATTCAACCTCTCTATCTAGAGTTAAACCAGACAAGTTATCTGGAAATACATTAGGGAACTCATTGACCACTAAAATTTCATTTAGATGAGTTTCTTGATTTGAATGCTCCTTTACGCACACAATATAACAAAAACAACCCTTCTGCATAAGACGATAAGCCTGAAGTGCTGATATCAAGCAAGGAAGCAAATCATGGCTAATACTCTCAAAATAAAATATAGACTGATCTAGTATGCAGAAAGTAATTATTTTTGTATAACAATCAATACTAGCATGATAGAAAGATAACCAATCCATGCCAAATATAATATCAAAACCCTGGATCTCTAGGAGAATCAAATCAACAAGAAGTTCATATTCTCTGATAGAAATCAAACAAGATGGATAAACCAAGTTTGCTGTCAAAGAATCCCCAACAGCAGTAGTTACACATAATATATAATCCAGGAGTCTAGGTTGAATGCCCAAGTAATAAGCAAAGTATTGTGAAACATAAGATAAGTTGGAATCAGGATCAAACAAAACTTTTGCATTTCTTTTAGAAATATGAAGAATACCTTCAACCACTGATTTAGAGGCTCTGGAATCCTGTTCAGTGATAGCATATACTCTAGCATGGGTTGTTGACTTAGGAGGTAGTGGCTCTTTCTTCTTGTTTAGTGGGCAATCTCTTACTTTATGATCTAACTTGCCGCAAGCAAAACAAACTCCAGTCGTCCAAAAACATTGACTTATTTCATGATTTAATCTGCATTTAGCACATAATCGAATCCTTTGTGGTGGTTTTTTTTAATCAAATCTGGATGTCTTGACCCTCTTATAACTTGTTTCAAATTCATTCCTTCTCTTACTTTTGCTGATAAGCTTCTTATCTTTTTTATCCCTGATTT
Organism: Musa acuminata AAA Group; assembly: GCF_036884655.1. Lineage (NCBI taxonomy): Eukaryota > Viridiplantae > Streptophyta > Magnoliopsida > Zingiberales > Musaceae > Musa > Musa acuminata. The sequence continues at coordinate 25,782,216 of NC_088340.1, forward strand.
CCTGAATTTCCTGCAAGTCTCTTTCAATTATCAGAGCACTTTCGACCACATCAGCATAAGATTGGAGTTTTAATGCTGATATCCGACTTCTTATAGCTGGCCTTAGGCCCCTTTCAAATTTCTTTGCTTTTCTAATTTCATCATTAGTTATATGAGTGGCAAATCTGGAGAGCTCAGTGAATTTAGATTCATACCTTGCAACTATCAAATTTCCCTAGATGAGATCCAAGAACTCTAATTCTTTCTACTCTCTAATGCAATTTGAAAAATATTTATCGTTAAACTTTTCTATGAATACCTTCCATGTGATTAGCTCATGTTTGATTTTAGAAATCCTTTTAATCATTCTCCACCAGTGCTCAGCCTCTCCTTCCAACATAAAGGCTACAAGAGAAACCTTCTGATCATCAGGGCAATTTAAGACATCAAATAGTTTCTCTATTTACATTATCCATCATTCTACTACCATTGGATTAGGCTTACTACTAAAATTGAGAGGACTAAGCTTCTTAATATGTTCAATTCCCAACCCAATCTGGTTTGATGTCCCCATTCTATCATTTCTTCCTTGTTGGACTTATTGTTCCATCACTTATGTCATAGTCTCTAGAGTTCTCATAATTCCACTCAATTGATCAGTAGTAGATGTAACAGGAGAACTGTATGACCTCGTCATCCTCACTTCCTAAAAACAACGAAAGAGAATTTTTTTGATCAATCTCTAAATAAGTCATTAAACCTCCAAATTTTTTTATTGTGCATCTAGCATATCAAAAAAAAAAAAATCTTAGTGATCCTCAAATCATGCTCTAATACCACCTCTGTCATGCCGCCTAAATTTAATTCTCATTCAGGAGGTATGAACCTAACTCAAAATTGATAATATTATAATTCAACAAACAATCTTGGATCCAATCACACATTTGAGACCACTAAGAAAACACTCAAGTCAAAATTCACTAATATAATCCACAATTCATAAAACCTGGGTAGTTTATAATCATACCATCGTATCACTTTACAAAATCCAAAGCCAACTTAACTAAACCATAACCACATCATAAATCCAAAAGCATGACAATCTATATAATCACAGTACCAACATATACCATAAGTTTATATCATTACATAGCTTAAACGTAACATTCTCAAAATCCCGACATAAGAGATACTTTCCAAATATTTACAAGATACATCGATCTAGATTTGTCATTGATATTTTATTACACACAAAGGGAACATATACAACATCAACCTATCAAGTACGAAATATTTGTCCCAAAATCTTCTAGTTTTCCACTGCCTCAACCCAATTTATACATTTCAGTGAGCGATAAGCTATCCTGAAAATTTTATATAGCAACGGGGTGAGCATATAAAGCTCAGCAAGTGACTAACATATCCACAACAAAGAGGACAGTTTTCAAACAAATAAGGTATAAAAAATACAGAGCAGAGATACAAGATGAAAACAGAGGCATGTTTTGTTTGAATGTAGAATTACGATGTCGTTTCGTTCGGAGCATGTTTTGTTCATATAATCGAGGAAAGGTAATTGGAGTATATCATTAGCATAAGGAGCATATCCATGACATATGGTATATTTCAAGGTATAACAAAGACATATAAACACTTTGGATACATATCAAAGAACAAAATATGAATAGAAGCTCAAATGTCACATGACGTTGCTTTCATTTCATTCTTATCCAAAGCATACATAGAAACATAGCCAGAGCCTTGGATATCATATCAAACACATAGAAGATGAAGTGAGATCATTATATAATATGGTCCATCCATTTCTGAATGACCACTAAACATAAGTCTCCCACGTCTGGGAGCTCCATCTATCCACGTTTGAGTAAAGTCATAGGGGGCCAACAGAGCATCTCGGTCTCTAAGCATAACTCACTTTATCATTTCTGACAAAGGTTCATATTTATCTCACAAACACCAGAGTATAAAAGGATAGTGAACAATAAAATTGGGACATATCAAAAACACATGCGGAAATAACGGAATGCATGTGCCTATACAAAACATTACGATACAAACTTAAACTTACATAATAAATGCAAGTATACAAATAATTGAAGGACAAAAGTATACTAGAATTCAAGACAATAATGTAAAGCTCAACTTAAGTAAGGGTTTTTGCTGAAATTGATTACCAAAAAGAAGAAACAATGGGAGGAAAAATCGACCAAAGCTTGATTCTGGCAGAATTTAAGAGGCAAATTGCATAAATTATTTAGAAACCAATTATGCTCCAATTTATATAAAATATATATCATTCGAATGATGTATTAATCTATTTTCAGATAAATTAAATTTTTCTAGAATTTGAGTTTACAATAGGGAGTTACAAATAATTTCATAGTAAAAGGTCAAAAAATATCAGCTCTGTTTTACTGAATCCATAGGGTCGATAAAAACATATGTTTTCAGTTTGCATTTATATTCTAATAATTTAAAATCAGATAAGCACAGAAATGTTTGAGTCTAGTTTTCAATAAATTATATTTTGCATGAATCTGAGTTCCCAGCAGAAAGTTATAAGCAATTAAGCAACAAGAGGTCAAAAATTATAATCCATATTTTGCAGAATCTATAGGGTTAATTGAAACAGAAGTCTGAGTAGGTATTTAAACTCCAAATCATCCAATCTCAGTATCAAAATAAAGATCTTTAAGTCTACTTTCAAATGAATTAGTCTTTACCTAAATCAAAGTTTAGTGCTAAAAGTTAGGTCTGAAAGAGTACATAGATGTCAGATTATCGAAAAATTACAGATTCATGGCTTTGTATCAAAATGAAAGGAAGGTTTGGTGCTAAGCTGAAATCTTTCAAATTATACAGAATTAAAATAAAAACAGAGATTAGGATTACTGTGGGATGGGGTTAGAACACTTGCCTTAGAAGAGTTTGATTCCCAAATGTGGGGAGTTGATGCAAAACCTCAAGCAAAGCTTCCTTTTCCTCTTTTTCTTCTTCTTCTTCTTCTTTTTCTTCTTCTTCCCTTCTTTTCTCAAACTAACGTTGGTTGCAGAAACTTAAGTATTTTTTCTTTAATCTCTAATCTAATTACTCTAATTACTTGGGTTTGGCTAATACAAAGGTTGCAAGGTGTCATGCATGCATGAAAAGGACTATGTGTCATCTTTAGAGCAAACATAAGTGGCACCAACCTTAAGTTAGCTAATGACACATGTCCACCATTTTTTTTTCTTTAACTTAAATCTGAATCTTTCATAAATCATATCAAATTTTTAATATTCACTCTTAGGTCTCTAGCCATAAACTTTTAATATAATATCATTTAATATAAAAAAATATTAAATAATCCTCATATTTACAAATATGCATGTACTAAATTTTCAAAAATGAGGGATGTTACTGGTATCGTCAAAGGCAAGGTGTTGACTATGATGAAACCTTCTCACCCGTAACCATGCTAAAATCTATCCAAATTCTATTGGGTTATGCAGCACACTATGATTATGAGATCTGATAGATGGATGTGAAAACCGTGTTCCTTAATGGCAATATCGAGAAAGAGGTGTATATGATAAAGCCTAAGGGAGTCATGTCCAAAGATTACCCAGATAAGATGTGTAGGTTACTTAGGTCCATTTATGAACTAAAGCAAGCTTCCTGAAGTTGTATCATAAGATTTGATGAGGCATTCAGATCTTATGACTTCGTTAAGAATGAAGATGAACTTTGTGCATATAGGAAGGTAAATGAGAGCGCTATCACCTTCTTGGTGTTATATGTGGATGACATCATGATCATTGGGAATGATATAGGAATGCTATCTACAGTAAATGCTTTGTTATATAGACACTTCTCCATGAAGGACTTAGGGAAAGTATCCTATATCTTGGGGATTCGGATCTATAGAGATAGAACCAAAATGATGCTTGGCTTGTCCTAATCCAAGTATATAGATACCATTGTCAAAAGGTTTGGTATAGAAAATTCCAAGAGAGAATTCATACCGATAAGACATGGGATATCGCTTTCTAGGAGTATGTCTCCAAAGATTCCTAAAGAAAGGGTGAAAATAAATAGGATAATTATACCTCAACGATAGAACCTATCATATATGTCATGCTATGTACAAGCCTGATATAGCACATGCTTTGAGTATCACGAGCAGGTATCAAGAAGATTTAGGTTTGGAGCATTGGAAAGTAGTAAAGTGTATCCTTCTTAAATACTTAAGAAGGACTAAGGATCTTTTACTAGTATATGGAGGTAGTAGCCTCAGGGTTAAAGGCTACATGGACTCGAGTTTTCAGTCCGATATCGATGATAGTAAATCGAATTCGGGGTATATGTACACCTTGAATGAAGGAGTAGTGTATTGGAAGAGTTCTAAGCAAGATACTACTGTTAACTCGACCACAAAGGCAAAGTACATTACTGTAGCAAAGGTAGCAAAGGAGGGAGTCTAGATAAAGAAGTTCATCACAGATCTAGGGGTCGTGCTAGGTAATGAGGAACTGATTCCCTTATATTACGACAACAACAGGGCAATTACTCAAGCGAAGGAACCCAGGTCTCATCAAAAGTATTCTGAGGAGGTTATAGCTTATTAGAGATATCGTGACTTGAGGAGATGTAGCAGTGGAAAGAGTTTTATCCGAATATAACATCGCAGATCCACTAACAAAGTTGTTGTCTCATATTGTCTTTAAGCGTCATAGGGGTTTGATGGGGATCAGACATATAGGTGATTGGCTTTAGGTCAAGTGGGAGATTACTAGTCATAGGTACCCTGCAAGCCAATCACGTGAGTGATGGCACGTGTAACTTGACATGTAGTCTTTTTGCTTATTATTATTATTTAATATTTTATCATTTTATATTGATTGTTGCTTGAATATATTGTGATGTCCATGGATCTGTGTAATGGGAATTGGATCGTGATGAGATCATGATAATGAGACTGATTTACCATTAAAACACAGATCTTAAATAATCTCGGTCATAGGTTACTCGAGAGGGACATCGAGATAACCAAACAGACTGGTGTATTGTATACCCATCCATATGGTCAAAGCAACTAGTCTCATTGCTGCTCGTGTGGGGACACTAGAGATACAGTGCAGGTGCTCATTGGAGAATAAGTTGATTGATTGATTCGCTTACGGAATGCTAGATGGTTGATGATGCATTATTGTTAAACAGCGATTTCGGAGTCCTGGTGGTGTATTTGGTCCTTAGACTTGAGATATCAAGGTTGTCCTATATGTGTACTCTACTCTTTGATACCAGAATTATAGGTCTGGAGATTCCAAATTTAGCACAATCGATCATCGGGAGTAGTAGTCAATCTTACGAGGGCAATTAAGTGTCGATAAAGGATCATTCGCTCTCAATATCATAAGAAAAATATCTCATATGTTCTTGCTCAGACAAATCTCTAGCTAGGGTCATTCAGATTGAGAGAGAAAATATTTTCTGGGAGAATCTGATTAGAGCGAGATTCGAGTAGAAACCGTATGGGTCTAACAACACCATGCCCAGTTTACAGTCTCTAGGATATTAGATGGATGAGAGACTATATGTATATAGTAATCGAGGACAAACAGGTCCAATGAATTGGATTCCTCTGTATCGTTTGGGGACTGCGACGTAGTGGCCTAATACATCCACAATCGATGAGTCGAGTGAATTATTATGAAGATAATAATTCACTGAGCTAGAAGGAGTTCTGGCAGGTATAACTCACGGCTAGCTCGATATTGGGCCTAGAGAGTCATACACATATGGTAGGCATTGCGATGTGTAGAGGTTCGGATATGAGATATCCATCGGAGCCCTTATCTTATTGGATATCCAATAAGCCCCTAAATTATTAGATCCTATGGATGAGATCCAATAAGAGCCAATGAGAGATTATTAGATAGAGATCTACTAATCTAAGAGGCTTGGGTATTTGGATAAAAATTTAATACCCACTAGGATATGATCCATTAGGGTTAAGTTGATAGGAGACCTCTATAAATAGGAGGAAACCTAGTTTACAGGCTAGATCCTCTTTGAGTTGTCATCTCCTATTCTCCTCTCATTCTCCTCCTCAGATAACAGGCTTAGGGATTTCAGGAGTATCCTCGCAGCCCTATTGTATGGATCATCGCTAGAGAGGAGGGCGCTTGGCCTCCTTCACCCTCTCCTAGATATTTGTAAGGATTCAAGGATATATGATCTCCCTAGGCAACATAATCTTTTATATACACAGTTTTTGGTTTTATGAGTTTTGCGGACCAATCTTCGCATAATGATGAACAAATCTTTAAAAATTTTGGGGATTTTATTTTATGTTCTTCTACTACGCATATGATGTCACCCCCTATATTTTCCTATAGGAGCATGTCAGAAGATTGGATGTTGAGCTGAAGGATCGGTCGATATGTCAGCAGAAGGCTTCATGCCATGAGTTCAAGCATCGAGCCAAGAAGATCGAATATTATGCCAAGGAGATCGGATGTTGTGGGAAGATAACATGCTGATTGGGCAATATGCCAAAGAAGAAGACGATGCGCCAAAGGGTCGGACAAAACGCCGAATGAACCAATAATATGTCAGATAATATATGATTCATGCTTTGTAATAATTATCTAGATTGAAGTAGTTTTAGTTCTAATTGGGTTAGTTTAGAATGTAATTAGGCTAACTCAATTAGGGCCAATTGGGCTCGAATTAGGGTTATTTTGGGCTAAATGGAAGGCTCATTCAGTGACCCAAAAGTTGGGTTAGGCGGTGGAACCGCCAGCGGCTCATTCTCCAAGACAATCTCTAAGACTGTGTCAGGTAGTGATACCGCCAGACTGGGCTGTGATATTGCCTAGTGTCAGAGAGTACTAGTGGTGGTACCACCTAATATTAACGGTGGTACTGCTAGTACCCTGAAATCCTAGGGATTCAAATTTTTGGCTCTAAATTTGAATTCTTTTGGGGCTTATAAAAACCTCACTCATCCCTGCTCGCTAAACACAAGAACTAAGAGCAAAAAAGAAAGAAAACATTATTGTAATATTGTGAGAACTCCTCTCAAGCTCTAAGTGTTGGGTGAAGTTTAAGAGAGGGGTGAGTGGTTATAAAGGTTATCTCCTAAACTTGTGAAAAAGGCGAAAAGGGATATAAATGATAAAATGAGAGAATGAAGAATAAAATTATAAAGGTAAAGAGAAAAGCATATTTCAATTAGCATTATATGAAGTCTATTTATACATGGTGAAAGAGAATATTTCTTTAACTGAGCAGAGAGATTCCCTCATGCAGTTAAGGAAATCTCATCTGTTATGCAGTTGAGGAAATCTCTCTGTTATCAGAGGAAATCTCTCGGTTATCATGCCCCCACAAGATCGAGCTCCTATCAAGGATACCGATCTTGGACCGATGCAACAAAAATAGTTTGCGGTGGACATAAGAGACACGAAGTTGATATCTGACAACTTGATCTCACACGAAATAAAAGTCGATGGTAATGTATTTCATGCATGAGTGGAACACTAGATTGACACATAAGTAGGTAGCTCCAACATTGTTATAATATATTGTAGGAGTATAGGTAGAGCTGACTTTGAGTTCCTTGAGGAGATTTATGACCCAATTGAGTTCAGCAGCAGTGGTAGCAATAGCACGATATTCAGCTTCAGTTGTAGACTATGCCACTATCTTTTGCTTCTTAGAACTCCAACTAATTGGATTAGACCCAAGAAAGACGACATAACCTGATGTGGAGGTTCTATCATCAATGTTTCCCGCCCTCACTAGCCTAGACGAAGGATATGTCACATTCGTAGACAACAACAAGGGTAAAATCATTGATAAAAGAACTATAGGTAACACATCCAACTTTTTTATTGAAGATGTGTTGTTAGTTGATGGCTTAAAGCATAACCTTTTGAGCATTAGTCAATTGTGTGATAAATGATATATTGTTAGATTTTAATCTAATGTTTGTATTATAGAAAAACCACACAAAAACACATCTATGATTGCTCTAAAATAAAATAATGTATACACTATCAACATTAATGATCTTTGTAATAAAATATATTTTTCAGTTTTAAATGACGATGCTTGGCTTTGACATAGGAGATTAGGTCATGCTAGCATGAAACTAATCTATCAAATTCATCTAAAGAACTTGTAAGAGGAATTCCTCATATCAAGTTTGTCAAAGATAATGTGTATGATGCATGTCAACTAGGAAAACAAATAAAATGTAGCTTCAAACCTAAGAACCAAATAAATACCTCTATACCTTTGTAATTGATCCATATGAACTTGTTCGGATCAATTTCTACATCAAGCCTAGGAGGTAGGAAATACATATTTATCATCGTGGATGATTATAATAGATACACATGGACTTAATTTTTGACACACAAAAGTGAATGCTTTAGGTATTTCTCCAAGTTTTGTAAACTTGTTCAAAATGAAAAGGGTTTTATGATTTCGTCAATTCGAAGTGATCATGGTGGTGAATTTCAAAATCATGATTTTCAAGAATTTTATGAATCTAATGAATACAATCACAACTTCTCTACTCCAAGAAATCTTCAACAAAATAGAGTAGTAGAAAGAAAGAATAGAAATTTATAAGAAATGGTAAGAACCATGTTAAATGAATATAGCCTACCCAAATATTTTTGGGCCGAAGCTGTAAACACGATATGCTATGTCATGAATAGAGTTATAGTAAGACCCTTACTCACCAAAACTCCTTATGAGGTGTGGAAAAACAAAAAACCCAATGTTTCATATTTTAAAGTTTTTGGGTGTAAGTGTTTTATCTTAAATGAAAAAGATGCCTTAGGAAAATTTGATGCTAAATCCAATGAATGAATTTTTCTTAGCTATTCTTCAATATCTAAAGCATTTCATATCTTTAATAAAAGGACTTTGATTATAGAAGAATCTATTCATGTTTTTTTTAATGAAGTTTCCAAAGTTAAGAAAAATGATTTTGATGATGATGTTAATTTTGATGCCTTGAATTTAAATGAAACCCTTTCTCCATCTAGCACCTTGGATACATCTACTTACGAAACATCCTTACCCAAGGATTAGAAGTATATAGATGCTCATCCTACCGAGCTAATCATAGGAGACACATCTAAAGGGGTTCAAACTCGTTCATCTCTTAAGAATTTTTGTGCAAACGTCGCTTTTCTCTCCCAAATTGAACCTAAATGTATTTTTTTATTTGGAGGCCTTGAAAGATGATTCATGGGTCATCGTAATGCAAGATGAGTTAGAAACAAGCAAGATGAATTTGGTATCGTGGTTAGAAACAAGGCTAGATTAGTGGCCAAAGGTTTCAACCAAGAAGAAGGTATCGATTACGAAGAAATCTTCACTCCTATGGCTCGATTAGAAGCCATAAGGATGCAACTTGCCTATATTAGTAGTAATAATTTTAAATTATTTCAAATGGATGTTAAAAGTGCATTACTTAATGGCTTTATTTTCGAAGAAGTTTATATTGAACAACCACCCGAATTTGAGAATAATGATTTCCCTAATCATGTGTTTAAATTGACTAAAGCTCTCTATGGATTAAAACAAGCCCCAAGGACTTGGTATGAGAGACTTAGCTCATTTCTAATTCATAATAATTTCTCTAAAGGTAAGGTCGATACTACATTGTTTATCCAAAATTTTAAAATTAATTTTCTTATTGTTCAAATTTATGTTGATGATTTTATTTTCGGTTCTACGAATGAATCTCTTTGTGAATCATTTGCTAAAAGTATGAGTCTTGAATTTGAAATGAGTTTGATGGGGGAATTAACTTTCTTTTTAGGCTTACAAATCAAACAACTAACTAGTGACATTTTTCTTAGTCAAACAAAATATGCTTTAGATTTGCTAAAAAGTTTTAGTATGGATAGCTCAAAGGCGATCAATACTCCAATGAGTACCTCCACTAAGTTAGACATTGATGAAAGTGGAGAAAGCTTTGATAAAAAAACTTATAGGGGTATGATAGGAAGTTTACTATATCTCACCGTAACTAGACCGGATATCATGTTTAGTATAGGCCTTTATGCTAGGTTTCAGTCTAATCCTAAGATATCTCATCTTAAAGCAGTTAAGAGAATTCTTAGATATCTTAAATGTACCACTAATCTAGGATTATGGTATCCAAAATCCGAGAACTTTGAACTAATTGCATATGCTGATGCGGAATTTGCTGGATGTAGATTTGATAGAAAGAGCATATCCGGAACATGTCAATTTTTAGGACACGCACTGGTTTCTTGGTCTTCCAAGAAACAAAACTCGGTTGCACTATCTACAACCGAAACTGAGTATATTGCAGCTAGTGCATGTTGTGCACAAGTTGTGTGGATGAAAAACACTTTAGAGGATTATAAGATTCATCTTAAAAATATTTTCATAAAATGTGATAACACAAGTGCAATATGTTTAACAAAAAATCTCATTCAACACTCTAGAAATAAACATATTGATATTAGGCATCACTTTATACGAGATCATGTTAATAATCATGATGTTATCTTAGAGTTTATTGATACGAAATATCAATTAGCCGATATCTTTACAAAACCTTTAAGTGAAGAACAATATGATTTTATTAGAAGAGAGTTAGGAATGTTAATTTGTCCAAATGTATGAATTTGATGTATATCTTTTCCGGACTATCTTTTTGTATCTCATAAATGGAGCTTTCATAAACTTATTTCGTTTTTATCTTCCTTGGTATCAAATTTACTTCATACCCTTGCTGTATCACTTAATGATTTTTGATACATTTAATTACTCCATGGATTTCATTGACAAATGTATCTCTCACGAATTTATCTCTTGTGAATTTTTAATAAGAAATGGATTTGATGTGATACTCCTCTCATTATGAAGGTTTATCCATGGAATTTCTTTTATCCTTAATATGATGATTCTTTCACACGAATTATTTCTTAATGAAGGAAGAATTTTTATTTTTTTTATGAGATGAACACTTGCAAGAGTGAGGAGTTGATTTCACATGAATATCTTGATCCTTATGAAAATTGAAGCATGATTTAATGAAACTATGTTATCATTTTTGACTTGATTCAAATCATTTCACAAAATTGGTTCTTAATAGATTTCCTTCTTACTTTCCTTCTTCATGTAAAGTTTTGATAAAAAAAAATAGGAGAAGTTGATGGAAGCTATCTCTTTAAATGTTTATAACTTTTAATGTGAGAACTTTTGAATGATAACATGTTATGAAAGCTTGAATATGATTGGTATAGTGATAAGACCCTGAAGTCTTATCGTAAAAGAAATGAAAGAAATGATAAGGCTCTGATACCAATTGATAAGACCCTAAGGTCAAATGATAAAACCCTAAGGTCTTATCATGGAAGAAAGGGAAGAAAAGGGAATGATAATGATCGCTTCGAGGGGATTGGCCTCCTTGATCACTTCGAGGAGATCGGCCTCTTAGGGTTTGTCCACAGAGTAGAATAACATTTCATTGATTGCTTGATTGATTTAAAGAAAGGGTTACATCCTATTTATAGAGTTCCACTTTGAGTCCACCAAGACTTGGACTCTTAATAATAAATAAATATTAAATAAACCTCTACCCGAGTCTAACTGAACTAAATAGACTCAATAAACAACTAGAGTAAATAGACTCAATAAACATTATTCAAAAGCTGAGACAAAGGGTCCTAACATTTCCTCCCTCTTCAAATCAACCTTGTCCTCAAGGCTGAGCAGCATCAATCTCGGGGAGCTTCTCTTTCAGCACTTTAGTCATAGACTATCTGCAATGTATCACAACCCGTTGATCAAGTAAGTATAGTCTCCACTTTTTGATAGTATAAGCAACAGGTCAGTCTTTCAGTGTAGTAATCATTGCAAGAAACTTTTGGCCCTGTATAATCAATTTTATCTTTAAACCTTTGCTATCACAAGTGAAAATCCATCCATCAACGATCTTTACTTCGAATCTGTCATAGTCTTCAATGTGGTGGGCCAATCGGTCAACAGCCTCACTGTCCATAAAATTGTTAGTGCTACCAGTATCAATCAAAACTATAATAGGTTGATGCTCTAGAGTTCCGCCAACTTCCATATTTTGCGAGTTAGAGTAGTCGGCTAATGTATGCATTGTATGTATGGTAGGTTCAACATCTTCATTAGAATTTATACCTTCATGATCGGAGTCCATATTCTTAGCTTTCGGCTCCTCTCCAATTGGTTCAATCATTAGAAGTTGCCCTTATTTATATCGGTGCTCCATACTCTATTTTTCATCATAGTACAAACCCCTTGCTGATATTTCCTTGCTAATTTTTTTCTCATGTAGATGTGCAAATGAGATCGCAGCTATCATAGTGCAGGGTTGATGAGCCTTAACTTCACACCGGATCTTTGGAATAAGCCCTTCAATAAATGTATCTAGAAGTTGTCGGTCCGACCAATCTCTAGCTTGATCTGATAATCTTTCAAACCTACTTTGATATTCTAACACTGTAGAAGTCCAATGAATTTTGGTGAGCTAAGAATCAACATTATCATATTTGGATGGGCCAAAGCGAACAAGAAGCCCTCTTTTGAACTGCTCCCATGAAGGAACTCCGTGGAAAGTTTTAGACCAATCGTACCATTGGATTACATCTCCATCAAGCTAGATTGAGGCCACTTCTACCTTAGATTCTTCCGGGGTTCTATGAAAATGAAAAAAATTTTCCGCCTTAGAGATCCAACTAGTCGGATCCCCATCTTCCTATCGTGGAAATTCTACCCTAATGTGTGGGTAGTGTGTGTCACCATCCGGGGCCCTTTTCCTGTACCTCTCAATCTGTTCAACGTAGAACTTAAGCTCCCATCTTGTTAAAATTTGTTGAGGCTCTCTAGTAGGCTCTTTTTGAAATCATTAAGTGTTTCTTGCAGCCGGTTCTTAATTCCGATTTCCCATGCTTCCATTTGTGCTTTCACTGAGTTAACGGTGGCTATTGCGCAAGACTGCAAATCTGGGTTCTCAACTCCTATTTTTGATGTTTGTCAAGGGCATCAGCACTATCAATGCGAAGTTGCCGAGGAGGTGGATGCCAAGGGCAGTGCTGCTATTGCTACGTTGGAGGAAGAGTTGCTGCCCTATTTTCGTCGCTACGTGGGGTGAGAGCGCTGGGGCTAGAAGGTGACTGCGTCGATGTGGCTGCAGCTGCTGCGACCCAAGGGGCGATCACCAAGCAGCGGGGTTGAGGCTATGGTGATGACAACCTGCGATGATGGTGCGGCTAGGGTAGTGCTGCTAAGGGCTCACCGCTGCGGTGGCTGCGACAGCGCGGATGGAAGGCAGCATTGCTTTGTCTCTGTTGCATTGCGGAAGGAGGCGCTGGTGATGCCGAGGGATAACGTTTGGTTGAGGAAACGACGGTGGCTGCGACGGTCGTGGTTTCCTTGGTTTGATCGCCGTGAGTAGGGATGGTCGAGCGGCTAGAGCTACGATGCAAGGGAAGGCAACGATGGTGGCGCGGTTGGGGTAGCATCACCGATAGTAGAAGGGGTTGGTCCGCTAGCCGGGAAACAGCGACCACAGCCCTTCTCGCTCAAGCAGGGTGGAGCAGCAAGGAGGGAAGTGTTAGGACTCTAGATTGGAGAGTCCTAATTGAGAGGGACATTCATGTAAAAATGTTAGGACTCTAGCTAGGAGAGTCCTAATTGAGAGGGACATTCTATTAGGACTCTAGCTAGGAGAGTCCTAATTGTGAGGGGCATTCATGTAGGAGGTTTTTTCTTAGAGAAGAATTAGGAGTTGTAAGGGAATAGGAGTCTTGAGTAGGAGTCCTATTAGGAGTTGGTTAGAAGTAAGAGCCTTAAGTAGGAGTCCTATTAGGAGTTAGGGTTTAGAAGCCCTATAAATAGCCATGTATTCCTTCTCTTTTCATAAGCAATAGATGAATCTTTTCTGCAGCCTTTGAGCAGCAACTTGGAGGGAGGAACCCCTATAGAGTTCCAAGGAGGCCGATCCCCTAAAGAGAACAACCCCAAGTTTAGAATCTGCAAGGGTTCTATCACCTGGTATCAGAGCAGCATTCTTGGCGTCTCGCTGCCCTTCCACAGCCATCCATCAACCCTCTACAACCATCCAAAGCAATTCCCACAATTGCTTAAAAGATCGTCACCGAATTCCGTCATCATCTCCACCACCACGGATCATCCTTTGATCTCCCCGTGAATTGCAACAGGTTCTGGTTTCCTACCTTACTGCTGCTGCAATTTAGTTATCCTTATTCGAAAATCCAAAAAAAAAAAAAAATCATTCTTATATTGTTGCATAAACTTTTCGTCACAAAGTTTTCATCTCTACGACGAAAGATACATTGCAGAATTCCAACCGCATAGCACCATCTGTTTGATCTTGATACTATACATTTTCTATCCAAATTTCTACGAAATTTTTATGACATCTTTGACACTTCTTAACAGTGGATTTCCCTTTGGTTTCATCAAAAAATTCTCAATATTAACTACTGATCTTTTATGTCCAATCTGCTGCACTTGAATTGCAGAATTCAAGCCGCATAGCACCATCTGTTTGATCTTGCTATTGTGTTTTTTCTATCCAAATTTCTACGAAATTTTTATGACATCTTTGAAACTTCCTAACAGTAGATTTCCCTTTGGTTTCATCGAAAAATTCTCAATATAAACTACTGATCTTTTATGTCCAATCTGCTGCACTTGAAAATCTATGCTGCAGAAAATTTCAGCTGCATATCGTTGCCTTAACCCATCTATTTGCAATCTTTTTTGAATGAAATTTCTTATAGACTTCATATATCATCTTGGCTTCCATCTAAGATTGATCTATTAAGAAATTCATCTCTAAAAATGATTTTATGTTGCTGCAAATTTTCATCGTATCCCGCTGAAATTTTTCGACGATAATTCTGCAATTGCAACTTGCACCAATTTCTTTGCTGTTATACTGCCGAAATTTTCTTGATTAAATTAGATATCCTTGCTGTCATATAAACTGTGATTTTGCTATCAATTCCCTCCTCAATTCTCTCAAGTTTTTGGTGGAAATTATGTCGAGAAACCGTTGTTTATTCGACGACAATTCTACTCTTACAAGACAGCACATACTTGCTGCAAATTCCACGGATTTCTGTCAAACCTTTGCTACCATCTACCACAGATCCAAAACTTTCATCCACAGCCCTAAAACTCTACTAAACCACACCCTCAAACTGCACCCAAAACAGCCACAAAACAAGCCTAAACCGCAGCCTACATCCACCAATCCACCAACACTTTCGACCATCACTTCTCTCAACCTATACATACCTTTAACCCAACAGCAAAAGAGAGATCTTAACATCATTGATTTGGGGCCATATACTATGGCATCTAAGGTGGCAATCAATGCTAAATTCGAAGCCTTGGAGGCGCGAATGGAGGATAAGATTCGGACGCTCTTTACCGAACTCAGATTGGGCCGACCACTAAGCCGAAGAAATCACATCAAGGAGAGAGCTTTGCCCAATCACACCAACCCCAAAGATATGACTTCCAAGAGAGGGGAAGCTCTATGACCAACCCCAACTATCCATGCATGAGAGTGGACTTCCCTAGATGGGAAGAAGGAGACCCGATTGGTTGGATCTCACGCACGGAGCGATATTTTCGGCACTACAAAATCGCAGATGCATCTATGGTGAAAATTGCAGCTATACATCTTGAAGGGGATGCTATACAGTGGTTTGACTGGTTTGAACATACTTATGGAGTCCTTTCATGGCGACAATTCAAAGAAGGACTGTTGATTCGCTTCAGACCAACCGATTACGAGAATATTGACGAACAACTAGCAAAGATCCAACAAACCTCCACCATTCAGGAGTACCAAACCAGGTTTGAAAGGTTATCTAATCAAACTCATGATTGGTCTCAAAAACAGCTATTGAGGACCTTCATTGAGGGCTTGAAGCCGAAGATCCGAGGAGAAGTTAAAGCGTGACAACCGTATACGCTTATGGCAGCCATCTCTTTCGCACGACATCAAGAGGAGCAATTGAACCATGAAGCTCAGAAGACTAGGGTCTCTCCTCAACCAGTAATATTGAAGCCCTTAGCCCCCCCTACTGTCGACCAAGTCCCTACACCAAAGAGGTTAACAAGAGAAGAGCTTTGGGAGCGATATGCGAAGGGGTTATGTTGGCATTGTGACGAGCCGTGGAGCCGTGAGCATCGCTGTAGTAAAGGGGGACTTCTTATGATTGAACCGATAGAAGAAGAGGTCATTGAACATCCAAAAGAGAACCTTGAACATGAAGAAGAAGATGCAGAAGAAGAGCCACAACCGACCGAAGTTACGGTACATACACTAGCTAGCTACTCAAACCCGCAAACGATGAAAATTGGAGGCCTTCTCAAACAACAACCAATCACTGTTCTCATCGACACGGGCAGTACTACTAACTTCCTAAATAGTAAGCTTGCTGTTCGGATATCATTACCTATCGAGAATCGTTGCAGGTTTGATGTTAAGGTCACCGACGGACGGATTTTGAATTGTGATCATAGGCACTTGCAGGAGAAACTATTGCTGCAGGACCAAGAGATAATTGCAGATTTCTTCCTTTTCCCTCTTAACAATCATGAGGCCATGCTCAGAATTAAATGGTTGATGACATTAGGTGATATGTCTTGGAATTTTATGAAACTAATTATGAAATTTTACAGTAAGGAAAAACAGGTGACATTGCACGGGAAACGTGGGGGCGACATAACAACGATTTGCACACAACAAATGGAGAATGTTTTGCATAAAGCATGTAGCGGCTTTTTGGTACAACTTGAGCAGCAAACTAAGGGAGAGCCAATAGAATTTGAAGATCTAAATCTATTTCCTTTGCTTGCTGAATTTTCAAATATATTTGACGAACCGCGCAACCTACCTCTTACCTGTCGGCATGATCATTGTATAATGATTCTTCCAGGCAAATCTTCAGCAAATGCTCAGCCATATCAGTATCCACATCTCCAGAAGGATGAAATAGAATGGATTATAAAAGAGATGCTCGAAACAGGAGTTATTTAGCCAAGTTGCAACCTCTACTCTTCGCCGGTGCTACTTGTACGCAAGAAGGACGGAACAAGGCGAATATGTGTTGATTACCGAGCTCTCAATGGCATAATCATCAAGGACAAATACTTTATTCCAATAGTAGATGAATTGCTAGATGAAAGGGAGCACAAATCTTTACAAAGCTGGACCTTTGATCCGGGCATCATCAAATACGAGCATACGAAGAAGACATACGGAAAACCACCTTTTGAACACACAACAACCACGAATTTTTGCTTTCTTCAACAAAAGGTGGAATATCTTGGGCATATCATATCAGAGGAAGGTGTGGCAGTGGACCCCTTCAAAATTAGAGCAATGCAAAACTGGCCGACCTCGAGAAACATAAAATTGCTACATGGCTTTCTGGGTTTAACAGGCTACTACCGCAAGTTCATGAAAAACTATGGAAAGATCAATGCACCACTTACTTCCTTACTAGAAAAAGATGTCTTCCAATGGTTACACAGAGCCTCCGCTGCCTTCGACAAACTTAAGGCAGCCATGACGACGATGCCGGTGCTAACACTACCAGATTTCAACCGACCCTTCATTATTGAGGCCGACACATCTGGAGTCAGAATTGGAGCCATTCTCATGCAAGATGGTCGACCACTCGCATACACTAGCAAGGCATTATCTCCCTCCGATCAAAATATGTCAACATATGATAAGGAGATGCTCGCCATTGTGCGCGCAGCAACGAGGTGGAGATTGTACTTGATCAGGCGATACTTTCAAATCAAGACCGACCATAAAAGCCTAAAATATCTCTTGGAGCAGAAGATATCTTCCCTCAAGCAGCAAAAATGGGTAACAAAACTTCTTGGATTTGATTTTGAAATAACTTACAAAAAGGGGAAAGAGAATGTTCTTGCAGATGCGCTTTCGCAGCTACCCGAGCAAGTTGAAGTTTCGACCGTTTCACTTCCAACTAGCGACTTCCTTGAGGATATTAAGATGGAATGGCAGGAAGATTCAGATACTAGTAAGATTATAAAAAAATTGGAGGAAGCACCAAGCCCCATGGCTCATTACAATTGGGACTCAAAAGAATTACACTATAAGGGACGCATTGTGCTTGTGACAAATTCTACTTGCATCTTCAATAGCAGATATTGGACAAAGTTATTCTATATGCAGGGTACTAAATTGAAAAGGAGTACGACATATCACCCACAAACCAACAGCCAACCAGAAGTTTTAAACAGGTGCTTGGAGACAGCCCAAAGCCACCCACCAAATATGACTACCCAAAGATAACTCCAGACCCAGCCAAGTGCCATTATTGATCGACGGATCGTGACTCGACGACGACGACCCACTAATGAAGTGCTAATACAGTGGGCGAACCTACCAAAAGAAGATGCCACTTGGAAGAACTATGACGACTTGAAGATCAAATTCCCAGAATTCATGAATCATCTGCTAGTCATAAGTGCCCAGCAAGCCAATCACGTGAGTGATGGCACGTGTGACTTGATACAGAATCTTTTTGCTTATTATATTTTGGCGTATATCACTTTATAACTATTGCATAAATGCATATATATTGTGATGTCCTTGGATTTGTGCAATGGGAATCGGATCGTGATGAGATCACGATAATGAGATCGATTCACCTTTAAACACATATCCTAAATAATCCCGGTCATAGGTTACTC
Source organism: Musa acuminata AAA Group (assembly GCF_036884655.1). NCBI lineage: Eukaryota > Viridiplantae > Streptophyta > Magnoliopsida > Zingiberales > Musaceae > Musa > Musa acuminata. The sequence goes on from NC_088340.1 coordinate 25,801,005, forward strand.
GAGAGGGACATCGTGATAACCGGATAGACTAGTGTGCTGTATACCCGTCCATATGATGGATGCAGCTGGTCTCATAGCTGCTCGTGTAGGGACACTAGGGATACAGTACAGGTGCTCATTGGAGAATGAGTTCACTGATTGATCCGCTTACGGAATGCTGGATGGTTGATGATGCCTTATTGTCAGACAACGATTCCGTAGTCCTAGTGGTGTATCTGGTTCTTAGACTTGAGACACCAAGGATGTCCTGTATGAGTGCTCCACTCTTTGATACCAGACTTATAGGTTTGGCTGTTCCCAGATCTAGTACAGCTGGTCATTGGGAGTGGTAGTCGACCTTACGAGGGCTATTGAGTGTCGATAGAGGATCATCCACTCTCGGTATCATGAGAGGAATATCCCATATGTTCTTGCTCAGACAAATCCCTGGCCAGGGTCATTCGGGTTGAGAGAGAAAGAGTTCTCCGGGAGAATCCGATTAGAGCGAGACTCGAGTAGAAACCGTATGGGTCTAACAGCACCATGCTCGATATACGGTCTTTGGGATATTAGATGGATGAGGGACTATAGGTACATGGTAACTGAGGACAGACAGGTCCAATGGATTGGATTCCCCTGTATCGTCTGGGGACTACGGCGTAGTGGCCTAGTACTTCCGTAGTCGATGAGTCGAGTGAATTATTACAGAGATAATAATTCACTTAGTTAGAAGGAGTTCTGACAGGTATGACTCACGGCCAGCTCGATATTGGGCCTAGAGGGTCACACACATATGGTAGGCATTGCGATGAGTAGAGGTTCGGATATGAGATATCCGACGGAGCCCTTGTCTTATTGGATGCAGATCCAATACCCACTAGGGAAAGGACCCATTAGGGTTTTGACATGGGATCTCTATAAATAGGAGGGATTCACAGCCTCATAGGCTAGAGTCTTTGCTTGCCCTTCCTATTCTCCTCTCCCTCTCCACCTCAGAGTAGGCCTGGAGTTTTGAGGAGCGTCGTCGCAACCCTGCTGTGTGGATCACCGCTAGAGAGGAGGACGCTTGACCTCCTTCACCCTCTCCTAAGGATCTGCAAGGAAACAGGGATATACGATCTCCCTAGGTAACACAATCTCTATACGCAGTTTTTGTGTTTTTGCGGATTTTGCGCACCAATCTTCGCACGACGACGAACATCTTTTTGGGAATCGGGGATTTTTGTTTTCTTGTTCTTCCGCTGCGTATATGATGTCGCCCCCCCCTATGATTTCCCAACAGTGGTATCAGAGCCAGGTTGTTCGTGCGAATGATTGGTTTTTGAACTGCGTGTGTTGTGTTTAGGAAGAATTTTGACGTCAAAATCGTTGACGCAAAAGCACGGAAGGGCAACAACAGTTGCTACCCTCGATCTGCATGCCTGCAGCCACCTGCAGCGGCAGCCGCAGCCGCAGCCAGGCAGCACAGCGCCGGCGCATGCGCAAGCGCTGTGCCCGCAGCAGCCGGCCGGCGGCCTGCTTGCAGCAGGCTTGCTGCCGGCGGGGCTGGCAACCCACGGGCAGAGGCGCCGCAGGGCAGCGGCGCCTACCGCCGAAAGGAAGCGGCGCTTGCCGCCGCAGGGCAGCGACGCGCGACGCCTGCCGCCGCAGGGCAGCGACGCGCGACGCCTGCCGCCGCAGGGCAGCGACGCGCGACGCCTGCCGCCGCTGCTCCCGCAGGCGAAACCCCCCCCCACAGGGGCGGCCGCCCGGCGGGACAGCACCGCCTGCGGAGGCAGCGGCGCCCGAAGAGGGCGCCCACCCGCAACGGCATCGCCGCCAGCGGGCGTGCCGCCTGCAGGCGAGGGCAGCGCCCTCGCCCCGCCGCACAGGCCGCCGCCAGCAGGGTGGCGGCGGCGGCAGCGGCAGCAGAAAGAGGGAATTAGGGTTTTCTGGGAAAAAGACAATTTTGCCCCTCGGAATTTGAGAAATTCCAGTTTCTGTCTTTTGTCCAAATTACGAAAATACCCTTAGGAATTGAGAAATTCCCTACATGTCCCTGATTTCAGAAAATATTAATTAATTAAAAGGTTTAGTTGATTATTATTTTTATTATTATCTAGTAGTCCTACATGATGATGATTATTTATACATGTGATGTATGATGTGTGGACGGATGATCATGGACCGTGTGATGTGTGTACTTGTGATTATTATTATTGAGGTCTGCGAACCTCCATTATATTTCTCGTTTATTGTCGGGCCTGCGTGCCTATGATTAAGTTGTAATCACATGAGGAGGCGCAGCGGGAGCGTGGAAGCCATAGCGGGACCCACGAGACGGACGATCGTGATGCATGAAGATGCATCAAGATGTCGACGGAACCAACGAGGACGAGATGGACGATCACAAGGCATGGAGATGCACCGTTGCACACATAGATCTTGATGTGAGTGATTAGGCCTACTGGCTCGGGCCTAATCATATTAGGTTGTGGTCCATGATCATCTGGTGTGATTGCTTATACACATACTAGATATGTATATATATTTGCATGCGATGTAGATATATATTAAATATGTATATGTGTGACATGTCATATTAGGAGACCAAATCATAGAAACATCTCTCGATAATATTAAGTCGGTAAACGTGAGGCAATTAGATTGACCCACGTGGCCTTCCATCGTTATGAGTAGGAACCGAATCCCGGTGTAGGTTGAGTTGGTCGAGTCCCTCGAGACTCACCTATATCGCGATTCGCTATCTTGCTTACGACATAGAGATGTCACCGGTGACCTGAGGGCATGATATACTTGGTCGAGTCCCTCGAGGGTATATCATCAAATCAGACTCATCTTGTAACGAAGGTGTTGACTTAACCGAGCATCATGGTTGGTCGAGTCCCTCGAGGCCATGGTGATTCGGAGGCCGAACAGGACGGGAATCACAAGGAGTTGTGATCGGCAAGAGTTATCTACCTTTTAGGCTTAGTGTGATTGGTCGAGTCCCTCGAGGTTACACTAAGACGCTGATTGGATCCTGATCCCCACTAGAAGTCTGCCGGAGACTTCCGTTTCACGTGCTGAGGGTGTCGCGTGACTCGTTAGTAAAATAGTGGGAGCATATTAAGATAGAAGTCCATATCTTGATAGTTTATTTCTTGCAAAATCTGCATGTTATTCATTTTTGCTACATCTTTATTTTCAGAAAATGTCGCTTTCAAATCCCTTACGTGGCATACTTGATGTCAACCGCCTCACTGGTCCAAATTATACGGATTGGCTCCGTAACTTGAGAATTGTTCTCACAGCGGAGAAAATCGTGTACGTCCTTGATACAGTGATGCCTACGCCCGAAGAAGGGGCAAGCGAGGATGAGATCGCTCGCTACGTGAAGTACATTGATGACTCCACTCTTGCTCAGTGCTATATGTTAGGCTCTATGACTCCAGAGTTACAGAGACAACATGAAAAGATGGATGTCAGATCCATTCTCCTACATGTCCGCAAATTGTTTGAGGAACAGGGAAGGACTCAACGATATGAGATATCCAAGAGCTTTTTCCGCGCTAGGATGACTGAGGGGACACCGGTTCAGAACCATGTCCTAAAGATGATTGAGTGGATAGAGAAACTCACAGGTCTAGGAATGGTCCTAGAGGATAACTTGTGTGTGGACATTGTGCTTCAGTCCCTACCAGATTCCTTTTCACAGTTCATAATGAATTTTAATATGAACAAGCTTGAGGTGACTCTCCCAGAGCTCCTCAATATGTTGAGGGAGGCAGAGAGTACTATTAAGAAAGAGAAGCCAGTTCTCTACACTAGTGAGACCAGAAAGAAAAGGAAAGCAGAAAGGTCCCTTAAGAAGGGAAAGGGCAAGGGCAAACAAGGTAAAGCAAAGGTTGCTAAGAAAGACCCAACAAAGGACAAAGGCCAGTGCTTCCACTGTGGTAAAGATGGGCACTGGAAGAGAAACTGCAAAGAGTACCTTGCAGAAAGGGCGAAACAAAAGCTTGATGAAGCTTCAGGTACATTCATGATCAGTCTCCATTTGTCAGACTCTTATGATAACACATGGGTATTAGATACCGGTAGTGCTTATCATATATGTAATTCGTTGCAGGTTCTGGCAAGGCCTAGGAGACTAGAGAGAGGCGAGATGGACCTCAAGATGGGTAATGGAGCAAAAGTTGCTGTATTAGCTGTTGGCGAGGTCGCCCTACATCTGCCTAGTGGAGCTTTTATTGCATTAGATGTATGTTATTTTGTTCCTTCTATTATCAAAAACATTATCTCCATTTCATGTTTAACAGTTAGTGGATATAAATTTGTTTTTGAGAACAATGGTTGTTCGATATTATTAGATGATAAGATCATCACGAAAGGAACATTGCATAATGGTTTATTTATGTTAGACACCACTCCACATATCATGAATATAAATGTGTCCAAAAGGAAACGAGATGAGTTGAACAGTGCATACCTGTGGCATTGTAGGCTAGGTCACATCCATGAAAGAAGGATTCAAAAGTTGCTAAATGATGGATATCTAGATCCATTCGACTATGCGTCATATGCAACTTGTGAGCCTTGCATTCGTGGAAAACTGACCAAATCTCCATTTAGTAGAACTGGAGAGAGAGCCACTAAGTTGTTGGAACTCATACATAGTGATGTATGTGGACCCATGTCAACTCATGCCATTGGAGGTTACTCCTACTTCATTACATTTACTGATGATTTCTCAAGGTATGGATATGTGTACTTAATGAAGTACAAGTCCGAGGCCTTTGAGAAATTCAGAGAGTATAAGAATGAGGTGGAGAACCAGACTGGAAAGAGTATCAAAACTCTTCGATCAGATCGAGGAGGTGAGTACTTAAGTACAGAGTTTACTCACTTCCTCAAGGACCATGGGATATTATCCCAATGGACACCTCCTTATACACCTCAGCTCAATGGTGTCTCTGAAAAGAGAAATCGTACATTATTAGATATGGTACGGTCCATGATGAGTTTCGCTGACCTACCCATCTCATTCTGGGGATATGCCCTAGAAACTGCAGCTTACCTTCTGAACAGAGTTCCAACTAAGTCGGTGGTGTCTACACCATATGAGATATGGAAAGGGAAGAAGCCTGATCTTAAAGTAGTTAAGATTTGGGGCTGCTCTGCCCATGTTAAAAGACACAACCCCGATAAGTTAGAATCAAGGACAGGGCGATGTAAATTTGTGGGATACCCCAAGGAAACTTGTGGGTATTACTTCTATCATCTCGAGGACCAAAAGGTCTTTGTAGCTAAGAGAGCAGTGTTCCTTGAGAAGGAACACATTCTTGACGGAGATAGTGGGAGAATGATAGAATTGAGCGAGGTTGGAGAACCAAGCTCAAGCACCACTCTACAGCCCGAGTCTGTTCAGGTATCTAATATACAAGTTTCAACTTTACGCAGGTCTGATAGAGTATCCCATCCTCCTGAGAGATATGTGGGACATATTAGAGCAGAGGATGTAGAGGATATTGATCCTCAGACCTACGAGGAGGCTATTATGAGTATAGACTCCGGGAAGTGGAAAGAAGCCATGAATTCTGAGATGGATTCTATGTACTCCAATAAGGTTTGGAACCTAGTTGATGCACCCGAAGGTATTGTACCCATCGGTTGCAAGTGGATCTTTAAGAAAAAGATCGGAGTAGATGGAAAGGTAGAGACCTATAAAGCAAGGCTAGTGGCTAAGGGGTATCGTCAAAGGCAAGGTGTTGACTACGACGAAACTTTCTCACCCGTAGCAATGCTAAAATCCATCAGAATTCTATTGGCTATTGCAGCACACTATGATTATGAGATCTGGCAGATGGATGTGAAAACCGCATTCCTCAACGGGAACCTGGAGGAGGAGGTGTATATGATGCAACCTGAGGGATTCGTGTCCAAGAACTGCCCAGATAAGGTGTGTAGGTTGCTTAGATCCATTTATGGACTAAAGCAAGCTTCCCGAAGTTGGAACATAAGATTTGATGAGGCAATCAGATCTTATGACTTCGTTAAGAACGAAGATGAGCCTTGTGTATACAGAAAGGTAAGTGGGAGCGCTATTAGCTTTTTGGTGTTATATGTGGATGACATCCTCATCATTGGGAATGACATAGGAATGCTATCCACAATAAAGGCTTGGTTATCTAGACACTTCTCCATGAAGGACTTAGGAGAAGCATCTTATATCTTGGGGATTAGAATCTATAGAGATAGATCCAAAAGGATGCTTGGCTTGTCCCAGTCCAGGTACATAGAAACTATTGTCAAAAGGTTTGGCATGGAAAATTCCAAAAGAGGTCTCATACCGATGAGACATGGGATATCGCTTTCTACGAGTATGTCCCCAAAGACTCCAGAAGAAAGGGCGAACATGGATATGATACCTTATGCCTCAGCAATAGGGTCTATCATGTATGCCATGCTATGTACTAGGCCTGATATAGCGCATGCTCTGAGTGTCACGAGCAGGTATCAGGCGGATCCAGGCTTGGAGCACTGGAAAGTAGTAAAGTGTATCCTTAAGTACTTGAGAAGGACTAAGGATCTTTTACTAGTATATGGAGGTAATAGCCTTAAGGTTGAAGGCTACACTGACTCAAGTTTTCAGTCTGATGTCGATGATAGCAAGTCGAATTCAAGGTATGTGTACACCTTGAATGGAGGAGTAGTGTGCTGGAAGAGTTCCAAGCAAGATATCACTGCTGACTCGACCACAGAGGCGGAGTACATTGCTGCATCAGATGCAGCAAAGGAGGGAGTCTGGTTGAAGAAGTTCATCACAGATTTGGGAGTCGTGCCGGATAGTGAGGAGCCGATTTCCCTATATTGCGACAACAACGGGGCAATTGCTCAAGCGAAGGAACCTAGGTCTCATCAGAAATCTAAGCATGTTCTGAGGAGGTTCCACCTTATCAGAGAGATCGTGACCCGAGGAGATGTAGCAGTGGAAAGAGTTCCATCCGAAGATAACATTGCAGATCCACTAACAAAGCCATTGTCTCAGATTGTCTTTGAGCGTCACAGGGGTCTGATGGGGATCAGACACATAGGTGATTGGCTTTAGGTCAAGTGGGAGATTGCTAGTCATAAGTGCCCAGCAAGCCAATCACGTGAGTGATGGCACGTGTGACTTGATACAGAATCTTTTTGCTTATTATATTTTGGCGTATATCACTTTATAACTATTGCATAAATGCATATATATTGTGATGTCCTTGGATTTGTGCAATGGGAATCGGATCGTGATGAGATCACGATAATGAGATCGATTCACCTTTAAACACATATCCTAAATAATCCCGGTCATAGGTTACTCGAGAGGGACATCGTGATAACCGGATAGACTGGTGTGCTGTATACCCGTCCATATGATGGATGCAGCTGGTCTCATAGCTGCTCGTGTAGGGACACTAGGGATACAGTACAGGTGCTCATTGGAGAATGAGTTCACTGATTGATCCGCTTACGGAATGCTGGATGGTTGATGATGCCTTATTGTCAGACAACGATTCCGTAGTCCTAGTGGTGTATCTGGTTCTTAGACTTGAGACACCAAGGATGTCCTGTATGAGTACTCCACTCTTTGATACCAGACTTATAGGTTTGGCTGTTCCCAGATCTAGTACAGCTGGTCATTGGGAGTGGTAGTCGACCTTACGAGGGCTATTGAGTGTCGATAGAGGATCATCCACTCTCGGTATCATGAGAGGAATATCCCATGTGTTCTTGCTCAGACAAATCCCTGGCCAGGGTCATTCGGGTTGAGAGAGAAAGAGTTCTCCGGGAGAATCCGATTAGAGCGAGACTCGAGTAGAAACCGTATGGGTCTGACAGCACCATGCTCGATATACGGTCTCTGGGATATTAGATGGATGAGGGACTATAGGTACATGGTAACTGAGGACAGACAGGTCCAATGGATTGGATTCCCCTGTATCGTCTGGGGACTACGGCGTAGTGGCCTAGTACTTCCGTAGTCGATGAGTCGAGTGAATTATTACAGAGATAATAATTCACTTAGTTAGAAGGAGTTCTGACAGGTATGACTCACGGCCAGCTCGATATTGGGCCTAGAGGGTCACACACATATGGTAGGCATTGCGATGAGTAGAGGTTCGGATATGAGATATCCGACGGAGCCCTTGTCTTATTGGATGCAGATCCAATACCCACTAGGGAAAGGACCCATTAGGGTTTTGACACGGGATCTCTATAAATAGGAGGGATTCACAGCCTCATAGGCTAGAGTCTTTGCTTGCCCTTCCTATTCTCCTCTCCCTCTCCACCTCAGAGTAGGCCTGGAGTTTTGAGGAGCGTCGTCGCAACCCTGCTGTGTGGATCACCGCTAGAGAGGAGGACGCTTGACCTCCTTCACCCTCTCCTAAGGATCTGCAAGGAAACATGGATATACGATCTCCCTAGGTAACACAATCTCTATACGCAGTTTTTGTGTTTTTGCGGATTTTGCGCACCAATCTTCGCACGACGATGAACATCTTTTTGGGAATCGGGGATTTTTGTTTTCTTGTTCTTCCGCTGCGCATATGATGTCGCCCCCTTATGATTTCCCAACATCATCAGCCTCGAGGACAAGGCTGATTTGAAGAGGGCAGGTCTGTTAGGACTCTAGATTGGAGAGTCCTAATTGAGAGAGACATTCATGCAAAAATGTTAGGACTCTAGCTAGGAGAGTCCTAATTGAGAGGGACATTCTGTTAGGACTCTAGCTAGGAGAGTCCTAATTGTGAGGGGCATTCATGTAGGAAGTTTTTTCTTAGAGAAGAATTAGGAGTTGTAAGGGAATAGGAGTCTTGAGTAGGAGTCCTATTAGGAGTTGGTTAGAAGTAAGAGTCTTAAGTAGGAGTCCTATTAGGAGTTAGGGTTTAGAAGCCCTATAAATAGCCATGTATTCCTTCTCTTTTCATAAGCAATAGATGAATCTTTTCTGCAGCCTTTGAGCAGCAACTTGGAGGGAGGAACCCCTATAGAGTTCCAAGGAGGCCGATCCCCTAAAGAGATCAACCCCAAGTTTAGAATCTGCAAGGGTTCTATCAGGAAGGCTGCTGGTCGGGGAGCAGCGGTGACGATGGTCGCTGGCCATAATGCAGCGGCTGCGGTGGGGCTGGTTGAAAGCGGGGGAGGCAAGGCCCCTTTCGACTAGATGGGCTTCAAAGGGGAGAGGATGTGGTTGTGGCGGGTACGGCACAACGAGGAGGGGAGCTTGCTGGCTGGGGAGCGGCGATAGTAGTGGAGAAGGAGGAGTCGGTGGTGTCACGGTTGGGAACAAGGGCAACCGGTGAGTTGCCCTATTTCTGTCACTATGGATGCAGAGCAAGGAGGATCGATAGCTGGGAGGCGTACGATAATTGTCGCACAGTGGCTGGCAGCGGTGGTGGCTCGGCAATGAAGGAGAGGGGTGGCGTTGAAGTGGCCGAGAAGCAGCGACAGCGATAGAGGCAACCGGCGCTTGCGGTAGTAGAGGGACCGATGGCTACTCTGTTTCTATCGCACCACGGAAACAGCGATGCCGACAGATTATGTGGCCAAAGCTGCAATCGAGGGAAGGCAGTGATGGCAGTGCGGCTAGGGCAGCGTCGCCGACGGTAGAAGTGGCGATGGGTGATCCGTTGGCTGGGAAATGGCGGTCGCGGCCCTTCTCGCTCGAGCGAGATGCGGGCAGCAAGGAGGCACGGTCGCTGGCCGGGGGGGGTGTGTGCAGCGGCGGTGGTGGTCCGTCGGCTGGGAAGCAGTGGCGGCGGGTGGGTTGGCCGGAAGTAGGGGTCTGGCAGGGGTGGCTGCGACTTCTTCTTCCTCCCCACTCTTTTTTTTTTTTTTTTTTTTTTCCGAAGATGAAGATAGTTGCAGCAAGGGGTCAACGGTGGTGGTGGCTGCTGGCTGGGCAATAGTAGTGGTAGTGGTGGTCCCTCAGTCGGGAAGCAACGACGGTGGGTGGGCTAGCCGAAAGCATAGGTCCGGCAAGGGAAGCAGGGATGTAGCTGTGTTTGCTGCATAGGAGGCAACGATGCTTGCTGTGGTCGTTATGTGGAGGGATCGCTACTGCTGAGGGCTGGGAGGCAACGATGGTGGTGCGGCTGGGGGCAGCATCGCCAAGGGCCTGTCATTGCGAAAATACAGGAAAAGGGGAGAAAATGGAAATGAAAGTCTTATCGTCGCTTTGATACCAAATGATAAGACCCTAAAGTCTTATCGTCGCTCTGATACCAAATAATAAGACCCTAAAGTCTTATCGTAAAAGAAATGAAAGAAATGATAAGGCTTTGATACCAATTGATAAGACCCTAAGGTCAAATGATAAAACCCTAAGGTCTTATCGTGGAAGAAAGGGGAGAAAAGGGAATGATAATGATCGCTTCGAGGGGATCGGCCTCCTTGATCACTTCGAGGGGATCAGCCTCCTAGGGTTTGTCCACAGAGTGGAATAACATTTCATTAATTGCTTGATTGATTTAAAGAAAGGGTTACATCACTATTTATAGAGTTCCACTTAGAGTCCACCAAGACTTGGACTCTTAATAATAAATAAATATTAAATAAACCTCTACCTAACTTTAACTGAACTAAACAGACTCAATAAACAATTGAACTAAACAGACTCAATAAATATTATTCAAAAGCTTAGAAAAAGGGTCCTAACATATAGTCAAATATAAATTAAAATGTGGCATGAATTTTTACTATACTTCCATTGTTGAATCATTCTCCTTTTTGTTGATGACAAAGGGGGAGAAATAATACCAAAATGTGGTAAATTGACGACAAATGCATGCAATGTATTTCATCATATATATTTAAAATGTTTGCTTGATAAATTTCCTTTATTATGATAAGATATCTAGAGCTTCACTTGCTATTTTATAATTAATATCTTGCCATAGAATGATGAATTGCTATCTTTGTCATCTTTCATTTTTGAAATATCATACTTGAAAATGGATGTCATGCCTTGACATCATTTTTGAGAATATTAGGTCATGATAGGAATCATGATGTGCATGTTGATAAGTTTAATGAACTTATCTTACCAGTTTGTTTCTTGAATTCAAAGGCCTTGAATTCAAGAACAACTTTCTCTAGTATGGCATATAGATAGGGGGAGTTAAGGTTAACTCCGTCATCAATTGATTGTCATCATTAAAAAAGGGGAGATTATTAAATCTCAGATTTTGATGATGAAGTCAATTGTAAATTGTTTGATCTAATCTATATGTTGAGAAAAGTGTGCAGGGTTAACTACGTTAGTAGTAAGACATTAAGCAGGATTTGTGCCGGAGTCAAGATCAAGGTCTTATTGGGAGTTCAAGAGTTTGACGGAAGTCCGGACGTTCGTTAGAAGTTCTGTCGGAACCAACTGGGAAGTCCAGGAGCTTGCCAAAGAAGCTCATTGGAACTCGCCAAGAAGATCATCGTAAAGTCCAGTAGCTTGCCGGGAGTCCATCGGAATATTGCTGAATGTTCGTTGGAAGTACGTCGGAAGAGCAATTGATGCACCAGAAGAAGCAGCACTGTAATCATGTCTTATTTATTGTAGTTAGAGCATAAATTAAGTTAGGATTGGGAGGTGATCCCACTAACATAATTAGGGACCAACTGGGCCCTTAACAGGGCTGAATTGGGCTGAATTGAGCACCCAATTCAGCCCCTAAATTCCTGGCCGACGGTGGCACCGTTAGGGCTAGCGGTGGCACCGCTTGGAAAGCAGTGCCCCCTAGGATTTCTGGGCGGTGGTACCTGCCCAGACTGAGTGGTGGTACCATTGGCAGTTATTGCTGCCAGCGGTGGTACCGCCTAGTGTCAGGTGTCAGGCGGTGGTAACTTCCAATAATGGTGGTGGTATTGCCAAGACCTCGAAAATCCGGGATTAGACACTTTTTGGCTCTATTTTTGAAACCATCGGGGTCTATAAAAACCTCACCCTTTTCTGCATGAAAGGGCACAAAAAGAATTGAGATAATATTAGGTTGTTGGGGTGTTAAAGTGTTGTAAACAAGTGTTAGAGTTCTCCTCCTCCCTTTCTAAGTTTTGAGATCATTCAAGAGAGGTGTGAGACTTGTAAGGGTTCTCTCCTAAACCCGTGAAAAGGAGAAAGCACTGTAAGAGGTGGTTGGTCTTCGCCTATTGAAGGAAGGCCTTTAGTGGACACTAGTGACCTCAACGGAGGAGGAATCCGAAAGTGGATGTAGGTCACAAAGACCAAACCACTCTAAATTCTGGTTTGCTTTTCAATTTGTGCAAGTTTCATTACTACAAGCTTCATTACCTTCTTTCTGCCTTCTTTATACTCATATACGCTTTCAAGTTAAACTCCTTACGAAACAATTTTCATCGGAATCGATTTTAATCGAAATGTAGACTTTTGAAATCGTGAAAGTTTTTTGCTACACTAATTCACCCCCCCCACTTAGTGCCGCTCTTGATCCTAACAGGAGATGGTTCGACAAATGTGAAGTGATATTCCAAGATCTAAAGGCTATTGTGTTGGAAGAACCAATAATTAAATTGCCAGACTATGGGAAGCCCTTCAAAGTCCATACAAATGCTTCATACTTTGCTATTGGGGGAGTACTCATGCAAGAGGGTCACCTAGTGGCCTACGAGAGCCACATATTCAGTGAGATCTAGCGATGGTATCTGATGCACGAGAAGGAGATGATAGTAGTGGTCCACTATCTATGAGTTTGGCTGCACTACCTTCTTAGATCACAATTTATGTTGATGATGAACAATATCGCTTTGAGTTACTTCCAAACTTAAAAGAAACTCTCCCCAAGGCAAGCACGTTGGTAGAACTTCCTAGCTGAGTTTGATATGGTAATAGAATACAAGCCTAAAAGAGTAAATGTCATGACCGATGCATTGAGCTAAAAAGTGAAGTGGGTGAAGAATGCCAATCAATTGGAGGGCAGGGGCCAAGTAAGTCAGTTGCACTCCAACTTCCTTTCCAAGATTAGGGATGGACTGTACAGTGATCCTCAAGAAGTAACCCAGATGCAACTAATTAAAGAAGGCAAGATACGATGATTTTGGGTCTAGGAGGGACTTGTCTACATAAAAGGGAATAGGTTTTATGTTATTCGAGTGGACAATTTGAGGCGTGAACTCTTGAGAGAGTGTCATGATTCCCTTTAGGTTAGACATCTAGGCATTCATTGAATATTGGCTCTTATGGAGAGGTCTTTCTACTAGCCGAAGATGGGGACTGATGTGGAGGAATATGTTCGAACATGCCTTACTTGCCAATAAGATAAGGTGGTGCAGTGAAAGCCGGTAGGACTTTTGGAGCCATTGCTCATACCAAAAAGGTCATGGGAGAGCATTTCCTTAGACTTTATATTAAGGTTGCTGGTTGTAGGGGGACTCGGATTGATACTCGTAGTAGTCAATTGGTTTTCGAAGTATACAACATTCATTGCTGAACCCCTACATTATTCAGTAGAGGAGGCGGCCAAGTTGATGATGAAGAATATGATGAAGTATAAGGGAGTCCCGCACAATATCATTAATGATCGAGATGCTCGGGGATCGGCCTCCTTGGAACTCTACAGGGGTTCCTTCCTCTAGGCTGTTGCTCAAAAACTGCTAAAAAGATTCATCTATTCAATGAGAAAAGAGGATGAATACATGACTATTTATTGGGCTTCCAAACCCCAACTCATAATAGGACTCATACTCAAGACTCCTACTTCTAACCAACTCATAATGCTTCTCTAAGAAGCAATCTCCAAACTAATCCTAACCCTAGCCGACCTCTTTACCTCTTTAATAGGGGTCGACTAGGTAGGTTTTATATGAATGCCCCTTTCAATAAAACTCAATTAGGACTCTCCTAGCTAGAGTCCTAATAGAATGTCATAAATAGTTGTTGCACACCCGCAACAACTTCGTTCAAGAAACTATTCATCACTTTTACATCTTTGTATAGATGTTTGATAGCATGTTTTGTCTTGGTTTTGTGTGTTTTTGCTTGTAAAAATATAAGCTTGAATTGTTTGTAGTGCTGTAGTGCAACTGCTCGTCGCGTCGGGCAAAACTACCCCAAAATGGCCCCTTTTTTGTGTGCAACGATTTGGTTTTTGTACACCGTAGCTGCACCAAATGTTATCCATCTTAGCATAGCCAACTGGGGGGATAGGGCTTCAGGGCAGTGTCGGGCATTGAATAATCTTCACAAGTTCGCATATTAACTTGATGGAAACTTTCCTTCGCGCCCGACACCCAGTGAGCAGTTGTTTATAGACTTACAACTATTTGGTCAACCTTTTAAAGTCCTTGTTTTCCTCTTTTCTCTCTTTTCTCTCTTTCACTTAAGGTGCTCGTTGAATTACTTGTAGAGCTTCCCTCTTCGCGAGACGTTAGGACTTGTCCATCGCTCATTTTTAAACTAATCAATTTGCTATATGACATTTCCTTCGGGACCTACACGAGGTTGCAATTAGACTAACCTTTTGCAGATGCATATATTGCAAGGGTGCCTTATGGCTTAGGCAATCCCAACTAAGTCCAAGAAGTTGGCGTAAGGGTGCTTCATGACTTAGGAAACTCCAGCTAAGTTTGTGACAATTGCTATAAGGGTGCCTCACGACTTAGGAAATTCCAATTAAGTTTCTGACAATGCGAGGTGGCTGGCGGCCCCATCTCCAGTGGAGGTACAATTGAGGGCTATTGCGACAGGAGATGGGATGTGAGGAATTGCAGCGGGAACGTCGAGGATCGTTGCTCTAATACTAGATGGTAAGACCCCTAGGATTTTATCTTAGAAGAAGGGAAAGAAATGGATAAGCTCACTTCAAGGGGATTAGCCTCTTAGGGCTTGTCAAAGGCTGAAAAGTATTTCCTTGATAGCGAAAAGAATCAGATACATCCCTATTTATAGAGTTCCATCTCTTAGTCCACTAGGACTTGGACTCCTAATCCAAATAACAAATCTCAACTAGACCCTGTTAGGACTCTAGCTAGGAGAGTCCTAATTGAGAGGGACATTCATGTAAAACCTACTTAAGCTGACCCCTATTAAAGAGGTGAAAAGGCCGGCTAGGTTTAGGAGGTTGTTTCCTAGAGAAGAATTAGGAGTTGAAAAGGAATAGGAGTCTTGAGTATGAGTCCTATTAGGAGTTAGTTAGAAGTACGAGTCTTGAGTAGGAGTCTTATTAGGAGTTAGGGTTTAGAAGCCCCATAAATAGCCATGTATTCCTCCTCTTTTCATAAGTAATAGATAAATCTTTTTTGCAGCCTTTGAGCAGCAACTTGGAGGGAGGAACCCCTATAGAGTTCCAAGGAGGCCGATCCCCTACAGAGATCAATCCTCAAGTTTAGAATCTGCAAGGGTTCTAACACCTGGTATCAGAGCAACATTCTTGGCATCTTGCTGCCCTTCCATAGCCATCCATCGACCCTCCACAGTCGCCTATGGCAATTCCCACAATTGCTTAAAAGATCATCGCCAAATTTCACCATCATCTCCACCACCGCAGATCATCCTTTGATCTTCCTGTGAATTGCAACAGGTTCTGGTTTTATACCTTACTGCTGCAGCATTTTAGTTATCCTTATTTGAAAATCCCAAAAAAATTATTCCTATATTGCTGCATAAACTTTTCGTCATAAAGTTTTCATCTCTACGATGAAAGATACATTGCAGAATTCCAACCATATAGCACCGTCTGTTTGATCTTGCTACTATTTTTTTTCTATCCAAATCTCTATAAAATTTTTATGACATCTTTGACACTTCCTAACAGCAGATTTCCTTTTAGTTTTATCAAAAAAGTCTTAATATAAACCATTGATATTTTACGTCTAATCTGCTATACTTGAAAATCTGCACTGTAAAATTTCAGCCTCATAGCACTGTTTGTTTAATCTTGATACTATGTTGTTTCTATCCAAATCTCTATGAAATTTTTATGATAGCTTTAAAACTTTTAACAGTGGGTTTCTCTTTAGTTTCATCAAAAAATTCTCAATATAAACCATTGATCTTTTACGTTCAATCTGCTATACTTAAAAATCTGTGCTGCAGAAAATTTCAGCCGCATATTATTGCCTTAACCCATCTATTTACAATCTTTTTTTAATGAAATTTCTTATACACTTCATAGATCATCTTGGCTTCCATCTAAGATTGATCTATTAAGGAATTCATCTCTAAAAATGATTTTGTGTTGCTACAAATTTTCGTCGTAGACTGCTGAAATTTTTCGACGAGAATTCTGCTATCACAACTTGCACCAATTTTGTTGCTATTATACTGCCAAAATTTTTTTGATTAAATTGAACATCCTTGCTGTCATATAAACTGAGATTTTATTATCAATTCCCTCCTCAAATTTCTCAAGTTTTTGGTGGAAATTTTGTTGAGAAACCGCTGTTTCTTTGACGATAATTCTGCTCTTACAAGACAACACATACTTGCAGCAACTTCTACTGATTTCTATCAAATCTTTACTGCCATCTACCACAGATCCAAAACTTTCATCCATAGCCCTAAAACTCCATTAAACCACACTCTCAAACTGCACCCAAAATAGCCACAAAACAAGCCCAAACCGTAACCTACATCCACCAATCCACCAACCCTTTTGACCATCACTTCTCTCAACCTATACATGCCTTTAACCCAACAAAAAAAGAGAGATCTTAACTGCTAGTCATAGGTGCCCAGCAAGCCAATCACGTGAGTGATGGCACGTGTGACTTGATACATAATCTTTTTGCTTATTATATTTTGGCGTATATCACTTTATAACAATTGCATATGTGCATATATATATTGTGATGTCCTTGGATTTGTGCAATGGGAATCGGATCGTGATGAGATCACTATAATGAGATCGATTCACCTTTAAACACATATCCTAAATAATCCCGGTCATAGGTTACTCGAGAAGGACATCGTGATAACCGGATAGACTGGTGTGCTGTATACCCATCCATATGATGGATGCAGCTGGTCTCATAGCTGCTCGTGTAGGGACACTAGGGATACAGTACAGGTTCTCATTGGAGAATGAGTTCACTGATTGATCCGCTTACGGAATGCTGGATGGTTGATGATGCCTTATTTGTCAGACAACGATTCCGTAGTCCTAGTGGTGTATCTGGTCCTTAGACTTGAGACACCAAGGATGTCCTGTATGAGTGCTCCACTCTTTGATATCAGACTTATAGGTTTGGCTGTCCCCAGATCTAGTACAGCTGGTCATTGGGAGTGGTAGTCGACCTTACGAGGGCTATTGAGTGTCAATAGAGGATCATCCACTCTCAGCGTCATGAGAGGAATATCCTATGTGTTCTTGCTCAAACAAATCCCTGGCCAGGGTCATTCGGGTTGAGAGAGAAAGAGTTCTCCGGGAGAATCCGATTAGAGTGAGACTCGAGTAGAAACCGTATGGGTCTGACAACACCATGCTCGATATACGGTCTCTGGGATATTAGATGGATGAGGGACTATAGGTACATGGTAACTGAGGACAGACAGGTCCAATGGATTGGATTCCCCTGTATCGTCTAGGGACTACGGCGTAGTGGCCTAGTACGTCCGTAGTCGATGAGTCGAGTGAATTATTACAGAGATAATAATTCACTTAGTTAGAAGGAGTTCTGACAGGTATGACTCACGGCCAGCTCGATATTGGGCCTAGAGGGTCACACACATATGGTAGGCATTGCGATGAGTAGAGGTTCGGATATGAGATATCCGACGGAGCCCTTGTCTTATTGGATGCAGATCCAATACCCACTAGGGAAGGACCCATTAGGGTTTGACACGGGATCTCTATAAATAGGAGGGATTCACAGCCTCATAGGCTAGAGTCTTTGCTTGCCTTTCCTATTCTCCTCTCCCTCTCCACCTCAGAGTAGGCCTGGAGTTTTGAGGAGCGTCGTCGCAACCTTGTTGTGTGGATCACCGCTAGAGAGGAGGATGCTTGACCTCCTTCACCCTCTCCTAAGGATCTACAAGGAAACAGGGATATACGATCTCCCTAGGTAACACAATCTCTATACGCAGTTTTGTGTTTCACGGATTTTTGCGCACCAATCTTCGCACGACGACGAACATCTTTTTTGGGAATCGGGGATTTTGTTTTCTTGTTCTTCCGCTGTGCATATGATGTCGCCCCCCAATGATTTCCCAACATTAACATCATAGATTTGGAGACAGATACTATAGCATCTAAGGAGGCAATCTATGCTAAATTCGAAGCCTTAGAGGTGCGAATGGAGGATAAGATACGGATGCTCTTTACCAAACTCAGATTAGGCCGGCCACAAAGCCCGAAGAAATCATATCAAGGAGAGAGCTTTACCTAATTGAACCAAGCCCGAAGAGATGACTTCCAAGGGAGGGGAGGCTCTATGACTGATCCCAACTATCCATGTATGAGGGTAAACTTCCCTAGATGGGAAGAAGGAGACCCGATTGGTTGGATCTCGCGCGCGGAGCGATATTTTCGGTACCACAAAACCGCGGACCCATCTATGGTGAAAATTGCAGCTATGCATCTTGAAGGGGATGCCATACAATGGTTTGACTGGTTTGAACACACTTATAGAGTCCTTTCATAGTAACAATTCAAAGAAAGACTACTGATCCGCTTCGTACCAACCGATTACGAGAACATTGATGGACAACTAGCAAAGATCTGACAAACCTCCACCATTCAAGAGTACCAAACCAGGTTTGAAAGGTTAGCTAATCAAACTCATGACTGGTCTAAAAAATAGCTATTGGGGACCTTCATTGAGGGCTTGAAGTCGGAGATCCAGGGAGAAGTTAAAGCGTGATAACCGTACACGCTTATGGCAGCCATCTCTTTCGCACGACATCAAAAGGAGTGATTGAACCATGAAGCTCGGAGGACCAGGGTCACTCCTCAACCAGCAATATTGAAGCCTTCAACCCCCCCTACTATCGATCGAGTCCCTACACCAAAGAGGTTAACAAGAGAAGAGCTTCGGGAACGATATGCGAAAGGGTTATGTTGGCATTGCGATGAGCCGTGGAGCCGTGAGCATCGCTGTAGTAAAGGGAGACTTCTTATGATTGAACCAATAGAAGAAGAGGTCATTGAATATCCAAAAGAGAGTCTTGAACATGAAGAAGAAGATGTAGACAAAGAGCCTCAGCCGATCGAAGTTACAGTACATGTACTAGCCGGCTACTCAAACCCGCAAACGATGAAAGTTGGAGGCCTTATTAAACAACAACCGATCACTATTCTCATCGACATTGGTAGTACTAATAACTTTCTAAACAGTAAGGTTATTGTCCAGATGGCCTTACCTATTGAGAATTGCTGCAGGTTTGACGTTAAGGTCGCCGATGAATGGATTTTGAAGTATGATCGTAGGCGCCCGCAAGTGAAACTATTGCTGATCATGAGACCTTACCAAGAGATAATTGCATATTTCTTCCTTCTCCCTCTTGATGATCATGAGGCCATACTCAGAATTAAATGGTTGATGACATTAGGTGATATTTCTTGAAATTTTGTGCAACTAATTATGAAATTTTACAGTAAAGAGAAACAGGTGATACTGAACGGGAAACGTGGGGGCGACGTAACGACGATTTGCACACAACAAATGGAGAAGGTTTTGCATAAAGCATGCAGCAGTTTTTTGGTACAACTTGAGCAGCAAACTAAGGGAGAGCCAATAGAATTTGAAGATCTAAACATACTTCCTTTGCTTGCTGAATTTTCAGATATATTTGATGAACCACACAACCTACCTCTTACCCATCGGTATGATCATTATATAACGATTCTTTCAGGCAAATCTCTAGCAAATACTCGGCCATATCAGTATCTATATCTCCAAAAGGATGAAATAGAAAGGATTGTAAAAGAGATGCTCGAAACAGGAGTTATTCGGCCAAGTTGTAACCTCTACTCTTCACCGGTGTTACTTGTACACAAGGACGGAACATGGCGAATATGCATTGATTATCGAGCTCTCAATGGCATAATCATTAATGATAAATATCCTATTCTAGTAGTAGATGAATTGCTAGATAAAAGGGAGCATAAATCTTCACAAAGTTGGACCTTCGATCCGGGTATCATCAAATATGAGTGTACGAAGAAGTCATACCGAAAATCACCTTTCGAACACATAATGGCCACTACGAATTTTTGCTTTCTTCAACAAAAGGTAGAATATCTTGGGCATATCATATTAGAGGAAGGTGTGATGGTGGACCCCTTCAAAATTGGAGCAATGCAAAACTGGCCTACCTCGAGGAACATAAAATTGCTACATGGCTTTCTGGGTTTAACAGGCTACTACTGTAAGTTCGTGAAAAACTATGGAAAGATCAGTGCACCACTCACTTCTCTATTGAAAAATGATACCTTCCAATGGTCAGACAAAGCCTCCGTTGCCTTCGACAAACTTAAGGCAGCCATGACGACGATGCCGGTGCTAGCGCTACTAGATTTCAATCGACCCTTCATCATTGAGGCTGATGCATCTGGAGACAAAATGGGAGATGTTCTCATGCAAGATGATCGACCACTCACATACATTAGTAAGGCATTGTCTCCCCCCTATCAAAATATGTTAATATATGATAAGGAGATGCTCGCCATTGTGCATGCAGCAACGAGGTGGAGATCGTACTTGATCAGGCGATGCTTTCAAATCAAGACCAACCATAAAAGCCTAAAATATCTCTTGGAGCAGAAGATATCTTCCCCCGAGCAGCAAAAATGGGTAACAAAGGTTCTTGGATATGATTATGAAATAACTTACAAAGAGAGGAAAGAGAATGTTGTTGCAGATGCGCTTTTACGGCTACTTAAGCAAGTTGAATTTTTGGTCATTTCACTTTCGACTAGTGACTTCCTTTAGGATATTAAGATGGAATGACAAGAAGATTCAGAGACCAGTAATATCATAAAAAAATTGGAGGAAGCACCAAGCTCTATGGCTCATTACAGTTGGGACTCAAAAGAATTACACTATACGGGACGCATTGTGCTTATGACAAATTCTACTTGCATCTTCATGAACAGATTTTGGACAAAGTTATTCTATATGTAGGGTACTAAATTAAAAAGGAGTACGACATATAACTCATAAACCGATGGCCAGACGGAAGTTATAAATAGGTGCTTGGAGATAGCCCAAAGCCACCCACCAAATATGACTACCCAAGGAGAACTCCAGACCCAGCAAAGTGCCATTATTGATCGACGGATCGTGACTCGATGATGACGACCCACTACGGAAGTGCTAATATAGTGGGCGAACCTATCAACAGAAGATGCCACTTGGGAGAACTATGACGACTTGAAGATCAAATTCCCAGAATTTATGAATCGTCAGCCTCGAGGACAAGGCTGATTTGAAGAGGGCGGGTCTGTTAGGACTATAGCTAGGAGAGTCCTAATTGAGAGGGACATTCATGTAAAACCTACTTAAGCCGACCCCTATTAAAGAGGTGAAAAGGCTAGCTTGGGTTAGGAGGTTGTTTCCTACAGAAGAATTAGGAGTTGTAAAGGAATAGGAGTCTTGAGTAGGAGTCTATTAGGACTCTAGCTTGGAGAGTCCTAATTGAGAGGGACATTCATGTAAAACCTACCTAAGCCGACCCCTATTAAAGAGGTGAAGAGGCCAGCTAGGGTAGGGAGGTTGTTTCTTAGAGAACAATAAGGAGTTGTAAAGGAATAGGAGTCTTGAGTAGGAGTCCTATTTGGAGTTAGGATTTAGAAACCCTATAAATAGTCATGTATTCCTCCTCTTTTCATAAGCAATAGATGAATCTTTTCTGCAGCCTTTGAGCAGCAACTTGGAGGTAGGAACCCCTATAGAGTTCTAAGGAGGCCGATCCCCTAAAGAGATCAACCCCAAGTTTAGAATCTATAAGGGTTCTAACAGAGTCCTATTAGGAGTTGGTTAGAAGTATGAGTCTTGAGTATGAGTCCTATTAGGAGTTAGGGTTTAGAAGCCCTATAAATAGCCATGTATTCTTTCTCTTTTCATAAGCAATAGATGAATCTTTTCTACAGCCTTTGAGTAGCAACTTGGAGGGAGGAACCCCTATAGAGTTCCAAGGAGGCCGATCCCCTAAAGATATCAACCCCAAGTTTAGAATCTGCAAGGGTTCTAACAGACTCTTAGTTGACTAGAAGGCCAAGTCGACTCCTATTGGGACTATAGAACCTAAGAGAATATGTTCTTTACATTAGTTTAAAACTTAGAGAATTCAGGGGATCCTAGTAAGAATCTCTTCTAGTACAACATCTTGAAACTCCTCCAGGATTGGTTTCATGATTACCGGTATCTTCTTATATTATTCATTCTCCTCTATTACTACTAGAGCCAAAATATGACCACCCCTTTCTAATTCACCCTTGTATTCACCATAGGACATAAAATTACTAACTTCCTTCTTTAGCACGTTGATTTTAGAATGTTGTAATGGAGCTAAAATAATCTTCTTTTCATTCACCTAAAAAGAATGAGTATGTCTATAGCCATCATACAACACCCTCCTATCATAATGCCAAGGTCTATCCAACGACAAATGATAATCATCTATAGGAGCAAACATTACACCATACTTTATCTTTATAATACTTATCAATAGAAAACAGAACTAAACATCTTTTAGTTACCTTGATAAAATTTCCTTTTTGTAGCCAGCATAATTGGTAAGGATGTGGATGAGGGATCTGCACAATCTCCAAAGACACCATATTCCCAAAGCTACCACTATCAATGAGAAGTGCATTTAGTGTAAAATACATTCTTTCTCATCCATCTTTCATCCTCAGCCACATAGGACACATTTAAGCTATATTGTAACATAATAGATAATCCATGATAAGCATAAGTTATCTCTTCCTCATCATCATCATATTTTTGTTTATCGTTGACATCATCTTCTTCTCTATCACTATGATCTTTAACCAAGTAACAACCCTCCTATTTGAACAATCTGAAGCAATATGTCCAAAACATGACATTTGAAATATTTTTGACCACTTATGGTATAATAATTAGGTGTTTGTTTATTACTAGAAGATCCTTCACCTTTGTCCTTTGATACCACATTGCTTTGGAGAGTAGACTTGGAATTTTCTCCATTTGTATAGCATTCTTTTAACCCATATTGAGAACTGTTTTCAAACTTTTGTTGCTTCTCAACTTTTAAAGCTAACTTGCTTACATCATCCAAAGACCAATATGGCTGGAGTTGAACCACTTTAGCAATATCATATTTCAGTCCTCCTAAGTATCTTACAATAGTTTGCTCTTTTGATTCCACAAGCTCTCCTTTTAACATCAGATTATCAAACTATGTTATATGCTCCTTTACACTAAGATCTTTTTACTAGTCATAGGTGCCCTGTAAGCCAATCATGTGAGTGATGGCACATGTGACATGATCTGTACTCTTTTTTACTTATTATATTATAGTATTTTCTCACTTTATATTGCTTGATGCATATATATATATATATATAATGATATTCATGGATCTGTGCAATGAGAATCAGATCGTGATGAGATCATGATAATGAGACCGATTTGTCTTGAAACACAAACCCTAAAGAATCTCACTCATAGGTTACTCGAGAGGGACAATGAGATAACTAGACATACTGGTGTACTATATACCCATCCATATAATGGAGGTGACTGATCATATAGCTGCTCATGTGGGGACACTAGGGATACAGTACAAGTGCTCATTGGAGAATGAGTTTATTGATTGATCCACTCACGGAATGTTGGATGGTTGATGATACCTCATTGTTAGATAGCGATTCTATCATCCAAGTGGTGTATCTAGTTCTTAGACTAGAGACACCAAGGATGTCCTATATTAGTACTCCATGTTGAATCTCGGATTTTGATGATGAAATCAATTATAAATTATTTGATCTAATCCATATGTTAAGAAAAGTGTGCAGAATTAACTATGATAGCAGTAAGACATAAAGCAGGTGTCAAGATCGAGATCTTGTTGGGAGTTCAAGAGTTCGTTGAAAGTCCGGACGTTCATCAGAAGTTTTGCCGGAACCAACCGAGAAGTCCAGGAGCTTGCCAAAGAAACTCCTCAGAACTCATCATGAAGATCATCGTAAAGTCCAGGAGCTTGTCGGGAGTCCGCTAGAGCACTATCGAGAGTTCATCATATGTTCGCCAGAAGTTCACCGGAAGCTCGTCGGAAGAGCAATTAACACACCGAAACAAGAAGTGCTATGATTATATCTTAATTGTTGTAGTTAGATCATAAATTAAGTTAAGATTGATAGGTAATCCCATTAACTTAATTAGGGGCCAATTGGGCCCTTAATAGGGCTGAATTGGGCTGAATTGAGCAGCCCATTCAGCCCCTGAATTCTTAGCCGGCGGTGGCACCGCTTGGAAAGCAGTGCCCTAGGTTATTTAGGCAGTGGTACCACCGGCAGTGAATGCTGCTAGCGGTGGTACCACCCCTGTCAGGCGATGGTACCGTCCAGTGTCAAATCAACGATGGTAGTACCACCTAGTAACGGTGGTGGTACCGGCAGTACTCCGAAATCCAAGGATGTGATACTTTTTGGCTCTAATTTTGAAGCCATTGGGGCCTATAAAGGATAATAAGATTCATCTTAAAAACATTCTCATAAAATGTGATAACATAAGTATAATATGTTTAACAGAAAATCCCATTCAACACTCTAGAACCAAACATAATTATATTAGACATCGCTTTATACGAGATCATTCAATAATCATGATATAATCTTAGAGTTTATTGATATAAAACATCAATTAGCCGATATTTTACAAAGCCTTTAAGTAAAGAATAATTTGATTTTATTAGAAGAGAGTTAGGAATGTTAATTTGTCTGAATGCATGAATTTGCTAAATTTCATTTTTGGACTTTCTTGATTCTTTGGATCACTCACTTAAATCATGATCTTATAGTATGAGCAATGAGCCATATACATTTTCCCATATGAGTTTTATATGATGTTTGAGTATGAATCTTCTCCTCTTATGATGCGAATTTTACATGATGATATAAATAAGGTTGTGTGCTTCACGACAATAAAATGCTTACTTCGATGTTATAACTCTTCCTTTGATGTCAAATCTCTATACTAAAAATTTTATGATGTTGTGATCTCTTGATGCATTATCGGATTCTTAATATTGTGAGCTTTTGAATGCTACAATGCAATAATGATATTTCTTGCAAAGAGTGATGAAAGGCTATTTTGAAATATTTTATCATGCATAAAGTGATTGTGTATTTAAATATCTTGATTATGTATAAGTTTATGATAACATGTTGCTTGGATTTTTGAATCCAAGAGTTCTATCAATATGGCATATTGTTAGGGGGAGTCTGTTTAAATTCCGAGAGTTAAGATTAACTCCGCCATCAATCTGTTGTCATCATAAAAAAGGGGGAGATTGTTGAATCTCAGATTTTGATGATGAAACCAATTAATAAGTATTTATGATTTGATCTACGTTTTGAGTGACGCAAGATGCTTCTATCAGGGAGAGACAATTAAAGAAGGAAGAATCATGTTGGGCCGGTGTTAGAAGATTGGACATCGGGCTGGAGGATCGATTGACGTATCGACAGAAGGCTTCAAGCCATGGATTCGGGCATTGGGCCAAGAAGAGCAAATATTATGCTAAGGATATCGGAGTTGCGGATATCAACTAGCCGATTAGGTAATAGGCCGAAAGATCGGATGATGCACCGAAGAATCAGACGAAGCATCGATGGACCAATGACATACCGGACAACATGATTCATACTTAGTAAATATTGTCTAGATCGAAGTATGTTTTTGTGTGTGTAGGATTAACTACGATAGCAAGGAATAAAGCAAAATGAATTCCCGGAGTCAAGAACGCGATTTCGTTGGGAGTTCGAGAGTTCGTTGGAAGTCCGAACGTTCGTCGGAAGTTCTGCCGGAACCAATTGAGAAGTCCAGGAGCTTGCCAAAGAAGCTCATCGAAACTCGCCAAGAAGATTGTCGTCAAGTCTAGGAGCTTGCCGGGAGACTATTGGAACATTGCCTAGAGATCTTCGAAACTTTGTCGGAAGATCACCGGAAGAAATCAGCCTTATCTTGCTTAGATTATGTCTTAGGAATCATAGTTAGCACATAATTGGAGTTTGGATTGGGAGGTAATCTCATCAACTCTGTTAGGGGTTAATTGGGCCCAAAGTTGGGCTGGTTTGGGGCGGATTCAAGGCCCAACCAGGGTGCTAAAACCCTGGTTGGTGGTGGCATCGCTAGGGCCAATAGTGGCACCACTAGGGCCAGCAGTGGTACCGCTAGGGGAACAGCACCCCAGGTATTCTAGGTGGTGGTACCGCCCAGTCTGGGTAGTGGTACCACTAGTAGTAATGCTACTAGCGGTGGTACTGCCCTTGTTAGGCGGTAGTATCACCTAGTGGTAGGTCCTACGATGGTAGTACTGCCTAGGGACGGTGGTGGTATCGCCAGTACCCAGGAAACCTAAGATGAGACCATTTTAAGCTCTAAGTTTGAGTCAACTTGAAACCTATAAATACCCCTCTCATCCTTGGTTAAACAATACACATCTGAGAGCAAAAAAGAAAGAAAACTCTATTGCAATTGTGTGTGAAACTCTTCTCAAAGTTCTAAGTGTTAGAATAGTTTGAGAGAGGAGTAACTAGGGGTATAAGGGTTATCTCCTAAACCCGGTAAAAGGATAATGAAGTTGTAAATGGTGGTTGGTCTTCGCCTATTGAAGGAAGACCCATAGTGGATGCCGGTGGCCTTAACAGAAGAGGAATCGACGGAGTGGATGTAGGTCATGACGACCGAACCACTATAAAACTTAGTTTGCATTTCTATTTGAGCAATTTATCTTTACTGCAAACTTTACTTGCTTACTGCTTCCAATACATTTACAAACGTGTTTCAAGTTAAGATCTTCATGAAATAGTTTTCGTCGGAATCAGTTTTAACGTACGAAGATTTTTGAACAAACGTAATTTTTACCACTGTACTAATTCACCCCCCTCTCTTACTGCAGACTCATTCCTAACATCTCCTTGATGTGATTTCTTCGGGCTTGGTGGTCGGCCCAAACTGAGTTTGGTAAAGAGAGTCAAAATATTTTCCTCCATTTGTGCCTCGAAGGCTTCGAATTTAGCATTGATTGCCTCTACAGATGCCATAGTATATACTTACAATTCTGTAATATTAAGATCTCTCTTTTGTTGTTGGGTTATAGGCATGCATAGGTTGAGAGAAGTGGTGGTCGAAAGGGTTGGTGGATTGGTGGATGTAGGCTGTAGTTTAGGCTTTGTTTTGTGGTTGTTTTGGATGCAGTTTAAGGGTGTGGTTTGGTAGAGTTTTAGGGATGTGATGGTAGTGGATGAAGGTTATGCTTAAAAGTTTTAGATCTGTAGTAGATGGCAGTAAAGGTTTGATAGAAATCAGTGGAAGTTGCTGCAGATATGTACTGTCTTGTAAGTGCAGAATTGTCATTGAAGAAATAGTGGTTTCTTGATGAAATTTTCAGCAAAAACAAAGAGATTTGAGGAGAGAATTTGACAAAAAAATCTTAGTTTATATAACAGCAAAGATGACCAATTTAATCAAGAAAATTTTGGCAGTATAACAGCAAGGAAATTGGTGCAAGTTGCGATAGCAGAATTCTCATCGAAAAATTTCAACGGTTTACAATAAAAATTTACAGCAACACAAGAATATTTTTAGAGATGAATTCCTCAATAGATTAATCTTAGATAGAAGCCAAGATGATCTATGAAGTGTATAAGAAATTTTGTTCAAATAGGGTTGCTAATAGGTCGGTTAAGGCAACAATATGTGGCTGAAATTTTCTATAACAATCTTTCGTTCGCAAAGATGGTAACTTTTGCGACAAAAGGAATTCGCAGGAATATAGGAATAATTTTTTTTGGATTTTTGAATAAGGATAAATAAATTGCAGCAACAGTACGGTAGGAAACCAAAACCTATTGCAATTCACGGGGAGATCAAAGGATGATCCGCAGTGGTGGAGATGACGACTGAATTTAGCGACAATCCTTTTAAGTAATTCTGGGAATTGCTTTGGGCGGCTGTGGAGGGCTGATGGATGGCTATGGAAGTGCAGCGAGATGCCAAGAACGCTGCTCTGATACTTGATAGTAGAACCCTTGCAGATTCTATACATGGAGTTGATCTCTTTAGGGGATCGATCTCCTTAGAAATTTATAGGGGTTCCTTCCTTGGATTTACTACTCAAAGGCTATAGAAAAGATTCATCTATTGCTTATTAGAAGAGGATGAATACATAGCCATTTATGGGGTATCTAAACTCTAACTCCTAGTAGAACTCCTACTCAAGACTCTTATTCCTTTACAACTCCTAATACTTCTCTAAGAACAACTCTTAATATGACTCATACTCAAGACTCCTATTCTTTTATAACTCCTAATGCTTCTCTAAGAAATAATCTCCTAACCCTAGCTAGCCTCTTCATCTCTTTAATATAGGAGTCGGCTAGGTAGGTTAACATAAATGCTTCTCTCAATTGGGACTCTCCAAGCTAGAGTCCTAACACTATTATACCCCTATAAGCTTTTTAATCAAAGCTTTCTCCACTTTCGTCAATGTCTAACTTAGTGGAGATACTCATAGTTGTATTGATAGACTTTGAACTATCCATTTTAAATAGTTTTAGCAAGTCTAATGTATATTTTGTTTGACTAAGAAAAATACCATTACGAAGTTGTTTGATTTGTAAGCCTAAAAAGAAAGTTAGTTCACCCATTAAGCTCATTTCAAACTCTCGGCTCATACTTTTGGCAAACAATTCATATAGAGATTCATTTGTAGAACCAAAAATAATATCATCAACGTAAATTTGAACAACAAGAAAATTATTTTTAAAATTTTTTATAAATAATGTAGTATCGACCTTGCCTTAAAGAAATTATTTTATATGAGAAATGAGCTAAGTCTCTCATACCAAGCCCTTGAGGCTTGTTTCAATCCATAGAGAGCTTTAGTCAATTTAAATATATGATTAGAAAGATTATCATTCTCAAATTCAGGAGGTTGTTTAACATAAACTTCTTTGAAAATAAAGCCATTAAGAAAAGCACTTTTGAAATCCATTTGAAATAACCTAAAATTATTACTACTAACATAGACAAGGAGCATCATTATGGCTTCTAATCATGCCATAGGAGCGAATGTTTCTTCATAATCAATACCTTCTTCTTGGTTGAAACCCTTGGCCACTAATCTAGCATTGTTTCTAACCATGATATCAAATTCATCTTGATTGTTTCTAAAGATCCATTTAGTACTAATAACTAAATGGTCATTTGGCCTCGGAATAAGCTTCCACACCTAATTTCTCTCAAATTGATTCCACTCTTCTTGCATTGTTATAACCCATGAACCATCTTTGAAGGCCTCGTCAATGCATTTTAGTTCAATTTTAGAAAGAAAAGCGGCGTTGACACAAAATTTTTTAAGAGAAGAATGAGTTTAGACCCCTTTTGATGTGTCTCCTATGATTAGCTCCTTAGGATGAGTATCTATGTACTTCCATTCCTTGGGTAAGGATGTTTCGAAAGAAAATGCATCCAAATTACTTGTTGAAGGAGAAGGTTCTTTTAAATTCAAAGCATCAAAATTAAGATCATCATCAAACTCATTTTTCTTAAATTTGAAAACTTCATTAAAGACAACATGAATAGATTCCTCTATAACCAAAGTTCTTTTGTTAAAAATACAAAAGGCTTTATAACTATAAGAATAGCCAAAAAAATTCCTTGATCGGATTTTGCATCAAACTTTCCTAAAGCATCTTTTTCATTCAAGATACAACATTTATAACTGAAAGCTTTAAAATATAGAACATTAGGTTTTTTGTTATTCCATAATTCATAAGGAGTTTTCGAAAGTAATGATCTTACAAGAACCCTATTCATGACATAGCATGTCGTATTAACGGCTTCGGCCCAAAAATATTTGGGTAGGCTATGTTCGTTCAACATGGTTCTTGCAATTTATTGTAAGTTTTTATTTTTTCTTTCTACTACTCCATTTTGCTGAGGATTTCTTGGAGTAGAAAAATTATGGTTGTATCCATTAGATTCATAAAAATTTTGGAAATCACAGTTTTGAAATTCACCACCGTGATCACTCCGAATTGATAAAATCATAAAGCCTTTTTCGTTTTGAACAAGTTTACAAAACTTAAAAAAATACCTAAAGCAATCACTTTTATATGCCAAGAAGTATGTCCAAGTGTATCTACTATAATCATGCACAATGACAAAGGCGTATTTGTTACCTCCTAGGCTTGATATATTAATTGGTCCAAACAAATCCATATGGATCAATTGCAATAGTTTAGATGTGCTTATTTGATTCTTTGATTTGAAACTACCTTTTATTTATTTTCCTAATTGATATGCATCACACACATTGTCTTTAACAAACTTAATGTCAGGAATAACTCTTACAAGTTCTTTAGATGAGATTTGAGAGATTAGTTTCACGCTAGTATGACCTAATCTCCTATGCCAAAGCCAAGCATCATCATTCAAAATCGAAAAACATATTTCATTACAAATATCGTTAATATCGATAGTGCATATATTATTTTATTTTAGGGCAATCATAGATATGTTTTTGTGTGCTTTTTCAATAATGCAAGCATTGGATTCAAATCTAATGATGTATCCTTTATCACACAATTGACTAATGCTCAAATGGTTATGCTTTAAGCTATCAACCAACAACACATCTTCAATCAAAAAGTTGGATTTCTTATCTATGGTTTCTTTGCCAATGATTTTACCCTTATTATTGTCTCCGAAGGTGACATTGTTAGAACCCTTACAGATTCTAAACTTGGGGTTGATTTCTTTAGGGGATCGGCCTCCTTGGAACTCTATAAGGGTTCCTCCCTCCAAGTTGCTGCTCAAAGGCTGCAAAAAAGATTCATCTATTGCTTAAGAAAAGAGAAGGAATACATGACTATTTATAGGGCTTCTAAACCCTAACTCCTAATAGGACTCCTACTTAAGACTCTTACTTCTAACCAACTCCTAATAGGACTCCTATTCCCTTACAACTCCTAATTCTTCTCTAAGAAAAAACCTCCTAACCCTAGCCGGCCTCTTCATCTCTTTAATAGGGGTCGGCTTCGGTAGGTTTTACATGAATGTCCCTCTCAATTAGGACTCTCCTAGCTATAGTCCTAACAGACCCGCCCTCTTCAAATCAGCCTTGTCCTCAAGGCTGAGATTCCATGAACTCAGGGAACCGGGTCTTCAGCTCCTCATATGGTTCCCATGTGACGTCTTCAAATGGTAAATTATTTCAATGCACTAGTACTTCAATAGAGGGACGTCGGCGACGCATCACGATCCTGCGATCGAGGATGCCTTGTGGTTGAGCTTGAATAACTCCATCCTCAGTGGTATTGGGCAGTTGGATCTGGGGTGACTCGTGTTCTCCCAACTTGGGCTTCAGGCATGACACATGGAAGACAAGGTGAATTTTGGCATCCTCAGGTAATTTAAGTCTATATGCCACTGCTCAAATACGCTTTGTGATCTGATAGGGCCCAAAAAATTATGGAGATAGCTTCATGGAGGCTCGAGTATTGATGGAGAGTTGCTTGTATGGTTGTAGGCGAAGATAAACCCAATCTCCTACTGAAAATTCTCTTTCGCTTCGTCGTGTGTCGGCTTGCTGCTTCATTCTGGCTTGAGCTATAGAGAGATTATCTTTTAACAGTTGTAGGAGTTTGTCCCTATTAATCAATTCTTGTTCAACCTTTGGAATCACAGGGGCCGGTCGACCATACAATGCTTCATAAGGGGCACATTTTGTAGATGAATGATATGTAGTATTATACCACCATTCAGCCCAGGGAAGCCATTTTGCCCACTCTTTTGGTCGGTCACTAGCGAAACACCGAAGGTATGTCTCTAAACACATGTTTACCACCTCTGTTTGGCCGTCAGTTTGTGGATGATACGCTATGCTCATCTTGAGTTTGGTGCCTTGTAATTGGAATAACTCGGTCCAAAATTTACTAGTGAAGATCCTATTATGATCACTTACAATGAACCTTGGCAACTAGTGCAGTTTAACAATATTTTCTATGAAAACTTGGGCAATACTAGCAGTAGTGTAGGGACTTCTCACAGCACAAAAATGAACATATTTCGTAAGTCGATCAACCACCACGAGAATTGTGCTTTTACCTTTGGCAGGTGGCAGCCCATCAATG
The DNA here is from genome assembly GCF_036884655.1 of Musa acuminata AAA Group. Taxonomy (NCBI): domain Eukaryota; kingdom Viridiplantae; phylum Streptophyta; class Magnoliopsida; order Zingiberales; family Musaceae; genus Musa; species Musa acuminata. The sequence goes on from NC_088340.1 coordinate 25,833,296, forward strand.
AAGTCCATGGAGATGTCAGTCCACACCGAGTCTAGTATAGGTAGTGGTTGTAGTTTCCCTGGATTTGCCACAGTTTCACCCTTGTGCTGTTAACATACATCACATTGTACCATATATTCAGCAATAATTTTTTTCATCCCTCTCCAATAAAAATTTTGCTTCACTCTTTTGTAGGTTCTTAGGAATCTAGAGTGCCTTGCTGAAGGTATAGAGTGCATTTCATGCAGGATGATTATGATACAAGGGGAGTCAAGTATAAGCACAATACGACCTTTGTAGCGTATATCCCTCGAATCCCAAGTGTAGTGGGCTATTGCACTTGGATCCTCCTCCAATTTTTTTATAATGTTGCTGATCTCTGGATCCTTCTTCCATTCTTCCCTAATGTCCACGAGGAGACTAGTGGTAGGAAGGGAGATGGCTGAAACCTTAACTTGCTCAGGTAACCATGAGAGTGCATCTGCAACAACGTTTTCTTTCCCCTTTTTGTAAATAATTTCATAATAAAATCCAAGAAGTTTTGTTTAGCAAAAATGTCGGCAAATTCAGTAAGCAATTGGGCAAGATTTTGATCTTCAATTTCTATTTCTTCCCATCTAGTTGCTGCTAGAGGTGCATCAAAAAGCCACCATTTACCTTGTGTAAAACTTTCTGCATTCGTTGGGTTGAAACAGTGGTAACGTTGCTTCCGCGCTTCCCGCGTAGGATGATCTGTTTGCCCTTACAGTTGAATTTCATAATTAATTTAGAAAAGTTCTAAGAGACATCACCTAGTGTAGTCAGCCATTCTATACCAAGCACTGCCTTATAGTCATCAAGTGGTCGGAGGAAGAAATCGGTGATAATTACTTGGTCTTGCAGTAATAATTATACATGCGGGCATCTTTGGTCGCACTTTAGGATTTTGCCGTCGGCCACCTTTACATCAAACTTGTTGCAACCTTCAATATGCAGTGTCATCTGAGCAGCAACCTTAGAATTCAAGAAGTTATTAGTGCTGCCCGTGTCGATGAGAACAGTAATCGACTGTTGTTTGAGAAGGCCTCCAACTTTCATCGTTTGCGGGTTTGAGTAGCCGGCTAGTGCGTGTACCGTAATGTCGGTCGGTTGTGGCTCTTCTTCCATATCTTCTATTTCATATTCAAGGCTCTCTTCTGGATGTTCAATGATATCTTCTACTGGTTCAATCATAAGAAGTCTCCCATTTCTACAGTGATGCTCGTGGCTCCATGGCTCGTCGCAATGCCAACATAACCCCTTCACAGATCGCTCCCGAAGTTCTTCTCTCGTTAACCTTTTCGGTACAGGGACTCGGTTGATATTAGGGGGGGCTGAGGGCTTTAGTATTGTAGGTCGAGGAGTGATCCTAGTCCTCCGGGCTTCATGGTTCAATCGCTCCTCTTGAAGTCGTGCGAAAGAGACGGCTGCCATATGCGTGTGTGGTTGTCGCGCCTTAACTTCTCCCCGGATCTCCGGCTTTAAGCCCTCAATAAAGGTCCCCAATAGCTATTTTTTAACCAATCATGAGTTTGATTAGATAACCTTTCAAACTTGGTTTGGTACTCCTAAATGGTGGAGGTTTGTCGGATCTTTGCTAGTTGTCCATCAATGTTCTCGTAATAAGTTGGTCTTAAGCGGTTCAGCGGTCCTTTGAATTGTCGCCATGAAAGGACTCCATAAGTGTGTTCAAACCAGTCAAACCATTGTATGGCATCCCCTTCAAGATGTATAGCTGTAATTTCCACCATGGATGCATCCGTAGTTTTATGGTACCGAAAATATCACTCTGTGCGTGAGATCCGACCAATTGGGTCTCCTTCTTCCCATCTAAGGAAGTCCACTCTCATGTGCGAATAGTTGGGGTCGGTCATAGAGCCTCCCTTCTCTTGGAAGTCATCTCTTTGGGCATGATATGATTGGTTAGAGCTCTCTCCTTGATGTGATTTCTTCGGGCTTGGTGGTCAGCCCAAACTGAATTCGGTAAGGAGAGTCCGAATCTTATCCTCCATTCGTGCCTCAAAGGCTTCAAATTTAGCATTGATTGCCTCCTCAAATGCCATAGTATATGACTCCAAATCTGTGATGTTAAGATCTCTCTTTTGTTGATGGGTTAAAGGCATGTATAGGTTGAGAGAAGTGATGGTTGAAAGGGTTAGTGGATTGGTAGATGTAGGTTGCGGTTTAGGTTTGTTTTGTGGCTTTATTGGGTGCAGTTTGAGGGTGTGGTTTGGTGGAGTTTTAGGGCTGTGGATGAAAGTTTTCGATCTATAGTGGGTGGCAGCAAAGGTTTGATAGAAATCAGTGAAAGTTTGCTGCAGAATTGTGTTGTCTTGTAAGAGCAGAATTGTCATCGAAGAAACAACGGTTTCTCGACGAAATCTCCACCAAAAATTTGAGAGATTTAAGGAGGGAATTGCTAGATTATATCTTAGTTTATATGATAGCAAGGATGTCCAATTTAATCAAGAAAATTTTATAGAGGTTTGGACAGAGAAAATATAGTATCAAGATCAAACAAACAGTGCTATGCGGTTGAAATTCTGCAATATATCTTTCGTTGTAGAGATGAAAACTTTGTGACAAAAAGTTTATGCAGCAATATAGGAACAATTTTTTTTTTTTTTGGATTTTCAGATAGGGATAACTAAATTGCAGCAATAGTAAGGCAGGAAACCAGAACCTGTTGCAATTCACGGGGAGATCAAAGGATGATCCGTGGTGGTGGAGATGATGGCGGAATTTGGCGACGATCTTTTAAGCAATTGTGGGAATTGCTTTGGGCGGCTGTGGAGGGCTGATGAATGGCTATGGAAGGGCAACGAGATGCCAAGAACGCTGCTCTGATACCAGCTGTTAGAACGCTTGCAGAGTCTAAACTTGGGGTTGATATCTTTAGGGGATCGGCCTCCTTGGAACTCTATAGGGGTTCCTCCCTCCAAGTTGCTGCTTAAAGGCTACAAAAAAGATTTATCTATTGCTTAAGAAAAGAGAAGGAATACATGGCTATTTATTGGGCTTCTAAACCCTAACTCCTAATAGGACTCCTACTTAAGACTTTTACTTCTAACCAACTCCTAATAGGACTCCTACTCAAGACTCCTATTCCCTTACAACTCCTAATTCTTCTCTAAGAAAAAATCTCCTAACCCTAGCCGGCCTCTTCATCTCTTTAATAGGGGTCGGCTTAGGTAGGTTTTACATGAATGTCCCTCTCAATTAGGACTCTCCTAGCTAGAGTCCTAACAGACATACCTATCATCTAGGCTAGTGAGCTTAGAGAATTGAGATGGATCTCCAATCATATGCCTTGAGCATCCACTATCAAGGTACCATCTCTTGCTCCTAGCTTGCGATGGTAAATATTTCTACAAAAGAGGGTGTTTTTAGGTAGCCATTTGACCTTGGGTACCTCAAATCGATATACTCAACTTATCATTTTGCATAGAGTTCTTTATGGTTCCTTTAGGAACACAAATCAATTTGTGTGGACTATATATCTTAAGTGGACATTTATAGGCAATATGTCCAAGTTTATAATGAAAGTTGCATTCGGTGTGGAGTGATATGTGCAAAGTAGGGCCTTTAACAAAGGTCATTGGATTTTAGTGAGAGCTACTCATAAATCCAATTCCACCTCTTCTATGAACTTAACCCTTATTGGTAAGGATTATGTTCAAGGACATGCTACCAATCTCAAACTTTTCTAAAGTTTCTTTAAGTAGCAAGTTTTCCTTCTTAAGTACTTCTAAGTGTTCACACTTAGTACATGTAGGCAAAGAAGGATTATCATGCTTAACTTTTTCAAATTCAACATTTAAAATGGCATAATCCTTTTTCAAAGAGTTATACTTTTTACTCAAAGATCTGGATTCATCAAACAATTCATAAAAAACACTTAAAAGCTCATCGAAAGATAAATTTATATTTAATAAATTACTTACCTTATCTCCGATAGCCATTAGTGTGTAGTGAGCAACTTGCTCTGTGTTGGTTGGCTCCTCTTTTTCGGATGCACTTGAGTCTTCCAAAGTTGCTTTAAAAGCCTTCTTCTTCTTTGGTTGCTTCTTCTTTGCTTGGGGACATTCGCTTTTGAAATGTCCCCGCTTCTTACATTCATAGCATATAACTTGTTCTTTCTTGGGTTCAAATTTATTTTTAAAGTCATTTTTAAATTTATTCATTTTTATTCATTTTTTAAACTTTCTTGTCAAGAGTGCCAAGTCATCATCACGGTCCTCATCACTTGAATTTTCTTTCAAGTGATATTTTTTAGTTCTTAGTGTCATATCCTTTCTGTTCTTTGGAAGGTTATTCTCAAGCTCTTCATGAGCATTGCAAGTCATCTCATAGGTCATTAGTGACCCAATAAGTTCTTCGGGAGAAAAGTTATTTAAATTCTTGGCCTCTTTAATGGTCATTACTTTAGGGTCCCAACTCTTTGGAAGGTATCTCAAGATTTTATTAACAAATTTAAAGTTCAAAAAACAATTGGCAAGAGCATTTAAACTATTGATGATATCCTTAAAATAGGTTTACATGTCAATAACAGTCTCGCTTGGCTCCATCCGAAATAATTCATAAGTATAAACTAAAAGATTTATCTTCGACTCCTTTACTCTACTAGTGCCTTCGTGAGTGTTTTCGAGTGTGTGCCAAATATCAAAAGTCATTTCATAAATAGACACTCGATTGAACTTATTTTTATTTAAAGCGTAAAATAAGGCATTCATAGCCTTAGCATTTAAAGCGAACGTCTTCTTCTCCAACTCATTTCAATCGCTCATTGGAAGAGAAGACTTTTGAAAGTTATTTTCTACAATATTCCATAATTCAAAATCTATTGGAATTAGAAAAATTCTGATTCTAGTCTTCTAATATGTGTAATCCATCCCATTGAAGATGGGTGGACATGTAATTGAATTACCCACTTGGTTGCTAGCAAATGTCATCTCTCTTGGGTTTCAAACTAAACAAGAGTGACCTTGCTTTGATACCAATTGTTAGGATGAAGAGCGGCACTAAGAGGAGGGGTGAATTAGTGCAGCAGAAAAATTACGTCAATTTGAAAGTATTACGAACGAGTCGGCACTAAGAGGGGGGGTGGGGGGTGAATTAGTACAGCGGATAAAAATCGTCGGTTCAAAAAAAATTTCGTACATTGAAAACTGATCTTGGAAGATGTTAACTTGGAAGCATAAGGAAGCGTAGTGAAAGCAATAAGAAGGTAGTTTGTAGTTAAATTAACTTGCTCAAAAGAAATGCAAACCAGATTTTATAGTGGTTCGATCGTCGTGACCTATATCCACTCCACCAATTCCTCTTCTATCGAGGCCACCGACATCCACTATCGGTCTTCCTTCAATAGGCACAAACCAACCACCTTTTATAGCCCTTTCTCTTTTTATCGAGTTTAGGAGATAACCTTTACACCCCTACTTACTCCTCTCTCAAACTATTCTAACACTTAGAAGAAGGAGAGGAGTTCACACAAGATTACAACAGTGTTTCTTTCTTTTTTTCACTCCCAATACTTGTGTAGTTTAACTAGGGATGAGAGGGGTATTTATAAGCATCAAGTTGATTCAAACTTAGATCCTAAAATTGTCTTATCCCTAGTTTTCGGGGTCCTCGTGGTACTACAACCTATGTTGGACGGTACCACCACCCAGTTTGGTAGTACCACCACCTGACACCCTGCACTAGGCGGTACCATTGGCCAGACTGGTAGTACCACTGCCTGACAGCCTATCGGAGATTGTATATGGGTAGTACCACCACCCAGACCGGCGGTACCACCACCTAACATAGTCTTAAAGACTGTGCCATGATAGTGCCACCTATTGGGTCACTGTTTGGGCCTTTCATTGGGCCCAACATAGTCCATACATGGGCCCAACTAGCCCCTAATTGGGTTGGCCCAATTCCAATCCTAATAATATGCTAACTACGAAATCTAAGACATTTACTAAGCTAAACAAGTCCATAAGTCTAGGTTTCTTCCGGCGAGCTTCCGGCAATCTTCCGATAAACATCCGATGATCTCTTGGCAATGTTCCAACGGACTCCCAGCGAGCTCCTAGACTTCACGACGATCTTCTTGGTGAGTTCTAATGAGCTTCTTTGGCAAGCTCCTGGACTTCTCGATCAATTCCGTCAGAACTTCCGACGGATGTCCGGACTTCTGATGAACTCTCGAACTCCTAACGAAATAACATTCTTGACTCTGGGACTTCATTTTGCTTTATACCTTACTATCATAGTTAATCCTGCACACATAAAAATCTACTTCGATCTAGATAATTAATAATAAGCTAATCAGATGTTGTCCGGCATGTCATTGGTTCATCAATGCCTCATCCGATTGTTTGGCGCATCGTCCTCTCTTGCGGCCTTTTGCCTTATCGGCCAGTTGACCTCTGCAACTCCGATTTCTTTAGCGCAATATCCGCTCTTCTTGGCCCAATGCTTGAACTCATGGCCCGAAGCCTTTTATCGATTTGTCGACCGATCCTTCGGCTCGACGTCCAATCTTCTGATATATTTTTCTCTGGCCCAACATGATTTATCCTACTTTAACTGTTTCTCCTTGATCGAAGCATCCTACATCACTCAAAACACAGATTAAATCATAAACACTATCAATTAGTTTCATCATCAAAATCCAAGATTCAATAATCTCTCCCTTTTTTATGATGACAACCAATTGATGACGGAGTTAACCTTAACTCCCCCTATCAATATGTCATATTGATAGAATCTTGGATTCAAAAATCCAAGCAACATGTTATTATAAAATTACGCATAACATCATCATACTTCTCCCCCTTTGTTTTTGACAAAAACGAGAAGTTCAATTAATAAGTGTTTGAGACATATTATAGTTCAAATCATTGCAATATAATATTTAGTTTTATCATCATGCAAGCTCGCAAAAATTTGAGTTTTGCAAGTTTGTAAATTTTGCTATGTGTACATGTTAGCATTTTGTGCTTCTTGAGATAGGCAAGATAGCACTATTGCTTCTCTTAATATTACAAGCTAGCAAGTCTTGGTGATGTTCAAGATAGCAAGTTCTACATCATGCAAGCTAACAAATTTTTACATTATTTTTAAAGAATGTAAGCTAGCTATATTTAAGACATTCAAGAAAGCAACTTTTGCTTCTTGAAATATGCAAGTTAACAATCTTTGCTTCTCCTTTGAGATGTGTAAGCAGTAATTCTTACTTCTCTTTTGAGTTGGGCAATCTAGCAATTTTTGGATATGGAAGCTAGTAAGATAGCAAGTTTTACATTAAGCAAGCTAACACATTTTGCACCATGCAAGCTAGCAAATTTTACATAATTTTAGAATAAGCATAGCTAGTTCTTTCTCCCCCTTTGTCATTATCAAAAAGAAGGGAAGAAATATGATTTTGTAATTCTTTTCTCTTTACAACAATTTTCAAATCATGACAAAGGATAAAGAACAAAGATGAAAAATCAAGTCATGAATGTCAAAATAATTTTTCATCATGAATATTTCATCATTGCATGCATCATTATCATAAGTTGAAGTATTGCATACATAATATCAAATTATCATTCATAATTATATCAATATTTCAATCATTATTTCAATCATCAAAAATGAAAGATCAAGTCTAAAATTCGAGAAATCAAGAGAAACCATGATTTATTTTAACAAATCTCCTCTTAAATAATTAACGAAAAGAATTCTTAGGAGATCATGATATAGATAAAATTCATTTAATCTTGTAAGAGAACAAGATCTCAATTCATGCATATAAAATCTCTCAATTGATTATAAATCATAAAAAATTTAGAGTATCAAGTGAAGGAGTCATGATTCGTGTGATAAAAAAAATTGTCGATTCATGCATTCAAACCATTATTACTTCAACTCATCATGCATAGTTTAAAAAAGGTAAAATCATCAAATATGATACAAACATTTATTTTCAAAATGTATTCCCTTTTAGTTATTTTATTTTAAGTTATTTGTTTCATAGAAGCATGCCTTTTTCATTTATGCCAAATTGAAGCATATATCATCATTTAAACCAAAAAACAAATTTTCTCATCGTGACCAAAAACATAACACACATAAGGCTTCTTTAAACAAGCAATTTGGTTTATTAATTTGATTCCATTGATAATACAATTTTCTTTTTATGTGTTTCATTTTGTGTGATTCATTTCATATTAGGATGCTCAAGTTTTTCGTATGAAAACCATACATCAAAGTTTAAAATCGAAAGAGCAAGAAAAATCATAGAAATTATCAAGATCAATAAATTCATTTTGATACACATTCATGCTTCCTAAACACATACATAAGATTAATCTTACTAGGTGTACAAGCATTAGATTAACATTTTGTTGTATTTTCATAAAACATGCAATTGCCACAATCATTTTTCAAAATAGCTAGAAAAAGAAAGCATGATCCCCTTTTATTTATTTATTTATTTGTTTATTTATTTATACTAATTTAAAAACAATATATGAAATGCATCAAGAATTTCAAAATAATACAGAGGGGTTTTGGTTATCTCATTGTCGAAAGTTGTAAAGGCATAGTTTGCCACGTTGCCGTTGTTGGTTTGTTCTTCATCTTCGGATGAACTTGATCCGTCCCAAGCCACTTTGAGTATTTTCTTCCTTTTTGGTAACTTTTTCTTTTTAAGTTTATTTTTTTTTTCTTATTTTAAGAATTTTTTAAGCTTTAATGATAAGAATTTAAAGTCATCATCACTTGATCTTTCACTCGAGTGGTCTTTATTTGTTTTAAGTGCCAAATCCTTCATATTCTTTGGAAGGTTATTTTCATGTTCGTCAAGTACATCATGAGTTATTTCATAGGCCATCAAGGACTTGATAAGTTCTTCAAGTGAAAATTTATTTAAATCCTTTGTCTCTTGTATTGCCGTTACTTTTGGTTCCCAATTTTTAGAAAGAGATCTTAAGATCTTGTTAATGAGTTCAAAATTAAAAAATCATTTGTCAAGAGCTTTTAAACCATTGACGACATTCGTAAAATTGGTGTATATGTCAACAACGATTTCGCTTGGCTTCATTCATAAATGTTCAAAATCATGCATTGAAAGATTGACTATAGACTCTTTAACTCTATTCATGCTTTCATGTGTGATTTCGAGAGTGTGCCAAATATCAAAAGCTATTTCGCAAGTAGAAACCTGATTGAATTTATTTTTGTCTAAGGTGCAAAATAAGACATTCATAGCCTTTGTATTTAAAGAGAAAGTCTTCTTCTTCAACTCATTCCAATAGTTCATTGGAAGAGAAGACTTTTAAAAACCAAATTCGACTATATTCCATAAATCATGCATTGAAAGATTGACTATAGACTCTTTAACTCTATTCATGCTTTCATGTGTGATTTCGAGAGTGTGCCAAATATCAAAAGCTATTTCGCAAGTAGAAACCTGATTGAATTTATTTTTGTCTAAGGTGCAAAATAAGATATTCATAGCCTTTGTATTTAAAGAGAAAGTCTTCTTCTTCAACTCATTCCAATAGTTCATTGGAAGAGAAGACTTTTAAAAACCAAATTCGACTATATTCCATAAATCTAAATTCAATGAAAGTAAAAAAACTCTCATTTGAGTTTTCTAATATGTGTAGTCTGTCCCATTGAACATGAGAAGACGAATGAGAGAGTGACTCTTTTGAAAGCCGAAAAGAGCCATTTCTCTTTGGATGTTAAACCAAATGAGAAAAACGTGGCTATAATACCAACTGTTAGGAATGAGTTAGCATTAAGAGGGGGGGAGGGGGTGAATTAGTACAGCGGATAAAAGTTGGTTCAAAAAATCTTTCGTATGTTGAAAATCGATCTTGGAAGATATTAACTAAGTACATAAGAAAATGTAGTGAAAACAATAAGAAGGCAGTTTGCAGTTAAAGGAAATTACTCAAAAGAAATACAAACCAGATTTTATAGTGGTTTGGTCATCGTGACCTACATCCACTCCATCGATTCCTCTTCCGTCGAGGCCACCTGCATCCACTATCGGTCTTCCTTCAATAGGTGAAGACCTACAACCTTTTACAGCCCTTTTTCCTTTTACCAGGTTTAGGAGATAACCCTTACACCCCCACTTACTCCTCTATCAAACTATTCTAATACTTAGAAGGAGAGGAGTTCACACAAGATTGCAGCAGCGTTTCTTTCTTTTTTTCACTCTCAATACTTGTGTAGTTTAACCAGGGATGAGAGGGGTATTTATAGGCCTTAAGTTGATTTAAACTTAGAGCCTAAAAATGTCTTATCCCTAGTTTTCGGGGTGTTGGGCGGTACCATCGCTTGGAGCACTAACACTAGGCGGTACCATCACCAAGTCTAGTGGTATCACTGCCTGACACCCTGCAATGGGCGGTACCACTGCACAAATTGGTGGTACCACTGCTTGACAACCTCTCGGAGACTGTGTTTGGGCAGGACCACCACCTAACATATTCTTGGAGATTGTGCCATGATGGTGCCACCTATTGGGTCACTATTTGGGCCTTTCATTGGGCCCAACATAGTCCATGCTCAACTGGCCCTTAATTGGGTTGGCCCAATTTCAATCCCAATTATGTGCTAACTACGAAATCTAAGACATTTACTGAGCTAAACAAGTCCGTAAGTCTAGGTTTCTTCCGATGAGCTTCCGGCGATCTTCCGGTGAACTTCTGACGATATCTAAGCAATGTTCTAGTAGACTCCTAGCAAGCTCCTAGACTTCACGATGATCTTCTTTGCAAGTTCCAACAAGCTTCTTTGGCAAGCTTCTAGACTTCTCGATCAATTCTAGTAGAACTTCCGACGAATGTCCGAACTTCCGACAAACTCTCGAACTCCCAATGAAATTGCATTCTTGACTCCAGGACTTTGTTTTGCTTTATGCCTTGCTATTGTAGTTAATCCTGCACACCTAAAAATATACTTCAATATTGACAATTAATACTAAGCTAATCAGATGTTGTCGGGCATGTCATTGGTTCATCGATGCCTTGTTCGATTGTTCGGCGCATCGTCGTCTCATACGACCTATTACCCATTTGGCCAGTTGACCTCCACAACTCCAATTTTCTTGGTGCAATATCCGCTCTTCTTGGCCCGATGCCCGAACTCATGCCCTAAGCCTTCTATCGATATATCAACCGATCCTTCGGCTCGACATCAAATCTTCTGACATGTTTTTCTCCGACCCAACATGATTCTTCCTACTTTAATTGTCTCTCCCTGATCGAAGTATCTTGCGTCACTCAAAACGTAGATTAAATCATAAACTCTATCAATTGGTTTTATCATCAAAATCCGTGATTCAATAGAAAGACTTCGTACAATAAAAATCGATTTCAACTCAAATCATTTGTTTCACTTTGAATAAGTAGAGAAGAAATGGTTGGGCAGTTTGCAATGTAGTAAAGTTGAATGCAGTAAAGAGAATTTATAGTAAGGAAAGAACACATCAAAATTTATAATGGTTCGGTCAGTGTGACATACATCCACTTCTGATTCCTCCTCCGTCGAGGTCACCGACATCCACTAATAGTACTGTCAACGGTACCACCACTGGCAGCATTAACTACCAGCGATACCACCGCCCAGACCACCTAGGAGACTGGGCCACCACGTAGTGCCACCGACGGCCATGACTTCAAGTCCTGAATGGGTTGTTTCAATTGGCCCCATTCAGCCTTGTTATGGGCCTAATTGACCCCTAACTGAGTTAGTGGGATTACCTCCCAATCCTAACCCAACTTAAATTCTAACTACAATAATTAAGATATTTAATAAAGCATTCATGTTTTGGTACATCAATTGTTCTTCCGGCGAGCTTCCAGCGAACTTCCGACGATCTCTCGATAATGTTTTGGCGAGCTCCCGGCAAGCCCTTGGACTTTACGATGATCTTCTTGGCGAGTTCCGATGAGCTTCTTTGGCAAGCTCTTGGACTTCTCGTTCAGTTCTAGTAGAACTTCCGACGAATGTTTGAACTTCCGATGATCTTCCGAACTCCCAACGAAGTCATGATCTTGACTCTGGCATAACATTTGCTTTATGTCTTACTACTATCATAGTTAATTCTACACACTTTTTTCAACCTATAGATTAGATCAAATAATTTATAATTGATTTCATCATCAAAATTCAAAATTCAACACTTTATAGGGATATTTTTCAAGCAAAGTCCATAATCTTCTAAAATATTTTTCATCCAAATTACTTGTACATAACATGCACCTGCCATAATATATTCAGAGTTTTGCTTCTTAGAAGACTAAGAAATAAGTGCATGACCTAAGAATTGACAAGTTTCAGAGGTATATTTTCTATCTATTCTACATCCTACGAAGTCAGCATCAGCATAAGCAATCAAATCAAAATTTTTAGATTTAGGATACCATAATCCCAGCCTAGGAGTTTCTTTTAGGTATCTAAAATTTATTTATAATAAGATTATTTAAGATTGAACTGGAATCTTACATAGAGCCCAATACTAAATATTATATCAGGTCTAGTTATAGTAAAGTATAACAAACTATTTATTATATCTCTATAAGTCTTTTGATTAAAGCCTTCTCCTTCATTGTCCATATCTAATTTAGTAGAAATGCTAATTAGTGTATTAATAACCTTAGCATAATCTATATGAAATTGTCTTAATAGATCCAAAGTATACTTGGTTTGACTAATAAAACTTTCATCATTTAGTTGCTTAATTTATAATCTTGAGAAAAATGTCAATTCACCTATCAAACTCATTTTAAATTCTTGGCTCATACTCTTGGCAAATGATTCACATAATGATTCATTTATAGAACCAAAAATAATATAATCAATAATTATTTTTGAAATGTTTAATACAAAGTTTGGTATCGATCTTGCCTTTTGATGGTACCGCCTGTTAGGATCAAGAGTCGACACTAAGAGAGGGGATGAATTAGTGCAGTGGTAACATAATGTCGATTTAAAAACTTTCATACACTAAAAACTAATTTCGACAAAAATCGATTTTGGAAGCTTAATAACTTGGAAGCGTGTGGAAGCGTAGTGACTAAGTAAAGTAGTTTGTAGTATGTAAATGGCAAGAATAAAATGTAAACCAAAGAACACAGTAGTTTTAGAGTGGTTTGGTCAACTTGACCTACATCCACTTTCAGCTTCCTCCTTCGATGAGATCACTGGTGTCCACTAGAAGTCTTCCTTCAATAGGCGATGGCCAATCACCTTTTACACCCCTCTTCTCCTTTTCACGGGTTTAGGAGATAACCCTTATAAGCACTCACACTCCTCTTATAGATTTCTAAACTTAGAGTGGAGGAGGGAATTTCTGCATAGATTGCAGTAGCATTTTTCTACTTTTGAACTCTCTGTGCTTGTGTTCTTTAACTAGGGATGAGAGGGGTATTTATAGACTTCAAGTTGATTCAAACTTGGAGCCTAAAACTTTCCCATCCCGGGTTCCCCGCGCACAGGTGGTACCACCGCCTAATGTCAGTTTGACACTGACATTGCCTTGGGCAGTACCACCACCCAGGTCTGATAGTACTACCACCTGGGGAGCAATGCTAGGTGGTACCACTGCCCAGACTTGTGGTACCACCGCTTGGCACCCTGCTAGGGGTGGTACAACTACCCAAACTAGCGGTACCATCGCTTGACATAGTCTCAAAGACTATGCCACGATGGTGAGACTTCTTGGGGCACTGTTTGGGCCTCTCATTGGGCCCAATACAGTCCTTACATGAGCCTAGCTGGCCCCTAATTGGGTTGGCCCAAATCCAAGCCCAATTACATGCTAACTATGAAATCCAAAGACATTTGCTATGCTAAACAAGTCCCTATGTCTATTCTTCCGGCGAACTTCCGACGATCTCTCGACAATGTTTCGGCGGACTCCCAGCAAGCTCTTGGACTTCATGATGATCTTCTTGGTGAGTTCCGATGAGCTTCTCTAGCAAGCTCCAAGACTTCTCGATTGGTTCCACCAGAACTTCCGACGAACGTTCGGACTTCCGACGAACTCTCGAACTCCCAACGAAGTCACGTCCTTGACTCTGGGACTTCATTTTGCTTCATGCCTTGCTATCATAGTTAATCCTGCACATGTAAAACATAATTTGATCTAGACAACTAATACTAAGCATTAATCAAGTTGTCCGACATATCATTGGTCCCTCGATGCTTTGTCCGATTCTTTGGTGCATCATCCTCTCTTGCGGCCTATTGCTCAATCGGCCAGTTGACTCCCCAACTCCGATATCCTTGGTGCAATATCCTCTCTTCTTGGCCTGATGCCCGAATCCATGGCCCGAAGCCTTCTGTCGATATGTTGACCGTTCATCCGGCCCGACGTCCAATCTTCTGACATGTTTTCCCCCGGCACAACATGATTTTTCCTGCTTTAATTGTCTCATCCTGATAGAAGCATCCTGCGTCACTCAAAATATAGATTAAAACATAAACAATTATCAATTGGTTTCATTATCAAAATTCGAGATTCGACAATCTCCCCCTTTTTGATGATGACAACTAATCGATGACGAAGTTAATCTTAACTCCCGGAGTTTAAACAAACTCCCCCTATCAATATGACATATAACTCTTGGATTCAAAAATCCAAGCAAACATTTCATGATTAAAATCATGTATAACATCAACATACTTCTCCCCCTTGGTCATCAACAAAAAGAAGAAGTACCACTATTAAGTGTTTAAACATTCAAGTTTAAATCGTTGCATGAAAAAATATAATATCAAGTTTTATCGTCATGTAATTTGTAGTTAAAAAATTTGGTAAGTCTTACAGCATGCTTAGAACATTCAAGCTATCAAGTTATAGATATACAAGGTAGTACAACGTACAAGCTAGCAAATTTAAAGACGTGCAAGTTGGCATATTTTTGCATCTTCTTAAGATTTCAAGCATGCAATTCTTTGTGATGTTCAAGATAGCAATTTATTCTCTTTTGAGAAGTGCAATTATTTTTGCTAGAAATGCAAGCTAACAAAATTTTACATTATTTTACAATATGGAAGCTAACAATTTGAGATGTTCAAGAAACAAGTTCTTTCTTCTCTTTTGAGAAGTATAATTTTTTCTTTCTTCTTGAACTGTGTGAGCTAGCATCTTTTATCTACCCCTTTGTCATTGTCAAAAAGAAGGGAAGACCCTTTATATCAATTTTCAGATTATGATAAAGGTAAGTATCAATCTTATTTGTGCATCATTATATTTTTAAATTAAAACATGCACAATTTCAAAACCTTACATTTTATTTTTCATGCATGATATTAAAAATAAATCAATCATCACTATAACTCATCATGCACATTATTAAAATGTAAAATCATCAAACATGATACAAATATTTATTTTCAAAATATTCATCATTATTATGAACATATCATACATGATACTAAGATATTCATAATACATCATTTTACCAACAAATCATAGTATTTCAAATCATGATGATATCTAAATGTCATTATATCCTATCATGATCATAACTTCTCATTTGTATAATATCATGAGTATTGCATGATTTCATATCATCACATGAAAATTAACAATAAAAATTGGTGATGAGATGCACAAATCATGCAGACAAATTGTGAATATTAAGAGACATATTATGATTCTCTATAGATAGCTCAAATAGTGAAAAGAATCATAGTAAATAATCTTGATTTATAAAAAGAATACTCAAGTTATAATTCCGAGAAATTAAGAGAAATCATGATTCATTTTAACAAATCTCCTCTTAAATAAATAACATAAAGAGTTCTTAGGAGATCATGAAAAATCTTGATTCATATAAATCTCAAGTAATTCCAAGAAACCAAGATCATGATTTTGATAAAACTCATTCAAATTCAAATCGTCAAAATCATCAAAATCTTAACATTTCTTTCAAGAGATTCGAAATGGCATAAATAATTTTATTGGTCTCTTAGTGAAGAATCGATAAGATAGAGAACAAGGAAATTTTCAAGAAAAATGCTTTCCTCCTTTTGTTTCAACTTAGTGATTGATTTCATACATGTTCTTTTCTTTCAAATCCATGCATCATTCATTAACACCAAAAAGAACTTTCAAAAGATTACAAAAATTATCATGCATAAGTTTGAAATATAAATTCATTAAGCATGCTTTCAAATCATCATTACATTTTCATTAAGACATCAAGCATGGCTTCATTGAACATAATTGATTCTTAAATATATCTAAACTTCTTTAGCTTTAATTTATATGATTGAATTTATATTAGCATGCCCAAATTTTTGTTCTTATATCAAAACCATACATCATGTTGAAAACCAAAGACAAGGTTCATAAAAAAATCATCAAGCCTTTCATACAAACATTTATTTTCAAAACATTCATCATGATAAAGCATACAAGCCAAAGAAACCATTAAACATAAAGCATATTCATCAATGATGGTTTCATTGGGCATAAGTCATTTTCAAACAAAATCATTTTGTTATTAAATATGTAATTTTTATTATCATTTTCGAAATCAATAGCATGATCCCAATTTTTGCATTACATTTTTAAATGTGTAATTTTCAAAAAATAATTTTTTTAACGAAATAAAAAAAGAAAATGTATTATGAAAAACATCATGTAATTTTGAAATAAATTAAGGGGGTTTCGATTACCTCATCGTCGAAAGCCATTAATGCATAGTTTGCCACCTCACCTTTATTGATGTTTTCATCGTCTTCGGAGGAGCTCGATTCATTCCAAAGTTCTTTTTTCTTCTTACATTCAAAGTAAATAGTTGCATTCTTTTTATTTTTATTCTTTAATTTTTGTTTCATTAACTTTTTGAATTTCATGAGTAGTTTAAGTTCACCATCACTTGAGCTTATGCTCGAGTGGCCTTCAATTGTTCTAAGTTCAAAACCCTTCCTATTATTTAGAAGGTGGTTCTCATGTTCGTCAAGTACCACATTTGTCATTTCGTAGGTCATTAAAGACCCAATCTTCAATTGGAAAATAGTTTAAATCTTTTGATTCTTGTATTGTCGTTACTTTTGAATTCCAATTTTTAGAAAGAGATCTTAAAATCTTGTTAACGAGTTCAAAATTTGAAAAGCTTTTACCAAGAGCTTTTAAACCATTGACGACATTCATAAGACGGGTGTACATGTCAACAACAGCTTCACTTGGTTTCATATGAAAAAGTTTAAATTTGTGCATTAAAAGATTAATCATAGAATCTTTAACTCTATTCGTGCCTTCGTGTGTGATTTCGAGAATATGCCAAATATCGAAGGTCGTTTCGCACATAGAAACCCGATTAAATTCATTTTTGTCTAAAGTGCAAAATAAGGCATTCATAGCCTTTGCATTTAGAGAAAACGTCTTCTTCTCCAAATCATTCCAATTGTTCATTGGAAGAGAAGACATTTCAAATCCTTTTTCGATTGTGTGCCATAGATCAAGATTCAATGAAAGCAAGAAAACTATCATTCGAGTTTTCCAATAAGTGTAGTCCGTCCCATTGAAAAAGGGAGGACGAATAAGAGAGTGACCCTCTTGAAAGCCAAAAAGAGCCATTTCTCTTGGGTGTTAAACCAACTGAGAAATAACAAGGCTCTGATACCAATTGTTAGGATCAAGAGTTAGCACTAAGAGGAGGGGTGAAATAGTACAGCGATAAAATAACATCGGTTTAAAAACTTTCGTATGATAAAAACTAATTTCGATAAAAATCGATTTCAGAAGCTTAATAACTTGGAAGCATAGTGACTAAGTAAAGTAGTTTGCAGTATGTAAATGGCAAGAATAAAATGCAAACCAGAGAACACAGAAGTTTTAGAGTGGTTCAGTCAACATGCCCTACATCCACTTTCGGCTTCCTCCTCCTACGAGGTCACCAGCGTCCACTAGAAGTTTTCCTTCAATAGGCGAAGGCCAATCACCTTATACACCCCTCTTCTCCTTTTCACGGGTTTAGGAGATAACCTTTATAAGCACTCACACTCCTCTTATAGATTTTTAAACCTAGAGTGGAGGAGGGAATTTCTAAAGAGATTGCAGCAGCATTTTTTAACTTTTGAACTCTTTGTGCTTGTATTCTTTAACTAGGGATGTGAGGGGTATTTATAGGTTTCAAGTTGATTCAAACTTGGAGCCTAAAACTTTCCCATCTCGGGTTCCCTGGGCACGGGCAGTACCACCGCCTGCGTTGGGCGGTACCATCGCTTAGTGTTAGTTAGACACTAACACTGCCCTAGGCGGTACCACCGCCCAGGTTTGGTAGTACTACCGCCTGGGGAGCAGTGCTAGGTGGTACCACCACCTAGACTAGTGGTACCATCACCTGGCACCCTGCTAAGGGCAGTACAACCGCCTAGACTGGCGGTACCACCATCTGACACAGTCTCGAAGACTGTGCCACGATGGTGAGACTTCTTGGGGCACTGTTTGGGCCTCTTATTGGGCCCAACATAGTCCTTACATGGGCCTAGCTGGCCCCTAATTAGGTTGGCCCAAATCCAAGCCCAATTACATGCTAACTACAAAATTCTAATACATTTGCTAAGCTAAACAAGTCCCTATGTCTATTCTTCCAGCGAACTTCCAACGATCTCTCGGTAATATTTTGGCAGACTCCCAACAAGCTCTTGGACTTCACGACGATCTTCTTGGCGAGTTTCGACGAGCTTCTCTAGCAAGCTCCGAGACTTCTCGGTTGGTTCCGCCAAAACTTCCAATGAACGTCCGGACTTTCGACGAACTCTCGAACTCCCAACGAAGTCGCGTCCTTGACTTTGGGACTTCATTTTGCTTCATACCTTGCTATCATAGTTAATCCTGCATATGTAAAACATACTTTGATCTAGATAATTAATACTAAGCATTAATTAAGTTGTCCGAAAAGTTATTGGTCCCTCGACGCTTCATCCGATTCTTTAGCGCATCGTCCTCTCTTGCGGCCTATTGTCAAATCGGCCAGTTGACTCTACAACTTCGATATCTTTGGCACAATATCCTCTCTTTTGGCCCGATGCTTGAATCCAAGGCCCGAAGCCTTTTGTCGATACGTCGACCGTTCCTCTGGCCCGACGTCTAATCTTCTGACATGTTTTCCCTTTACACAACATGATTTTTCCTGTTTTAATTATCTCATCCTGATCGAAGAATCCTGCATCACTCAAACTGTAGATTAAAATATAAACAATTGTCAATTAGTTTCATCATCAAAATCCGAGATTCAACATCGCATAGTGGTAGTGCTACAGGCGGTGGTACCTATTGAATCTCAGATTTTGATGATGAAATCAATTAATAAATTAATGATATAATTCATGTGTTGAGATAAGTGTTGCAGGATTAACTATGATAATGGATAAGGTATAAAGTAGATATTGGGTTGGAGCAAAGATCGGACGATATGATGAAGATTCCGACGATGTGCGAGAAGCTCATTGAGAGTTCATTAGGAGCTCACCGAGAGTTCATTAGGAGTTCGCTAAGGTTTCATCGGTAGTATGCCAAAAGCGTGCCAAGAGTTTACTGGAAGTTCATCGAGACTTCGTTGGAAGAATGATTGATATACTGGACAAATATTGCTTAGTTAATGCCTTAATTGTCATATTTGGAACTTAGATCGAGTTAGGATTGGGAGGTAATCTCATTAACTCAATTAGGGGCCAATTGGGCCCAAATTAGGATTGAATTAAGCTAAGAGAAGGGCCCATTTAGTGACCTAAGCTAGGGCTGACGGTGGCACTGCTTGAGACTCTGTCTCCCAAGTTGTCTAGGTTGTGGTACCACCTAGACTGGGTGATGGTACCACCTGCAGTTAATGTTGTAAGGCAGTGGTACCACCAGAGCCCAGTCTCTGAGGCTCTATCAGGCTGTAGTACTGTGAGACTAGGTGGTGATATTGCCTAGTGTCAAAGTGTCAAGCGGTCGTACCACCCATTACTAGTGGTCGTATTGCTAGTATCTTGGAAACCCGGGATGAGATACTTTTCGACTCCAATTTTGAAGCCATTGAGGCCTATAAATACCCCATTCCTTTAAGCATGAAAGGACATCAAACTATGAACAAAATCTTGAAGTGTTTGGGTGTGAAAGAATTATAAAAGTGCTAAGTGTCCTCTCTTTCTTCAGCTTTGTTATTATCAGAGAAGAGGTGTGAGGGTTGTAAGGGTTGTCTCCTAAACCTATGAAAAGGAGAAAGCTTTGTAAGAAGGTGGTTGGTCTTCGTCTATTGAAGGAAGACCATTAATGGATGCTAGTGACCTCAACGGAGGAGGTATTAAAAGTAGATGTTGGTCACAACGACTGAACTACTATAAATCCAAGGTGTTCTTTCCTTACAGTTTTCTTTCACAACTTAGCAGTATTCTACACTTTGCATTTACTCTAAGTCATTATTTTCATTACTTTTTTATACGGGCTTTGTCGAAACGATTGTATCAAAAGAAATTTTTCGAATCAACAAATTTTTTATCTCTGCACTAATTCACTCCCGCCCCGCCCCCGCCCCCGCCCCCCCCCCCTCTCTTAGTGTCTTATTGATCATAACAATTAGTATCAGAGTAAGGTTACTCTCAATTTGGTTTAGAACCCAAGAGAGATGGCTTTTGTTGGCAATCAAGAAGGTCATTCTATTACATGTCTTTCCATGTTCAATAGGACAAATTACATATATTGAAAAACTAAAATAAGGATTTTTTTTATTTCTATGTATTTTTTGTTATGGAACATTGTTGAAAACATAATTCAAAAGTCTTCTCTTCCAACGAACAATTAGATTGATTTGGAGAAGAAGATTTTTTCTTTGAATGCCAAAGCTATGAATGCTTTGTTTTGTGCCTTGGATAAAAATGAATTCAATTGAGTTTCTATTTGCGAGATGACTTATGACATTTGGCATTCACTTGAAATCACACACGAAGGCACAAATAGGGTTAAGGAGTCAAAAATCAATCTTTTAGTTCATAGTTATGAATTATTTTGCGTGAAACCAAGCGAGACCATTGGAGACATATATACCCAGTTTATGGATGTCGTTAATGGTCTACAAGCACTTGGTAAAAGTTTTTCTAATTTTGAATTTGTTAACAAAATATTAAGATCCCTCCAAAGAGTTGGGATCCTAAAGTAATGGAAATTCAAGAAGCCAATGACTTGAACAACTTTCCACTCGAATAACTTATCGGGTCATTGATAACCTATGAAATTAAGGATTTGACACTTAGAACTCAAGAAGACCACTTGTGAAAAAACTAAGTGATGATGATGACTTTGCACTTATAACTAGAAAATTTAAAAAATTCATAAAAAGGAAGAAAACTAAACTTGACATCAAAAACAAAAATGAACTTAAACTGGACCAAATAATATGCTTCGAATACAAGAAGCCGAGGCACTTCAAAAGTGAATGTCCCCAAGTGAAGAAGAAGCAACCGAAGAAGAAGAAAGTGCTAAAAGCTACTTAGGACGATTCGAGCGCATCCGAAGACGAGGAGCCAACCAACAAAGAAGTCACAAATTATACTCTATTGGCACTCAATGACGAGGTAAGTGACCTAAACAAATCTCATTTATCTTATAATGAATTACATAATGCTTTTAATGATTTGTTTGAGGAATGTAAATTAGTTAGTAAAAAGTATAAATAATAAAAAAATGAGCATGCTTCTTTTGTTAGTGAATTTGATAGATTAAAGATTAAGCATGATAATGAAATATTGCTTTCTTGTACAAAATGTGAAGAATTAGAGATACTTAAAAAGGAGAATTTGCTACTACATGAAACCTTAGAAAAATTTAAAATAGGAAGAAAATCCTTAAACATGATCCTTGCAAAAAGGGATCATGCTCGTAGAAGAGATGGAATCGGCTTTGTGAGTAATACCCACCAAAAGCCAACCATCTTTGTTAAAGGCCCAACCTTGCATGTTTCACCCCAAAACAATTGCAACTTTTGTTGCAAATTTAGACATTATGCTTATAAATATCCATTTAAGAGGTATACTCCACATAAGTTAATTTGGATCCTTAAAGGAACCTTAAATGATATAATGCAAAATGATAAGTTAGGTAGATCTATTTATGATGAACCCAAGGTAAAATGGGTAGCTAAAAAAAACCCTCTTTCTTGTAGATATATCTATAAGCTTAAGTTAGGAGCAAGAGATGGTACCTTGATAGTCGATACTCAAGGCATATGATTGGAGATACAACACACTTCTATAGGTTCACTAGGCAAGATGAAGGATTTATCACTTTTGAAGACAACAACAAAGGAAAAATTATTGGAAAAGGAATTATAGGTAATAAATCAAACCTTTCGATTGAAAATGTTTTGTTAGTAGATGGTTTAAAGCATAACTTGTTAAGTATGTTGAATCTTGAATTTTGATGATGAAATCAATTGATGTGTTAGTCATCTAATGTGCGTTTAAGTGACACAGGACTAGCTTCAATCAAGGAGAGGCAAATTAATTAAAGTAGGAGGAATCAGACGTTGTGGCAAAGTGAACAGGTCAAAAGATTGGATGTTGAGCCAAAGGATCGGTCGACGTATCAGCAGATGGCTTCATGCTATGAGTTCGGGCATCGGGCCAAGAAGATCGGACATTACGCCAAAGAGATCAGATGTTGTGGGAAGACATCATGCTGATTGGGCAATATGCTGAAGGAGAGGACGATGCACTAAAGGGTCGAACGAAGCGCCGAATGAACCAATGACATGCCGGACAACATAAGATTCATGCTTGTAATAATTTGTCTAGATCAAGTTAGTTTAGGTCTAATTGAGTCGGTATTGGGGTGAAACAATGCTAACTCAATTAGGGACCAATTGGGCCTAAATTACGACTGAATTGGGCGTATTGTTTGGCTCATTCAGGGTCCTATAGTAGGGTCTGACGGTGATACTACCGAGACTTGGTAGTGGTACTGCCTAGACACAATCTTCAAGATTGTGTCAGGCGATGGTATCGCCTAGACAAAGTCTTCAAGACTGTGTCAAGCGGTAGTATCACCAGACTTGGCAGTGGTACCGCCTAAGCACAGTCTCCCAATCTATGTCAGGTGGTAGTACTACCAAACTAAGCGGTGGTAGCACCCAGTGTCAGTGTTGTAGGCAGTGGTATCACCTAGCATAGGCGGTGGTACCGCCAGTACCTAGGAAACCTTGAATGAGACCTTTTTTGGCTCTAATTTTGAAGTTATCGGGGTCTATAAATACCCTAGCTATTCCTGTATGTAGTAGCAAGAATTGAGCATAAAATTGAGTTGAAAAAAGGGGGAAAGAATACTTAAAAATTTGGGAAACTCTCTTAGGATTTAGGATCACTTCTTCCTAGTATTTAGAAGTTCATCTAAAGAGAGAAGTGAGGTCTAAGAAAGAGAGGCTTGTAAGGTTTGTCTCCTAAACCTGTGAAATGGAGAACGAGTGTAAAAGGGTAGTTGATCTTTGCCTATTGAAGGAAGATCATTAGTGGATGCCGATGGCCTCGACGGAAGAAGAATTAGGAGTGGATGTAAGTCACGACAACCGAACCACTATAAAACTCGGTTTGCATTTACTTCTTGCAATTTACATTTACTGCATACTACCTCACTTGTTTTACTTTATCATTACACTCTTATGAATGCTTTCAAGTTAAATACATTTTTGTCAGAATCAAATTTTATCGTACGAAGATTTTTTAAACTGATGTCATTTTTATCCGCAGCACTAATTCACCCCCCCTCTTAGTGCCAACTCAATCCTAATAGTTGGTATCAAAGCCACATTCTTTATTGTTTGGTTTAACAACAAAGAGAAATGGCTCTTTTCGGATTTCAAGAGGGACTTTCTATCATTCGTCCTCCTATGTTCAATAGGACGGACTACACATATTGGAAAACTCGAATAAGAGTTTTCTTGCTTTCTATTGATTTAAATTTATAAAATATTATTAAAAATGGATTTCAATAGTATTCTCTTCCAATAAACGATTGGAATGATTTGGAGAAGAAGACTTTCTCTTTGAATGCCAAAGCTGTGAATGCTTTGTTTTGTGCATTAGACAAAACTGAATTTAATCATGTTTCTATTTGCGAAACTGCACACGATATTTGGCACACACTTGAAATCACACAAGAAGGTACTAGTAGAGTTAAATACTCTAAAATTAATCTTTTGATGCATGATTTTGAGTTGTTTCGAATGAAGCCAAGCGAAACTATCATTGACATATACACCCGTCTTACGGATGTCATCAATGTTGAATCTTGGATTTTGATGAAGAAATCAATTGATAGGTTAATTGATCTAATCCATATTACTAAGTTAAGTGTACAGAACTAACTACGATAGCCTAAAAACATAAAGCAAGCCTACCAGAGTCAAGTTCGATGGGTGTTCGAGAGTCCGAAGATTCGTCAGAGATGCTGCCGGAACCAACCGAGAAGAAATTGGGGACTTGTTGAAGTTTTCAGAAGTCCGCCAAAGAGATTATCGGAAGTTTGTAGAGATCACCGAGAAGGCTCGGCTACTCGCTGAAGTCGCCACAAGATCGGGAGCCTGCTGGGAGTCCATTGGAAGAAATCCAAGGGTGTATCGGAAGTCCGCCGAAAGTTCGTCGAAAAGCTCATCGAAAGGAAACTCGATATTGCTAGTTAAAAACTTACTTAGGACTATGTCTTCATTTCATAGTTTGCATGTAATTAGGGTTAGGATTAAAGGTTAATCCTATAACCCGTTTAGGGGCTAATTGGGCCCAAGTTCGGACTAGTTTGGACCAAATTTGGAGCCCAACCAGTGAGTTAAAATAGTCTAGGCGGTGGCACCGCCCAGAACCCAAGAGTTCCAATAGTGGCACCGCCAACAAACTACTGGATTGGGCGGTAGCACCGCCCAACACCCGAGAGGTCCGACGGTGGCACCGCTAGTACACTATCAGTGTCAGACACTGACAGGTGGTGGCACCATCACTAACAGGCGGTGGCACTACCAGCACCAGGAAACCCAAAAGCAATTCAGCAAAGAACACAACTTTTGAAAAGCAAGAGATTGAGATAAAAGCCTTAGCAAAGTCTTTAGCAAGTTTTGTTTTCAATAGCTTGAGTGTTCACCTCCCTCTTTCTCTTTGAAAATTTGTAAGAGTGTGAACTACTTGTAAAAGGTAATAAGAGGGGTATTTGTCCTTCCCCTTCAAAGTGATTTGCTAGTAGAAGTGGGGAGCCTCATTGAAGAAGGCTTCGCAAGTGGATGTAGGTCATTTTGACCGAACCACTTTAAATTGGTGTGTTCCTTGAATGTGTGAGTATTTACTTTTCTGAAACCGCTATTTACATAGTAGCAAGCTTTCAGTTTTCATCTTCTCACTCTACTTAAGCTACTTTCTCCAAGTTATTGACGAATTGAAATCTCTTCGCATTTACGAAATCATTTTCAAATTTACAAGTTTTAATCCGCTGCACTAATTCACCCCCCCCCCCCCTCTTAGTGCTACTCCGATCCTAACAATTGGTATCGGAGCAAGGCTCACTCTCATATTTCGTTTAATACCTAAGAGAGATAGCTTACTCCAGCATACAAGAGGGTCACTCTATTACACGTCCGCCTAGGTTTAATGGGTCGAATTACACGTATTGGAAGACTTGTATGTGGATCTTCCTTATTTCCATGGATTTTGAGCTTTGAAATATTATAAAAAATGGATTTCAAAAATCTTCTCTTCTGATGAGCGAATGGGATGAATCGGAGAAGAAAGTTTTTGCTTTAAATGCAAAGGCTATGAATGCCTTGTTTTGTGCACTTGACAAAAATGAATTTAATCGCGTTTCGATTTGTGATTCGGCTTTTGATATTTAGAGAACTCTTGAGGTCACTCATGAAGGCACTAGCCGAGTGAAAGAGTCCAAAATTAACATTCTTGTGCATTTTTATGAACTTTTCTGGATGAAACCAAGTGAGTCCATCGGAGACATGTACACCCATTTCACGGATGTCATTAATGGACTCAAAGGTCTTGGTAAAAGTTTTTCTAACTTTGAACTAGTAACTAAAATTTTAAGATCCATTCCAAAGAGTTGGGATCCAAAAGTTAGGACCATTCAAGAGGCCAAGGACTTTAAAATATTTCCTCTCGAAAAAACTTATTGGGTCTCTTATGACCTACAAAATGACGTGTCATGCTCATGAAGAGCTCGAGAACCCTCTTCCAAAGAATAGGAAGGATATGACACTTAGAACACAAGAAGACCACTTGAAAGGAATATCAAATGATGAGGACAGTGACGATGACATTGCACTTTTAACTCGAAAATTTAAAAAATTTATAAAAAAGAATAAATTTAAAAATGACACCAAAAACAAACTTGAACATAAAAAGGACCAAGTAATATGCTACGAATGCAAGAAGCCGGGGCACTTCAAAAATGAATGCCCCCAAACCAAGAAGAAGCAACCGAAGAAGAAGAAAGCTTTAAAAGCGACTTGGGATAACTCAAGTGATTCCAAGAATAAAGAAGTTAGCAACAAAGATGAGACAAACTTCGCGCTAATGGCTTTAGGAGGAGAGGTATGTGATTTAATTAATGAAGATTTATCTTTCGATGAACTTTCTATCGCTTTTAATGAATTATTTGATGAGTGTAGAACTATTACTAAGAAGTTCAATCTATTAAAGAAAGAGCATGCCTTACTACAAAATAAGCTTGATAATCTTTAAACTCCTCCATGCATTAAGTGTGAACACTTAGAAGCAATAAAAGATGAGAATTTGCTACTTAAAGAGACCTTAAACAAGTTTAAGGTCGGTAGCAAAGGCTTGGACATGATCCTTGCAAACAAGGGTCACATTGCAAATAGAAGTGGAATTGGTTTTGTGAGAGGATCTCACCAAAATCCTACCATCTTCATTAAAGGTCCCACATTACATGTTTCACCTCGTTTGAAATGCAACTTTTGTTGTAAATCCGGACATGTTTACAAATGTCCATTTAAGAAAATTAGTCCACATAAGTTGATATGGATTCCTAAAGGAACTATAAATAATTCAATGATAAATGACAAAAGTAGTAGATCAATTCTTGAGGCACCCAAAATCAAATGGGTACCTAAAAACCATCTCTTTTGTAGACAAACTCACAAGCTAGGAGTAAGAGAGGAGTAAGAGATGGTATCTTGATAGTGGATGCTCAAGGCACATAATTGGAGATCCATCTCATTTTTCTATGCTCACTAGCAAAGAAGAAGGGTATGTCACGTTCGGAGATAACAACAAAGGTAAAATCATTGGCAAGGGAACCATAGGTAAGAAATCAAGTTTTTCAATTGATTATGTGTTGCTAGTTGATGGATTGAAACATAATCTCTTAAGCATTAGTCAATTATGCGATAAAGGTTATATCGTTAGATTTGAATCTAATGTGTGCATTATTGAAAAACCAAACAATAACATATCAATGATTGCCTTAAAACAAAATAATGTCTACACCATCAACCTTGATGAACTTAATAATGAAATGTGTTTTTCTTTTTGAAATGATGATGCTTGGCTTTAGCATAGGAGATTAGATCATGAAAGTATGAAATTAATATCTAAGATTTTATCTAGAGAGTTAATACGAGAGATTCCCAATATGAAGTTTGTTAAGGACAAAGTGTGTGATGCTTGTCAACTAGGAAAACAAATAAAACTAGTTTCAAACCAAAAAATCAAATTAGCACCACTAGACCAATGCAATTGATTCATTTGGACTTATTTAGACTAATTGACACAATGAGTCTAGGAGGAAGTAAATATGCCTTCATAATTGTAGATGACTATAGTAGATACACTTGGACCTATTTCTTGGCTCACAAAAGTGATTGTTTCAAATGTTTCTCTAAATTTTGTAAACTTACTCGAAACAAAAAAGGCTTTATGATTTTATCAATTCTGAGTGATCACGGTAGTGAATTTCAAAATCGTGACTTCCAAAGTTTTTGTGAATGAAATGGATATAATCATAACTTTTGCACTCTGAGAAATCCTCAACAAAATGAGGTAATTGAAAGAAAAAATAAAAAATTACAAGAAACTATGTTAAATGAATATAGTCTACCTAAGTATTTTTGGGCCGAAGCCGTTAATACGACTTGCTATGTCATGAATAGGGTTCTAATAAGACCATCTCTATCAAAAACTCTCTATGAATTATGGAATAACAAAAAACTAAATATTTCTTATTTTAAAGTTTTCGGTTGTAAATGTTTTATTTTGAATGAAAAGGATGCCTTAGAAAAATTTGATGCTAAATCTGATGAAGGCATCTTTCTTGGTTACTCTTCCGTTTTTAAGGCTTTTCATGTTTTTAACAAAAGAACCTTAGTTATAGAAGAGTCTATTTATGTAGTTTTTAATAAAATTTTTAAGTTAAAGAAAAATAATTTTGATGATGATCTTGGTTTTGATAATTTAAATTTAAATGAATCCCCTCCTCAAAATAGCAACTTGGATGTATCTTCTTCCGAAATTTCTTTACTCAAGGAATGGAAGTATGTAGATACTCATCCAAAGGAGCTTATTATAGGAGATACATCAAAAGGGGTTCAAACTCATTCTTCCTTCAAGAATTTTTATACTAACGCCGCCTTCCTTTCTCAAATTGAACCTAAATGCATTGACGAAACCTTGAAAGATGATTCATGGGTTATTGCAATGCAAGAGGAATTGAACCAATTTAAGAGGAATGAGGTATTGAAGTTTGTTCCTAGACCTAGTGACCATTTAGTCATAGGTACTAAATGGGTCTTTAGAAACAAGCAAGATAAATGCAGTATCGTGGTTAGAAACAAGGCTAGACAAATGGCCAAAGGTTTCAACTAAGAAGAAGGTATCGACTACGAAGAGACCTTTGCTTCTGTGGCTAGATTAGAAGCCATTAGGATGCTCCTTGCGTATGCTAGTAGTAATGATTTTAAACTATTTCAAATGGATGTCAAAAGTACTTTCTTGCATGGTGTTATTTCCAAAGAAGTGTATGTTGAATAACCTCCCAGATTTGAAAATTCTCTTCTTCCTAATCATGTATTTAGATTTACTAAGACTCTCTATGACTTAAAACAAGTTCCTAGAGCGTGGTATGAAAGGCTTAGTTCCTTTTTTATTTTAAATAATTTTACAAAAGACAAGGTTGATACTACATTATTTATCAAACATTTTGAAAATAATTTTCTTATTGTTCAAATTTATGTTGATGATATTATTTTTTGTTCTTCGGATGAATCACTATGTGAATCATTTGCCAAATGTATGAGTCATGAATTTGAAATGAGCCTAATGGGAGAATTAACCTTCTTTTTAGAATTATAAATTAAACAACTTAGTAATGGTATATTTTTTAATCAATCTAAATATACATTAGAATTGTTAAAATGATTTAACATGGATGGTTCAAAAGCGATAAACACTCCTATGAGTAATTCCACTAAGTTAGATATGGATGAAAATGGTGAAAACTTTGATAAAAAAATATATAGGAGAATGATAGGAAGTCTACTTTACCTCACCGCGACTAGACCGGATATCATATTTAGTGTAGGACTTTGCACTAGGTTTCAATCTAATCCTAAATTATCTCATCTTAAGAGTGTTAAAAGAATTTTTAGATATCTTAAAGGAACTCCCAATTTAGGATTGTGGTATCCGAAATCTGATAAATTTGATTTAATAGCTTATGCAGATGTCGATTTTGGCAGATGCAAGATAGATAGAAAAAGTACATCCGGAACATGCCAATTTCTAGGATATACACTTGTTTCTTGGACTTCCAAGAAACAAAATTCAGTTGCACTATCTACGGCGAAAGCTGAATACATTGTTGCAAGTGCATATTGTACACAAGTTGTTTGAATGAAGAATACATTGGAAGACTATGGAATTTGCTTGAAAAACATACCCATAAAATGTGATAATATAAGTGTCATTTGTCTTACCAAAAATCAAATTCAACACTCTAGAACTAAGCATATCGATGCTAGACATCATTTCATATGTGATCATGTCTTTAACAATAATGTCATTCTAGAATTTATTGACACAAAGCATCAATTAGCAGACATTTTTACAAAAGCCTTAGATGAAGACCAATTTGACCGCATTAGAAGGGAACTAAGCATGTTAAATTGTCCCTGAGAATAAGCTTGATTGAATGTATTTTTCGAAGAGTTTTTTATCCTCTTTCCGTTTTTTCATGGATTTGATTTCTTCCTTCTCTTTCGACTCCAAACGACATCTTAAAGCGCAATCCAAGATCCTATCCTATCTTGAACCAAACATCTCTGAAAAACAAAAAGGGGGAGGAAAGAAATTTTTTCTTTCTCTTCTTTGGCATGCCAGCGGTGGCACCGCTAGAACCGGTGGTAGCACTACCTGAGCGCTCAGTCGCCAGCGGTGGCACCGCCCGAGAACTCCCTTATAAGAGAAGGGGTTAGGGCCGGCGGTGGAACCGCCCCCAACCCGTGAAAACTCTCCCAAGAACTCCCACAATACTTTTTAAACCTCTCTAACCCTCATTCTAACCTTTAGAAGCCTAAGAGAGGGATTCTTGTTGGTTCAAGCTCTCTATCTTCTAAGGAATTCTCCATAAGATAAAATCTGAAATCTTTCCTTCGTCTTCTCATTATTTTGCCTACTCTTCACAGTTTCATATTCTTGATCTATCATCTTGTTTAGATAATGACACTTAAGAGATCAACAAGAATAAAAGGGAATAGGCTGGAAGGAGATTCATATGACCAAAACCTTTTTAGATCTAATGAAGTAGCTCTTAGATTTTCAAATTTCAAAATAAGAACTATACATAAGGGCAAACATGTTGATCTAGATGAACTTGGAAACCTAGAACCCATTAAATGGTTTGCACATTTAGATGCCTTACCTCTCCTACAAATCAATGAACAAATTTATCCTAGTTTAGTTAGGCTATTTTATGCAAACTTATGTGTGGACAACGATA
Organism: Musa acuminata AAA Group; assembly: GCF_036884655.1. Classification (NCBI taxonomy): domain Eukaryota; kingdom Viridiplantae; phylum Streptophyta; class Magnoliopsida; order Zingiberales; family Musaceae; genus Musa; species Musa acuminata. The sequence goes on from NC_088340.1 coordinate 25,864,290, forward strand.
GCCTAAGTATCTACCTTTTAGGAAAACAAATTTAAATATTTGATAGTACTATTTGTGAACTAATTGGAATTACTGAAAAGGATAGGGGTTATTACTTTAGAAATAAATGGGATATCAATGCAATAGGAGCAACCTACTCCGAAGCCTTAGAAACTATTTTTGCAAATCCAAATCTAGGCATGATTCCCAAAAGTTGTGAGCACTTATTGTCCTTTAACTCTAAATTTCTTCATCACATCATGACTAGCATACTACTTCCCAAACAATTTCATCATGATGAAATTAGTCAAATAGAGCTAAGTATTATGTATTGGATAATGATAGGCTAACATAATTATTTTGGATACTTAATCTGGCAACATATGCAGGACATAATAGCTAAAGACACAATGTTACCATATGGGTGGTTAGTCACTCGATTAATACTTGCCCATAATATTTGTATCTCACCCGATGAAGAAATAATTCAAGTTGATCGATTTACCACTATCAATAGAAACCTGCTCAAAAGACTTAGGTGCACCTTTAGCAATGGTGTTTGGGTTAGGCAATCTAGAAGGACTAATCCAGTTCCCCCACTAGTCGAACACCCCGAAACACCAATTTTTAGGGGAAATGAATCTCCTCCTCCTAGTCCCTTTGGTGTAGCACCTTCAAAATCTACTCCTGCTTCATCCTCTTAAGAACTCATTATGGCAGAATTACATCAGATCAAATCACAACAAGAACAACTCAAATCACAGCATGAGCAAATTCAAATTTAGCAAATTGAAATTTTGAAGGAACTACGATAAATGAATCAAAATATAGATGTCATGTATAGGAACTATGGATTTCCTCCTAAGGATTAATCAATATGCCTTCTTATTCTGTTACCTTGACATGCGATCCTTGTATGATTACTCTTAATTCCAAGTTAAAGTTTGCCATCTTCCTTCTTTTGTATGAAAGCCATGCTGTTTTAAACAAATGCTGAATTTTTTAAATATGATGAATTTTGAATGAATGCTGATTTCTTTCTACTAAGATAAGTTTTGGATTCTGTTTAATAAGCTGAATTTTGTATAATCTGTTTAATAAGCTGAATTTTGTATAATCTTATGAATGCTAAATGATCAATCTTCATGGTGAATTTTCAATTATAAATTATATACTCATCTCTGTTAATGACAAAGGGGGAGAAGAATGAGTAAAATATTGATGAATTGTATGTCAATGTGATAGCATGACTTATATGACTTACAAAAGCTTGTGTTAATGCAAATGTTTTGTATGCATCGATAGCAAGACTTATATCAATTACAAGAGCGTATATTAATGTGAGAAGAATGACTAATATAAATTGCAAAAGCTTGTATATTGTAAAGGTCTTATATGAATTATATGCATCGATAGCATGACTTATCTGAATTGCAAGAGCCAGTGTAAATGTCCTAAATACATCACAAAACTCGTTGAGAATATTGCAAGTTTGTAGATTGCTTGATCATGCCTTACATTTATATCATGATATTCATATTGAAAGTTCATATCTCTTGTTGAAATGATAATTATCTTTTATCATTCGACTTGAAAATAATCTTCATAGCTTGAAATTATGAGAAATATGAAGTTTCGTATTTGCTCATGCTTACTTAGAATAACGATAAGTTCAATGGATAGAACTTATCGACTTAGGCTTGAATTCAAAGAGATTGAATTCAAGTATTTTTATCTTCTTATAATATAACATATAGATGGGGAGAGTTATGTTTAACTCCATTATCAATTGATTGTCTCATCAAAAAAGGGGAGATTGTTGAATCTTGAATTTTGATGATGAAATCAATTGATGGATTAATTGATATAATCTATATTATTGAGTTATGTGTGCAGAATTAGCTATGATAGCCTGAAAATATAAAGCAAGCCTACCGAAGTCAAGTTCGATGGGTGTTCGAGTGTCGAAAAATTCGTCGGAGCTGTTGCCGAAACCAACCGAGAAGAAATTGGGGACTTGTCGAAGTTTTTGGAAGTCCGTCGAAGAGATCATCGGAAGTTCGCAGAGATCACCGAAAAGGCTCGGCTACTTGTTGAACTCGCCACAAGATCGGGAGCCTACTAGGAGTCCGCCGGAAGAAATCTGAGGGTGTATCGGAAGTCCACCGAAAGTTCATCGAAAAGCTTGCCGAAAGGGAACTCGACGTTGCCGGTTAAAAACTTGCTTAGGACTATGTCTTAATTTCATAGTTTGTATGTAATTAGGGTTAGGATTAAGGGTTAATTCAATAATCTGATTAGGGGCCAATTGGGCTCAAGTTCGGATTGGTTTCGGCCAAGTTTGGAGCGCAACCAATGAGTTGAAATAGTCTAGGCGGTGGCACCGCCTAGAACCCGAGAGTTTCGGCGGTGGCATCGCTAGCAAATTGCTAGATTGGGTGATGGAACCACCCAGCAACCGAGAGGTCCGACAGTGGCACCGCCGGATTGGGTGGTGGCACCGCCAATACACTATTAGTGTCAGACACTGATAGGCGATGACACTGCCACTAACAGGCGGTGGCACCACTAGCACCGGGAAACCCAAAAGCAATTCAAATTTGGAGCTCAAATTTGAATCCTCTTGGGGTCTATAAATACCCCTCAATTCTCAGTAGAGAATATAATTTTTGAGAAGCAAGAGATAAAAGCCTTAGCAAAGTCTTTAGCAAGTTTTGTTTTCAATAGCTTGAGTGTTCACCTCCCTCTTTCTCTTTGAAAATTTGTAAGTGTGTGAACCACTTGTAAAAGGTTGTAAGAGGGATATTTGTTCATCCCCTTCAAAGTGATTTGCTAGTGGAAGTTGAGAGCCTCATTGAAGAAGGCTTCGCAAGTGGATGTAGGTCATTTTGACCGAACCATTTTAAATTTGTGTGTTCCTTGAATGTGTGAGTATTTACTTTTCTGAAACCGTTATTTACATAGCAGTAAACTTTCAGTTTTCATCTTCTCACTTTACTCGAGCTACTTTCTCCAAATCATTGACGAATTGAAACCTCTACGCATTTACGAAATCATTTTTAAATTTATAAGTTTTAATCCGCTATGCTAATTCACCCCCCCTCTTAGTGCCGCTTCGATCCTAACAATCAATAGTTTAAAAATTCTTAGTAAATATTTTTCTAATTTTGAACTTGTTAACAAAATACTATGGCCCCTTCGAAAAAGTTGGGATCCAAAAGTGATGGCAATACAAGAAGCAAAGGACCTGAACAACCTTATTCTTGAAGAATTTATCGGGTCATTAATGACCAATAAAATGATGTGCAAAGCACTTGATGAACTCGATGAACATAAGAACAATCCAAAGAACATGAAGGATTTGACACTTAGAACTCAAGTAGATCACTTGAGCGAAAGCTCAAGTGATGATGACATAGAACTCCTCACAAGTAAATTTATAAAATTTATAAAACATAAAAATAAAAATAAAAATAAACTTAAAAAGAAAAAGTTTCTAAAGAACAAAAAAGCACTCAAGGTGACTTGGGATAAAACGAGTACATCCGAAGACGAGGAGCAAACCGATGAAGACAAAGTGGCGAACTTCATTTTGGTGACTCTCGATAATGAGGTAAATAAAGAACAATTTGATTTTATTAGAAGAGAGTTAGGGATGCTAAATTGTTCGAATACATAAATTTGATGTATATCTTTTCTGGACTTTCTCGATTTTTTTTTAAAGGCTTTCATGAAATTATTTCATTTTGTATCTAAGGCCTTTATGAAATCTGGAATACTAATCTACTTGGTATCAAATTTATTTCATACCCTTGCTCCGTCACTTAATGATTCTTGATACACTTAATCACATCACTCGTAGAATTCATTGATAAAAGCATCTCTCATGGATTTCACTCTTGAATTTTTAATGAGAAACGGATTTGACTTATCAAGTTTTATTTGTGATGCTCCTCTCCCATGAATTCTTCCTTACTCTTCTCATGAAAGATGAATTTTATGAATTCCAATGGATATCTTGATCCTTGATAGATGAATTTTAGTGTGTGATGATTACTTGCAAGAATGGCGATTTGATATCTTGATCCTTTTCATGAATCCCTTCTCTTTATTAAAATTTAAACATGATTTAATGAAACTCATTTATTGTTTTGAATTTGACTTGGTTCAAATCATTTCATAAATTTGGTTCTTAATGGATTCTTTCCTAACCTTTCTTCCTCTTTGATAAGACCCTAGGGTCATGTCATGGAAGAAAGGTGAGAAAAGGGATTGATCACTTTGAGGAGATCAACCTCCTTGATCACTTCGAGGGGATCGACCTTCTAGGGTTTGTCAAAAGACTGAATAATAGGTTTTGTAAAGATATCAGCTAATTGATATTTCGTATTAATAAACTCTAAAGATATGTCATAGTTATTAACATGATCTTTTATGAAATGATGCTTAATGTCAATATGTTTAGTTCTAGAGTGTTGAATAGGATTTTTTGTTAAACATATTACACTCGTGTTATCATATTTTATGGGAATGATCTTAAGGTGAATCTTATAATGTTACAATGTAATTTTTATCCATACAACATGCGCACAACATGCACTCGCCACTATGTATTCGACTTCGGTTGTAGATAGTGCAACCTAATTTTGTTTTTTGGAAGACCAAGAGACAAGTGCATGACCTAAGAATTGACATATTTCATATGTGCTTTTTCTATCTATTATACATCCAGCAAAATCCGTATCAGTGTAAGCAATTAGGTCAAAGTTTTTGAATTTTGGATACCAAAATCCTAGATTAGTGGTTCCTTTAAGATATCTAAGAATTTTTTAATTACTTTAAGATGAGATAGCTTAGAATTAGATTGAAACCTAGCACAAAGTCCTATGCTAAATATGATGTCCGGTCTAGTTACGGTGAGGTATAGTAAACTACCTATCATACCCCTATAAGCTTTTTGATCAAAGCTTTCTCCACTTTCATCGATGTCTAAGTTAGTGGAGGTACTCATAGGAGTATTGATAGCCTTTGAACTATCCATACTAAACCGTTTTATCAAGTCTAATGCATATTTCGTTTGACTAAGAAAAATATTATCACTAAGTTGTTTGATTAGTAACCCTAAAAAGAAAGTTAGTTCACCCATTAAACTCATTTCAAACTCTTGGCTCATACTCTTGGCAAATGATTCGCATAAGGATTCATTTGTAGAATCAAAAATAATATCATCAACATAAATTTGAACAATAAAAAAATTATTTTAAAATTTTTTAATAAACAATGTAGTATCGACCTTGCCTTTAGAGAAATTATTTTAGATAAGAAAGGAGCTAAGTCTCTCATACCAAGCCCTTAAGGCCTATTTTAATCCATAGAGAGCTTTAGTTATTTTAAACAAATGATTTGGAAAATTATCATTCTCAAATATGAGAGTTTGTTCAACATAGGCAATAAAGCCATTAAGAAACGTACTTTTGATATCCATTTAAAATAATTTAAAATTGTTACTACTAGCGTAGGCAAGGAGCATCTTATGGCTTCTAATCGTGCCAAAGGAGCAAAGGTTTCATCATAATCGATATATTCTTCTTGGTTGAAACCCTTGGCCACTAATCTAGCCTTGTTTCTGTTAGGATCCTTTTATTTTTCCTTTTATTTTTTGTGCTTTCCTTTTATTTTCTACATATTTATTAAGTCTGTTTAGTTTAGCTAAAGTCGGAACTCTATAAATATGGATGTAACTGCTTCTTTTCGATCATCTATGAAAAATACTATTTTTGTCTTGTGACAAACCCTAGGAGGCCGATCCCCTCGAAGCGATCAAGGAGGGCCGATCCCCTCGAAGCGATCAAGGAGGCCGATCCCCTCGAAGTGATCATCCCCTTTCTCTTCTTCTTTTTTTGCGATAAGACTTTAGGGTCTTATCATTTGGTATCAGAGCGACGATCCTTGGCGTTCTTGCTGCAACGAAGCTATAAAAAAAAAAAAAAAAAGAAACGAAAGAAAGAAAGAAAGAAAGAGAGAAGAAGAAGCAACAACCGCACCACGCACCCCTGCTTCCCCTGCTTCCGGCCAGCCCACCCGCGCCCGTTGCAGCTCTCCGGCCAGCAACTGGCTCTGCCCCACTTCCGGCCAGAGTCCACCGTCGCCTCCCACCCGAGCCACCACCGCTGCCAGGAGACAACGCTGCCAGCGTCCCACTCCGCTGCAGCTCTGCTCGTCTTCTCTACCGCCGCTGCAGGGCAACTCCTTCTCCACCACCGCCGCTGCTTCCCGGCCGATCGATCACCGCCGCCCACCTCCCAGTTGCTGCTAGTCATAAGTGCCCAGCAAGCCAATCACGTGAGTGATGGCACGTGTGACTTGATACAGAATCTTTTTGCTTATTATATTTTGGCGTATATCACTTTATAACTATTGCATAAATGCATATGTATTGTGATGTCCTTGGATTTGTGCAATGGGAATCGGATCGTGATGAGATCACGATAATGAGATCGATTCACCTTTAAACACATATCCTAAATAATCCCGGTCATAGGTTACTCGAGAGGGACATCGTGATAACCGGATAGACTGGTGTGCTGTATACCCGTCCATATGATGGATGCAGCTGGTCTCATAGCTGCTCGTGTAGGGACACTAGGGATACAGTACAGGTGCTCATTGGAGAATGAGTTCACTGATTGATCCGCTTACGGAATGCTGGATGGTTGATGATGCCTTATTGTCAGACAACGATTCCGTAGTCCTAGTGTGTGTATCTGGTTCTTAGACTTGAGACACCAAGGATGTCCTGTATGAGTGCTCCACTCTTTGATACCAGACTTATAGGTTTGGCTGTTCCCAGATCTAGTACAGCTGGTCATTGGGAGTGGTAGTCGACTTTACGAGGGCTATTGAGTGTCGATAGAGGATCATCCACTCTCGGTATCATGAGAGGAATATCCCATGTGTTCTTGCTCAGACAAATCCCTGGCCAGGGTCATTCGGGTTGAGAGAGAAAGAGTTCTCCGGGAGAATCCGATTAGAGCGAGACTCGAGTAGAAACCGTATGGGTCTGACAGCACCATGCTCGATATACGGTCTCTGGGATATTAGATGGATGAGGGACTATAGGTACATGGTAACTGAGGACAGACAGGTCCAATGGATTGGATTCCCCTGTATCGTCTGGGGACTACGGCGTAGTGGCCTAGTACTTCCGTAGTCGATGAGTCGAGTGAATTATTACAGAGATAATAATTCACTTAGTTAGAAGGAGTTCTGACAGGTATGACTCACGGCCAGCTCGATATTGGGCCTAGAGGGTCACACACATATGGTAGGCATTGCGATGAGTAGAGGTTCGGATATGAGATATCCGACGGAGCCCTTGTCTTATTGGATGCAGATCCAATACCCACTAGGGAAAGGACCCATTAGGGTTTTGACACGGGATCTCTATAAATAGGAGGGATTCACAGCCTCATAGGCTAGAGTCTTTGCTTGCCCTTCCTATTCTCCTCTCCCTCTCCACCTCAGAGTAGGCCTGGATTTTTGAGGAGCGTCGTCGCAACCCTGCTGTGTGGATCACCGCTAGAGAGGAGGACGCTTGACCTCCTTCACCCTCTCCTAAGGATCTGCAAGGAAACAGGGATATACGATCTCCCTAGGTAACACAATCTCTATACGCAGTTTTGTGTTTTGCGGATTTTGCGCACTAATCTTCGCACGACGACGAACATCTTTTTGGGAATCGGGGATTTTTGTTTTCTTGTTCTTCCGCTGCGCATATGATGCCCCCCCCCTATGATTTCCCAACAGTAGTATCAGAGCCAGGTTGTTCGTGCGAATGATTGGTTTTTGAACTGCGTGTGTTGTGTTTAGGAAGAATATTGACGTCAAAATCGTTGACGCAAAAGCAAGGAAGGGCAACAACAGTTGCTGCCCTCGATCTGCATGCCTGCAGCCACCTGCAGCGGCAGCCGCAGCCGCAGCCACCTGCAGCGGCAGCCGCAGCCGCAGCCAGGCAGCACAGCGCCGGCGCATGCGCAAGCGCTGTGCCTGCAGCAGCCGGCCGGCGGCCTGCTTGCAGCAGGCTTGCTGCCGGCGGGGCTGGCAACCCACGGGCAGAGGCGCCGCAGGGCAGCGGCGCCTACCGCCGAAAGGAAGCGGCGCCTGCCGCCGCAGGGCAGCGACGCGCGACGCCTGCCGCCGCTGCTCCCGCGGGAGAAACCCCCCCCACAGGGGCGGCCGCCCGGCGGGACAGCACCGCCTGCGGAGGCAGCGGCGCCCTAAGAGGGCGCCCACCCGCAGCGGCATTGCCGCCAGCGGGCGTGCCGCCTGCAGGCGAGGGCAGTGCCCTCGCCCCGCCGCACAGGCCGCCGCCGGCAGGGTGGCGGCGGCGGCAGCAGCGAAAAGGGGAAAGGGTATTAGGGTTTTCTGCGCAAAAGACAGTTTTGCCCCTCGGAATTTGAGAAATTCCAGTTTCTGTCTTTTGTCCAAATTACGAAAATACCCTTAGGAATTGAGAAATTCCCTATATATCCCTGATTTCAGAAAATATTAATTAATTAAAAGGTTTAGTTGATTATTATTTTTATTATTATCTAGTAGTCCTACATGATGATGATTATTTATACATGTAATGTATGATGAGTGGACGGATGATCATGGACCGTGTGATGTGTGTACTTGTGATTATTATTATTGAGGTCTGCGAACCTCCATTATATTTCTCGTTTATTGTCGGGCCTGCGTGCCTATGATTAAGTTGTAATCACATGAGGAGGCGCAGCGGGAGCGTGGAAGCCATAGCGGGACCCACGAGACGGACGATCGTGATGCATGGAGATGCATCAAGATGTCGACGGAACCGACGAGGACGAGATGGACGATCACAAGGCATGGAGATGCACCGTTGCACACATAGATCTTGATGTGAGTGATTAGGCCTACTGGCTCGGGCCTAATCATATTAGGTTGTGGTCCATGATCATCTGGTGTGATTGCTTATACACATACTAGATATGTATATATATTTGCATGCGATGTAGATATATATTAAATATGTATATGTGTGACATGTCATATTAGGAGACCAAATCATAGAAACATCTCTCGATAATATTAAGTCGGTAAACGTGAGGCAATTAGATTGACCCACGTGGCCTTCCATCGTTATGAGTAGGAACCGAATCCCGGTGTAGGTTGAGTTGGTCGAGTCCCTCGAGACTCACCTATATCGCGATTCGCTATCTTGCTTACGACATAGAGATGTCACCGGTGACCTGAGGGCATGATATGCTTGGTCGAGTCCCTCGAGGGTATATCATCAAATCAGACTCATCTTGTAACGAAGGTGTTGACTTAACCGAGCATCATGGTTGGTCGAGTCCCTCGAGGCCATGGTGATTCGGAGGCCGAACAGGACGGGAATCACAAGGAGTTGTGATCGGCAAGAGTTGTCTACCTTTTAGGCTTAGTGTGATTGGTCGAGTCCCTTGAGGTTACACTAAGACGCTGATTGGATCCTGATCCCCACTAGAAGTCTGCCGGAGACTTCCGTTTCACGTGCTGAGGGTGTCGCGTGACTCGTTAGTAAAATAGTGGGAGCATATTAAGATAGAAGTCCATATCTTGATAGTTTATTTCTTGCAAAATCTGCATGTTATTCATTTTTGCTACATCTTTATTTTCAGAAAATGTCGCTTTCAAATCCCTTACGTGGCATACTTGATGTCAACCGCCTCACTGGTCCAAATTATACGGATTGGCTCCGTAACTTGAGAATTGTTCTCACAGCGGAGAAAATCATGTACGTCCTTGATACAGTGATGCCTACGCCCGAAGAAGGGGCAAGCGAGGATGAGATCGCTCGCTACGTGAAGTACATTGATGACTCCACTCTTGCTCAGTGCTATATGTTGGGCTCTATGACTCCAGAGTTACAGAGACAACATGAAAAGATGGATGCCAGATCCATTCTCCTACATGTCCGTAAATTGTTTGAGGAACAGGGAAGGACTCAACGATATGAGATATCCAAGAGCCTTTTCCGCGCTAGGATGACTGAGGGGACACCGGTTCAGAACCATGTCCTAAAGATGATTGAGTGGATAGAGAAACTCACAGGTCTAGGAATGGTCCTAGAGGATAACTTGTGTGTGGACATTGTGCTTCAGTCCCTACCAGATTCCTTTTCACAGTTCATAATGAACTTTAATATGAACAAGCTTGAGGTGACTCTCCCAGAGCTCCTCAATATGTTGAGGGAGGCAGAGAGTACTATTAAGAAAGAGAAGCCAGTTCTCTACACTGGTGAGACCAGAAAGAAAAGGAAAGCAGAAAGGTCCCTTAAGAAGGGAAAGGGCAAGGGCAAACAAGGTAAAGCAAAGGTTGCTAAGAAAGACCCAACAAAGGACAAAGGCCAGTGCTTCCACTGTGGTAAAGATGGGCACTGGAAGAGAAACTGCAAAGAGTACCTTGCAGAAAGGGCGAAACAAAAGCTTGATGAAGCTTCAGGTATATTCATGATCAATCTCCAATTGGCAGATTTTTGTGATAATTCATTGGTATTGGATACCAATATTGCTTATCACATCTACAATTTATTGTAAATTCTAGCAAAGCCGAGGGGAGATTGACGAGAGGAATATTGCATAAAGGTTTGTTTATGCAAGACACTACTCCACATATCATGAATGTAAGTGTCTAAGAGGAAACGAGATGAGGTGAACAGTGCATACCTATGGCATTGTAGGCTAGGTCACATTCATGAAAGAAGGATTCAAAAGTTGCTAAATAATGGATATCTAGATCCATTCGACTATGTGTCATATGCAACTTGCGAGCCTTGCCTTCGTGAAAAATTGACCAACTCTCCATTTAGTGGAACTGGAGAGAGAGACATTGAGTTGTTGGAACTCATACATAGTGATGTATGTGGACCCATGTCAACTTATGCCATTGGAGGTTACTCCTACTTCATTACATTTACTGATGATTTCTCAAGGTATGGATATGTGTACTTAATGAAGTACAAGTCCGAGGCCTTTGAGAAATTCAGAGAGTATAAGAATGAGGTGGAGAACCAGACTGGAAAGAGTATCAAAACTCTTCGATCAGATCGAGGAGGTGAGTACTTAAGTACAGAGTTTACTCAGTTCCTCAAGGACCATGGGATATTATCCCAATGGACACCTCCTTACACACCTCAGCTCAATGGTGTCTCTGAAAGGAGAAATCGTACTTTATTAGATATGGTACGATCCATGATGAGTTTCGCTGACCTACCCATCTCATTCTGGGGATATGCCCTAGAAACCGCAGCTTACCTTCTGAACAGAGTTCCAACTAAGTCGGTGGTGTCTACACCATATGAGATATGGAAAGGGAAGAAGCCTGATCTTAAAGTAGTTAAGATTTGGGGCTGCTCTGCCCATGTTAAAAGACACAACCCCGATAAGTTAGAATCAAGGACAGGGCGATGTAAATTTGTGGGATACCCCAAGGAAACTTGTGGGTATTACTTCTATCATCTCGAGGACCAAAAGGTCTTTGTAGCTAAGAGAGCAGTGTTCCTTGAGAAGGAACACATTCTTGACGGAGACAGTGGGAGAATGATAGAATTGAGCGAGGTTGGAGAACCAAGCTCAAGCACCACTCTACAGCCCGAGTCTGTTCAGGTATCTAATACACAAGTTTCAACTTTACGCAGGTCTGATAGAGTATCCCATCCTCCTGAGAAATATGTGGGACATATTAGAGCAGAGGATGTAGAGGATATTGATCCTCAGACCTACGAGGAGGCTATTATGAGTATAGACTCCGGGAAGTGGAAAGAAGCCATGAATTCTGAGATGGATTCTATGTACTCCAATAAGGTTTGGAACCTAGTTGATGCACCCGAAGGTATTGTACCCATCGGTTGCAAGTGGATCTTTAAGAAAAAGATCGGAGTAGATGGAAAGGTAGAGACCTATAAAGCAAGGCTAGTGGCTAAGGGGTATCGTCAAAGGCAAGGTGTTGACTACGACGAAACTTTCTCACCCGTAGCAATGCTAAAATCCATCAGAATTCTATTGGCTATTGCAGCACACTATGATTATGAGATCTGGCAGATGGATGTGAAAACCGCATTCCTCAACGGGAACCTGGAGGAGGAGGTGTATATGATGCAACCTGAGGGATTCGTGTCCAAGAACTGCCCAGATAAGGTGTGTAGGTTGCTTAGATCCATTTATGGACTAAAGCAAACTTCCCGAAGTTGGAACATAAGATTTGATGAGGCAATCAGATCTTATGACTTCGTTAAGAACGAAGATGAGCCTTGTGTATACAGAAAGGTAAGTGGGAGCGCTATTAGCTTTTTGGTGTTATATGTGGATGACATCCTCATCATTGGGAATGACATAGGAATGCTATCCACAATAAAGGCTTGGTTATCTAGACACTTCTCCATGAAGGACTTAGGAGAAGCATCTTATATCTTGGGGATTAGAATCTATAGAGATAGATCCAAAAGGATGCTTGGCTTGTCCCAGTCCAGGTACATAGAAACTATTGTCAAAAGGTTTGGCATGGAAAATTCCAAAAGAGGTCTCATACCGATGAGACATGGGATATCGCTTTCTACGAGTATGTCCCCAAAGACTCCAGAAGAAAGGGCGAATATGGATATGATACCTTATGCCTCAGCAATAGGGTCTATCATGTATGCCATGCTATGTACTAGGCCTGATATAGCGCATGCTCTGAGTGTCACGAGCAGGTATCAGGCGGATCCAGGCTTGGAGCACTGGAAAGCAGTAAAGTGTATCCTTAAGTACTTGAGAAGGACTAAGGATCTTTTACTAGTATATGGAGGTAATAACCTTAAGGTTGAAGGCTACACTGACTCAAGTTTTCAGTCTGATGTCGATGATAGCAAGTCGAATTCAGGGTATGTGTACACCTTGAATGGAGGAGCAGTGTGCTGGAAGAGTTCCAAGCAAGATACCACTGCTGACTCGACCACAGAGGCGGAGTACATTGCTGCATCAGATGCAGCAAAGGAGGGAGTCTGGTTGAAGAAGTTCATCACAGATTTGGGAGTCGTGCCGGATAGTGAGGAGCCTAGGTTTGGCTGTTCCCAAATCTAGTACAGCTGGTCATTGGGAGTGGTAGTCGACCTTACGAGGGCTATTGAGTGTCGATAGAGGATCATCCACTCTCGGTATCATGAGAGGAATATCCCATGTGTTCTTGCTCAGACAAATCCCTGGCCAGGGTCATTCGGGTTGAGAGAGAAAGAGTTCTCCGGGAGAATCCGATTAGAGCGAGACTCGAGTAGAAACCGTATGGGTCTGACAGCACCATGCTCGATATACGGTCTCTGGGATATTAGATGGATGAGGGACTATAGGTACATGGTAACTGAGGACAGACAGGTCCAATGGATTGGATTCCCCTGTATCGTCTGGGGACTACGGCGTAGTGGCCTAGTACTTCCGTAGTCGATGAGTCGAGTGAATTATTACAGAGATAATAATTCACTTAGTTAGAAGGAGTTCTGACAGGTATGACTCACGGCCAGCTTGATATTGGGCCTAGAGGGTCACACACATATGGTAGGCATTGCGATGAGTAGAGGTTCGGATATGAGATATCCGACGGAGCCCTTGTCTTATTGGATGCAGATCCAATACCCACTAGGGAAAGGACCCATTAGGGTTTTGACACGGGATCTCTATAAATAGGAGGGATTCACAGCCTCATAGGCTAGAGTCTTTGCTTGCCCTTCCTATTCTCCTCTCCCTCTCCACCTCAGAGTAGGCCTGGATTTTTGAGGAGCGTCGTCGCAACCCTGCTGTGTGGATCACCGCTAGAGAGGAGGACGCTTGACCTCCTTCACCCTCTCCTAAGGATCTGCAAGGAAACAGGGATATACGATCTCCCTAGGTAACACAATCTCTATACGCAGTTTTGTGTTTTGCGGATTTTGCGCACCAATCTTCGCACGACGACGAACATCTTTTTGGGAATCGGGGATTTTTGTTTTCTTGTTCTTCCGCTGCGCATATGATGCCCCCCCCCCTATGATTTCCCAACAGTTGCAACCCTAGCCGTGCCTCGCCCCTTGGGTCGCAGTTGCAACCGCCGGTTGCCCCCCTCCTAACTGTCACGAACGGTCGTCGCGCACCCGCAACAACTCCGTTCAACGAACCGTTCGTCGCTCACACCCGCATGTACAGCTGCTTGGCAGCATGTTTTCTTATGGTTTTGGGTCATTTTGCTTGTAAATATGTAAGTTCGAACAAGCTGCAGCGTTGCAAAGCGACCGTTCACCGAACCGAGCAAAACAGCCCCAAAACAGCTCCGTTTTCGCGTACCGCGGGAGGTGAGCGGAGAGCTACCTCCGCTCACCAAAATGTCAGCCAGCTCAGACCCCAGGAACCCCCCCGGGTGGCACATGGCTGGATGGGGCTTCGGTTATATACCGGGCGTTGAACACTCTTTCGCAAGTTCGCACATGACCTTTACGGGAACTTGGTTTTGCGCCCGGGACCAGGTGAGCGGCTGTTTGTGGGCTTGCAGCTATTCGTTCATCCTTGAAAGCCTTGTTTTTCTCCCTCTCCCTCTTTTCTCTTGTGCACACAAGGTGTTCGATGAATTGCTTGTAAAGCTTTCCTTTTCGCGAGACTTCGGGACTTGTCCGTTGCTCGTTCTTTCGATCTAACTCTCTTTTTCTTTTACAGGTCCTTCGGGACCTGCGAGAGGTTACAAATGCTAGTCATAAGTGCCCAGCAAGCCAATCACGTGAGTGATGGCACGTGTGACTTGATACAGAATCTTTTTGCTTATTATATTTTTTGGCGTATATCACTTTATAACTATTGCATAAATGCATATGTATTGTGATGTCCTTGGATTTGTGCAATGGGAATCGGATCGTGATGAGATCACGATAATGAGATCGATTCACCTTTAAACACATATCCTAAATAATCCCGGTCATAGGTTACTCGAGAGGGACATCGTGATAACCGGATAGACTGGTGTGCTGTATACCCGTCCATATGATGGATGCAGCTGGTCTCATAGCTGCTCGTGTAGGGACACTAGGGATACAGTACAGGTGCTCATTGGAGAATGAGTTCACTGATTGATCCGCTTACGGAATGCTGGATGGTTGATGATGCCTTATTGTCAGACAACGATTCCGTAGTCCTAGTGGTGTATCTGGTTCTTAGACTTGAGACACCAAGGATGTCCTGTATGAGTGCTCCACTCTTTGATACCAGACTTATAGGTTTGGCTGTTCCCAGATCTAGTACAGCTGGTCATTGGGAGTGGTAGTCGACCTTACGAGGGCTATTGAGTGTCGATAGAGGATCATCCACTCTCGGTATCATGAGAGGAATATCCCATGTGTTCTTGCTCAGACAAATCCCTGGCCAGGGTCATTCGGGTTGAGAGAGAAAGAGTTCTCCGGGAGAATCCGATTAGAGCAAGACTCGAGTAGAAACCGTATGGGTCTGACAGCACCATGCTCGATATACGGTCTCTGGGATATTAGATGGATGAGGGACTATAGGTACATGGTAACTGAGGACAGACAGGTCCAATGGATTGGATTCCCCTGTATCGTCTGGGGACTACGACGTAGTGGCCTAGTACTTCCGTAGTCGATGAGTCGAGTGAATTATTACAGAGATAATAATTCACTTAGTTAGAAGGAGTTCTGACAGGTATGACTCACGGCCAGCTCGATATTGGGCCTAGAGGGTCACACACATATGGTAGGCATTGCGATGAGTAGAGGTTCGGATATGAGATATCCGACGGAGCCCTTGTCTTATTGGATGCAGATCCAATACCCACTAGGGAAAGGACCCATTAGGGTTTTGACACGGGATCTCTATAAATAGGAGGGATTCACAGCCTCATAGGCTAGAGTCTTTGCTTGCCCTTCCTATTCTCCTCTCCCTCTCCACCTCAGAGTAGGCTTGGAGTTTTGAGGAGCGTCGTCGCAACCCTGCTGTGTGGATCACCGCTAGAGAGGAGGACGCTTGACCTCCTTCACCCTCTCCTGAGGATCTGCAAGGAAACAGGGATATACGATCTCCCTAGGTAACACAATCTCTATACGCAGTTTTGTGTTTTGCGGATTTTGCGCACCAATCTTCGCACGACGACGAACATCTTTTTGGGAATCGGGGATTTTTTGTTTTCTTGTTCTTCCGCTGCGCATATGATGTCGCCCCCATGATTTCCCAACAGTGGTATCAGAGCCAGGTTGTTCGTGCGAATGATTGGTTTTTGAACTGCGTGTGTTGTGTTTAGGAAGAATATTGACGTCAAAATCGTTGACGCAAAAGCAAGGAAGGGCAGCAACAGTTGCTGCCCTCGATCTGCATGCCTGCAGCCAGCCGCAGCCGCAGCCAGGCAGCACAGCGCCGGCGCATGCGCAAGCGCTGTGCCTGCAGCAGCCGGCCGGCGGTCTGCTTGCAGCAGGCTTGCTGCTGGCGGGGCTGGCAACCCACGAGCAGAGGCGCCGCAGGGCAGCGGCGCCTGCCGCCGAAAGAAAGCGGCGCCTGCCGCCGCAGGGCAGCGACGCGCGACGCCTGCCGCCGCTGCTCCCGCGGGCGAAACCCCCCCACAGGGGCGGCCGCCCGGCGGGACAGCACCGCCTGCGGAGGCAGCGGCGCCCGAAGGGGGAGCCCACCCGCAGCGGCATCGCCGCCAGCGGGCGTGCCGCCCGCAGGCGAGGGCAGCGCCCCGCCCCTCGCCGCACAGGCCGCCGCCAGCAGGGTGGCGGCGGCAGCAGCAGCAGCAGTAAGAGGGAATTAGGGTTTTCTGGGAAAAAGACAATTTTGCCCCTCGGAATTTGAGAAATTCCAGTTTCTGTCTTTTGTCCAAATTACGAAAATACCCTTAGGAATTTAGAAATTCCCTACATGTCCTTGATTTCAGAAAAATATTAATTAATTAAAAGGTTTAATTGATTATTATTATTTTGTATTATCTAGTAGTCCTACATGATGATGATTATTTATACATGTGATGTATTATGTGTGGACGGATGATCATGGACCGTGTGATGTGTGTACTTGTGATTATTATTATTGAGGTCTGCGAACCTCCATTATATTTCTCGTTTATTGTCGGGCCTGCGTGCTTATGATTAAGTTGTAATCACATGAGGAGGCGCAGCGGGAGCGTGGATGCGATAGCGGGACCCACGAGACGGACGATCGCGATGCATGAAGATGCATCAAGATGTCGACGGAACCGACGAGGACGAGATGGACGATCACAGGGCATGGAGATGCACCGTTGCACACATAGATCTTGATGTGAGTGATTAGGCCTACTGGCTCGGGCCTACTCACATTAGGTTGTGGTCCATGATCATCTGGTGTGATTGCTTATACATATACTAGATATATATATATATTTGCATGCGATGTAGATATATATTAAATATGTATATGTGTGACATGTCATATTAGGAGACCAAATTATAGAAACATCTCTCGATAATATTAAGTCGGTAAACGTGAGGCAATTAGATTGACCCACGTGGCCTTCCATCGTTATGAGTAGGAACCGAATCCCGGTGTAGGTTGAGTTGGTCGAGTCCCTCGAGACTCACCTATTTCGCGATTCGCTATCTTGCTTACGACATAGAGATGTCACCGGTGACCTGAGGGCATGATATGCTTGGTCGAGTCCCTCGAGGGTATATCATCAAATCAGACTCATCTTGTAACGAAGGTGTTGACTTAACCGAGCATCATGGTTGGTCGAGTCCCTCGAGGCAATGGTGATTCGGAGGCCGAACAGGACGGGAATCACAAGGAGTTGTGATCGGCAAGAGTTGTCTACCTTTTAGGCTTAGTGTGATTGGTCGAGTCCCTCGAGGTTACACTAAGACGCTGATTGGATCCTGATCCCCACTAGAAGTCTGCCGGAGACTTCCGTTTCACGTGCTGAGGGTGTCGCGTGACTCGTTAGTAAAATAGTGGGAGCATATTAAGATAGAAGTCCATATCTTGATAGTTTATTTCTTGCAAAATCTGCATGTTATTCATTTTTGCTACATCTTTATTTTCAGAAAATGTCGCTTTCAAATCCCTTACGTGGCATACTTGATGTCAACCGCCTCACTGGTCCAAATTATACGGATTGGCTCCGTAACTTGAGAATTGTTCTCACAGCGGAGAAAATCGTGTACGTCCTTGATACAGTGATGCCTACGCCCGAAGAAGGGGCAAGCGAGGATGAGATCGCTCGCTACGTGAAGTACATTGATGACTCCACTCTTGCTCAGTGCTATATGTTGGGCTCTATGACTCCAGAGTTACAGAGACAACATGAAAAGATGGATGCCAGATCCATTCTCCTACATGTCCGTAAATTGTTTGAGGAACAGGGAAGGACTCAGCGATATGAGATATCCAAGAGCCTCTTCCGCGTTAGGATGACTGAGGGGACACCGGTTCAGAACCATGTTCTAAAGATGGTTGAGTGGATAGAGAAACTCATAGGTCTATGAATGGTCCTAGAGGATAACTTGTGTGTGGACACTGTACTTCAGTCCCTATCAGATTCCTTTTTCATAGTTCATAATGGATTTTAATATGAACAAGCTTGAGGTGACTCTCCCAGAGCTCCTCAATATGTTGAGGGAGGCAGAGAGTACTATTAAGAAAGAGAAGCCAGTTCTCTACACTGGTGAGACCAGAAAGAAAAAGGAAAGCAGAAAGGTCCCTTAAGAAGGGAAAGGGCAAGGGCAAACAAGGTAAAGTAAAGGTTGCTAAGAAAGACCCAGCAAAGGACAAAGGCCAGTGCTTCCACTGTGGTAAAGATGGGCACTGGAAGAGGAACTGCAAAGAGTACCTTGCAGAAAGGGCGAAACAAGAAGCTTGGTGAAGCTTCAAGTACATTCATGATCAATCTTCAATTATTAGATTTTTGTGATAGTGCATTGGTATTGGATACCAATATTGCTTATCACATCTACAATTTATTGTAAATTCTAGCAAAGCTAAGGGGAGATTGACGAGAGGAATATTGCATAAAGGTTTGTTTATGCAAGACACTACTCAATATATCATGAATGTAAGTGTCTAAGAGGAAACGAGATGAGGTGAATAGTGCATACCTATGGCATTGTAGGCTAGGTCACATCTATGAAAGAAGGATTCAAAAGTTGCTAAATGATGGATATCTAGATCCATTCGACTACGTGTCATATGCAACTTGTGAACATTGCATTCGTGGAAAATTGACCAACTCTCCATTTAGTGGAACTAGAGAGAGAGCCACTGAGTTGTTGGAACTCATACATAGTGATGTATGTGGACCCATGTCAACTCATGCCATTGGAGGTTACTCATACTTTATTACATTTACTGATGATTTCTCAAGGTATGGATATGTGTACTTAATGAAGTACAAGTCCGAGGCTTTTGAGAAATTCAGAGAGTATAGGAATGAGGTGGAGAACCAAACTGGAAAGAGTATCAAAACTCTTCGATCAGATCGAGGAGGTGAATACTTAAGTACAGAGTTTACTCAGTTCCTCATGGACCATGGGATATTATCCCAATGGACACCTCCTTATACACCTCAGCTCAATGGTGTCTCTGAAAGGAGAAATCGTACATTATTAGATATGGTACGGTCCATAATGAGTTTCGCTGACCTACCCATCTTATTCTGGGGATATGCCCTAGAAACCGCAGCTTACCTTCTGAACAGAGTTCCAACTAAGTCGTTAGTGTCTACACCATATGAGATATGGAAAGGGAAGAAGCCTGATCTTAAGGTTGTTAAGATTTGGGGCTGCCCTGCCCACATTAAAAGACACAACCCCGATAAGTTAGAATCAAGGACAGAGCGATGTAAATTTGTGGGATACCCCAAGGAAACTTGTGGGTATTACTTCTATCATCTCGAGGACCAAAAGGTCTTTGTAGCTAAGAGAGCAGTGTTCCTTGAGAAGGAACACATTCTTGACGGAGACAGTAGGAGAATGATAGAATTGAGCGAGGTTGGAGAACCAAGCTCAAGCACCACTCTACAGCCCGAGTCTGTTCAGGTATCTAATACACAAGTTTCAACTTTACGCAGGTCTGATAGAGTATCCCATCCTCCTGAGAGATATGTGGGACATATTAGAGCAGAGGATGTAGAGGATATTGATCGTCAGACCTACGAGGAGGCTATTATGAGTATAGACTCCGGGAAGTAGAAAGAAGCCATGAATTCTGAGATGGATTCTATGTACTCCAATAAGGTTTGGAACCTAGTTGATGCACCCGAAGGTATTGTACCCATCGGTTGCAAGTGGATCTTTAAGAAAAAGATCGGAGTAGATGGAAAGGTAGAGACCTATAAAGCAAGGCTAGTGGCTAAGGGGTATCGTCAAAGGCAAGGTGTTGACTACGACGAAACTTTCTCACCCGTAGCAATGCTAAAATCCATCAGAATTCTATTGGCTATTGCAGCACACTATGATTATGAGATCTGGCAGATGGATGTGAAAACCGCATTCCTCAACGGGAACCTGGAGGAGGAGGTGTATATGATGCAACCTGAGGGATTCGTGTCCAAGAACTGCCCAGATAAGGTGTGTAGGTTGCTTAGATCCATTTATGGACTAAAGCAAGCTTCCCGAAGTTGGAACATAAGATTTGATGAGGTAATCAGATCTTATGACTTCGTTAAGAACGAAGATGAGCCTTGTGTATACAGAAAGGTAAGTGGGAGCGCTATTAGCCTTTTGGTGTTATATGTGGATGACATCCTCATCATTGGGAATGACATAGGAATGCTATCCACAATAAAGGCTTGGTTATCTAGACACTTCTCCATGAAGGACTTAGGAGAAGCATCTTATATCTTGGGGATTAGAATCTATAGAGATAGATCCAAAAGGATGCTTGGCTTGTCCCAGTCCAGGTACATAGAAACTATTGTCAAAAGGTTTGGCATGGAAAATTCCAAAAGAGGTCTCATACCGATGAGACATGGGATATCGCTTTCTACGAGTATGTCCCCAAAGACTCCAGAAGAAAGGGCGAACATGGATATGATACCTTATGCCTCAGCAATAGGGTCTATCATGTATGTCATGCTATGTACTAGGCCTGATATAGCGCATGCTCTGAGTGTCACGAGTAGGTATCAGGCGGATCCAGGCTTGGAGCACTGGAAAGCAGTAAAGTGATCCTTAAGTACTTGAGAAGGACTAAGGATCTTTTACTAGTATATGGAGGTAATAGCCTTAAGGTTGAAGGCTACACTGACTCAAGTTTTCAGTTTGATGTCGATGATAGCAAGTCGAATTCAGGGTATGTGTACACCTTGAATGGAGGAGCAGTGTGCTGGAAGAGTTCCAAGCAAGATACCACTGCTGACTCGACCACAGAGGCGGAGTACATTCCTACATCAGATGCAGCAAAGGAGGGAGTCTGGTTGAAGAAGTTCATCACAGATTTGGGAGTCGTGCCGGATAGTGAGGAGCCGATTTCCCTATATTGCGACAACAACGGGGCAATTGCTCAAGCGAAGGAACCTAGGTCTCATCAGAAATCTAAGCATGTTCTGAGGAGGTTCCACCTTATTAGAGAGATCGTGACCCGAGGAGATGTAGCAGTGGAAAGAGTTCCATCTGAAGATAACATTGCAGATCCACTAACAAAGCCATTGTCTCAGATTGTCTTTGAGCGTCACAGGGGTCTGATGGGGATCAGACACATAGGTGATTGGCTTTAGGTCAAGTGGGAGATTGCTAGTCATAAGTGCCCAGCAAGCCAATCACGTGAGTGATGGCACGTGTGACTTGATACAGAATCTTTTTGCTTATTATATTTTTTGGCGTATATCACTTTATAACTATTGCATAAATGCATATGTATTGTGATGTCCTTGGATTTGTGCAATGGGAATCGGATCGTGATGAGATCACGATAATGAGATCGATTCACCTTTAAACACATATCCTAAATAATCCCGGTCATAGGTTACTCGAGAGGGACATCGTGATAACCGGATAGACTGGTGTGCTGTATACCCGTCCATATGATGGATGCAGCTGGTCTCATAGCTGCTCGTGTAGGGACACTAGGGATACAGTACAAGTGCTCATTGGAGAATGAGTTCACTGATTGATCCGCTTACGGAATGCTGGATGGTTGATGATGCCTTATTGTCAGACAACGATTCCGTAGTCCTAGTGGTGTATCTGGTTCTTAGACTTGAGACACCAAGGATGTCCTGTATGAGTGCTCCACTCTTTGATACCAGACTTATAGGTTTGGCTGTTCCCAGATCTAGTACAGCTGGTCATTGGGAGTGGTAGTCGACCTTACGAGGGCTATTGAGTGTCGATAGAGGATCATCCACTCTCGGTATCATGAGAGGAATATCCCATGTGTTCTTGCTCAGACAAATCCCTAGCCAGGGTCATTCGGGTTGAGAGAGAAAGAGTTCTCCGGGAGAATCCGATTAGAGCAAGACTCGAGTAGAAACCGTATGGGTCTGACAGCACCATGCTCGATATACGGTCTCTGGGATATTAGATGGATGAGGGACTATAGGTACATGGTAACTGAGGACAGACAGGTCCAATGGATTGGATTCCCCTGTATCGTCTGGGGACTACGGCGTAGTGGCCTAGTACTTCCGTAGTCGATGAGTCGAGTGAATTATTACAGAGATAATAATTCACTTAGTTAGAAGGAGTTCTGACAGGTATGACTCACGGCCAGCTCGATATTGGGCCTAGAGGGTCACACACATATGGTAGGCATTGCGATGAGTAGAGGTTCGGATATGAGATATCCGACGGAGCCCTTGTCTTATTGGATGCAGATCCAATACCCACTAGGGAAAGGACCCATTAGGGTTTTGACACGGGATCTCTATAAATAGGAGGGATTCACAGCCTCATAGGCTAGAGTCTTTGCTTGCCCTTCCTATTCTCCTCTCCCTCTCCACCTCAGAGTAGGCCTGGAGTTTTGAGGAGCGTCGTCGCAACCCTACTGTGTGGATCACCGCTAGAGAGGAGGACGCTTGACCTCCTTCACCCTCTCCTGAGGATCTGCAAGGAAACAGGGATATACGATCTCCCTAGGTAACACAATCTCTATACGCAGTTTTGTGTTTTGCGGATTTTGCGCACCAATCTTCGCACGACGACGAACATCTTTTTGGGAATCGGGGATTTTTTGTTTTCTTGTTCTTCCGCTGCGCATATGATGTCGCCCCCATGATTTCCCAACAACAAAGTGGGCTGATCCTTGCGGAGCAAGTTCGCAAGGGCGAAGCGCAACTTAGGCAACGCAAGCTAAGTTCGCGTCTTTGCCACAAGGGTGACTCGTGTCTTAGGCAACGCAAGCTAAGATTCCGTCTTTGGACGCAAGGGTGCCGCACACCTTAGGCAATTCTAGCTAAGGTCGTGACATTGTGGTATCAGAGCGGGCAAGCTCCTTGATCGAACAGCGAACGAACTTCGCAACTTCGCCATGGCAAAGCATCGTGGCGAATCAAGCAAGACGGGGCAAGCCGGACCCTTGCCCCAAGCAGCCGCAGGTGGGCTGCATGTGCACACTCGCTCTCATGCTGTTGGAGCCATTCATGAGGATCGCGGCAGCGAACAGGATGAGCGAGAAGTTGGCAACTCTCCGCGAGCGGAGGAAGCACAATCTGGTGCGCTAACTGGGAAAAAGAGTCATAAGGAGAGACTCACGACGGCGGAAACCCGCTTGGATGTTCTGGAAGCAAGCATGGAGGAACTCTACCATGGCCAACAAAGACTTGTTGGGGTAGAGAGCTCGCAAGAGGAAGCGGAGTCCAGGATCGACAAGGTCGAGGCCCTAGTCGACCGACTGTCCGATGACACCAAGGACTCCGTGCAGCACCTACAGGTTATTGTGGCGGAACTCACGGCAAAGGTGGCTATGCTCACAAGAACGCTAAACGCGGGAGGAGGCAACACCCACGTTGCACCGCCACAAAACTTGAGGGCACCTGAGCCCCATGGATACGGAGGGGCCAGAGATGCCAAGGAGCTCGAGAACTTTCTGTTCGACATGGAGCAATACTTCCGAGCTACGAGGCCCGATTCTGAAGATACCAAAGTTTCTATAGCAACAATATATCTGAATGGAGATGCGAAACTTTGGTGGCGAACTCGTTGGGAGGAGATCCAACAAGGTCGGTGTCGAGTCGACACATGGGAGGACTTGAAGCGGGAGTTGAGAACTTAGTTCCTACCGGAGAACACAGAGTTCGTCGCAAGAAGGAAGTTGAGACAACTCCGCCAAAGTACCACCATCCGAGACTATGTAAAGCAGTTTTCTGCACTGATGCTGGACATACAGGACATGTTCGAGAAGGACAAGTTGTTCAGCTTCCTTGATGGTTTGAAACCATGGGCTCAGCAGGAGCTAAATCGAAGGAATGTTACCGACGTGGTCGGGGCAATTGCAGCTGCAGAAAGGCTCACCGACTTCGTTTCCTCTGAAGACCCAGCGAGAAGGAAACAATCTTCAAGCAATCGCCCTCCAAAACATTCTCGAGGGAAGGAGCTCGGGGGCGAACAGAAGAAGAAGAGCTCCCACAAAGGGTCGAACCCGAAAGGCAAGGCCTCAAAACCGGGAGGATGTTTCTTGTGCGGAGGACCGCACATGGTAAGGGAGTGCCCACAGAAATAGGCACTCAATGCTTTGACGGCTTCCATCCACCCTCCCCGATCGGACAAGGGCAAAGCTGTTGCCCTTAGTTCAAGCAGTTCTGAATCCAGCAGCGACGATGAAGAGTCGCAAGGACCCCGAATGGGAGCAATGCGTTTGTTGAACGCTATGCGGGGTCAAGTGGGGGAGAACATGAAGACGAAGGCACAAAAAGCAGGAAGTAGTGAACTGATGTATGTGGACATCAAGCTGAATGGCCAAACGACCCGTGCAATGGTGGACACGGGCGCTACCCACAACTTCATAGCCGATCGTGAAGCACAGCGACTTGGGTTGACATTGGAGAAGAGCCCAAGCCGAATGAAAGCGGTGAACTCGGAGGCCAGGCGAATCTCCGGGTTGGCGAAGGGAGTTCCCATCAGAATCGGGACTTGGAGCGGAAACACCAACATGATGGCCGTGCCACTAGACGACTTCCAAGTGATTCTTGGAATGGAGTTTATGCACGCGGCGAAGTTGGTGCCGATGCCATTCTTGAATTCCCTATGTATGATGGGAGGCGATGACCCTTGCGTGGTTCCCGTCTCTCGGAGAGGAACCAAGGAGCCCCAACACATTTCGGCATTACAATTGAAGAAAGGGGTGCGAAAAGGCGAACTGACATTCGTGGCTGCTATGAAGCTAGAGCCACTCAACGAAGAGGCCATTCAAGAACCTGCTGTGGTGGCGAACGTCCTGAAGGAGTTCAAAGACGTTATGCCACCCGAGTTGCCGAAGACTCTCCCACCACGCAGAGGCGTGGATCACAGTATCGAGCTGGAGCCAGGAGTCAAGCCTCCAGCGAGACCACCCTACCGCATGCCCCCGCCAGAGTTGGCAGAACTCAGGAAGCAGTTAGGTGAACTGCTAAGCGGTGGTCTCATCCGCAGCTCAAAAGCACCTTTCGGAGCTCCAGTTCTCTTTCAGAAGAAACAAGATGGGAGCCTCCGATTATGCGTCGACTACCGAGCCCTCAGCAAAGTAACAGTGAAGAACAAGTATCCCATCCCGCTCATTGCGGACTTGTTCGATCAATTGGGCAAGGCGAAGTATTTCTCAAAACTCGACCTCCGGTCAGGGTATTGGCAGGTGCGCATTGCTGAAGGCGACGAAGCAAAGACTACTTGTGTGACCAGATATGGAGCGTTTGAGTTCTTGGTGATGCCTTTCGGCTTAACCAACGCTCCGGTCACATTCTGTACTCTCATGAACCAGCTATTCAAGGAGTATTTGGATAAGTTCGTGGTCGTCTACTTGGATGATATCGGCATCTACAGCCAAACGCTCGAGGAGCACGTCAAGCACCTTCGGACGATTTTCAAGGTTCTCAGGGAGAACACGTTGTTCGTAAAAAGGGAGAAATGCTACTTTGCTCAGACTGAGATCCTATTCTTGGGGCATCGAATCGGTGATGGCTCCATTCGGATGGATAAGTCGAAGGTGCAAGCAGTTGCGGAATGGCGAACTCCAAAGAAGGTGCCAGAGTTGAGATCCTTCCTTGGTTTCGTCAACTACTATCGACGCTTCATCGCGAGATATTCGAAGCGGGCAACCCCACTGACGGAGTTGCTAAAGAAGGAGCAGCCTTGGAAGTGGTCTGACAGATGTGAGATAGCATTCCAAGATCTGAAGGCTGCTGTTCTGGAAGAACCAGTGCTCAAATTGCCAAACTATGGAGAGCCCTTTGAAGTCCATACAGATGCTTCGGACTTTGCTATTGGTGGAGTACTCATGCAAGAAGGTCATCCGGTGGCCTACGAGAGCCGCAAACTCAACGAGACCGAGAGGCGGTATCCAGTGCATGAGAAGGAGATGACACCGGTGATCCACTGCCTACGAGTTTGGCGACACTACCTTCTCGGGTCGCGATTTGTGCTGAGGACAGACAACATCGCCCTGAGCTACTTCCAAACTCAGAAGAAGCTCTCCCCAAAGCAGGCACGGTGGCAGGACTTCCTGGCTGAATTTGATATGGCAATGGAATACAAGCCCGGGAAGGCGAATGTCATGGCCGATGCGCTGAGTCGGAAAGTGGAATGTGTGAATGCTGCACAACTGGAGGGCAGAGGCCAAGCAAGTCAGCTACACTCCAACTTCCTTTCCCGAATCAGAGATGGACTGTATAGTGATCCCTAGGCAGTTATCCTGATGCAGCTCATCAAAGAAGGCAAGGCACGACGATTTTGGGTCCAAGAGGGACTTGTTTACACAAAAGGGAATAGGGTTTATGTTCCCCGAATGGACAATTTAAGGCGTGAACTCTTAAAAGAGTGTCACGATTCCCTTTGGGCTGGACATCCCGGCATTCACAGAACGTTGGCTCTCGTGGAGAGGGCCTTCTACTGGCCAAAGATGGGGATTGATGTGGAGGAGTATGTTCGAACATGCCTTACTTGCCAACAAGATAAGGTGGAGCAGCGGAAGCCGGTGGGACTTTTGGAGTCGTTGCCCGTACCAGAAAGGCCATGGGAGAGCATTTCCTTAGACTTCATATCAAGCTTGCCACCTGTAGGGGGACTTGGATCGATACTTGTGGTGGTCGATCGGTTTTCAAAGTATTCAACTTTCATTGCTGCTCCCCTACACTGTTCAGCTGAAGAGGCGGCCAGATTGATGATGAAGGGTGTAGTGAAGTATTGGGGAGTCCCACACAATATCGTTAGTGATCGAGACGCTTGGTTCCTAGGACGATTCTGGACCGAGCTATTCAAATTGTTGGGGTCAAAGTTATACTTCTCTACAAGCCTCCACCCCCAGACGGATGGTCAGACTGAAAGAATAAATTCGCTCTTAGAGCAGTATCTCCGGCACTACGTGAGTGCCAATCAACGAGATTGGGTGAAGCTGTTGGACATCGCCCAATTCTCCTACAACTTGCAGCGGAGCTCTGCATCCAACAAGAGCCCCTTCGAAATTATCACAGGACAACAACCGTCGACTCCGCACACTATGGCAATTGGGTATACTGGGAGTAGTCCATCAGCCTACCATTTCGCAAAGGAGTGGCATCGAAATGCTGATATTACGTGGGCTTACTTGGAGAAGGCGGCAAAACGGATGAAGAAGTGGGCAGACTTGGGAAGGCGACCACAGGAGTTCAAAGTTGGCGATTTGGTGTTGGTAAAGCTCCAACCAGCATCACTCCAATTCTTCAGGAAAAGAGTCCACAAAGGATTGGTGCGTAAGTATGAAGGGCCCTTCCCAATTATCAGCAGGGTAGGCAATGTTTCTTACAAGTTGCAGCTGCCGGCGTGGTTCAAAATTCACAACGTTCTTCACGCCAGCAACCTGAAGGCCTACCATTCTGATTCGCAAGATGCTTCTCGAAGTGTTCCAACTCGGCTACCTCCCATCACAGCCTCCTATGACAAGCGAGTGGAAACCATTCTGGCGGATCGCAGGATAAAGCTACCCAACGGAGCGGAGCAGACAGAGTACTTGGTGAAGTGGCGAAAGCTTCCTCGAACTGAAGCCAGTTGGGAGCCTGAAGACGCCCTGCGACATGAAGAAGAAGTCATCACCAACTACCAACAAGCGTCGACGAGGGCGTCGACAGTTTAAGTGGGGGAGAATGTCACGAACGGTCGTCGCGCACCCGCAACAACTCCGTTCAACGAACCGTTCGTCGCTCACACCCGCATGTACAGCTGCTTGGCAGCATGTTTTCTTATGGTTTTAGGTCATTTTGCTTGTAAATATGTAAGTTCGAACAAGCTGCAGCGTTGCAAAGCGACCGTTCACCGAACCGAGCAAAACAGCCCCAAAACAGCCCAAAACAGCTCCGTTTTCGCGTGCCGCGGGAGGTGAGCGGAGAGCTGCTTCCGCTCACCAAAATGTCAGCCAGCTCAGACCCCAGGAACCCCCCAGGTGGCACATGGCTAGATGGGGCTTCGGTTATATACCGGGCGTTGAACACTCTTTCGCAAGTTCGCACGTGACCTTTACGGGAACTTGGTTTTGCGCCCGGGACCAAGTGAGCGGCTGTTTGTGGGCTTACAGCTGTTCGTTCATCCTTGAAAGCCTTGTTTTTCTCCCTCTCCCTCTTTTCTCTTGTGCACACAAGGTGTTCGACGAATTGCTTGTAAAGCTTTCCTTTTCGCGAGACTTCGGGACTTGTCCGTTGCTCGTTCTTTCGATCTAACTCTCTTTTTCTTTTACAGGTCCTTCGGGACCTGCGAGAGGTTACAAAGTGGGCTGATCCTTGCAGAGCAAGTTCGCAAGGGCGAAGCGCAACTTAGGCAATGCAAGCTAAGTTCTTGTCTTTGCCACAAGGGTGACTCGCGTCTTAGGCAACGCAAGCTAAGATCGCGTCTTTGGCCGCAAGGGTGCCGCACGCCTTAGGCAATTCCAGCTAAGGTCGTGACATAACGGTGACCGAAATAGGGCAACTCACTACTGCTGCCCTTGTTTCCAGCCGCGCCTCCTCCAGCACTCCTCTTCCCCTCGAGCGTCGTCGCCACCAAGCCGACCCATCACCGCTGTGGGCTACCGTACGATGACCGCCGCTCGCCTCCCAACCGCCGCCGCTCCACCTAGCTCTGCATCTAACCGAAACAGAGCACACTTGCTCTGCCCTAGTTTTCAGCGGCGCCACAGCCGCGTGGGTCGCTTGTTGCTGCCGATTGTCGCCACCGTCGCTGCTACTGCCAGCTACTATGCAGATGCCCTTGACTAGACATCAGAAACAAGAACTGGGGATAACCGACTTGCAATAGTACATAATGGCTACCGATAACTCAGTGAAGGCACAAATGGAAGCATTGGAAACCAGAATTGAAAATCAGCTACAAGAAACTCTTCATAATTTCAAAAAGAGCTTGTTGGAGCACTTTAGCGGGTTTCAACAAGTTGGGAGCTCAAGTTCTATGCTGAACAGATCGGGAGATACAAGAAAAGGGCCCTAGGATGGTGACACACACTACCCACGTATCAGGGTAGAATTTCCACGATGGGAAGATGGGGATCCGACCAGTTGGATCTCTAGGGCAGAAAATTTTTTTCATTTTCAAAGAATCCCAAAAGAATCCACGGTAGAAGTGGCCTCAATCCAGCTCGATGGAGATGCAATTCAGTGGTATGATTGGTACGAAACTTGCCATGGAATTCCGTCGTGGGAGCAGTTTAAAAGAGGACTTCTTGTTCGCTTTGGCCCATCCGAATATGAGAATGTTGATGGCCAACTCGCTAAAATTCGTCAGACTTCTACAGTGTTGGAGTATCAGAGTAGATTTGAATGATTGTCTAACCAAGCTAGAGATTGGTCAGAATGACAACTTTTGGGTATATTTATTGAAGGGCTTATTCCCGAGATCCGGTGCGAGGTTAAGGCTCGTCAACCCCGCACTATGATGGCTGCGATTTCATTTGCTTGCCTACATGAAGAAAAAATCAATGTGGAATATCGTCAAAACAGAGGTGCCAATAAATAGGTGATTAGCAGGCAACCTAATTCATCTACTCCTAGTCGAAACCACAACACTAGCAGACTAACCCGAGAGGAACTCAAAGAAAGGTTAGCGAAGGGTTTGTGCTGGCATTGCGATGAAAAGTGGAGTAAGGAGCATCGATGCAAACAAGGAAGACTTTTGATGATTGAACCGATCGAGGATGAACCGGAAGTAGAAGTATCAGATTTCGATCATGAAGAAGTGGAAACTAATGATGATGTTGAAGCCGTCACATATACAATGCATGCATTGGCTGGCTACTCTATTCTACAAACTGTGAAAATTGGGGGAACTCTGAAACACCAGTCTGTCACTATTTTGATTGATACGGGTAGCACCAATAATTTTATGGATAGAAAAGTTACAGCCCGATTAGCTTACCACATCGAATGTTGTGACAAATTTGAAGTTAAGGTCACCGATGGATGGATTTTAACCTGTGACAGCAAGTGCTCAAAGATAAAACTAATTTTGCAAGGTCAAAAATTATTTGTGGATTTCTTTTTATTACCCTTGGAAGACTATGAAGTGGTGCTCATGATAAAACTAGGGTTGATGTCTCCTGGAATTTTTCTAAATTGACTATGAAGTTCTTTATTAATGGAAGACAAGTGACTCTCAAAGGAAGACGTGGAGGTAAGGTTACAACTATCACTAGCCATCGGATAGAGCGGGTCCTTTGGAAGACACACACCGGATTTTTGGTGCAATAGCATAACATTGAAAAGGAAATGACAGTGAACATTCCCACTAGAAATATTGAATCATTGCTAACAGAGTTTGTGGATATATTTGCAGAGCCACACGAACTTCCACCTCTTAGATGTCATGATCATCGGATCCCACTATTACTCGAGAAGGCACCAACCAATGTCCGACCCAATAGATATCCACATTTCCAAAAGGCAGAGATAGAGAGGATTGTCATAGAGATGCTCAAAACAGGAGTTATATGAGCTAGTGTTACCCCATATTCTTCCCCAGTCTTACTAGTCAGAAAGAAGGATGGCTCATGGCGGATGTGTGTCGACTATCGAGCACTTAACAATATTACAGTGAAAGATAAATATCCTATTCCAGTAGTGGATGAACTGTTGGACGAATTGGGAGGAGCTCAGGTCTTCACTAAATTGGACCTACGATCAGGCTATCATCAAATCAGAGTACATGAAAGGGATGTTCAGAAAACTACCTTCAGGACACATAACGGCCATTATGAGTTTCTAGTAATGCCTTTCGAGTTAACCAATGCACCCTCTACCTTCTAGAGTTTAATGAATAATATATTTCGGGCTTATCTCCGTAAGTTTGTTTTGGTTTTCTTTGATGATATTTTAATATACAGTCATTCTCTAGAAAGTCATTTATTATATTTACGAATTGTCTTTAATATTCTTCGTGAGCATGGTCTTTTTATCAAGAAATCCAAGTGTAGTTTTGGGCAACCTGAGGTTGAGTACCTCGGCCATATTATATCTCAAAAGGGTGTTGCAGTTGATCCTTAAAAAATCCAAGTGATGACAGACTGGCCAATTCCAAAGTCAATCAAAGCTTTAAGTGGGTTCTTGGGACTAAATTACAAAATTAGTGCCCCCTTGACGTCACTTCTAAAGAAAAATACATTCAGATGGTCAGAAGAGGCAACACAGGCATTTCAATTCTTGAAAACTGCAATGACTACTACACCCGTGCTGGCTTTACCCGATTTTAATAAGATGTTTGTGATTGAATCTGATGCTTCTGGAGCTGGAATAGGGGCTGTATTAATGTAGGAAGGTCGGCCTATCACTTATGCAAGTAAGGCTCTATCCCCTTCCCATTTGAGTTTATCTATTTATGACAAGGAGATGCTAGCTATAATACATGCAGTCACAAAATGGAGACCCTACCTAATTGGTCGACGGTTTCAAATACGCACTGATCACAAAAGCCTCAAATATTTTCTAGAGTAAAAGATTTCTTCTCTAGAGCAACAGAAATGGGTCACAAAGCTACTGGGATTCGATTATGAGATCATTTATAAAAAGGGGAGTGAGAATTTAGTAGCAGATGCCCTCTCATGCCTTCCAGAACAAGCTAAACTAGTAGCTATTTCTATTCTTATTTGTGAGATTTTGGAAGTTATAAGAAGGGAATGGATAAATAATCTTGAGATCCAAAACATCATTAAAAGATTAGAAGAAGCCCCAGGTTCTGTCTCAAATTATAGTTGGGATTCGGTGGACTTACGATATAAAGGCCGAATAGTGGTTGCCCCACATTCTTCTTGCTAGGCAATAATTCTGAAGGAGTTCCATTCATCACCAATTGCTAGTCACTCGGGATTTCTCCGCACTTATAAGCGAGTTCGACAACTTTTTTTCTGGAAAGGTATGAAAAATTTTATCAAAAAATTTGTTACTGAATGTGATGTTTGCCAACGTCACAAAAGTGAGACAGTAGCTACCCCAGGCTTACTACAACCCCTCCCTATTCCTAATGCTACTTGGACCGACATATCTATATATTTCATTGACAGTCTCCCATCATCTCAAGGAAAGAGTACTATACTAGTAGTCGTGGATAGACTTACAAAATATGCTCATTTCTGTGCTTTATGACATCCTTATACTACTGCAAGTGTTGCTCGTATTTTTGTGGAAAACATAGCTAAATTGCATGGGAGTCCCCGTTCCATTGTTAGTGATAGAGACAAGATATTTATTAGCTCCTTCTGGACAGAACTTTTTCGTTTATAAGGTACTAAGCTGAATATGAGCACTGCTTATCATCCGCAAACAGATGGGCAAACTGAAGTGGTAAACAGGTGCATAGAAAATTACCTCTGATGCTTTACTAGCAACAAGCCGAAGGAATGGGTCAAATGGCTTCCCTGGGCGGAGTGGTGGTATAATATCTCTTACCATTCTTCTATTAAAATGACTCCATTTGAAGCAGTTTATGGCCAACCCCCACCTACAATTACAAAGTATATACTCGGTTCTTCTAAAGTTGATCAAGTGGACAAGGAATTGATGGATAGAAATAAGATTATTCAGCTTTTAAAGGATAACCTCATAGCCGCACAAGCAAGAATGAAACAACAAGCTGGTAAACACCGAAGTGAACGAGAATTTACTGTGGGTGATTGGGTTTTCCTTCGTCTTCAACCCTACAAGCAAACTTCCATAAAGGAAATTGGGTGAAGATGCAATAGTGCAGTACCATTTGCTAGACACTTCTACTACTGGGGAAGTTCAAGCTCAACCATAAGTCATACTTGATCGACGAGTTGCATTGTACCGTAAACATCCTGTAACTGAAGTGCTGGTGCAATGGGCCAACTTACAAAAGGAAGATGCCACTTGGGAGTCCTACAGCATGCTAAAGGAGAAGTTTCTAGAATTTGATGCTACTCAGCCTTGAGGATAAGGCTGAATTAAAGGAGGTGGGATTGTTAGGATCCTTTTATTTTTCTTTTTATTTTTTGTGCTTTCCTTTTATTTTCTGCATATTTATTAAGTCTGTTTAGTTTAGCTAAAGTCGGAACTCTATAAATAGGGATGTAACTGCTTCTTTTCGATCATCTATGAAAAATACTATTTTTGTCTTGTGACAAACCCTAGGAGGCCGATCCCCTCGAAGCGATCAAGGAGGGTCAATTCCCTCGAAGCGATCAAGGAGGCCGATCCCCTCGAAGTGATCATCCCCTTTCTCTTCTTCTTTTTTTACGATAAGACTTTAGGGTCTTATCAGTTTCTAACCATGATACCAAATTCATCTTACTTGTTTCTAAAGACCAATTTAGTACCAATAACTAAATGGTCATTTGGCCTCGGAACAGGGTTCCATACCTCGTTTCTCTCAAATTGGTTCAACTCTTCTTGCATTGCGATAACCCATGAATCATCTTTCAAGGCCTTGTCAATGCATTTAGGTTCAATTTGAGAAAGAAAAGTGGCATTGGCACAAAAATTTTTAAGAGAAGAACGAATTTAAACCCCTTTTGATGTGTCTCCTATGATTAGCTCCTTAAGATGACCATCTACATACTTCCATTCTATGGGTAAGGATGTATCATAAGAAGATGTATCTAAGTTGCTAGTTGAAGGAGAGGGTTCATTTTAATTTAAAGCATCAAAATGAAGATCATCATCAAACTCATTTTTCTTAAGTTTGGAAATTTCATTAAAGACAACATGAATAGATTATTCTATATCCAAAGTTCTTTTGTTAAAGATCTGAAAGGCTTTAGAAATGGAAGAGTAGCTAAGAAAAATCCTTTCATCGAGTTTTGCATCAAACTTTCCTAAGACATCTTTTTCATTCAAGATAAAACATTTACAATCGAAAACTTTAAAATATGAAACGTTGGGTTTTTTATTATTCCACAATCCATAAGGATTTTTGGAAAGTAATGGTCTTACTAGAACCCTATTCATGACATAGCATGTCGTATTAAAGGCTTCGGTCCAAAAATATTTGGGTAGGCTTTTTAGGATCAAGGGCGGCACTAAGAGGGGGGTGAATTTGTGCAGCGAAAAAATTACCCATTTCAAATGTCTTCGTTTCGATTAAACTCGATTCCAACGAAAATCGTTTTGTAAATATTTTAACTTGAAAGCGTATGGGAGCATAGAGAAAGTAGTAAGAAGGTAGAATAGCTTGCAAGAAAGGTAAATTGCTCAAGACGAAATGCAAACCAGAATTTAGAGTGGTTCGATCGTTGTGACCTACATCTACTTTCGGATTCCTCCTCCGATGAGAAAACTAGCACCCATTAATGGCCTTCCTTCAATAGGCGAAGACCAACCATCTTTTACAGTGCTTTCTCCTTTTCACAGGTTTAGAAGATAACTCTTACAAGTCTCACACCTCTCTTTAATGATCTCAACACTTAGAAAGGGAGTACTCTAGCAATTTTACAACACTTTAATACTTCAAAGAGTTAAGATTATGCCAATACTTTCATATTCTTTCATACCAAAAAGGGTGAAGTATTTATAGGCTCCAATGGCGTCAAAATTAGAGCCAAAAAGTGTCATATCCATAGATTTCGAGGTACTGGCGGTACCACCGCTATTACTGGGCGGTACCATCGCCTGACACTTGATAATGGGTAGTACCAACACCGGACAGAGCTCGGAGACCGAGCTTTGGTGGTACCACCGCCTGACACCTGACACTGGGTGGTACCACTACCTAGTTTGGGTGGTACCACCACCTAGTCTAGGCGGTACCACCACCTAACAGAGCTCAGAGATCGAGCTCTAGTAGTACCACTGCCTGATAGGGTGGGTACCACCGCTGGTAGCATTTACTGCTAGTGGTGCCACCACCCAGACCTAGACCACCTAGGAGACTAGGTCTCTCAAGCGGTTCCACCGCCAGCCGTGATTTCAAGTGCTGAATGGGCTATTCAATCCAGCCCAATTCAGCCCTGTTAAGAGCCTAGTTGGCCCCTAACTAAGTAGGATTACCTCCCAATCCTAAGTCAATTTATGTTCTAACTACGATTAAGGCAAGAAGTTAGTCTGGAATGTCAAATTTTCTTTTGGCGAACTTCTCGGCGAAAATTCTAGCAAGCTTCCGGCGAACTCCTGATGAACTCTCAGTGATCTTCCAACGAGCCCTCGGCAATCTTCTGATGACCTCTCAATGATCTTCCGATGAGCTCTCGGCGATCTTCCGATGAGCCTCCGGTGAACTCCCGACGAACTCTCGGTGAGCTCCCGACATACTTCCGGTATATCATCTGAATCTTCGACTCCGGCCCATCATCTGCTTTATGCCTTACTGCTATCGTAGTTAATGCTGCACACTTATCTCAACACATAGATTAGGTCAAACAATTCACCAATTGATTTCATCATCAAAATCTGAGATTCAATAATCTCTCCCTTTTTTATGATGATAACCAATTGGTGAAGGAATTAACCATAACTCCCCCTATCTATATGCCATACTTGAGAAAAGATATTCTTGAATTCAAGGCCTTTGAATTCAAGTATTAAACCAATAAGTTAGGTTCAATTAAACTTATCAACATGCATATCATGATTCCTATCATGATTTAACATTCACAAAATATGATGCCACGTATTTATAAATGAAAATGATGTCAAGGGCTGACATCCATTTTTAAGTACAATGATAGACAATCATCATTTTTAAGTATGATATGAATTTCAAATATGAAATATAGCAAGACGACAAAGATAGCAATTCATTATAAGAGAGCAAGTTGAGCTCATGATATCTTATCAAAATGAAAGACATTTATCATGTATTCATGAAACATTTCAAGTATTTATGATAAGTATGTTGAATCTCAGATTTTGATGACGAAACCAATCAATATGTGTTTATGTTTTAATCTGCGTTTTGAGTGACGCAGGATGCTTCGATCAGGATGAGACAATTAAAGTAGGAAAATCATGTTGGGCCGGAGGAACATGTCAGAAGATTGGATGTCAGGCCGATGGATTGGTTGACGTATCGATAGAAGGCTTCGGGCCATGGATTTGGGCATCGAGCCAAAAAGAGCGGAGATTGTGCCAAGGATATCAAAGTTGTAGAGTCAATTGGCCGATTGGGCAATAGGCCGCAAGAGAGGACGATGCGCCGAAGAATCGGACGAAGCGTCGAGGGACCAATGACATGCCGGACAATTTGATTAGATGCTTAGGATTAATTATCTAGATCGAAGTGTGTTTTATATGTGCAGGATTAACTATGATAGCAATACATAAAGCAAAATGAAGTCTTGAAGTCAAGATCGAGATCACATTGGGAGTTCGAGAGTTCGTCGGAAGTTCGGACGTTCGTCGGAAGTTCTGTGGGAACCAACTGAGAAGTCATAGAGCTTGCTAGAGAAGCTCATCAGAACTCACCAAGAAGATCGTTGTGATGTCTAGGAGCTTGCTGGGAGTCCGTCGGAACATTGCCAAGAGTTCGTCGGGGGTTCCCCGGAAGATCGCCTGAAGCTCACTAGAAGAATTGACATAGGGATTTATTTAGCTTAGAAATCGTAGTTAGCATGTAATTGGGATTGGATTTGGGCCAACCCAATTAGGGTCTAGCAAGGCCCATGTAAGAACTATGTTGGGCTCAATAAGAGGTCCAAACATTGCCCCAAGAAGACTCACCGTCGTGGCATAGTCTTCGAGACAGTGTCAAGCGGTTGTACCGCCAGTCTGGGTGGTGGTACCGCCCAACATAGCCTCCTAGGCAGTGGTATCGCCAGACTTGGGCGGTACCAGGTACCGCCCAACATAGCCTCCCAAGCGGTGGTACCGCCTAGGACAGTGTCAACCAAATTGACACTAGGCGGTACCGCTTAGCGTAGGCGATGGTACCGCACGTGCCTAGGGAACTCAGGATGGGATGTATTTAGGCTCCAAGTTTGAATCAACTTGAAGCCTATAAATACCCCTCTCATCCCTGGTCAAAGCACACAAGTATCGAGAGTAAAAAAGTATAGAAATGCTAATGCAATCTTGTGTGAGCTCCTCTCATAGTTCTAAGTGTTAGAATAGTTTGAGAGAGGAGTGAGTGGGGTGTAAGGGTTATCTCCTAAACTCGGTAAAAGGAAAATTGAGTTGTAAAAGGGTGGTTGACCTTCACTTATTAAAGGAAGGCCTCTAGTGGATGCCAGTGGCCTCGACGGAAGAGGAATCGGAGGAGTGGATGTAGGTCACGATTGACCGAACCACTATAAACAGCCGTCTTCTTTGGTTTGCATTTATTCTTGCTATTACTATATTGCAAACCTCTTCAATAGCTTACTGCCTTCAATACTTTTCCATACGCTTTTAATCTAAGCATATTTCCGGAATCGATTTTCAACGTAAACGGTTTTATCGAGACAAAACATTTTTAAACCAACGTTATTTTATCGCTGCACTAATTCACCCCCCACCGTCTTATGCCGATTGCTTTCCTAACAAAGTATTTACGATAAGATACATTGCATTCATTTGTCATCAATTTGCCACATTTTGGTATCATTTGATAAGATACATTGCATTCATTTGTCATCAAATTGCCAAATTTTGGTATCATTTCTCTCCCTTTGTCATCAACAAGAAGGAAAACATTTCAACAATGCAAGTGTAATATTCATACTAATTTATCCAATAGATATTGCATCATTGCATGGTAATATTCAAAAGTTCTCAACATCAAAAGTTATCAACATTAAAGAGAGAGATTTCATCTACATCTCCCCCTTTGTCATCAAAACTTTGCATGAAGAAGAGGAAGGAAAATAAGGAGGGAATCCATTAAGAACCAAATTTGTGAAATGATTTGAACTAAGTCAAAAACAATAAATAAGTTTCATTAAATCATGCTTCAATTTTGACAAAAAGAAGGGATTCATGAAAAAGGATCAAAATATTCATGTGAAACCAAATCCTCATTCTTGCAAGTGATCATCTCGTACTTAAAAATTCATAAAAATTCTTCTTTAATGAGAAGAGTAGGGAAGAATTTATGTGAAAGAAGCATCATATGAAGGATAAAAGAGAAATTCCATGAATAAACCTTCATAAATCAAATCTATTTCTCATTAAAAATTTGATACTTAGTAGATTCATATTTCAGATTTCATGAAAGCCTTATTTATGAAATAATTTCATGAGAGTTTTAAAGAATCAAGAAAGTTCGAAAAGGATGAAATTCATGCATTCGGACAAATTAACAATCTTAACTCCCTTCTAATGAAATCAAAGTTTTGTAAAGATATCGGCCAATTGATGTTTTGTATCACTAAATTCTATAATTACATCATGATTATTAACATTATCTCGTATAAAATGATGTCTAATGTTAATATGTTTAGTTCTAGAGTGTTGAATGAGATTTTTTGTTAAACATATTACACTTGTGTTATCACATTTTATGGAAATGTTCTTA
The DNA here is from genome assembly GCF_036884655.1 of Musa acuminata AAA Group. Taxonomy (NCBI): domain Eukaryota; kingdom Viridiplantae; phylum Streptophyta; class Magnoliopsida; order Zingiberales; family Musaceae; genus Musa; species Musa acuminata. The sequence goes on from NC_088340.1 coordinate 25,903,324, forward strand.
AGGTAAATCTTATAATCCTCTAAAGTGTTTTTCATCCACACAACTTGTGCACAAGATACACTCATAGCTATGTATTCAGCTTCGGTTGTAAATAGTGCAACCGAGTTTTGTTTCTTGGAAGATCAAGAGACAAGTGCATGACCTAAGAATTGATATGTTTCGGATGTGCTTTTTCTATCTAATCTACATCTAGCAAAATTTGCATCAGCATAAGCAATCAATTCAAAGTTTTCCAATTTTGGATACCATAATCCTAGATTAATGGTTCCTTTAAGATATCTAATAATTCTTTTAACTGCTTTAAGATAAGATATCTTAAGATTAGATTGAAACCTAGCACAAAGTCTTACGCTAAATATAATGTCCGGTCTAGTTGTAGTGAGGTATAGTAAACTACATATCGTGCCCCTATAAGCTTTTTTATTAAAGTTTTCTCCACTTTCGTCAATGTCTAATTTAGTGGAGGTACTCATAGGAGTATTGATAGCCTTTGAACTATCCATTTTAATAAGTCTAATGTATACTTTGTTTGACTAAAAAAAATATCATCATTAAGTTGTTTGATTTGCAAACCTAAAAAGAATATTAGTTCCCCCATCAAACTAATTTCAAACTCTAGACTCATTCTCTTTGCAAATGATTTGCATAAAGATTCATTGGTGGAACCAAAAATAATATCATCAACATAAATTTGAATAATAAGAAAATTATTTTTAAAATTTTTAATAAATAATGTGGTATCGACCTTGCTTTTAGAGAAATTATTTTGGATAAGAAATTAGCTTAGTCTCTCATACCAAGCCCTTGGGGCTTGTTTCAATCCATAGAGAGCTTTAGTCAATTTAAACACATGATTCAGGAAATTGTCATTCTCAAATCTGGGAGGTTGTTCGACATAAACTTCTTCATAAATAAAGCCATTAAGAATAGCACTTTTAACATCTATTTGAAATAACTTGAAATTATTACTAGTAGCAAAGGCAAGGAGCATCTTTATGGCTTCTAATCGTGCCACAGGAGTGAAGGTTTCTTCATAATCGATATCTTCTTCTTGGTTAAAACCCTTGGCCACTAATCTAGCCTTGTTTCAAACCACGATACCAAATTCATCTATCTAAACTACATCCAACAAAATCTGCATCAGTATAACCAAGCAATTCAAAGTTCTTAGATTTAAGATATCATAATCCTAGTTTAGGAGTTCGTTTTAGGTATCTAAATATCCTTTTAATAGCTTTTAAATGAGATTGCTTAGGGTTAGATTGAAATCTAGCACAAAGTCCTACGCTAAATATGATGTCCAGTCTAGTTGCGGTGAGGTAAAGAAAACTACCTATCATACCCCTATAAGCTTTTTGATCAAAGCTTTGTCTACTTTCGTTATTGTCTAACTTAGTAGAGGTACTCATAGGAGTGTTGATAACTTTTGAACTATCCATGTTAAATCATTTTAGCAAGTCTAAAGCATATTTTGTTTGATTAAGAAAAATATCATTATTATGTTGTTTAATTTTTAAGCCTAAAAAGAAGATTAGTTCCCCCATTAGGCTCATTTTAAATTCTAGACTCATGCTTTTAGCAAATAATTCACATAAGAATTAATTTGTAGAACCAAAAATAACGTCATCAACATAAATTTGAACAATAAAAAAATTATTTTCAAAATTTTTAATAAACAATGTAGTATCAACCTTATCTTTAGAGAAATTATTATAAATTAGAAATGAGCTAAGTCTCTCATACCAAGCCCTTGGGGCTTGTTTCAATCCATAGAGAGCTTTAGTCAATTCAAACACATGATTAGGAAAATTATCATTCTCAAACTTGGGAGGTTGTTCAACATAAACTTTTTCGATGATAAAGCTATTAAGAAAAGCACTTTTAACATCTATTTGAAACAACTTAAAATTATTACTTCTAGCATAGGCAAGGAGCTTCCTTATGGCTTCTAATAGTATCACAAAAGCGAAGGTTTCTTCATAATCGATACCTTCTTCTTTGTTGAAACTTTTGGCCACTAATCTAGCTTTGTTTTGAACCATGATACCAAATTCATCTTGCTTGTTTCTAAAGACCCATTTAGTATCAATAACTAAATGGTTATTTGGCGTTAGAACAAGCATCCATTATCATGCCCCCCGAATTTAATTCTCATTCAGGAGGTGTGAACCTAACTCAAAATTGATAATATTATAATTTAAAAAATAATCCAGGATCCAATCATACATTTGAGGTCACTAAGAAAAAATATTCAAGTCATTACCTCTACAATCCACAATTCACAAAACCTATGCAGTTTATAATCATACATCATGTCACTAGATGATTCTGAAAATCCAAATGCAACTTAACTAAACCATAACCACATCATAAATCCATAGTTGTGAGAATCTATACAATTACAAAACCAATATGTACCACATGTTTATATCATTCATTACATAATTTTAACTTAACATTCCCAAAATCCTAACATGAGAGGTACTTTTCAAATATTTACAGAATACATCAATCTAGATTTGTCGTTGATACATATAATGCTAGTCATAAGTGCCCAGCAAGCCAATCACGTGAGTGATGGCACGTGTGACTTGATACAGAATCTTTTTGCTTATTATATTTTTGGCGTATATCACTTTATAACTATTGCATAAATGCATATGTATAGTGATGTCCTTGGATTTGTGCAATGGGAATCGGATCGTGATGAGATCACGATAATGAGATCGATTCACCTTTAAACACATATCCTAAATAATCCCGGTCATAGGTTACTCGAGAGGGACATCGTGATAACCGGATAGACTGGTGTGCTGTATACCCGTCCATATGATGGATGCAGCTGGTCTCATAGCTGCTCGTGTAGGGACACTAGGGATACAGTACAGGTGCTCATTGGAGAATGAGTTCACTGATTGATCCGCTTACGGAATGCTGGATGGTTGATGATGCCTTATTGTCAGACAACGATTCCGTAGTCCTAGTGGTGTATCTGGTTCTTAGACTTGAGACACCAAGGATGTCCTGTATGAGTGCTCCACTCTTTGATACCAGACTTATAGGTTTGGCTGTTCCCAGATCTAGTACAGCTGGTCATTGGGAGTGGTAGTCGACCTTACGAGGGCTATTGAGTGTCGATAGAGGATCATCCACTCTCGGTATCATGAGAGGAATATCCCATGTGTTCTTGCTCAAACAAATCCCTGGCCAGGGTCATTCGGGTTGAGAGAGAAAGAGTTCTCCGGGAGAATCCGATTAGAGCGAGACTCAAGTAGAAACCGTATGGGTCTGACAGCACCATGCTCGATATACGGTCTCTGGGATATTAGATGGATGAGGGACTATAGGTACATGGTAACTGAGGACAGACAGGTCCAATGGATTGGATTCCCCTGTATCGTCTGGGGACTACGGCGTAGTGGCCTAGTACTTCCGTAGTCGATGAGTCGAGTGAATTATTACAGAGATAATAATTCACTTAGTTAGAAGGAGTTCTGACAGGTATGACTCACGGCCAGCTCGATATTGGGCCTAGAGGGTCACACACATATGGTAGGCATTGCGATGAGTAGAGGTTCGGATATGAGATATCCGACGGAGCCCTTGTCTTATTGGATGCAGATCCAATACCCACTAGGGAAAAGGACCCATTAGGGTTTTGACACGGGATCTCTATAAATAGGAGGGATTCACAGCCTCATAGGCTAGAGTCTTTGCTTGCCCTTCCTATTCTCCTCTCCCTCTCCACCTCAGAGTAGGCCTGGAGTTTTGAGGAGCGTCGTCGCAACCCTGCTGTGTGGATCACCGCTAGAGAGGAGGACGCTTGACCTCCTTCACCCTCTCCTGAGGATCTGCAAGGAAACAGGGATATACGATCTCCCTAGGTAACACAATCTCTATACGCAGTTTTGTGTTTTGCGGATTTTGCGCACCAATCTTCGCACGACGACGAACATCTTTTTGGGAATCGGGGATTTTTGTTTTCTTGTTCTTCCGCTGCGCATATGATGTCGCCCCCCATGATTTCCCAACAGTGGTATCAGAGCCAGGTTGTTCGTGCGAATGATTGGTTTTTGAACTGCGTGTGTTGTGTTTAGGAAGAATATTGACGTCAAAATCGTTGACGCAAAAGCAAGGAAGGGCAGCAACAGTTGCTGCCCTCGATCTGCATGCCTGCAGCCAGCCGCAGCCGCAGCCAGGCAGCACAGCGCCGGCGCATGCGCAAGCGCTGTGCCTGCAGTAGCCGGCCGGCGTTCTGCTTGCAGCAGGCTTGCGGCCGGCGGGGCTGGGAGCCCGCTCGGTAGAAGCGCCTGCGGCCACTGAGCCCGCGGGCAGAGGCGCCGCGGGGCAGGAGCGCGGGCTGAGGCACCGCAGGGCAGCGGCGCCTGTGGCCGCTGCTCCCACGGGCAAAAACCCCGCAGGGGCGACCGCCAGCGAGACAGCACCACCTGCGGGCGCTGACTCGCGGGCAGAACCGCCCGCGAAGGCAGCGGCGCCCGCGGGGGCGCCCACCTGCAGCGGCAGCGACCCCAGCGGGCGTGCCACCTGCAGGCGAGGGCAGTGCCCTCGCCCTCGCCGCACAGGCCGCCGCCAGCAGGGTGGCGGCGGCGGCGGCGCAGCAGCGAAAAGGGGAAAGGGTATTAGGGTTTTCTGCGCAAAAGATAGTTTTGCCCCTCGGAATTTGAGAAATTCCAGTTTCTGTCTTTTGTCCAAATTACAAAAATACCCTTAGGAATTGAGATATTCCCTATATATCCCTGATTTCAGAAAATATTAATTAATTAAAAGGTTTAGTTGATTATTATTTTTATTATCTAGTAGTCCTACATAATGACGATTATTTATACATGTGATGTATGATGAGTGGACGGATGATCATGGACCGTGTGATGTGTGTACTTGTGATTATTATTATTGAGGTCTGCGAACCTCCATTATATTTCTCGTTTATTGTCGGGCCTGCGTGCCTATGATTAAGTTGTAATCACATGAGGAGGCGCAGCGGGAGCGTGGAAGCCATAGCGGGACCCACGAGACGGACGATCGTGATGCATGAAGATGCATCAAGATGTCGACGGAACCAACGAGGACGAGATGGACGATCACAAGGCATGGAGATGCACCGTTGCACACATAGATCTTGATGTGAGTGATTAGGCCTACTGGCTCGGGCCAAATCATATTAGGTTGTGGTCCATGATCATCTGGTGTGATTGCTTATACACATACTAGATATGTATATATATTTGCATGCGATGTAGATATATATTAAATATGTACATGTGTGACATGTCATAATAGGAGACCAAATCATAGAAACATCTCTCGATAATATTAAGTCGGTAAACGTGAGGCAATTAGATTGACCCACGTGGCCTTCCATCGTTATGAGTAGGAACCGAATCCCGGTGTAGGTTGAGTTGGTCGAGTCCCTCGAGACTCACCTATATCGCGATTTGCTATCTTGCTTACGACATAGAGATGTCACCGGTGACCTGAGGGCATGATATGCTTGGTCGAGTCCCTCGAGGGTATATCATCAAATCAGACTCATCTTGTAACGAAGGTGTTGACTTAACCGAGCATCATGGTTGGTCGAGTCCCTCGAGGCCATGGTGATTCGGAGGCCGAACAGGACGGGAATCACAAGGAGTTGTGATCGGCAAGAGTTGTCTACCTTTTAGGCTTAGTGTGATTGGTCGAGTCCCTCGAGGTTACACTAAGACGCTGATTGGATCCTGATCCCCACTAGAAGTCTGCCGGAGACTTCCGTTTCACGTGCTGAGGGTGTCGCGTGACTCGTTAGTAAAATAGTGGGAGCATATTAAGATAGAAGTCCATATCTTGATTGTTTATTTCTTGCAAAATCTGCATGTTATTCATTTTTGCTACATCTTTATTTTCAGAAAATGTCGCTTTCAAATCCCTTATGTGGCATACTTGATGTCAACCGCCTCACTGGTCCAAATTATACGGACTGGCTCCGTAACTTGAGAATTGTTCTCACAGCGGAGAAAATCGTGTACGTCCTTGATACAGTGATGCCTACGCCCGAAGAAGGGGCAAGCGAGGATGAGATCGCTCGCTACGTGAAGTACATTGATGACTCCACTCTTGCTCAGTGCTATATGTTGGGCTCTATGACTCCAGAGTTACAGAGACAACATGAAAAGATGGATGCCAGATCCATTCTCCTACATGTCCGTAAATTGTTTGAGGAACAGGGAAGGACTCAACGATATGAGATATCCAAGAGCCTTTTCCGCGCTAGGATGACTGAGGGGACACCGGTTCAGAACCATGTCCTAAAGATGATTGAGTGGATAGAGAAACTCACAGGTCTAGGAATGGTCCTAGAGGATAACTTGTGTGTGGACATTGTGCTTCAGTCCCTACCAGATTCCTTTTCACAGTTCATAATGAACTTTAATATGAACAAGCTTGTGGTGACTCTCCCAGAGCTCCTCAATATGTTGAGGGAGGCAGAGAGTACTATTAAGAAAGAGAAGCCAGTTCTCTACACTGGTGAGACCAGAAAGAAAAGGAAAGAAGAAAGGTCCCTTAAGAAGGGAAAGGGCAAGGGCAAACAAGGTAAAGCAAAGGTTGCTAAGAAAGACCCAACAAAGGACAAAGGCCAGTGCTTCCACTGTGGTAAAGATGGGCACTGGAAGAGAAACTGCAAAGAGTACCTTGCAGAAAGGGCGAAACAAAAGCTTGATGAAGCTTCAGGTACATTCATGATCGGTCTCCATTTGTCAGACTCTTATGATAACACATGGGTATTAGATACCGATAGTGCTTATCATATATGTAATTCGTTGCAGGTTCTGGCAAGGCCTAGGAGACTAGAGAGAGGCGAGATGGACCTCAAGATGGGTAATGGAGCAAACGTTGCTGTTTTAGCTGTTGGCGAGGTCGCCCTACATCTGCCTAGTGGAGCTTTTATTGCATTAGATGCATGTTATTTTGTTCCTTCTATTATCAAAAACATTATCTCCATTTCATGTTTAACAGTTAGTGGATATAAATTTGTTTTTGAGAACAATGGTTGTTCGATATTATTAGATGATAAGATCATCACGAAAGGAACATTGCATAATGGTTTATTTATGTTAGACACCACTCCACATATCATGAATATAAATATGTCCAAAAGGAAACGAGATGAGTTGAACAGTGCATACCTGTGGCATTGTAGGCTAGGTCACATCCATGAAAGAAGGATTCAAAAGTTGCTAAATGATGGATATCTAGATCCATTCGACTATGTGTCATATGCAACTTGTGAGCCTTGCATTCGTGGAAAACTGACCAACTCTCCATTTAGTGGAACTGGAGAGAGAGCCACTGAGTTGTTGGAACTCATACATAGTGATGTATGTGGACCCATGTCAACTCACGCCATTGGAGGTTACTCCTACTTCATTATATTTACTGATGATTTCTCAAGGTATGGATATGTGTACTTAATGAAGTACAAGTCCGAGGCCTTTGAGAAATTCAGAGAGTATAAGAATGAGGTGGAGAACCAGACTGGAAAGAGTATCAAAACTCTTCGATCAGATCGAGGAGGTGAGTACTTAAGTACAGAGTTTACTCACTTCCTCAAGGACCATGGGATATTATCCCAATGGACACCTCCTTATACACCTCAGCTCAATGGTGTCTCTGAAAGGAGAAATCGTACATTATTAGATATGGTACGGTCCATGATGAGTTTCGCTGACCTACCCATCTCATTCTGGGGATATGCCCTAGAAACCGCAGCTTACCTTCTGAACAGAGTTCCAACTAAGTCGGTGGTGTCTACACCATATGAGATATGGAAAGGGAAGAAGCCTGATCTTAAAGTAGTTAAGATTTGGGGCTGCTCTGCCCATGTTAAAAGACACAACCCCGATAAGTTAGAATCAAGGACAGGGCGATGTAAATTTGTGGGATACCCCAAGGAAACTTGTGGGTATTACTTCTATCATCTCGAGGACCAAAAGGTCTTTGTAGCTAAGAGAGCAGTGTTCCTTGAGAAGGAACACATTCTTGACGGAGACAGTGGGAGAATGATAGAATTGAGCGAGGTTGGAGAACCAAGCTCAAGCACCACTCTACAGCCCGAGTCTGTTCAGGTATCTAATACACAAGTTTCAACTTTACGCAGGTCTGATAGAGTATCCCATCCTCCTGAGAGATATGTGGGACATATTAGAGCAGAGGATGTAGAGGATATTGATCCTCAGACCTACGAGGAGGCTATTATGAGTATAGACTCCGGGAAGTGGAAAGAAGCCATGAATTCTGAGATGGATTCTATGTACTCCAATAAGGTTTGGAACCTAGTTGATGCACCCGAAGGTATTGTACCCATCGGTTGCAAGTGGATCTTTAAGAAAAAGATCGGAGTAGATGGAAAGGTAGAGACCTATAAAGCAAGGCTAGTGGCTAAGGGGTATCGTCAAAGGCAAGGTGTTGACTACGACGAAACTTTCTCACCCGTAGCAATGCTAAAATCCATCAGAATTCTATTGGCTATTGCAGCACACTATGATTATGAGATCTGGCAGATGGATGTGAAAACCGCATTCCTCAACGGGAACCTGGAGGAGGAGGTGTATATGATGCAACCTGAGGGATTCGTGTCCAAGAACTGCCCAGATAAGGTGTGTAGGTTGCTTAGATCCATTTATGGACTAAAGCAAGCTTCCCGAAGTTGGAACATAAGATTTGATGAGGCAATCAGATCTTATGACTTCGTTAAGAACAGAAAGGTAAGTGGGAGCGCTATTAGCTTTTTGGTGTTATATGTGGATGACATCCTCATCATTGGGAATGACATAGGAATGCTATCCACAATAAAGGCTTGGTTATCTAGACACTTCTCCATGAAGGACTTAGGAGAAGCATCTTATATCTTGGGGATTAGAATCTATAGAGATAGATCCAAAAGGATGCTTGGCTTGTCCCAGTCCAGGTACATAGAAACTATTGTCAAAAGGTTTGGCATGGAAAATTCCAAAAGAGGTCTCATACCGATGAGACATGGGATATCGCTTTCTACGAGTATGTCCCCAAAGACTCCAGAAGAAAGGGCGAACATGGATATGATACCTTATGCCTCAGCAATAGGGTCTATCATGTATGCCATGCTATGTACTAGGCCTGATATAGCGCATGCTCTAAGTGTCACGAGCAGGTATCAGGCGGATCCAGGCTTGGAGCACTGGAAAGCAGTAAAGTGTATCCTTAAGTACTTGAGAAGGACTAAGGATCTTTTACTAGTATATGGAGGTAATAGCCTTAAGGTTGAAGGCTACACTGACTCAAGTTTTCAGTCTGATGTCGATGATAGCAAGTCGAATTCAGGGTATGTGTACACCTTGAATGGAGGAGCAGTGTGCTGGAAGAGTTCCAAGCAAGATACCACTGCTGACTCGACCACAGAGGCGGAGTACATTGCTGCATCAGATGCAGCAAAGGAGGGAGTCTGGTTGAAGAAGTTCATCACAGATTTGGGAGTCGTGCCGGATAGTGAGGAGCCGATTTCCCTATATTGCGACGACAACGGGGCAATTGCTCAAGCGAAGGAACCTAGGTCTCATCAGAAATCTAAGCATGTTCTGAGGAGGTTCCACCTTATCAGAGAGATCGTGACCCGAGGAGATGTAGCAGTGGAAAGAGTTCCATCCGAAGATAACATTGCAGATCCACTAACAAAACAATTGTCTCAGATTGTCTTTGAGCGTCACAGGGGTCTGATGGGGATCAGACACATAGGTGATTGGCTTTAGGTCAAGTGGGAGATTGCTAGTCATAAGTGCCCAGCAAGCCAATCACGTGAGTGATGGCACGTGTGACTTGATACAGAATCTTTTTGCTTATTATATTTTTGGCATATATCACTTTATAACTATTGCATAAATGCATATGTATAGTGATGTCCTTGGATTTGTGCAATGGGAATCGGATCGTGATGAGATCACGATAATGAGATCGATTCACCTTTAAACACATATCCTAAATAATCCCGGTCATAGGTTACTCGAGAGGGACATCGTGATAACCGGATAGACTGGTGTGCTGTATACCCGTCCATATGATGGATGCAGCTGGTCTCATAGCTGCTCGTGTAGGGACACTAGGGATACAGTACAGGTGCTCATTGGAGAATGAGTTCACTGATTGATCCGCTTACGGAATGCTGGATGGTTGATGATGCCTTATTGTCAGACAACGATTCCGTAGTCCTAGTGGTGTATCTGGTTCTTAGACTTGAGACACCAAGGATGTCCTGTATGAGTGCTCCACTCTTTGATACCAGACTTATAGGTTTGGCTGTTCCCAGATCTAGTACAGCTGGTCATTGGGAGTGGTAGTCGACCTTACGAGGGCTATTGAGTGTCGATAGAGGATCATCCACTCTCGGTATCATGAGAGGAATATCCCATGTGTTCTTGCTCAGACAAATCCCTGGCCAGGGTCATTCGGGTTGAGAGAGAAAGAGTTCTCCGGGAGAATCCGATTAGAGCGAGACTCAAGTAGAAACCGTATGGGTCTGACAGCACCATGCTCGATATACGGTCTCTGGGATATTAGATGGATGAGGGACTATAGGTACATGGTAACTGAGGACAGACAGGTCCAATGGATTGGATTCCCCTGTATCGTCTGGGGACTACGGCGTAGTGGCCTAGTACTTCCGTAGTCGATGAGTCGAGTGAATTATTACAGAGATAATAATTCACTTAGTTAGAAGGAGTTCTGACAGGTATGACTCACGGCCAGCTCGATATTGGGCCTAGAGGGTCACACACATATGGTAGGCATTGCGATGAGTAGAGGTTCGGATATGAGATATCCGACGGAGCCCTTGTCTTATTGGATGCAGATCCAATACCCACTAGGGAAAAGGACCCATTAGGGTTTTGACACGGGATCTCTATAAATAGGAGGGATTCACAGCCTCATAGGCTAGAGTCTTTGCTTGCCCTTCCTATTCTCCTCTCCCTCTCCACCTCAGAGTAGGCCTGGAGTTTTGAGGAGCGTCGTCGCAACCCTGCTGTGTGGATCACCGCTAGAGAGGAGGACGCTTGACCTCCTTCACCCTCTCCTGAGGATCTGCAAGGAAACAGGGATATACGATCTCCCTAGGTAACACAATCTCTATACGCAGTTTTGTGTTTTGCGGATTTTGCGCACCAATCTTCGCACGACGACGAACATCTTTTTGGGAATCGGGGATTTTTGTTTTCTTGTTCTTCCGCTGCGCATATGATGTCGCCCCCCATGATTTCCCAACATATAAAAGGAACTTATACAACATCAACATATCAAGTACGAAAGATTTGCCCCAAAATCTTCTAGCTTTCCACTACCTCGACCCAAACTACATATTTTAGCAAGCGATAAGCTATCCTGAAAAATTTATATATCAACGGGGTAAGCATATAAAGCTCAGCAAACGACTAACATATCCATAGCAAAGAGGACAGTTTTCAAACAAATAAAGTATCAAAAATACAAAGCAGAGATACAAGATGAAATAGAAGCATGTGTTGTTTGAATACCGAATTACGATATCATTTCGTTCAAAGCATGTTTTGTTCATATAATCGAGGAAAGGTAATTGGAGTATATCATTGACATAAGGAGCATATCCATGGCATATGGTATTTTCAAGGCATAACAAAGACTTATAACATTTCAGAAATATATCATAGAACAAAACATGAATAGAAGCTCAAATGTCACATGACGTTGCATTTATTTCATTCTTATCCAAAGCATGTATAGAAACATAGCCAAAGCTTTGGATATCATATCAAATACATAGAAGATGAAGTGGGATCATAACATAATATGGTCCATCCATTTTTGAATGACCACCAAACATAAGTCTCCCACGTCTGGGAGCTCCATCCACCCACATCTGAGTGAAGTCATAGGGGGTCGGCAGAGCATCGCGGGCTCTAAGCATAACTCCCTTTACCATTTTTGGCAAAGGTTCATATTTATCCCAAAAATATCTAAGTACAAAGGGACAGTATGAACAATAAAATTAGCATATATTGAAAGAACATACGGAACAACAAAATATACATATGCCTTTCGAGACAAAACGATGCAAACATAATCTTTCATAAATGTATTCAGATTTGAATGGAAATAAAAGCAAGAGCATACAAGGATTTCAAACAATCACATATAGTTCAATTGAAATAAGAAGGTTATATAAATTCAATATTCAAATAAATGAAACTGGAAGAGGCACATATCAAAAGCAAATGCGGAACAATGGGATGCATGTGCCTATACGAATCCTTGCGATGCAAACATAAACTTTAGATGATAGCTGTAGGTGTACAAATAATTAAAGGGAAAAGTATAGAGGAATTCAAGACAATAATGTAAAGTTCAACTGAAGTAAGGGTTTTTGCCAAAATCAATTTCCAAAGATAAGAAACAATAAGAGGCGAAATCGACCAAAGCTCGATTCTGGCAGAATTTGAGAGTAAGATTGTATAAATTATTTAGATAATCAATTATGCTCCAATTTATACAAAATAGGTGTTGTTAGAAAGCTTTGTCAATTTAGTTTTAGGCAAATTAAGATTTATAAGAATTGGAATTTACAATAGGGAGTTACAGATAATTTTGTCGTGAAAGATCTGAAAACATTAGCTCTATTTTACTAAATCCATAGGGTCGATGAAAATAGATGTTTCAGTTTACAATTGTCCTCCAAATATTTCAAATTCAGTACATACAGAAAGCATTTTGAGTCTAGCTTCGAATAAATCATACTTTGCATGAATCTGAGTTCGTAGTAGAAAGTTATAAGCAGTTAAGCAACAAGAGGTCAGAAATTACAGTCCCTATTTTTCAAAATCTGTAAGGTTAATTGAAACAGAAGTCTTAGTTGGTATTAAAACTCTAAATCATTCAATCTTGGTATCAAAATAAATATTATTGAGTCTACTTTCAATTAGAATAGGTTTTGCCTAAATCAGAATTTATCACAAAAAGTTAGTACCGTAACAATGTATAGAGGTTAGATTACCGAAAAATTACAGATTTATAGCTTTGTATCAAAACGAAAGAAGGTCTAGTTCTCAATTGAAATCTCTCAAAATTTTTAAAATAAAAATGGAAACAAAGATTAAGGTTACTATGGGATGAGGTTAGAACACTTGCCTTAAAATAATTTGAATCCCAAATGTGGAAAAATTGATGAAAAACCTCAAGCTCTTCTTCTTCTTCTTCTTCTTCTTCTTCTTCTTCTTCTCTTCTCTAACTCACATTGGCTGCAGCTCTTAAGTTTTGTTTTCTTTAACCTTTCATCGAATTATTTGTGTTTTGGCTAATGAAAGGTTGCAAGGTGTCATGCATGCATGAAAGGGGCTAGGTGTCATCTTTAGGGCAGACATAAGTGGCACCATTAGGTTAGCTAGTGACACATATCCATTATATATATTTTTTTCTTTAACTTAAATCTGAATTTTTTCATAAATCATATCAAACTTCTAATATTTACTCTTAGGTCCATAGTCATAAAATTTTAATATAATATCATTTAATATAAAATAATTATTAAAAATCCTCATATTTATAAACAAGCATTTACTAAATTTTTCAAAAATGGGGGATGTTACACTCTTCTCTCCTTAAAAGATAAGTATAAGATTTTTTCATTTCTTTCTAATGGACCAAAAAACTTAAGTGAGAGTTAACATAATACACTTATCAGGCCCATATAAGCCAATCATACACATTGTCCACTCCCGATGTGGGACTAATGGGATGTTACATCCATACCTCATTTCTCTCAAATTGATTCAACTCTTCTTGCATTGCGATAACCCATGAATCATCTTTCAAGGTCTCATCAATACATTTAGGTTCAATTTGGGAGAGAAAAGCGATGTTGACACAAAAATTCTTAAGAGAAAAATAAGTTTGAACCCCTTTTGATGTGTCTCCTATGATTAGCTCCTTAGGATGAGCATCAACATACTTTTATTCCTTAGGTAAGGATATTTTAGAAGAAGATACATCCAAGTTGCTAGATAGAAAAAGAGTTTCATTTAAATTCAAAGCATGGAAATTAAGATCATTATCAAAATTATTTTTCTTAATTCTGGAAACTTCATTAAAAACAACTTGAATAGATTCTTCTATAACCAAAGTTCTTTTGTTAAAACTACGAATGGCCTTAGAAATAGAATAATAGCCAAGAAAAATTCCTTTATCGGATTTTGTATTAAACTTTCCTAAGATATATTTTTCATTCAAGATAAAACATTTACACCCGAAAACCTTAAACTATGAAATATTGGGTTTTTTGTTGTTCCACAACTCATAAGGAGTTTTGGAAAGTAATGGTCTTACTAGAACCCTATTCATGACATAGCATGCCATATTAATAGCTTTGGCCCAAAAATATTTGGGTAGGCTATGTTCGTTTAACATGGTTCTAGCCATTTCTTGTAATTTTCTATATTTTCTTTCTACTACTCCATTTTGTTGAGGCTTTATTGGAGTAGCGAAATTATGGTTGTATCCATTAGATTCATAAAATTCTTGGAAATCACGGTTTTGAAATTCACCTCCATGATCACTTCGAATTGATGAACTCATAAAACCCTTTTTATTTTGAACAAGTTTACAAAACTTAGAAAAATGCCTAAAGCAATCGCTTTTGTGCGCCAAGAAGTAAGTCAAAGTGTATCTACTATAATCATCCATGATGATAAAGGTATATTTGTTACCTCCTAGGCTTGATGTAGCAATTGGTCCGAACAAGTCTATATAGATCAATTGCAAAGGTCTAGAGGTGCTTATTTGGTTCTTTGATTTGAAACTACTTTTTATTTGTTTTCCTAGTTGACATGCATCACACACATTATCTTTAACGAACTTAATGTGAGGAATTCCTCTTACAAGTTCTTTAGATGAGATTTAAGAGATTAGTTTCATGTAGCATGACATAATCTCCTATGCCAATGCTAAGCATCGTCATTCAAAATCGAAAAACACATTTCACTACAAAGATAATCAATGTCGATAGTGTATAAATTATTTTCTTTTAGGACAATCATAGATGTGTTTTTGTATGATTTTTTAAAAATACAAGCATTGGATTCAAATCTAATGATGTATCCATTATCACATAATTGACTAATGCTCAAAAGGTTATGTTTTAAGCCATCAACCAATAACAAATCTTCAATAAAGAAGTTTGATTTGTTACCTATGGTTCTTTTGCAAATGATTTTACCCTTGTTGTTGTCTCCGTAGGTGATATATTCTTCGTCTAGGCTAGTAAGCTTAGAGAATTAAGATGGATCTCCGATCATGTGCCTTAAGCATCGACTATCAATGTACCATATCTTGCTCCTAGCTTGTGATGGTAAATATTTCTACAAAAAATGATGATTTTTAGGTACCCATTTGACCTTGGGTGCCTCAAAAATCAATCTACACAACTTATCATATTGTATTGAGTCATTTGAGGTTCGTTTAGGAACCCAAATCAATTTATGTCGACTATTTCTCGTGAATGGACATTTGTATGCAACATATCTAAATTTGTAACAAAAGTTATATTTGTTTTGGGGTGAAACATGCAAGGTAGGGCCTTTAATAAAGATTGTTAGATTTTAGTGAGAGCTACTCACAAATCCGATTCTACCTCTTCTATGAACTTGACCCTTATTGCAAGGATCATGTTTAAGGAGTTGCTATCGACCTTGAATTTTTCTAAGATTTCCTTGAGTAGCAAAATTTCCTTTTTAAGCATTTCTAATTCATGGCATTTTGTACAAGAAGCTAAACTATCATCATGCTTAATTTTTAGTCTATCAAAATCACTAACAAAAGAAGCATGCTCCTTTTTCAAAGAGTTATACTTTTTACTTAAGGTTCTACATTCATCAAAAAATTCATGAAAAGCACTTAAAAGCTCATCAAAAGATAAATTTGCATCTAATGAACTACTTACCTCATCTTGGATAACCATTAGTGCGTAGTGAGCAACTTGCTCAGTGTTGGTTGGCTCCTCTTCTTTAGATGCACTTGAGTCATCCCATGTTGCCTTAAGAGCTTTCTTCTTCTTTGGTTGCTTGTTCTTTGCTAGGGGACATTCACTCTTGAAATGTCTCGACTTCTTGCACTCGTAATATATTACTTGTTCTTTCTTGGGTCCAAATTTATTTTTAGTGTCATTTTTAAATTTATTCCTTTTTATGAATTTTTGGAAGTTTCTTGTCAAGAGTGCCAAGTCATCATGAAAGTCCTCATCACTTGAATTTTTTTTCAAGTGGTCTTCTTGAGTTCTTAGTGTCATATCCTTCATATTCTTTGGAAGGTTATTCTCAAGCTCTTCATGAGCATTACAAGTTATCTCATAGGTCATTAGTGACCCGATTAGTTCTTTGAGAGGAAAGTTATTTAAATCTTTAGCCTCTTAAATGATCATTACTTTATGATCCCAACTCTTTGGAAGGGATCTTAAAATTTTATTAACAAGTTCAAAATCTGAAAAACTTTTACCAAGTCCTTTTAGACCATTGACGACATCCGTAAATCGGGTGTATATGTCTCCAATGGTCTCACTCGGTTTCATTCGAAACAACTCATAAGTATGGACTAAAAGATTAATTTTCAACTCCTTTACTCTACTAGTGCCTTCGTGAGTCACTTCGAGTGTGTGCCAAATATAAAAAGTCGTTTCACAAATAAACACTTGATTGAACTCATTTTTATCCAAAGCACAAAACAATGCATTTATAGCCTTAGCATTTAAAGCGAAAGTCTTCTTCTCCAACTCATTCCAGTCACTCATTGGAAGAGAAGACTTTTGAAAACTATTTTATATAAGATTCCAGAGCTCAAAATCCATTGAAATTAGAAAAATCCTCATTCTAGTCTTCTAATAGGTGTAATGTATTCTATTGGACATGGGCGGATATATGATTGAATGACCCTCTTAGTTGTTGAAAAATGCCATCTCTTTTAGGTTTCAAACCAAATGAGAGTGATCGAGCTCTGATACCAATTGTTAGGATCAAGCGCGACACTACGAGGAGGGGTGAATTAGTGCAGTAAAAAAATTACCCGTTTCAAAAGTCTTCGTTTCAATTAAACTCGATTCCAACGAAAATCGTTTCATAAAGATTTTAACTTGAAAGCACATGGGAGCATAGAGAAAGTAGTAAGAAGGTAAAGTAGCTTACAAGAAAGGTAAATTGCTTATGACAAAATACAAACCAAAATTTAGAGTGGTTCAATCATTTTAACCTACATCTACTTTCAGATTCCTCCTTCATCGAGGTCACCGGTGTCTACTAATGACCTTCCTTCAATAGGCGAAGACCAACCACCTTTTACAATACTTTCTCCTTTTCATAGGTTTAGGAGATAACCCTTACAAGTCTCACAGCTCTCTTGAATGATCTCAAAACTTAGAAAAGAGGAGGAGTACTCTAGCAATTTTACAACACTTTAACACTTCAAAGATTCAAGATTATGTCAATACTTTTGTGCCCTTTCGTGCAGAAAAGGGCAGGTATTTATAGGCCCCAATGGCTTTAAAATTGGAGCAAAAAAATGTCACAACCCCGGATTTCGGGTTATTGGTAGTACCACCGCCATTATTGGGAGGTACCACCACTTGACACCTGACACTAGGCGGTACCACTACAAACAGCATTAACTGCTAGTGGTACCACCGCCCAAACCACCTGGGAGACTAGGTCTCTCAAGCGGTGCCACCGCCGGACGTGATTTCAGGTGTTGAATAGGCTATTCAATCCGGCCCAATTTAGCACTGTTAAGAGCCCAATTGGCCCCTAACTAAGTTAGTGAGATTACCTCTCAATCATAACTCAATTTATGTTCTAACTACATTAAGGCAAGCAATTAGTCTGGTATGTCAATTTTTCTTTAGGCCATCTTCCGGTGAACCTCTCGATGAAACTTCCGGTGAGCTTCCAGCGAACTACCGATGAACTCTTAGCGATCTTTTGACGAGCCCTTGGCGATCTTCCGACGATCTCTCAATGATCTTCTGACGAGCTCTCGGCGATCTTTCAACGAGCCTCCCGCGAACTCCTGACAAAATCTCGACGAGCTCCCGACATACTTCTGGTACATCGTCTGAATCTTCGACTCCGGCCCATCATCTACTTTATGCCTTACTACTATCGTAGTTAATCCTGTACACTTATCTCAACACATAGATTAGGTCAAATAATTCAACAATTGATTTCATCATCAAAATCTGATATTCAATAAGGCTATGATCGTTCAACATGGTTCTTGTCATTTCTTGTAAATTTTTATTTTTTCTTTCTACTACTCCATTTTGTTGAGGATTTCTCATAGTAGATAAATTGTGGTTATATCCATTAGATTCATAAAATTTTTGGAAATCATAGCTTTGAAATTCGCCATTGAGATCACTCTGAATTGATAAAAATATAAAGCCTTTTTCATTTTGAACAAGTTTACAAAACTTAGAAAAATACCAAAAGCAATCACTTTTGTGTGCTAAGAAGTATGTCTAAGTATATCTACGATAATCGTCCACAATGACAAAGGCGTTTTTGCTACATCCTAGACTTGATGTATCAATTGGTCCAAACAAATCTATATAAATCAATTATATTGGTCTAGAGGTGCTTATTTAATTCATTGGTTCGAAACTATATTTTATTTGTTTTCCTAGTTGACATGCATCACAAACATTATCTTTAACAAACTTAATGTTAGGAATTCCTCTTACAAATTCTTTGGATGAGATTTAAGATATTAGTTTCATGCTAGCATGACCTAATCTTCTATGCCAAAGCTAAGCATCGTCATTCAAAACCGAAAAATATATTTCATTACAAAGAACATCAAGGTCTATAGTGTATACATTATTTTATTTTAGGGCAATCATAGATGTATTTTTGTATGGTTTTTCAATAATACAAGCATTGAATTAAAATCTAATGATATATCCTTTATCACAAAATTGACTAATGCTCAAAAGATTATGATTTAAGCCATCAACCAATAATACATCTTCAATCAAAAAGTTGGATTTGTCACCTATGGTTCTTTTGCCAATGATTTTACCAATGTTGTTGTCTCCAAAGGTGACATACCGTTCGTCTATGCTAGTCAGCTTAGAGAATTAAGATGGATCTCCTGTCATATGCCTTCAGCATCCACTATAAAGATACATCTCTTGCTCCTAGCTTGTGATGGTAAACATTTTTACAAAAAAAAGGATGATTTTTAGGTACCCATTTTACTTTGGGTACCTTAAAAATTGATCGACTTAACTTATCATTTTGCATAGAGTTCTTTACGGTTCCTTTAGGAACCCAAATCAATTTGAGTGTACTACATCTCTTAAATGAACATTGATAAGCAATATGTCCAAATTTATAACAAAAGTTACATTTGTTTCGGGGTGAAACATGCAAAGCTGGGCCTTTAATAAAGATGGTTGGATTTTTATGAATGTTACTCACAAAGCCGATTCCATTTCTTCTATGAACATGTTTCTTACTTGCAAGAATCATGTTTAAGGATTTGATACATATTTTAAAATTTTCTAAGGTTTCATGTAGTTACAAATTCTCCTTTTTAAGCATTTCTAATTCATCACATTTTGTATAAGGAGCTAAACTATCATCATACTCAATTTTTAATTTATCAAAATCACTAACAAGAAAAGCATGCTCATTTTTTAACAGTTTATATTTTTTATTAACTAATTTACATTCATCAAATAAATCATGAAAAGCACTTAATAATTCATCGAAAGATAAATTTGCATCTAATGAACTCCTTACCTCATCTCCGATAGCCATTAGTGTGTAGTGAGCAACTTGCTCTTTGTTGGCTGCCTCATCATTTTCGGATGCACTTGAATCGTCCCAAGTTACTTTATGCGCCTTCTTCTTCTTTGGTTGCTTCTTCTTTACTTGGGGATATTCGTTTTTGAAATGTCCCAACCTCTTGCATTTATAGCATATAACTTGTTCTTTCTTGGGTTCAATTTTATTTTTAGTGTCATTTTTAAATTTATTCATTTTTATAAATTTTTTAAATTTTCTTGTCAAGAGTGTCAAGTCATCATCATAGTCCTCATCACTTAAACTTTCTTTCAAGTGGTCTTCATGAGTTCTTAGTGCTATATCTTTCCTGTTCTTTGTAAGGTTGTTCTCAAGCTCTTCATGACCATTACAAGTCATCTCATTGGTCATTAGTGACCTGATAAGTTCTTTAAGAGGGAAGTTATTTAAGTCTTTAGCCTCTTGAATAACTGTTACTTTAGGGTCCCAACTCTTTGGAAGGGATCTCAAAATTTTATTAACAAGTTTAACATTAGAAAAATTTTTACCAAGGGCTTTTAGACCATTTACGACATCCATAAACTAGGTGTACATGTCTCCAATGGTCTCACTTAGTTTTATACGAAATAATTCATAACCATGAATCAAAAGATTGATCTTTGACTTCTTAACCCTACTTGTGCATTCGTTTGTGATTTCAAGTGTATGCCAAATGTTATAAGCCATTTTGCAAATAGAAACTCGATTGAATTTGTTTTTGTCCAAAGCACAAAACAAAGCATTTATAGCTTTGGCATTCAAAGAGAAAATCTTCTTCTCTAAGTCATTCCATTCGTTCATTGGAAGAGAAAACTTTTGAAATCCATTTTTAACGATATTCTATAACTCGAAATCCATAGAAATTAAGAAGATCTTCATCCTAGTTTTTCAATATGTGTAATCCGTCTTGTTGAACATGGGAGGACAAGTGATAGAATGACCCTTTTGATTGCCAGCAAAAGCTATCTCCTTTGGATTTTAAACCAAATCGAGAGTAACCAAGCTTTGATACCAATTGTTAGGATTGAGTCGGCACTAAGAGGGGGGGTGAATTAGTTTAGCGAATAAAAAATGTCTGTTTAAAAATTTTTATATGTTAATAAACTAATCTCAGAAAATAGTTTGAAAGCATGTTTGTTCGTAAGGGTAGTGAGAGCCAAGCATGTTGAATCTCGGATTTTGATGATATAATCAATTGGTGGGTTAATTGATCTAATCTATATTATTGAGTTAAGTGTGCAGGATTAACTACGATAACCAGAAAACATAAAGCAAAGATACCGGAGTCGAGCTCGATGGACGTTTAAGAGACCGAAGAATCATCGGAGATGCTGCCGGAACCATCCGAGAAGAAATCGGGAACATGTCGGAAGTTCGCCGAAGAAATCGTCGGAGGCTCGCGGAGATCACCGAGAAGGCTCGGCTACTCGTTAAAGTCATCACAAAGATTGGGAGCTTGCAGGGAGTCCGTCGGAAGAAGTTCGTCGGAAAGCTCGCCGGAACAAGACTCGACGTTCGCGGTTAAAAAACTTGCTTAGGATGTTTTTTTTGTGTTATGTAGTTCACCTGTAATTAGGATTTAGGATTAAGAGATAATCCTATATCCTGGTTAGGGGCCAACTGGGCCCAAAGTCAGATTTGGTTTGGGCTAAAATTAAGCCAAATAAATAAATTGAAGAGCCAAGCGGTGGCACCGCCTGGCTGGGCGGTGACACCTCCTTGGCTGGGCGGTTGCACCGTCCAGCACCCGAGCGCTGGGCGGTGGCACCGCCTGGCTGGGCGGTGGCACCTCCAGCACTGGGAACCCTAAGAGAATTCAAATTTTGAAGCCCAAAATTTGAATCCTCTTGAGGCCTATAAATACCCCTCAAATCTCAGCTGAGGTTAAAACTTTTGAGAAGCATTTTGATTGCGAGAAAAGTCTTAGAAAGTCTTAGCAAGTCTTGTTTTCAATTTGCTAGAGAGTTCTCCTCCTTCTTTCTTATTGAAAATTTGTAAGAGGTTGAGCTGCTTGTAAAAGGTTGTAAGAGGGGTGTTTACCCTTCCATTTCAAGAGACTTGCTAGTGGAAGGTGGGAGCCTCATCGAAGAGGGGCCTCGCAAGTGGAGTAGGTCATTTGACCAAACCACTCTAAAAATCGGCGTAATCTCTGGTTTGCTTTTTATTATTGTCATTTACATTACTGTAAATCTTCTTACTGCTTTAGTTCCTTATTACTCTTGCTGCGCAACTTTAAGAATACGTTTTCAAGTTAAATTTCTCAAGTTTCGTTCTTAACGTACGAAAGATTTTGTTAAAATCGAAGTTTTAATCCGCTGCACTAATTCACCCCTCCCTCTTAGTGCTTCTCCGATCCTAACAAGTGGTATCAGAGCAAGGTTATCTCTCATATTTGGTTTAATACCCAAGAGAGATGGCTTACTTCGGCATGCAAGAGGGCCATTCTATTGCACGACCACCTTTGTTTAATGGGTCGGATTACACATATTGGAAGACTCGCATGAGAATCTTCCTCATTTCTATGGACTTTGAGATTTGGTCTATTGTCGAGAATGGATTTCAAAAATCTTCTCTTCCGATGAGCGAATGGGATGAATCGGAGAAGAAGGTTTTTGCTTTAAATGCAAAGGCTATGAATGCCTTGTTTTGTGCACTAGACAAAAACGAATTTAATCGTGTTTCAATGTGTGATTCGGCTTTTGATATTTGGAGAACTCTTGAGGTCACTCATGAAGGCACTTGCCGTGTGAAAGAGTCCAAAATCAACATCCTTGTGCACTCTTACGAACTTTTCCGAATGAAACCAAGTGAGTCTATCGGAGACATGTACACCCGGTTTACGGATGTCATCAATGGACTCAAAGCTCTTGGTAAAGATTTTACTAACTTTGAACTAGTAACTAAAATCTTAAGATCCCTCCCTAAAAGTTGGGGTCCAAAAGTTACGGCCATTCAAGAGGCCAAAGACCTTAAAGCATTCCCTCTTGAAGAACTCATTGGGTCTCTAATGACCTACGAAATGACATGTCAAGCTCATGACAAGCTCGAGAACCCCCTTCCAAAGAACAGGAAGGATATGGCACTCAAATCACAAGAAGACCACTTGAAAGGAACATCAAGTGATGAGGACAGTGACAATGACATTGCACTTTTGACTCAAAAATTTAAAAAATATTTAAGAAAGAACAGATTTAAAAATAATACAAAAAATAAATTTGAACAAAAGAAGGACCAAGTGATTTGCTATGAATGCAAAAAACTGGGACACTATAAGAACGATTGTCCTCAAGCCAAAAAGAGAACATAAAAAAAGAAGGCATTCAAAGCAACGTGGGATGATTCAAGCGCATCCAAAGAAGAGGAGTCCAACACCGAGCAAGTTACTCATTACGCGCTAATGGCGTTAGGAGAAGAGGTATGTGATTTATTTAATGAAGATTTATCTTTTGAAGAACTATCTATTGCTTTTCATGAATTATTTGATGAATGTAGAACTGTTAGCAAGAAGTTAAGTATCTTAAAGAAAGAGCATGCTTTGCTACAAGATGAGTTTGATAGTCTTCAAACTCCTCCATGCTCTAAGTGTGAGCACTTAGAAGCAATAAAAAATGAAAATTTGCTTCTTAAGGAAACCTTAAACAAGTTTAAGGTTGGTAGCAAAGGATTAGATATGATCCTTGCACACAAGGGTCACATCGCAAATAGAAATGGAATTGGATTTGTAAAAGGATTACATCAAAATCCTACCACTTTCATAAAAGGACCTACATTACATGTTTCCTCTTATATGAAATGCAACTTTTGTTGCAAATCCGGACATATTGCCTACAAATGCCCATTTAGGAAAATTAGTTCACAAAAATTAATATGGGTTCCTAAAGGAACTATAAAGAATTCAATCATAAATAACAAAGTTAGTGGGTCAATTTTTGAGGCACCCAAAATCAAATGGGTACCTAAAAATCATCCTCTTTTGCAAACAAACCCACAAGCTAGGAGCAAGAGATGGTATCTCGATAGTGGATGCTCAAGACATATGACTGGAGATCCATCTCATTTCTCTATGCTCACTAGCAAAGAAGAAGGGTACGTTACCTTCGGAGACAACAACAAGGGCAAAATCATTGGCAAGGGAACTATTGGTAACAAATTTAATTTTTCCATTGATGATGTCTTACTAGTTGATGGATTGAAACATAATCTCTTGAGTATTAGTCAACTATGCGAGAAAGGTAACATCATTAGATTTGAATCAAATATGTGCATTATTGAAAAACCAAATCATAACATGACTATGATTGCTTTAAAACAAAATAATGTCTATACCATCAATCTTGATGAACTAAGTAATGAAATGTGCTTCTCCGCCGTAAATGATGATGCTTGGCTTTGGCATAGGAGATTAGGCCATGCAAGCATGAAAACAATATCTAAGATCTCATCTCAAGAATTAGTACGAGGAATTCCAAATATAAAGTTTATTAAGGACAAAGTATGCGATGCATGTCAACTAGGCAAACAAATAAAAACAAGCTTCAAACCAAAAAATCAAATCAGCACTACTAGACCATTACAATTGATCCATTTGGACTTATTTGGACCAATTGATACAACAAGTCTAGGTGGAAGCAAATATGCTTTTATGATTGTGGATGACTACTCTATATACACTTGGACCTATTTCTTAGCTCACAAAAGTGATTGCTTCAAGTGTTTCTCTAAATTTTGTAAACTCACTCAAAACGAAAAAGGCTTCATGATTTCATCAATTCGGAGTGATCACAGTGGTGAATTCCAAAACCGTGACTTTCAAAATTTTTGCGAAGGTAATGGGTACAATAACAACTTCTCAACTCCAAGAAATCCTCAACAAAATGGAGTAGTTGAAAGGAAAAATAGAAATCTACAAGAAATGACAAGAACTATGTTGAATGAACATAGTTTACCTAAGTAATTTTGGGCCGAAGCCGTAAATACGGCTTGCTACATCATGAATAGAGTCCTAATAAGACCATCCTTATCCAAAACTCCCTATGAATTATGGAATAACAAAAAACCAAACATCTCCTATTTTAAAGTTTTTGGTTGTAAATGCTTTATTTTAAATGAAAGGGATGCTTTAGGAAAATTGGATGCTAAATCTGATGAAGGCATCTTTCTTGGTTACTCTTCCGTTTCTAAAGCTTTTCGGGTTTTTAATAAAAGAACTTTAGTAATTGAAGAGTCTATTCATGTAGTTTTTAATGAAATTTCCGATTTAAAGAAAAATGATTTTGATGATGATCTTGGTTTTGATAATTTGAATTTAAATGAACCCTCTCCTCAAAATAGCCATTTGAATGCATCTTCTTCCGAAATTTCTTTACCAAAAGAATGGAAGTATGTAGATGCTCATCCAAAAGAGCAAATTATAGGAGATACATCAAAAGGGGTTCAAACTCGTTCTTCTTTCAAAAATTTCTGTGCTAACGCCGCTTTCCTTTCTCAAACTGAACCTAAATGCATTGACGAAGCCTTAAAAGATGATTTTTGGATCATTGCAATGCAAGAAGAATTGAACCAATTTAAGAGGAATGAGGTATGGAAGCTTGTTCCTAGACTAAGTGACCACTTAGTCATAGGTAGTAAGTGGGTCTTTAGAAACAAGCAAGACGAAAATGGTATCGTGGTTAGAAACAAGGCTAGATTAGTGGCCAAAGGTTTCAACCAAGAAGAAGGTATCGATTACGAAGAAACCTTCGCTCCCGTGGCTCGATTAGAAGCCATAAGGATGCTCCTTGCCTATGCTAGTAGTAATAATTTTAAACTATTTCAAATGGATGTTAAAAGTGCTTTCTTGAATGGTTTTATTTCCGAAGAAGTATTTGTCGAACAACCTCCCGGATTTGAAAATTCTCTTCTTCCTAATCATGTATTCAAATTGACTAAAGCTCTCTATGGCTTAAAACAAGCTCCTAGAGCTTGGTATGAAAGACTTAGCTCCTTTCTTATTTTAAATAATTTTACCAAAGGCAAGGTTGATACTACATTGTTTATTAAACATTTTGAAAATAATTTTCTTATTGTGCAAATTTATGTTGACGATATTGTGTTTGGCTCTTCGGATGAATCACTATGTGAATCATTTGCCAAATGTATGAGTCTTGAATTTGAAATGAGTTTAACGGGTGAATTAACTTTCTTTTTGGGATTGCAAATCAAACAACTTAGTGATGATATATTTCTTAACCAATCTAAATATACATTAGAATTGTTAAAACGATTTAACATGGATAATTCAAAAGCAATAAACACCCCTATGAGTACTGCGACTAAGTTAGATATGGATGAAAATGGTGAAAGTTTCGATCAAAAAACATATAGGGGAATGATAGGTAGTCTACTCTACCTCACTGCGACTAGACCGGATATTATGTTTAGTGTAGGACTTTGCACTAGGTTTCAATCTAATCCTAAATTATCTCATCTTAAGAGTGTTAAAAGAATATTTAGGTATCTTAAAGGAACTCCAAATTTAGGATTGTGGTATCTAAAATCTGAAAAATTCGATCTAATAGCTTATGCAGATGCCGATTTTGGCGGATGCAGGATAGATAGAAAAAGTACATCTGGAACATGCCAATTTTTAGGACATGCACTTGTTTCTTGGACTTCCAAGAAACAAAATTCAGTTGCACTATCTACGGCGGAAGCCGAATACATTGCTGCAAGTGCATGTTGTGCACAAGTAATTTGGATGAAAAATACATTAGAAGACTATGGAATTCACCTTGAAAATATTCCCATAAAATACGATAATACCAGTGCCATATGCCTTACTAAAAATCCAATTCAGCACTCTAGAACTAAGCACATCGACGTTAGGCATCATTTCATACGCAATCATGTTCTTAACAATGATGTTGTTCTAGAATTCATTGACACAAAGCATCAATTAGCAGATATATTTACAAAAGCTTTGAATAAAGACCAATTTGAATTCATCCGAAGGGAATTAGGCATGCTAAATTGTCCCTAAAATGAACTTCACAAAAAGGACTCGTTCTTTTCCCTTCGTTTATGAATTTGAATTCTTCCTTCTTCTTCAATTCAAAATGATCCATTAAAGTATAAATTATGATCTTGAGGGAAGAAGCTAAACAAAAGGAAGGAAGAAAATTTTTTTCTTTCCTCCGCGTGATGCCAGCGGTGGCACCGCCAAATCCGGCGGTTGCACCGACTGGCGCTCGGGCGCCAGGCGGTGACACCGACCAGTTTGGCGGTGACACCGACCGAGTCACCCTTTTTAACCCGAGGGGTTAGGGCCGGCGGTGACACCGCCCCCAACCCGAAGAAAGACCTCTCAAAACCCTCTCCCATTCCCTCTAACCCTCATTCTAATTCTTAGAAACATTGGAGAAGGATTCTTGGTGGTCCAAGCTTTCCATCTCTCAACATAATCTCCACGAGGTAACACTTGAAATCCCTCTTTCTTTTCTCTTTCTCTTGCTTATTTTTCACAATTTCATCATCATGTTGTCTAGAAAATGGCTCCTAAGAGATCAAAAGGAATAAGGATTGAAGGAGATTCATATAACCATGACCTTTTTAGATCAAAAGAGGTAGCCCTTAGCTTTCCAAAATTTGAAACATGATGTGTCCATAAGGGAAAATACGTTGATTTGGATGAACTAGAGGACTTAGAACCCATTAGGTGGTTTGCACACCTAGAAGCTCTACCTCTACTACAAATAGATGAACCAATCTATCCACGGTTAGTGAGATTGTTCTATACCAACCTATATGAAGACAATGATAGCCTAAGCACTTACATTCTAGGAACACCCATTAGAATATTTGACAGCACCATTTGTGAGCTAATTGGCATAACTGAAAAAGATAGGGGATGCTATTTTAAAGGTAAATGGGACGTCAAAAAAAATAGGAGCAACCTATTCCGAAGCTGTGAAAACAATTTTTGCAAATCCAAACCTTGACTTCCTACCCAAGAGCTGTGAACACTTAATGCCTTTCAACTCTAAAATTCTTCATCACATTATCACAAGCATCATATTCCCCAAACAATTTCATCTTGACGAAGTAAGTCAAATAGAGATAGGAACCATGTACTAGATTATGACCGGTCAGCATAATTGTTTTGGGTACTTGATTCGCCAACACATGCAGGAAATTATGACTAAAGATACTATATTGCCATATGGGAGGTTAATCACTAGAATTCTTCATGCCTATGACATTTGCATTCCACCCGATGAAGAATCTATTCAAAATGATCGATATAACATAATAAATAAAAACCTGCTGAAAAAACTTAGGTGCACTTTTAGCAATGGCATATGGGTTAGGCAGCCTAGAAGGACGGATCCAATTCCTACACCAATAGAACAACACGAAACACCAATTCTTATGGGAAATGAATCTCCTCCTCCTAGTCCCTTTGGAGCAGCACCTTCAGCTCCTATTTCCTCCTCTGAAGATATCATTATGGCGGAGCTATCTCAGATCAAATCACAGCAAGAACAAATTCAGAATCAACAAGTTGAAATTTTGAAGACACTACGACAGATGAATGAAAAAATAGATATCATGTATCAGCACTGTGGATTACCTCCTAAGGATTAAATTGATGTATCTTTTTATTCTGTTCTGTTTGCTTTTAAAAACAAGTTCATGTTTGTCATCGATTGTACGATAACTGATCTTTCCTTTAGATAACTACTGTCTTAATCTGCATAGATGATGATGTCTTTTGGATAAACTATTTCTGGCAAATTTGAATGATGAACTTTGATAAATACTAAACCTTTTTCTATGATCATCAATTAGCTGGCTTGTCTCTTTTTGTTGATGACAAAGGGGGAGAAGTGATGACTTACACCAGAACGATAGCATGACTAATATGAATTACAAAAACTTGTGTGATATGAATGTCTTATATGACTTGCAAATCCTTGAAAATATCACAAGATTGATATCATGAAATTTATATTGAAAATCTTTATCTTTTGTGTGATATGAATGTCTTATATGACTTGCAAATCCTTGAAAATATCACAAGATTGATATCATAAAATTTATATTGAAAATCTTTATCTTCTGTCATAGCAAAATTCGTCCCGTATCATTTAACTTATGATTTTCATCGAAGTTTCGTACTTACTATTGTTTAATGAGGATAACGACAAAGTTTTACGATTAGAACTTATCGGGTTATGCTTGAATCCAATGGGATGGAATTCAAGTGTTTTTTATCTTCTCATAATATGGCATATAGATAGGGGGAGTTATGTTTAACTCCGTCATCAATTGATTGTCATCATCAAAAAGGGGGAGATTGTTGAATCTCGGATTTTGATGATATAATCAATTGGTGGGTTAATTGATCTAATCCATATTATTAAGTTAAGTGTGCAGGATTAACTACGATAACCAGAAAACATAAAGCAAGGATACCGGAGTCGAGCTCGATGAACGTTTAAGAGACCGAAGAATCATCGGAGATGCTGCCGGAACCATCCGAGAAGAAATCGGGAACGTGTCAGAAGTTCACCGAAGAAATCGTCGGAGGCTCGCGGAGATCACCAAGAAGGCTCGGCTACTCGTTAAAGTCATCACAAAGATTGGGAGCTTGTAGGGAGTCCGTCCGAAGAAGTTCGTCGGAAAGCTCGCCGGAACAAGACTCGACGTTCGCGGTTAAAAAACTTGCTTAGGATGTTTTTTTTGTGTTATGTAGTTCACCTATAATTAGGATTTAGGATTAAGAGATAATCCTATATCCTGGTTAGGGGCCAACTAGGCCCAAAGTCAGATTTGGTTTGGGCTAAAATTAAGCCAAACAAATGAATTGAAGATCCAAGCGGTGGCACCGCCTGGCTGGGCGGTGACACCTCCTTGGCTGGGCGGTTGCACCGTCCAGCACCCGAGCGCTGGGCGGTGGCACCGCCTGGCTGGGCGGTGGCACCTCCAGCACCGGGAACCCTAAGAGAATTCAAATTTTGAAGCCCAAAATTTGAATCCTCTTGAGGCCTATAAATACCCCTCAAATCTCAGCTGAGGTTAAAACTTTTGAGAAGCATTTTGATTGAGAGAAAAGTCTTAGAAAGTCTTAGCAAGTCTTGTTTTCAATTTGCTAGAGAGTTCTCCTCCTTTCTTATTGAAAATTTGTAAGAGGTTGAGCTGCTTGTAAAAGGTTGTAAGAGGGGTGTTTACCCTTCCATTTCAAGAGACTTGCTAGTGGAAGGTGGGAGCCTCATCGAAGAGGGGCCTCGCAAGTGGAGTAGGTCATTTGACCGAACCACTCTAAAAATTGGCGTAATCTCTGGTTTGCTTTTTATTATTGTCATTTACATTACTGCAAATCTTCTTACTGCTTTAGTTCCTTATTACTCTTGCTGCGCAACTTTAAGAATACGTTTTCAAGTTAAATTTCTCAAGTTTCGTTCTTAACGTACGAAAGATTTTGTTAAAATCGAAGTTTTAATCCGCTGCACTAATTCACCCCCCCCTCTTAGTGCCACTCCGATCCTAACAAAGCAAAGAGGAAGTGAGGCAATTGCAAAGTAAGTAAATGACAATAATATAAATGCAAACAAGAATTTATAGTGGTTCGGTCATTGTGACCTATATCCACTTCTGATTCCTCCTCCGTCGAGGTCACCGGCATCCACTAATGTTCTTCCTTCAATAGGCGAAGACCAACCATGTCTTTACAATGCTTTTACCTTTTCACGGGTTTAGGAGATAACCTTTACAAGCCTCACACCTCTCTTGAATGATCACAACACTAGAAAGGAAGGAGGAGGACTCTTTGCACTCTTACAACAATTTTAACACCCCAAGATTTCAAGATATTGTTCACACTTTTTATGTCCTTTCATACAAAAAAGGGTGGGGTATTTATAAACACCAATGACTTCAGAATTGGAGTCAACAAGTGTCACATCATCGGATTTTAGGGTACTATCGGTACCACCATCATTATTGGGCGGTACTACCGCTTGTAGACTGACAATGTACAGTACCACTACCCAAACAGTGACCTAATAGGTGGCACCGTCGTGGCATAGTATTCGAGATAGTGTCAGGTAGTGGTACCACCAGACTGAGCCATGGTACCACCCAATAGCAATGTTAGGCAGTGGTACCACTAGTCTAGGCGATGGTACTATCCAAACACAGTCTCTCAAGTGGTGGTACCATCGCCCAATCTGGTGGTACTGCTAGACTGGGCGGTGGTACTACCCAGTGTCAATGCTGTAGGAGGTGGTATTGCCCAACACAAGCAGTGGTACCGCTAGGATCTAGGAAACCTAGGATGAGACACTTTTAGGCTCCAATTTTGAATCCACTTAAAGTACATAAATACCCCTCTCATCCCTAGTTAACCAACACACAACTAAGAACAAAAACAAGGGAAAATTATGTTGTAATCTTGAGAGTTCTCCTTCTCTAGTTTAAAGTGTGATTTCTCTTTGGAGAGGAGGTAGTGGGGGTGTAAAGGTTCTCTCTTGAGCTTGTAAAAGGAGAATAGAGTTGTAAAGAGGTGGTTGGTCTTCGCCTATTGAAGGAAGACTGATAGTAGATGCTGGTGGCCTTGACAGAAGAGGAATTAGTGGAGTGGATGTACGTCACGACGACCAAACCATTATAAAAATCTAGTTTGCATTTCTTTTGAGCAATTTACTTTAACTACAAACTGCCTTCTTATTGCTTTAACTACACTCCCTTACGCTTCCAAGTTAATATCTTCCGAGATTGGTTTTTAACGTATAAAAGATTTTTAAACCGATGCCTTTTTATTCGCTGCACTAATTCACAACCACACCCCCCCCCCCCCTCCCCCCTCCTTAGTGCCGACTCGTTCCGAATAGGAAAGGCGTTTAAACTTAAAAAATTTACAAGAGTAGTAATAATAAAGCAGTTGCAAAATAAGTAAACAAGTAGAGAAAGAGAGGCAGACCAATTTTATAGTGGTTCGGTCATCTTGACCCACATCCACTCTCGATTCCTATTCACTCGAGGCCACTAGATTTCACTATCAATCTTCTTTTAACAAGCGAAGATTAACCACCTTACAACTGTTGAATCTTAGATTTTGATGATGAAATCAATTGTAAATTGTTTGATCTAATCTATATGTTGAGAAAAATGTGTAGGATTAACTACGATAGTAGTAAGACATAAAGCAGGGAGTCAAGATCGAGATCTCCTTCGAAGTTCAAGAGTTCGTCAGAAGTCCAGAC
This sequence comes from Musa acuminata AAA Group, assembly GCF_036884655.1. Lineage (NCBI taxonomy): Eukaryota > Viridiplantae > Streptophyta > Magnoliopsida > Zingiberales > Musaceae > Musa > Musa acuminata. The sequence goes on from NC_088340.1 coordinate 25,935,446, forward strand.
GTTTGTCGAAAGTCCAAGAGCTTGCCAAAGAAGCTCATCGGAACTCACTAAGAAGATCATCGTAAAGTATGGGAGCTTGCTAGGAGTCTGCTAGAACATTGCCGAGAGTTCGTCGGAAGATTGTCAGAAGATCGCCGGAAGAGCAATTGATTTACCCGAACAAGAGTGCTTTGATTATGTCTTAGTTATTATAGTTAGATAGTAGATTAAGTTAGAATTGGGAGGTAATCCCACTAACTTAATTAGGGGCCAACTTGGCCCTTAATAGTGCTGAATTGGGCCGGATTGAATAGCCCATTCAGCCCTTGAAAACATGGCCAACGGTTGCACCACCAGGGTTGACGGTGGCACCGCTTAGGAGACCCAGTCTCCTAGGTGGTCTGGGTGGTGGTACCGCTAGCAGTTAATGCTACCAACGATGGTACTGCCACTGTCAGGTGGTGGTACCGCTAGAGCACTATCTCCGAGCTTTGTTAAGAAGTGGTACTATCCAGACTAGGCAGTGTTACTGCCTAGTGTTAGACTGCAGGTAGTAGTACTGCCCAGTAATGGTGGTGGTACCACCAACACCCCGAAATTTGGGGATGTGACACCTTTTGGCTCCAATTTTTAAGCCATTGGGGCCTATAAAAACCTCACCCTTTTTTGCATGAAAGGATATGAAAGTATTGGCATAATCTTGAGTATTTGAAGTGTCAAAGAGTTGTAAAAGTGCAAGAGTCCTCCTCCTCCCTTTCTAAGAGTTGAGATCATTCAAGAGAGGTGTGAGACTTGTAAGGGTTGTCTCCTAAGCCCATGAAAGGGATAAAGCACTGTAAAAGGTGGTTGGTCTTCGCCTATTGAAGGAAGGACTTTAGTTGACGCCGGTGACCTCGATTGAGGAGGAATCCGAAAGTGGATGTAGGTCACAATGACTGAAACACTCTAAATTCTGGTTTGCTTCTCATTTGTGCAATTTACATTATTGCAAACCTACTTAATCTTTTCTTTGTACTTTTACAAAAGCTTTTAAATTCAATCTCTCTTCGAAACGGATTGAATCGAAACGAATATTTTTTGGAATCGGGTTTAATCGGGAAAGTTTTCTGCTGCACTAATCCCCCCCCCCCCCCTCTTATTGCGCTCTTGATCCTAATAATTGGTATCAGAGCAAGGTTCACTCTCATTTGGTTTAAAACCCAAGAGAGATGGCATTTGCCGACAACCAAGAGGGTCATTCAATTACACGTTCGCCCATGTTCAATGGGATGGATTAAATTAGGATCAAGAGCACTAAGAGGGGAGGGGGGGGGGGGGGGGGGTGGGGTGAATTAGTGCCATGAAAAACTTTCGATGATTAAAGCGACTTTCGTATGATAAAAGCGTTTTTGATAAAAAACCATTTTAGAAAGATCTTCAACTTAAGATCAAGCGAAAGTATAGTTAAAGTAAAGGAAATGAGGTAGTTTGCAGTTAAGATAGAGAACAGAATGTAAATGCAAACCGAGATTTAGAGTGGTTCGGTCAATCTTGACCTATTGTTAGAACCCTTGCAGATTCTAAACTTGGGGTTGATCTCTTTAGGGGATCGACCTCCTTGGAACTCTATAGGGGTTCCTCCCTCCAAGTTGCTGCTTAAAGGCTGTAGAAAAGATTCATCTATTACTAATGAAAAGAGGAGAAATACATGGTTATTTATAGGGCTTCTAAACCCTAACTCCTAATAGGACTCCTACTCAAGACTACTACTTCTAACCAACTCCTAATTGGACTCCTACTCAAGACTCATATTCCTTTATAACTCCTAATTCTTCTCTAAGAAAGAACCTCCTAACCCTAGCTTGCCTCTTCACCTCTTTAATAGAGGTCGGCTTAGGTAGGTTTTATATGAATGTCCATCTCAATTAAGACTCTCCTAGCTAGAGTCCTAACAAACCCGCCCTCTTCAAATCAGCCTTGTCCTCGAGGCTGACGATTCATGAATTCTGAGAATTTGATCTTCAAGTCATCATAGTTCTCCCAAGTGGCATCTTTTGTTGGTAGGTTCGTCCACTGTATTAGCACTTCAGTAGTTGTAATATCCCATTAGTCCCACATCGGAAGTGGGGAATGTGTATGATTAGCTTATAAGGGCCTGATGAGTGTACTACGTTACCTCCCGCTTAAGCATTTTGGTCCGCCGTTGAGGACCAAAATGGAGTTATTGGCTAGTTAGCTCATCAGACCCAGGTCTTGACATTTGGTATCAGAGCCGACCTAGCACTTGGGTAGGGTGAGAGGGCTCGAGTAGGAAAGGGCTACCCGTGGATGGAGTCAGAGAACTCTTCACGGCGTGGAGCCACCACTGAGTTAAACCTCACATGCACTATGCTAGGGTTCGATCTGGGTTATGTCTGGCCTTGACGAGGACGTCAAGCTAATTGAGTTGGGGATAATGTAATATCCCAGGGCCTGATGAGTGTACTACATTATCTCCTGCTTAACCATTTTGGTTCGCCGTTGAGGACCAAAATGGGACCAAAATGGAGTTATTGGCCAGTTAGCTCATCAGACCCGGGTCGTGATAGTAGTGGGTCATTGTCATCGAGTCACTATCCGTTGATCAACAATGGTACTTGGCTAGGTCTGGAGTTCTCCATGGATAGTCATATTTGGTGGGTGGCTTTTGGTTGTCTCCAAGTACTTATTTACAACTTTTGTCTAGCCGTCGGCTTGTGGGTGACATGTCGTACTCCTTTTCAATTTAATACCCTGCATATAAGATAGAGAGCAGAATGTAAAAGCAAACCGAGATGTAGAGTGGTTCAGTCAATCTTGACCTACTGTTAGAACCCTTGTATATTCTAAACTTGGGGTTGATCTCTTTAGGGGATCGGTCTCCTTGGAACTCTATAGGGGTTCCTCCCTCCAAGTTGCTGCTTAAAGGCTGCAGAAAAGATTCATCTTTTGCTTATGAAAAGAGGAGGAATACATGGTTATTTATAGAGCTTCTAAACGCTAACTCCTAATAGGACTCCTACTCAAGACTCCTACTTCTAACCAACTCCTAATAGGACTCCTACTCAAGACTCTTATTCCTTTACAACTCCTAATTCTTATCTAAGAAAGAACATCCTAACCCTAGCATGCCTCTTCACCTCTTTAATAGGGGTCGGCTTAGGTAGGTTTTACATGAATGTCCCTCTCAATTAGGACTCTTCTAGCTAGAGTTCTAATAGACCTGCCCTCTTCAAATCAGCCTTGTCCTCGAGGCTGACGATTCATGAATTCTGGGAATTTGATTTTCAAGTCGTCATAGTTCTCCCAAGTGGCATCTTCTATTGGTAGGTTCGTCCACTGTATTAGCACTTTAGTAGTGGGTCATCGTCGTCGAGTCATGATCCGTCGATCAACAATTGCACTTGGCTAGGTCTGAAGTTCTCCATGGGTAGTCATATTTGGTGGGTGGCTTTAGGCTATCTCCAAGTACTTATTTACAACTTTCGTCTAACCGTCGGCTTGTGGGTGATATGTCATATTCCTTTTCAATTTAATACCCTGCATATGGAATAACTTTGTCCAAAATCTGCTCATGAAGATGCAAGTAGAATTTGTCACAAGCACAAAGCGTCCTTTATGGCGTAATTCTTTTGAGTCCCAATTGTAATGAGCCACAGAGCTTGGTTCTTCCTCCAATTTTTTTATGATCTTACTGGTCTCCAAATCTTCCTGCCATTTCATCTTATTATCCTCAAGGAAGTTGCTGGTCAGAAGTGAAATGGTCGAAAATTCAGCTTGCTCGGGTGGCTGCGAAAGCACATCTGCAACAACATTCTCTTTCCTCTTTTTGCAAGTTATTTCATAATCAATTCCAAGTTTCATAATTCACGAACTTGCAGTAGTAACTTGTTAAACCCAGAAAGCCATGTAGCAATTTTATGTTCCTCGAGGTCAGCCAGTTTTGCATTGCTCCAATTTTGAAGAGGTCTACTACCACACCTTTCTTTGATATGATATGCCCAAGATATTCCACCTTCTTTTGAAGAAAGCAAAAATTCATAATGGTTGTTGTGTGTTCAAAAGGTGGTTTTCGGTATGTCTTCTTCGCATACTCGTATTTGATGATACCCGGATCGAAGGTCCAGCTTTGTAAAGATTTGTGCTCTCTTTCATCTAGAAACTCATCTACTACTGGAATAGGGTATTTATCCTTAATGGTTATGCCATTGAGAGCTCGATAATCAACACATAATCGCTATTTTCCGTCCTTCTTTTGTATGAGGAGCACCGGTGAAGAGTAGGGGCTGCAACATGGCCGAATAACTCCTGTTTCGAGCATCTCTTTTACAATCCTTTCTATTTCATCCTTTTGGAGATGTGGATACTGATATGACTGAGCATTTGCTAGAGATTTGCCTAGAAGAATCGTTATACAATGATCATGCCGACGGGTAAGAGGTAGGTTGCGCGGTTCGTCAAATATATCTGAAAATTCAGCAAGCAAAGGAAGTAGATTTGGATATTCAAATTCTGTTGGCTCTCCCTTAGTTTGCTGCTCAAGTTGTACCAAAAAGCCGCTGCATGCTTTATGCAAAACCTTATCCATTTGTTGTGTGCAAATCGTTGTTACGTCGCCCCCATGTTTCCCATTCAATATCACTTGTTTCTACTTACTGTAAAAATTTCATAATTAGTTGCATAAAATTCCAAGAAATATCACCTAATGTCATCAACCATTTAATTCTGAGCATGGCCTCATGATTATCAAGAGGGAGAAGGAATAAATATGCAATTATCTCTTGGTAAGGCCTCATGATCAGCAACAGTTTCACTTGCAGGCGCCTACGACCATACTTCAAAATCCAACCATCGGCGACCTTAATGTCAAACCTGCTGCAATTCTCGATAGGTAAGGCTATCTTGACAGCAACCATACTGTTTAGAAAGTTATTAGTACTGCCCATGTCGATGAGAATAGTGATCGGTTGTTGTTTGAGAAGGCCTCCGATTTTCATCGTTTGCGGGTTTGAGTAGCCGGCTAATGCATGTACCGTAACTTGGGTCGGTTGTGGCTCTTTTTCTACATCTTCTTCTTCATGTTCAAGGCTCTCTTCTAGATGTTCAATGACCTCTTCTTCTATTGATTCAATCATAAGAAGTCTCCCTTTACTACAGCGATGCTCATGGCTCAGGTTAAAGGCATGTATAGGTTGAGAGAAGTGATGGTCGAAAGGGTTGGTGGATCAGTGGATGTAGGCTACGATTTAGGCTTGTTTTGTGGCTGTTTTGGGTGCAGTTTGAGGGTGTGATTTAGTGAAGTTTTAGGGCTGTGGATTAAAGGTTTGGATCTATGATAGATGGCAGCAAAGGTTTGATAGAAATCAGTGGAAGTTGCAGCAAGTATGTGTTGTCTTGTAAGAGTAGAATTGTCATCGAAGAAACAATGGTTTCTCGATGTAATTTCTACCAAAAACTTGAGAGAATTGAGGAGAGAATTGATAGCAAAATCACAGTTTATATGACAGCAAGGATGTCTAATTTAATCAAGAGAATTTCGGCAGTATAATAGCAAGGAAATTGGTGCAAGTTGCGATAGCAGAATTCTCGTCGAAAAATTTCAGCGGTATACGACGAAAATTTGCAGCAACACAAAATCATTTTTAGAGATGAATTTCTCAATAGATCAATCTTAGATGGAAGCCAAGATGATCTATGAAGTGTATAAGAAATTTCATTCAAAAAATATTGCAAATAGATGGGTTAAGGCAACAATATGCGGCTGAAATTTTCTGTAGCATAGATTTTCAAGTGTAGCAGATTGGACATAAAAGATTAGTAGTTTATATT